>NC_134136.1:55292500-55917500 GCF_040939455.1 Microcebus murinus
TCATCATGCTTTCTCAGAGTGACTGAGCCAATGTTTTTCTGTCCAATTCAAGAGCACACAATGTCAGTAGACAGATCCATATTGCATCTCTCACTGACTAAATATTTTAGACACTCTAAGTTTCTATAAACACGTGGAATGTTCAGTTCATGTTGTGAGCTGGCTGAGGGTTATTCCATTTGCTACAATTCTCCCAGTAAGGTTTTCCCTCTCAGGCTTTCAGCATGTAGATTTTAACAAAAGCAAGACCCTACTACAGCTATACCACCCACTGTCCTCCAACAATTGGACGCTAACACATAGTTGGCAGAGGTTTAATCTCTAGCTTTGGCAACCCTCTGTGTGCTCCCAATTACCATGACCCACAATTACTCAGACTCAGCTACCCAGGAAAGCGAAGCACACTAAGGCAGCTCCTCTCAGAGCCTTTCCCTGTGATGTGATCTCTGTGGGCCTATGATCACAGATGAATCCAGGGACTGTTTTCTTGCCAAGGCCCAAAAAGAGACAGTGGTATCCATCAGGAACCTAGGAACTATTAATCTCAGGACTTTCCTTTCAACCTGAAGAATGCCCCTTCACTGGTTCCCTTTATTAATGTACAGAGCCGATTCAAAGCACACTGCTTCCGTGCCAAGATTTCACTTTGGGATTTCTTTATCTTTTCCAGCCTGCTCTGTGCCTCACACATCAGATGGTCTGGTATGGAGGGGGGAAAGCAAGAAGTCAGAGAGGAGGAATAATGGCAAAAGAAAGAAGAATCAATGTTTCTGTAACTAAAGCCTGCTTTGTGTCAAATAGGAAGCTCCCTCTGGTCTGCACCAAAATCAGAAATTTCAAACAGCATTCATCCTTTTGACTTTTATTTCAATTCAGCAAAAATGTATAGGACATCTACTTACAGTAAGGTGCCATGCTAGACTACAGTGGAGATATGGTCCCAGGCTTTAAGACAATTTGGTATAGAAGGGAAATGAGAGACAAAATTAACTGGGAACACAAGGCAATGCAATGGGTATTCTGGTAAAAGCACAGGAAATAAAAGATATCAGAGAATAGTCATCGGGCTCTCCCCTGAGATTTCATAGCATTGCCAAGTAGCAGAGTCTTAAGAAACATGAGAGGAAGCACTGATGCAGCCCTCCTATGCCACTTCTTGAGCTCTTTCTTCAAACTACAACATTTTAAAAATGTTTCCATTCTAGCTTGACATATGAATAGATTTGGCACTTGCCACTTGTCTCTATCCTATCATTTGAGGAACAAAGGATACCTCCTTGCCTCAAAGTCTGTCCCTGACCAGAAAACTATAGAAATTAAAGGAGCCCATCTACAAATGTATCTTTTTGGTGCCTTTTCCCAGCTCTCATTTTCATCCAGAAGAGGTGAAATAGATGAAAATCACCATCCCTAATTCCAGAAAGGCCCTGGAGAATCCTGAGGGTGACAGGTACCTGGATGGAGCTGAGAGGGACGTACAGGGGAATGGAAAAAGATGGATAGCACTACTCAGGCCAGACTCTAACAAACAGCCTAGGCAGAGAACTGGTTAAGAGAAGGGTTCTGGAGTTAGGCAGCCTTAACCTTGACTTCTGACTCAGTCACTTAATCTTAAATAATTTATTTTACCTTTCTGGACATCAATTTCCTCACCTGTGCAACAGGGATAATGATGTCTACTTCATAGGGATGTCTCAGGGCTTAAATTAGATAATGCTGTGTACTGCTGGGAGACCATGAATGCTCAATAAATACTTCACAATTTGGTTTACAGCTGTCCCAAACAGTGAGGACATATAATACATTAATGAAGAAAATATATTTATCACTGTGCACCTAGTTGGGACTCCATGACAGTGGGGAGGGGTGTAAAGGGGGAAAATACAAAATTATATATCAGAGCACAGAGGTAGATTTTAAAAATACAACTTCCAGAGGAGAATTCTTGTAGGAGACTGGGCCTGTAGGGCAGAGAGAAGCTTGAACAGGAGTAGTTGCAGTGCCTGAGAGAAAGCAGCCTTCTGGGAGTGGTCAAAGCTGAACTTTCAGGAATGGGAGTCATATAAGGAATAAGAATCAAATGGAGATTGGTGTGTGTGTGTGTGTGTGTGTGTGTGTGTGTGTGTGTGTGTGTGTATGAATGAATGAAAGGCTCTGAGGTTGCAAGGCTAGAGCATGTGGTCACAGGCTCTAGTGATCATTTCAAGACTTACAGCCAGATGGAAAAAGCCAGATGGAAAAGTTGGAAAGGCTCTTTTTTTTTTTTTTGTAATGCTATCTCTTAGTTATTCAGGATCATAGTATTAATGTCTTTATATAGAGGTTTCACTATTCATGCCTTTGAATTCCCACATGAGATGACTTGGGTGGCAAACTCTGTGTGATAGTCACCATTAAATTAAAAAGATGCAAAGATGCAACTAGAGGCTTCAGGCAAGAGAGAACTGCTATGGTCTGGATGTTTGTGTCCCCTCACCTGCCCCAAATTCACATGTTGAATTTCTAGTCCCCAAGGGGATGTCATTAGGATGTGGGGTATTTGGGAGATGATTAGGTCATGAGGGTGAAGCCCTCATGAATGAGATTAGTGCCCTTAAAAAAGAGGCCCCAGAGAACACCATCACCCCTTCTGCCATGCGAGGACACAGTGAAAAGATGGCCATCTATGAAACAGGAAGTGGCCCTTCACCAGACACTGAGTTTGTTAGCACTTTGATCTTGGACTTCCTAGCCTCCAAAACTGTGAGACATAAATGTCTGTTGTTTACAAGCCACATTTTTTATTTTGTTATAGTAGCCTGAATAAAACAAGAGTTTTTAAAGCAAACAAACAAAACTTCATATGAGTACAGAAAATAAGCAGATCTGGAACAGTTAGGAAAATTAGAATAGCACCTCTGGGGTAGAGCCTGAGTGTATAGACTCTGGGGGTGATTTCATGGATGACTGGCTGCAACTAGTCTGCTACCAAGTCTCTCACTCCTCTATCAACTTCCTCTCTCTTTCCTCATTGGAGTTATGCATCTTGGGTAGTCAATGCTGCTGTGTTAGATCATAAAATTTCATGCCTTAAGCCTCCCAAACAGATAACTTTTTATGGTAGATACCGACAGGAAATCCCAAGCCAAAGCTGTGCATAGGGGTAATTCTTCTAGCAGCTTACCAAGAATGAGGCAGAAGGGTCATGCTGGACCTGGGGCTTTGGAGAATGAGGATTCTAATCTAAAGGTAGGAGGCATGACTGGAATTCTGACAGGTATATTTCTGGAATTTTGATAGGTATAATATCTATAGATGAAACCTAAATTTGCTGGCTCTGGAGAGGGTCTTTGGTCTCAGAAGGAGAGAGTCTAGGGAATACAGGCCTCATTATAGAAACATCTATTTTCCAAGGGAAAAGAATAGAGAAGTTTGCTCTGCTACCTGGCTTCTCTTTTTTCTGTGCTTATCATTTTATGTACATAGTGTCTCTCATAGTTGAAAGCTAAGCTTTAGAATACATATAGAATACAAGCCCACAGCGATTTCAATTTCTAGATTGTTCTCTGTCAGTGCATGTTACAAAGACTCCATGTCTTTTTGCTAAACTATTTTGAGATATTGTTTCATAAAGACGAAGTACTAAACATTTAGTTGTACGGTAGCATGATTTCTACTTGTTTTGTGGCTCTTGTGAGATACTTAAATGATCATCTGTTGCGATGTGGCAAAGAAAATGCTAGGGCCCAATCACCCAGAAAGTAGTGGGAAAGAGACAGGCAGCAAGACAAAAAGCAGCAGAAACAGCAGAGATAGAATGGGTGAGAGGTGTGAAAGGGGGAGAGGAGAGAAGAGATTTATTCAGAGAGATAAGCTTTAGCTTTAGTTCCCTAAGCCAGCAGGGTCAGTTTAGAATTGATCTGGGAGATAGAAAGTTTGAATGCATTCTATACTTGTTTCTGCTCCTTACCAGCATAGCATAGTTTGATGATTGGTATTTTGGCACAAGACTAGAAAATGCATAACTGTGAAGGCAAAAAGCATTGCACATATTAAACAGTGGTTGGTGCAACACACATTTAGTGCAGCTCACAGTGATCTGCATTTGCTCCATTTCAACCCACTGGACTGCTAGATAATGGGAATTGGAGCCTGAATGTCTCAGCTGGGTTAAAATAGACCCCCTGGAATATTTTTTTTTCTGAATCTCTATTTATCAAGCTTCCTAACTGATGTGAAAATCTATATAGCAAAGACAGCATCAACGTTTTATTTTTCTTCCAAAGGAAAATACTTTTTTTTTTCAGTTGGCTCATCCTCTAGCCTGCAGACTGAACACAATTTTTTTAAGTCTAAGCATTAATTAGAGAGATAAAGAAATGTATCTCTCTTTGTTCAGAGGAGAATTCTATTGAGCCTTTGACAATGAAGCTGCTTAAGGGACAGCCTGAGTTGCTGTTTCTGCACGGAGCTCCTGTAGAAGGAAGATAAAGAGCTCACTAGTGGAGGACTCTGGCTTTGTGCCATCTTCTTGCTGCTTCCTCTGGACTCCAGTGGCAAGTAGAGCCCTAAAAGTAAATAAAAGGTCCATGAAGGCCAAATGAAGCCTGTGACTTGAAGCCACAAACCAGAATGCACCACTGGGGCACCTAATGGCCTCTGAAAGAGTTTGAGTTTTTCTTCCCATTTTAGGCACTGCTGCTTCCCCCTAGCATCAGCTGATAGATTATGGTGAGCTCACAGAAAGAAAGGCCCCTCAGGAACCCAGCCAAGATAGGTTTCTCATAGGCACAGAAGGTTCCTTGAGGACACACTACGAGTTTATCAGGTGACTGGGAAGGCGGGTCCATTTTGCATGTCCACAGACAGTTTGTTTTAAAAAGTGTCCTTGGTAACAGGGGATAAGCCATAAACAGCAGCACTCTCAAGGTCACCTCCACTGGGTACTGAATGCAGGGCTTGGGGAATACTGTATATCTCCTGACAAGGAGCGAAGTACCAACCCAGGCAACTCTCTGGCTGGAATTTCATGTCCCTTCACCAAACAGATTGTCTAGCTGAACCACCCTACCACAATCTTTGCTGCCTTTAGGTCATTATCATATGTCTCATTGGATCCCACCATTCAAAACCTTGGCCTTTTTCTTTTTCTGTTGGACTTAAAAGCTTTTAGCTGCAGTATAATATACATACAGGAGAATGCATAAATCATAAATCTCCAGCACAGCAAATTTGTACAAACTAAACATGTCCATGTAGCTGATTCTCAGATCAAAAAATAAAACATTACCAACACTTCAAAAGCTCTCCAGTTGTCATTCTGTCTCTATCACTCAAGGGTAACAACCATGCTGACTTCTACTAGTATAGACTCATTTTTTATATTTAAATTTTTAAATTTTTTCTATTTTTATTTTTAGGTTAAATTGACAAATAATAATTGTGTATATTTACAGTGTATAATGTGATGTTTGATCTTTATATACACTATAGGAAGACTCAATCAAACTAAGAAGATATATATGTATTCCTACACTATCACCTCACCAATTAATCACTTTGTTGTAGTGAGAATGTTAAAAATCTATTATAGCAATTTGAAATATTATTAACAACTGTGGTCACCAGGTAGTTCAATAAATCACTAAAATTTACTCTTCCCATTTAACTGAAACTTTGTATCCTTTGAGCAATATCTTCCCTTTCCCCATTCCTCACTACCCACCCCAGCCTCTAATTACCACATTTCTACTCTCTGAGATCAACTTTTTAATTTTTTTAATATTTTTATTTTTATGGATACTTAACCGTTATAAATATTTATGGGTGTATGTGATATTTTGATACAAGCATGTAATATGTAATGACCAAATCTGAGTAATTGGGATGTCCATCACCATTTATCATTACTTTGCATTAGGAACATTCCATATCTACTCTTCTAGTTATTTTAAAATATAAAATAAATTTCTGTAGTCACCCTAGTGTGTTACTGAATACTAGATCATATTCCATTAACCTAACTGTATTTTTGTACTCATTAGTCAACTTCTCTTTCTACCTACCTCCCTACTACCCTCCCTAGCCTCTGATAACTACCATTCTATTCACTACCTCCATGAGATCAATGTGTTTAGCTCCCACATATGAGTGAGAATATGTAACATTTGTCTTTCTGTGCCTGGCTTATCTCACTTATTGTCCTCCAGTTTGATCCATGATGTTGCAAATGGCAGGATTTCATTATTTTTATAGCTGAATAATATTCCATTATGTACATGTACCATATTTTCTTTATCCATTCATCTGTTGGTGGATATTTACATTCCATATCTTGACTATTGTGAAAAGTGCTGCAATAAATAGGAAAACGCAGATATCTCTTCAACATACTGATTTCCTTTCTTTAGGATATATATCTAGCAGCGGGATTACTGAATCATATAATAGTTCTATTTGTAGTTTTTTGATGAACTTCCACATTGTTTTCCATAGTGACTCTACTACTTTAAATTCCCATCAACAGTGTATGAGCATTCCCCTTTCTCCACATCCTTGCCAGCATTTTTTTATAATAGCCCTTTAAACAAGGGGGATGACTTTTGTATTATTATGTGTAAACTATCTAAATACCCGAATTAAAAGGCAGAAAGTATCCTATTCAGTAAAGAATCAAGATTCAACTATATACTGCATAGAAGAAATGCATTTGATATCTAAACATGTGAATAAGTTAAAAATAAAAGGATGGAAAAACATATTTCATGTTAACACTAGTAATATTAATATCCAAAAAATTCAATTTCAGAATATGATCAGGGATAAAAAAGTCATTTCTTAATGATAAATGGGTCAGTTCATCAATATGACATAACAACCCTAAACATTTATGCAACTAATAGAGCTTCAATATACATAAAGCAATGACTGCAAGGAGAAATAGACAAATCCACAACAACAGATAGAGATCTCAACACCCCTCTCCCAACAAGTGATAAAACAAGTAGGCAGAAAAGCAGGATACAAAATATTTTAACAATTTGCCAACCAACTTGACTTAATTGATATTTACAGAGCATTCCACCCAACAGCAGAATACAAATTATTTTTAGGTACATACAGAACATTTACCAAGACAGATGATATTCTGTGCCATAAAACAAGTCTAAATACATTTGAAATGATTCAAGTCATAAAAAAATATATTCATTGTCCACAATAGAATTGAATTATAAATCAGTACTGAAAAAATATCTGGAAAATCCCCTATCGTCTGGAAACTAAATAACACACTTCTAAATAACTTACGAGTCAAAGAAGAATTCAAAGGGCAAATTAGAAAGAATTTTGGACTGAATAAAAATAAAAAGACACAACTTATCAAAGTTTAGAGTTACCACAAAGGCAGTACTTAGAGGGAAATTTATAGCACTGAATGCCTATGTTAGAAAAGATGAAAGATCTCAAATCAATGACCTCAGCTTCTACCTTAGGAAACTAGAAGAAGAATATATAAAACTCAAACTAAGGAGAAGAAAGAAAAAAATATCAAGAGCAGGGATAACAGGAATACAAAGAGGCATGAAGATGCTTTGGGGAATATGGGATATGCTCATCATTTTGACAGTGGTGATGGTTTCACAGGTATATACATGTGTCAAAACTTATCAAGGAGTACATGGACAATATGTGCATTCATATTATGTATGTCAATAAAGCAATTTTTAAAACACTATTTTTAAACACTTAGTGATAGAATAATTAAATGTTCTCTTTGCTTCATGTTGGAACTTTATTTCTTTAAGTACCTACCCACTTTCTTGAGCCTTTTCCCTGCTTAAGAATGATCCACCACACAAATGAAGAGGATGAAAATGCAGGTGGCTATTTGACAAATGGATATAATAAAACCTGACTCTCCTAACTTCACACGGTTCTGTGAAGATCAAAAGTGATAATGAGCAGAGCTCATTACAAGGTAGAAAGTGTTATAAAAATGTAAAGGCTTATCTTTCTAGTTCCCAGTTTCCTGGTGAAGTGAATAATAAGACTAAGTAGAGCCAAATTTGGAAGTGGATAAAGTTTGTCTTTGATCTTCTCTGTTCTGGCCCTGATGCCCTCATGCTGTGATTCCAAAGCCAGGGAAGGTGTAACCAGGGTTTAGTTCTGCCAAATCTTTTTCCTTTCCTCTCTGCTAAATTCCTATCAAGCTTTTGGTCTCCCCTGGAGACTCTGCTCTCAATTAAGTGACAGTGGGTGCTAAATAAGCAATTTGGATACGTGGATTTCTTAAATGCTATTTACTATTATAATACATTATATTTGACTCTGAATGGCTTACTATGCCTTAACATTGGTTAAATACTAGTTTCAACAAAAAATCCTTCATTGACTGGGTTCTTACTAGGGGGTGACATTTGGAGGTAGATGGCCCCTTACTCAGTTTATCCTTTTAGACACTGAACACTTCTTGGAAATTCCTTCTGTTGAATGTAGAAGGCTGCCATTTTTCTGCTCTAGTTATTTTATTATAAGCCAGGGATCTATTACATGAACATTCCTAGAACTCCAATAAATCTCCTCCCTCTCCTCCAACCCATGTGTGCACACCTTTAAAAATAATAAGAAAACAAAGCAGATCTGATCAGTAACAGCACTGCAGTGTTCAATTTCATCTCTTATATATCACTTTGGGATTATAATTAAATCGTTAAAATGCATTGCTAATCTGTAAATCTGGGCTCATTAGCATAAGTGTACTCCACAATTACTAAGCACAGGGTGCGTGCTTGTGACTTTAATAGACTTTTGGACTATTAAGCCTGTCTGAATGCCACTCCCCACATGGCGGCTCAAGATCTAAAGGAGCTTTCTCCAATTTTGTTCTGTACACCAAGCCAGTGATACTGGTTTTAGTTTTTTTTGTTTTTGTTTTTTGTTTTTAGAACAGGTAATAGGTTCACACAGGTCACTATCAGACCTCCAAGAAGCTCTCTTAACCAGATTTTTTTTGTTGTTTTTTTTTTAATTATCTAGTCTGAGAGTCTAGCTTCACTTTAGGAATGAATTATAAAATATACATTTACTGATAGAATCAGTCTTCTGAAATCTTTCTTAAAAAATTATCATAAGAGACAATCTAGCCCGTTGGCAAATTTACTTGCCTAAATGTGCTTAAATCCTTCTCACCTATTTTTTTTTTTTGATGCTGTGGTTAAAAATTCATAGGATTGAAGGTAGATTTTTTTGTTGTTGTTTTCATGCCATTAACTTTCAGTTTTTCATTGTTGTTCTAGGATGTGGCCGCACCTGCATCCAGAAATTTTTTTTTGAGAGACATGCAATGTACCATGCAATGCTCAGCTCCATTGCGAAGCAGGTGTCCACAGCTTCATCAGGCTAGCCATGGCTTGCTCTTCCCTTTTATAATATCACTCTGCACTACATGCTCCTCTCTGGGGCCACAGGATTTGGTTATATGTGCTTACTCCACCCCCACCATGGGTCTCTATTCCACCAGCCTCCTCATCCCCGATCACAAAAATGAAGAAAAAGATTTGAGGTGGAAAGAAAACCATCTCTTCTTTCTTCCTATCTACCTTTTCTCATGTCCTAGATTGATATCTTTATGTCCTCTCTTTAGGCTCATGGTTTGGCAATGGGCTTTGAGGGAGATAGTAGGGGAGGGTAGAGGTTCCCACAAATTGGGAATATCTCAAAAGCTCATCTTCCCCTTTGCCCCAAGATCACTGGATGGGTGGAATGAGATTTGAAAACTTGATTTTCTTCCAAAAATTCACCAATAGCTAGGGAATCCTCTCTTTTTCCACCACCTCCTCCAAAAGAAAAAAAAAATAGCAGAGGAGATAAATGGTCTTTTGAAGTAACAAGATAATGATCTTTTAGAGTAATTAGATAAATGGTCTTTTGGAATAATAAGTTGCTAAATACAATTTCTAAATTTAGAAGCAAGAGTTTTCCTGAATTATTCCTAAACTGACTAGGTAACTTGCTTCCTCCTTTCTTATATCTAAAGGGCTCCTTCTAACACTAATCCTACAGGATCTCTGGAGCCAATAAGCACCTTATTTAGTTTTGGGCTATCTTCAGAAGACATGTTCCCCTTCATTTTCTAAGGTGTGGGGATAGATATGTATGGTCTTATGAATGAATGGGAAAGGTATTAACATGTCTCAGGATCCCATTAGTTTCTAAGTTCTTTAGAATGAGGAGAAATGCATTAATATATCATAAGGTTTTATCAACTAGGATGGAAGCTACAGACTTACTACATAATCGAATAACCTTAACACAGGGTTAAGGTAGGCTTAATAGGCTAAGTCACTGACCTCTCACCTCTTGAGGTTATGAAATCACTCTTAAAATAACTATAAATAGGGTTTGGGATGTCCTATCAGAGTTATGAATGAGAATCCAGTTGGCCTTTAGGCCTAAATCTCTGGCAGTAAATAACCTCATTGATTTGGTATGATAATTCTTCCTTAGCTAGGATGACTTAGAGTTAGGCATAGAGATGTTTAAAAGAAGTAAACCATTGTATTTATATTTTTGTGTTAAGAAGGAAGCTGTATATATTTGATAATTTGTATATGTGTGATACATGAGAGAATTAACCTTGTTAGTTACAGCCTTATAATTATAATTTGAAATGGGTAATTAATTTAGAGTTATGATTTCAAAGTGAAATCTTAATAAATTATTTTCAGTATTGAAACATCTAATATCTTTAGGCTTGCCATTTTTATAGATTTAATTTTTTAAAAATGTTGAGTTCCCAGGCAGATTTGTTTATTAGACAGCTAAAATACTTCAAAGAGACATGCTCGAGGTAAGGCAGCTGCTGTTACTGCTTCCTGCACAGGTGCAAAGCTCTCTACCATCCCCCCCCACACAATGGGGCCTCACCGAGAGGAAGGCTGCTTGGACATCAGCAACTTGCCTCCTCAATCCTGCTTACCATACTCTGACTGCTGTGACCTCTAAGTCCTTCCTTCCAGTCCTAGCCCAAGCTTCTCACTTTAAAGTACACATAGGTGAAGGGGAGGGATGATGGAATAAATAAAAAGTGTCAAATTTATACTGGCATTCTCCAAAATAGTATCTTCTCAGCATGTGTCAGCTACTCTCTTTGTGCTGCTTATAATGGAGGGAAACTGCAACTGATGTGATATAGGACATGACTGGAGTTGAAGGCCCTTCACCTACCTGCAAATTGATTTTATTGACTATTTCCAGACAGTGGGATACTCCCACATCTTAGTTGTAAAGTGCCTTTTTTTCTAAATGGCCCATGGCTTTCCTCTGCAATAAGGACAATGCTTTACTGTTATTTTTTTTAATGTTCCATAAATACATTCTTCCCTGAGGAATTCCTCTTAACATAAAATCAGACCAAGGTTTTTATTTTATGGGACAAAATTTTCAACATGTACCTAAAGCTGCAAAAAAAAAAAAAAAAAAAAAAAAAAAAAATTCAAACACATATTCCTTACTACCCTTCAAAGCTCTGGCAAAGTAGAAGCAAAAGAAAAATCTGTAATATTAAGCAAGGATTAAATACATTATTCCATGAACAGGCTGTAAGATGCCTAAAGCGCTTCAAATTATGAATAAACCTATGAGCTGCAAGTCACTGGACTGTGGAACTCAGCCTACATGAAATTGTCCTTCAGCTAGTAGTGCAACCATTACCCTCAAATGTTGAAGGGTGCATTGCAGTCCTTTATAGTCCAGGGCTAATGTCTACAGTTCTTCTCAGTATATGTCCAGGCTATAGACCAATACTGGACTCCACACCAAAATATCCATGCCAGTTGGGGAATTAGGCCTATGCAAATGAATTCCAGAGTATAAATTACCTCAAACTAAGAGATGCTGGATCCTCTGAAGTTACTAGACACACCTACACAACTGTGTGGAGTCCAGACAACCCAACAGAAACATACATCTAATTTCAAGTCTGCCCCCCACCCTCCATGAACCAGAGAGCCAAGGATTCAAGCCACAATCCCATGAAAACAAGACAAACCTAACTCCTCTGCAAAATAAAGAGAAAATTTAAGATATTAAAGGCTAGATGTGAACCCTTAGGTTGCTAAGGCCCTATAATCTTTAGTCTAGAAGAGATAAGGAAGTCACTTTGGGCACCCATGACTCACTGAGGTGAAGATCACAATGAAGTCTCAAAAAATGCATGGGCAGATAACTTTGGACTAGATATATGAGCTGGGAAACAACTGAGCTAATACCACCAAATCTTCCTAACCATCCTCACTCTGCTTACCTTTTTAGTTTGCCATAATCTATCAGGAAGATCTTCCTTTCCCGCCTCCCACCATGCCCATCTCCCCAGAATGTCTCTTATGGTGATAGTGAACAAGTATCATCCTTGGCAAGGCCTATTCATAGCCAAGTTCATGTACAGTAAAAATGTGTGGATTCACAAATCCACATAAGATAAACTACAAGGAGGAAATTAGCTCCTTTATTAAAAGACATCATCATATGTCAATAATTAGAAGAGAAAATTGTCAGCAAAATGATAAATCATTAATGTTTTCCTAGAGAAACTCAGTGACCCCCCCTCTTTCAAATGGATGTTACTAGCACCTCTTTAAAATAGCCTTTTGGACATTTGCTAATTTATGTCTACTTCTTGCACTCTGCTGAGTGTCACAAAGTTTCCCCTTTTCTAGCTGAGGATCACAAGAATCCTCATCCCCTACTATCATAAGGCAATTCTTGCAAAGGGATCTCAGGTTGTACTCATGCATAAAATACAGCCTGTGATTCTGACATAAGGATCTGGGGTGTGGTGGGCTCCAGCCTCTAGCTACTGAGTACTTCTCTACATCCTTCCTGTAATGCACTTCTTATAAACAGCAAAGATTCAATTAAAAATTCTGAGTCTGCACTCTTTTTTTACCACAACAACTTAAAGAAATTTAATAAAGCTACATTGTATGCACACCAGAGTTTGGGACTGAGATTCATTGCTGCTGCATGTGCACGTGAACAGCATTTCTAAAGATGAAAGTATGGGGCAATTTATACTGGCAGCTTCTATGGGAACCAGGCTACCAAGTTTAAAGAAAGCGAGGTGAGAAAGGAGAGCCAGGACAGGAAACCAAGGATATCTGAAAATACAGATCACACATAGTAAGACACGATGCAAGTAGTGAAAAGGTAGGAGGGGCCTAAAATATTTAATTCCCTGAGCCACAATACATCTTTAGCTGCTTTCTGCAGACCTGAGCAGGGAAGGCCTGAGACTTGGGGTTCCTTTGGGCATGCTTTTCAAATATTTATCATTAATTTAACAGGGGTTGGGAAAAACTGACTTTCTACTAATAACTACAGAGTCATTTATTAATTTACTTGCACTGGCTGAAGCTATTTTAGCAGCACATTCCCTACTTTTCTTCACTTTTTCTTTCCATTTCTCTTTTGCAAATTTCTGAGGCAATTTCTTGAGAGTCATATTAGAGGGTTTGGAAGTTTAATTAATAAATCTTTTGTTGCCATTATCAACACTATGCCATACATTATTAGGTGTCAGAATTTTAGCTGTGACCATAAAGTGATTTTGTTTGTAGCAGAGTTATTTGTTTGATTTTTCTTTTTAATTTTCACTCAAGGATGTTGTCAATTTTGGAAAGAGCAAAACCAATTTACATGTCACTAGTTCTGTGAAGTCATGTATGGAAAACTGAATAAATTAGCACTACATTGCTGGTTTATTCCAGTGATGCCTGTCTAGATTGGCACTGTGGAAAACCTTCTAGCTGGCTGCCTCTTAATTGGCTGACTGGCCTAGGTGAAGGGAGAATGTGCTGTGGGAGGCAAGTATCTATTCAGGAGCAGACACTTATCTCCAAGATTAGCCTAATTAAAAAAAAAACAAAAACCTAAATTGTCTGGCACATTTCTGCAATGGGAGGTAAGTTTCTATAACTGCCCCTCTTGACTGGTACCTCCATCAGTGGAGCAGGTATACTGGAGTTGATGATGGCATTAACTATATGCCTAGCAGCTCCCTAAATCTGCATTCTGGCCCCTATACATATAGTGATGCTTCATGAAAGGTAGAGATGGAGTCACTCAGGTATGGGAGTTAAGGACAGGCTTGCCATGGACTGCCATGGACTACCAGGAAAAGAGGCAAGACAGAAGGCAGTGGATATGCCTAGAGGAAGCAGGTTATAGTAGATAGGAAGACTAATGTCTAAAGGCAAGTTCTTTCTCTCTTATCCATTTAATCTGGGCACTGAGTGTAACTATCACTTGTCCTCTTCTCAGTGGCATTTGGGTATTCTCAGAAGGGAGAGGGGCATGAACAGAAGCTGCTTCCTAGTCCCTACAGCCACTTACCTCCTTAGAGATGACATTATATGAATCCCTTCCCACACACACTCACTTTTTTTCACAGCCTGGAAATGATCTCAAGTCTCTGAAGGAAATGAAAATCAGATCACCCTCTGGAAAAGTTAAGGAGTTTTGAATAAAGGTCAGGGAATGGGGCATTAATCCTAGGTGGTTAAATGACCTATTAAAACAAATCAGGCTTTTGCCTATCATCTGCCTAGCCCAACACAGAATACTTAGGGATAGGAACTACATACATGTGAAACATAAAACAAGGCCATATGCTACAGACTATGAGGTACTTATCCTTAGATGGTTTTGTCTGATATATGCAGTCCCCAAGAGAAATAAAGAGGAGGTGATTCTAAAGAGGGAAGTGAGGGTGATATGAATTCCTAGTGCAGTGGTTCTCAACCAGGGATGATTTTTGTCCCCATTAGAACATTTGGCAATATCTAGAGACGGTGTTTGTGGTCACAGCTGTGGGTGGGGATTCCACTGGCATCCAAGAAACAGAAGCCAGTAGGCTGCTAAGCACCCTACAATGCACAGGACAACCTGCCCCCAACCCCTCCGCCAAAAAAATTATTTAGTACAAATGTCCATAATGTCGAGGTTGACTAACTCCATACTAGATCAGTGGTTCTTACACTTGAGGAGGCATCAGAATCCCCTGGAGCAACGGTCCATAACCTTTTTGGCACCAGGGATCATTTTCATGGAAGATGATTTTTCCACAGGATGGGAGTGGGGGATGGTTTGGGGATGACTCAAGCACATTACATTTGTTGTGCACTTCATTTCTATTATCATTACACTGTAATATATAATAAAATAATTATACAACTCACCATAGGTTGGCAACTCCTGCCCTGGAGGCTTTGTTAAAACACAGAGTTCTGGGAGTTCTGGGTCCCACACCAGTTTCCAATTCAGTAGGTCTGGGGCAGGAGTCTGAGAATTTGCATTTTAACAAGTTCCCAGGTGATGCTGAGGCTGCTGCTCTGGGGAGCACACTTTGGAGAGCACCTGCCCTAGTTCTTCCCCTCTAATTACCCTTTATGATACCCACCTGCTTGAGAATGTGGTTACACCCACCTTAGCCCAGAGTACTCAGATGTTATCAATGCTCACAAAAGGAGGAAGCAAAAGCCTCCCTTTTATGCAAAGAGACTTCCCAGAGACTTAATTAAAGTTTGGGAAAGTATCCCACAAGGCAAGGATGGGAGGGGGTCAATAAAATTGATCCAAATAAATTCTTTGCACATACAAAATAAAACTCACATGCACAAAAAGAAATTTGATCAATAAATTAGTAAATTCAGAGTGAGGAGGGAGTAATTAACAGGCCCATTTAAAGTGTGGAATACATTAAATACAGAATGAGTGACTCCACCGGGACCACTGAAGCAGGAAACACCGATGCGTTTGAGAGGCCTGGAAGATTAGAAACATATTTCAACAAGGAGAAAAGAGTAGAGAGAAGGGAGAGCCCAGAATGATGAAGATGCCAAGGGTGGGGGTATGCATCAGAACCTTGGGAGCCTCAGATTTTGAAATCCTATGAAAAGTTTAACAAAATTGCAGCTGCACTCTGCTATATCTCCCAAGCAAAGGAAACCTAAGTAATCTTGCTGCCAAAGCTATCTAACACACCTGGTCCTGAGCAGTTAATGCATCAAGTCCCTTTATTTCAGAGTAAATAAAAAGTTCACCCCAAGTCAATGGGAGTATAGGAAGACCTCATTGATCCAGAACAACCCCAGGATGATCTTGGGCACCTTGGCAGTCTATAAGATCCCCTGCCAGGGAAACTGAGGCAAAGCAGATTGCACTGCCATTTCAAGCTAGAGTTGAGGACCATAAAGCCCATGGCTAAGGGAAACAAAGTTCTAAGGCAATTTACTATTGAAGATAAATAAAAGGCTGTCCTAGCTCATACAGACAGCCACATACTAAACACATTCTCCCTAAAAGCTGGGACATGAAGGAAAGCAAATGTATGACTTGTGGCAGAGCCGTAACGGTATTCATTGCTGCTAAGATAAACCAGGTTATGTCTAAACTTTAAGGTAGGCTCTCTATGAATGTCTGATCCCTTGCTTTGAGCTTGAATTCAGGGTCCCGTTCCCCATTTCACCCTCAAGTAAGTCCCTTGGGGATCCTGTTGGCAACCTGACAACAGAAAGCTAAATTGCACCAGCCGTGAATATGAATCATTGTGATAGTTCCTTCATATCTGGTGGGGAACCAGACCTTGGCCAAGAACTGGATCAGCAAGAAGCAGACCCCTTTGGCTTCCCTACCTCTTCATCATGGTTTCTGAGATGTTTATGAAATTTAAGTACTAGCTTATCATCTTCTAATGGAGCTCAGTCTAGCTCCATGAATTTCACTATGGATTCCTGAAGGATTGGGAAGTGATTTTTGCTTTAGACGGAGCTGCAGTCCCCTGAGACCATAAAAAAGAATCCTTCCAAGCCTAGAGGACATAACTCTGGTACAAGGAAGGATCCCAGAATTCAATTCAGAAGACCTTGGGCAGGTGTCCCCAAAGTTCTCTGAGATTCATTATCCTCACAGGAGTTAGGGCCCAGGCCTTAGCCTTAGCGGAGTGGGTGGGAGGTTGCTATGGTTAAAGCTGCTTCCTCTGTTTAATTTCACTCTGCCATTTTCAATCAGGCCTTCCTCATTAGCTGGATAGGAAGGTTTGCAGAGCCAAACCTGCAGCAGATTCCCTCAGGCGCTGTTTTAGTTCTAGCGCTTCCCCAGGCTTTAGGCATAAAAGTGCCTCCCAGGGTGAGGTGACTTGCCACACATTTGGCTGACACCTGCCTATGAAGAGAGATGTCTGAAACCACTTTCCCAGAGCAGCCCTGAAGCAGTCTAGTCAGTGAAGTCTTTAGCAGCCTTTCTTCCTAGTCAGGCACAGATCCCAATGCAGAGCCCAGGGATGAATTCTTAGTCTAGTAAGCCCTTCCAACCTGCTGGTCAAGCTTTTGCTGTCACCATAGGTGGCTTACATACCTCTCAAAGTCTGAGGTCAGTTAAAAAGCATGAAGCTGCAAACTCACAGACTCCAAGAGGGAGCAGTCTAAACTCTGTTTGGACTGCAGCATCCCAGATGAAGAAGCATCCTACCTTGGAACACCTCTACTGCGAGGAAGCTCAGCACCCCATGAGGCAGCCCCTTCCACTGCAGTACAGCTGTAATAATCAAAAGCCCATCCTTTCACTCTATCACCATCTGCCTCCCGATATTTCCTGGGGAGCTACATGGAATATGTCTGCTGATTCTGCTACCTGATGTCGTTTCCATTTGTGTATTGTGTCTTAGCAATTATACCAGCTGGTTTCTGAAAGCATGGATCATGTCTCCTGCTTCTTAAGCATTGCCATAGTGTTGGTGGCCAGCTTCAAAGCTGCTGGCTAGTGTTCTTAGTTGTGCTCTGAGTTTTTTCATGTGTGGCCACCATCCCCGCCTAATCCCCCCTGCTCAAGCCTGAATCATATTTATTCCAACTCTACCCCTCTGCTCATACCAGAGCTACCATTGAGGGAAAATGTAAAGTTCATGGCCATCCCTGAGCAATGCCCACAGCGATGAAAGTGATCTGCTTGAACTCCAACCACATCATTCCTCTAACACACATGTACATACATAACACACACACACACACACACACATACCACACTCCCAGCAGTCTTTGTATCTAGGTGAATGTGAACACAAATGAATTTTGAGGGCATTCTTGAAGGGGGAAACACAAATATAGAGCCTGAGGAGGGTGAGTGAAAAAAAGAAAGTGAAAACACAGCACTCCTCTTGCTTCAGGGCATTATCAGGACACCAGCAGCCAAGAATCTCTCTCCCTGAAACATTTATTAATATACCTGTGAGTGTACACACAGCAATGTGGACCCCACCCCTGAAAGGCCAATTGACAATATACAGGGCATAGCAATGCTGTCCTCCTGGAATGTCCTTTTCTGTTTACTCTCCACAAATTCTACTCCTACCACCCTTCAAGCCCCTTGTCCAATCTGACAGCTCCCAGAAAGTGTTCCCTCCTTTCCTGAAATCTTATTATGCATATCTATGCCAACACCCAGCATGTGAAGGAATATTAGATTTTCTTTCTTTTCTAATTGTTAAACATGTTTATGTTTTGTCTCCTCATGCACAGGCAGGAACTTTGATGGTGATACTTCTGCATTTACTACAAGGCCTGCTACAGGAAGGGGTACACAGCCAGGGCTTAATTAAATAGGTATTTGATTTAGAAACATCTAGAAGGGAAGACTAGCAGTGAATGATTCAGGTAGACAGGAATCTTAACCTAAGATTCCTGAATTATCAAGATGTTTGAACACCTGCAAAGCAGGCATCATCTTAGTGTGCTAGGACCCTCTTAGCAAAAGATGCCCAAATCCTCTCTTATTGCAAACCTGGAACACACAACCTGTTCTTCACCATACTTTTCTTCACACACAAAAGTCCACCTGGTCACATCCTGGTGGCCCCTTGTCAATGTGGCACCTGTGAGCTGTATCTCCAGCAGTGCAAATGGGTTTGCCTGAGCCACTACAATCCCATACTTGAGACACAATGTTTGCAAAAATGACCAGTGAGGTTAGAGGCACAGCTTGGGGAGAAATGCTCACCTTCAACAGAAAATCATGTGAAGTTCTCTCAAAGAATTCACCTGGTTTCTAAAGGCCTTCTTATATTAATAGTAAGCAAGGAAATGAGCATAGTGTATAAGGGAGCTTGTGTGTATGGCTGGAATGATAGTGTAACAATTCCTGATGAGACTTCATCAAGCACTCACTAAGTGCATCTGTGTGTAAAGAATCTGGCTCCCTAGGACACAAAGTCAGTGGAAAAGGCACCCATCTGCGTACTATGAATATGCCTAAGGCCTTTTTGTCCATCTTCCAGCTGGTCTGGTCTCTCCCTCATACCCTTTATTAGTAGCTTCTTCTAGTCTTTAGGCCTCAGCCTAAATGTCACCTTCTCCAAAAGACTTATCAGAGAAGCTCCCCCACCAATATTCCTTACTTCAGCTTGCTTTCATAGCATTTCCTATGATTTATAATTTTTAAAATATATCATTCATTCATATTTTGTGTCGATATCAACACTTATAATAAGCTCCAGTGAAGAAACAGCCATGTCTGTTTCATCCACCTACTGTATCCCCCAACAGGACCTAGCATAGGTATTCCAAAAAATCTTAGAATAAATGATTATAAGACAGTGTGACAGAGAAGAAATTTCAAGACAGATGAGTTGGGTACCAGTTTCAGTATGGTCATTTACTAGCTGTGTGACATCAGACAAATTGCTTAACCTCTCTGAGCCTGTTTCCTCATTTTTGTATAAATTAACATCATCTAACTCACAATGCTGTTTGAAGGGAAAACATAAGATAATGAATAAGAAAATGCTTGATAAAATGTAGAGTCTTGTACAAACATGAATTATTTTAGTATTATGAAGACACCCAAAACAGTACTTCTTTCTCTCTAGGATGCCCACCATAGTTACCTGAAAACCCCACCATTGGTCACACTCTTGGATTAATGCTATCTCAGAGACATACTACATTGGAAACCATTGTGTACCCTTCACGAAGGTATTTGACCTTATCATTAACCTGTTTTAGCATTGACCTGGCAGAAAGCAGGTTCCAGGCTAGACAGTTTAGGAAGAGGGGTGATGGGAAGAGAATTTTGAAATAATTTAAGTTTGAAAGACTTTTAGAGAGTTAGTGCAGGCCAAAAGAGGGAGCAAATGCAGTGGGGGGCCCTGGTAGAACCAGAACACTGAGTTTTTAAGCAGAGAGGAAATATAGAAAGGGAGGTAGAGGAGCCAGCTACAAACTTTCTCTCCTTGGCCTATGTGTATTTCAGGGACACGTGACTTTACAGAAACCGTGTGTGTGCACTGGAGAGAGGGGAGGGAAGCCAAAGAGCAGGAAACGGACGCCAAGGGAACTGTACTTAATCATAATAACCATTAGTATTGACTTTGGTGCCATCTTAAAGGAGCCATTTGTTATAAGAACCAATAGTCAAAACCCCAAGTCAGCCAGGCTTTGTCTTATGAGCTCTAAAAATAATGGTATTTTGCTGTTCATCTGTTTTAATTTTCCAAATTTAAATGCAATTTGAAATCAATGCAAAAATTGATTTCTTTCTTCTAAACAAAGAGACATTAAAAGGAGAAAGGAAGGAAGAAAAAAGGACAGACAGACTGGCTTTTCAGTTACTCATGTAATAATACCCCAAAAGCAGGAGCCCGAAGCAATAATTATTCCCTTATCTGAGAAGCATGAAAGGAAAATGGGTGAGAATTATGACCATACAAACAATATATAAAACCTCTCTAGAGCTGAGGCCAGCAAATCACTTACCTGCAGTTTCAACAACGATGTATAAAAGCAGGAAGAGGCACAATTAAGGTCAATTGGCTGCTGGTTTTTAAAGCACCACCTCATTTTAATCAGCACCCCATGCCATTCTATGTCTCCAGCTGGCAAACTGGCTAAGAGGGATTAGAGTTGTTTGCTCTTTTTTAAGCAGCTTGAAAACAAAGTGGAAACAGTTGAGTGATCTTGCAGTTAAGACAGCTTGGAAAAGGTCAGCAGATTGTTTTCCAGCCAAGTCTTTTGAGGGTGCTGACACTTCAGTATAGCCACCACGATCCAAGATCTGGCACTCTACCATACAAGACCCTGGTTCTTTCAATTTTCCCAGCCTCTGGGGGACTGATTCACAATAGCCAAACTCACATTAACAGACTGATTACTTAGACCACCAAGTTATTAATACATGATGGTGGTATGGATCTTGCCAACAACCAGAATATCTGGACCCACTATTTAGGTCTTCCAGGAAAGAAACTGAACTCATAAAACAACTCGAAAGAAGAGAAAATGAAGACGAACTGAATCCATATAAATGTAGGTTCAAGACTTCATGTAACTTAATTCTTTGGACCTTGGTTTTCTGAAATGTATAAAAGAGAATAATATTCACCACTTAGTATTTTTTATGATGCTTGAAAACATTTCTTAAATAAGAGAGAATGGTACAAATGGGAGTGGTCATTTTTGGCAGTCAGAAGGCAATTTAGTGCACATAGAATCTGAGAAGAGGGAAAAAGAGAGTTCTACAGGCAATTTTACCCCACTCCAGTGAAATTCCAAATGACACAGACTGCCTTTCTAAGGACTCAAAGTTGCCACACACAGTCTCTCTCCCTTAGACCAAGCTGGAGACATCCAGAAATCCCAGATCTCTATCTAGCTCACCTTTTTCAAAATTCTTTATAAGACACCAAAAACTTCCATCACTCTAACATCTTCTCATGAAGCACATGTTGAAATCAATGATACTGCAGGTATCTCCAATGAATTCCCTCTGAGATGGATGCCTTCCTGGGGAGATTTCCCCACCCTGGCAGCTATACCTTCATGCATCTGTCTGACAAGTGCTGCTCCAAGTAATTGCACTTACCTACATCAGGAAGATTCATGTGGCCCTTCATTTCGGGGGAAGTCCTTTTCTGACCTGCCCCCCAAATCGTGGACATGCCCCTCTGCTGAAAAAAATGAGGGATTCCCACTCAGAGCCAGGGAAGGGAGAGGTGAAATTGGGGAGGATCAGTGATAGCAGAGAAAGGATGGTTCTAAACCAGTGGTGCCCAACCTTTTTGGCACCAGGGACCGGTTTCATGGAAGACAATTTTCTTGCAGACAGGGTTGGGGGAGGGGGAGGAGGAGGAGCTGGGGTAAGGGAGGCAGAGCTCTGTGTATTTGCTATACAGCCTGGTTCCTAAGTCTCATGGAAGACAATTTTTCCACGAACTGAGGGGCGGGGGGGGGGGGGGAGGCGGAGCTCTGCATCCTGGTTCCTAACAGGCTGTGGACCAGAAGCAGTAGGTGGCTGGGGGCAGGTTGGGGACTGCAGTTCTAAACCACTAGAGAGCTAATCAGTTTTCTGAGCCAGTGGAACCCAAGCATCATTCACTATAGCCAGAAGTAGGACCACTCAGGAAACAAGAGGTTCTCCAGACCAATTTCAGAAGCTGGAGTAATAAACCCAACAAGGACCTCCCACTGTCCTTGGATCAAATCCAAGCTTCCTATCATGACTCATGAGGCCTTGAGTAATCTGAAATTCACCTGCTTCTACAACTTCAAATCATACACTCATCCCTGCCCTACCTCACCACACCCCATGTGCACTGACTTTCTTTCTGTTCCACAGACCCGCCCACTCATGCCAAGCTTAGAGCCTTTGCACCTGCCATTGTTCCATCTGTCTGGGACCCTCTTCTCCCATATCCTTGCCTTGCTGAATCCTTCCTGTCACTCAGGTTTCAGCTCAAATATCTCCTCAGAGAGGCCTTCACTGATGATCTTTCTTTCTACTAATGTTGTTCACTGCATCAGCCACTCTCTGTCCTGTTGCCATGTTTTCTTTTCTTCATGGCACTTACCTGACATTATAGCACTATTTTGTTTATTGTCTGATTCTCCCTCCACAAGAGACAGGGCAGAGCACCAGAGTAGGTAAGATTGAAGAACTGCAAGTCAGAGCACTTAATAGGCTGTAGGGAGGGACAGATGCTGCAAGACAGAGTAGGAATGCCTTGTCTTGTGCATATGTATGAGCAGACTGGGTCTATTGAAATGGGCAGGGGCAACAGGAAGTAACATGTATTGTGTACCTACACAAATTGAATACCTACTATATACCAGTCACTTTTTCTATGTTATCATCACAGGTTTGCAAAAGATTGAACACCATGCTGATGCCTTCAAGGAATACTAATTCCCTAGTTCCTATATCCATGGAGGGGAGGGACTACTGCTCCAATGCCTGGGAGGGAGCAATATTAGAATCTCACATTTGCTCCTCTCTACCATATGAAGATCAAACATTAATTGGGCCATATTAACCAGAAGGTAGGGTTGCTTCTTTGAAAGGATAATGTGGACCTGTCCCTTTTATTTCTAGAATTTTCTTGGCTCCTGGTCTCTATTCTGTGAGCTCATCTTGGTGAGGTCTAAATTGCAGAAGAGGTCCTCCATTCTCTAGCTTTTATGACTATAGCTAATTTTAATTTGGGGTAGTCAGAAGTCTCATTCTACCTCATGCCTCAACCATTTCCTCTGGTCCATCTTTAATGGAGAATCTTGTTGTTTAGATATAAGCAGAGAGATGGTAGAGTGGACTTAGACAACTGAGGTTTTTATCCTGGATCTGCCACCTACTGTGTGACTATGGATAAGTTGTTCAACATTTCTGTCCCTTAACTTACTCCTCTATAAAATGGTAATATTAATCAATTTACTTCATAGAGTATTAGGTAATATGATTCAATAAAATATCTAGCAAACCATTAATAAATTTTAGTTATCATTACTAACAAGAAGTACTAAAGGGGAGACATTGATTTACATCTAATAGGATAGATGGGTAGACAGACTGGCCACAAGAATCTCCAATAGGGCCCAGAGGCCTTAGGAAATAAACACAAGGAGTAGCATTTGGGGACCAAAACACCATGTTAAGAGACCAAAGTTTTGGTAAGGCTCACCAGCATTGGTGTTTGGAACCCTGAATGTGTCTTTATCTACTGTCCTCAGGCTTGGGTATGGGGCCATGATTAGAAGTAAAGAGATTTATGTGGGATGCCAGCGGCCTTACAGGGATTTACTCTTGGGCAGAAATCAAAGTGAGCTCCAGTGTCAGAAGAAACACTCTGGGGCCCTTACACTACAAAGGCAACAGAATTTTCATGAGCTTCAGAATCCCATGGGAAGAGGACAAAGTCCTTACTTGAGACAGGTATGGCTCATCTCAAAACAGGCAGACCACTGAAGCTAGAGTAAGCATTAGCTGATGTCCAGTATATCAGATTATGTAATAGACTCTGCCTTTTTCTTGTTTAGGAGGAATTCCTCGTTACATTTCTCAGCTAGGACTGCAGTTTAAGGCTTTAAACCACAACAGCGGCTAGATTCCTTGTGAGTTAAAGAGCAATAGTGTGAAATTCAGGGTTTTAAAATTGTTAATGTTAGGCAGCATTATATCAGCTGCTTGAAATTCTGTTCCCTCCCCTACCCCTCAATCTTGACTGAAACAGCATGCATGGCCAGGGCAGACTTACAAGGACAAACCTTGGGTCCATTTCAAAGGTCCATGGGCTCCCTGGAATCTCTTTTCCACCCTCCACTCAAATCACCTATTCAAGAGGATAAGGGCTTCTTATTTTGTAATTAACAAAGAGTAAGTGGTCCTTTTTTGATATGTTTGCCAAGGGGCCTAATATCATAGGTAGTGAATGATGGCCACTTACTCTGACACTGCTTCTTCCTTGTTCTCCTTCTACTTCTCCCATTTCTCTTCCCAGCCTCTTCTATCTGCTTTATTCTACTGACCCCAAACTGTGACTATTCCTCAAGGTCTCTCTTTTCCTTGGTTTTGTCTTTTTGTGCTGCATTTTGCAAGAGTAGTGAAGATATTCAGGTCCAAAACCAAGATGGAGTCCTAGAGAATCAAAGAGGCTATTTGTTCTGCTTCTGATCTAGGCCATAGGCAAGAACAAAAGTAGCCCTTTCAAATATGTGATCTAGCTTAAAAAATCAGGGAAGGAGCTCACAGAGAGGTTACAAGGTCCTAGACAGTAGTAGTACTGCCCAAATAGAGGAACTGTAGCTTTCTGGCTAAGATCACACTCTGGGTTCACCTTCCAACTCTGCTGTTTATTAGCTGTTGTGACATTGGGCACATTTATTCCCATCTCTGAGCCTCTGTTTTCTCATCTATAAAATGAGGGGACTAACAGTTCTCATAAGGCTGTTTGGAAGATTAAATTAATAAATTCTCATAGATGAGATGAGATATATGCATTCAATAAATGTTAGCTGTTATTACAAAACAATGTGCCTGCTAGAGATATTCCTTGGCAGATACAGCAAGCAGGACTGTGGCCACAAGATTTGAGAGGCTCTAATGTTAGTTACATAGAGACTTGAAAATCACCGTGCTAGCCAGGTACATCTCCTCATTATTTCCTCCTTATCTTCTTCTCAATCCCATCCCTTGCAATGTTATTCCCTCCTACCTGAAATGCCCTCTCCCTTCTTCATCTCTACCTATCTAAACCTAGCACAATTCCATCTCTCCAAATACCCAGTGTACTTACAATCAATATTATGAAATTTAATACTTAATTATTCTCTAATCCTTTCATGATACCTACATTAACCACTCCTAAGAATTAGGACATTAAATGTTACTGTTAAGATGAAAATATGCAGTTCATAATAGGTGCTCAATAAATCCATGGCAAGTTAAATTACAAAATTGTTACTCTGGATGAAGGTGAGGGAACTGTACAAACATACCTCAAAAACTAGGCCATTATCAATCATTACAAAACTCAGTTGTCATCACCATTTGGTGGTCTGTAGACCATGGGTTCCTGTGTCAGACAATCTGGATTCAAATCCCAGCTCAACTGCTTTTTAGCTGTGTGGTCTTAGACAAGTCACTTAACCTTTCTGGGCATTGGATTCTTCGTCTGTATAATGGATGTAAGAATAACTATCAATCTCATAGCGTTATTGAAAGTATTTAATAAATATGTATAAAGTATTTAGCACAATGCCTATAAGTGTTGGCTTACATTGTACATGTTGGCTGGCAATATTATTAGAAATTGCTTTATCAGATTAACTATATAGGGCCTCCCAAAAATAGAGCACAAAGCACACACACTATTTTGATAGAAGAAATCACTAAGAAATGTTCAAAATACAGAAAGAGGCATGGGAAGAGGAAGGTCAGGGGAGGAGCCATAGGGAGGGGCCCTAGGGGTCTGTGAGAAGACACACTATGAAAGAGGACTCCTCAATTTGGAGTCCTTGGCATAGATTTCTCCAGCTCCACAGCTTTGTCTTTGGCTGGTTCTCACAGTGACTAGAGTACCCCAGCCTAGCCCAAGTTTTACTCTATGAAAGAAAAGAGCTAACATTGCACTTTGGAAAGACTCCCATTTGGTTTATTAAGTAATTAACTTCCTGATGCACAAAGGACAGAGCACTGAGGGGCCCTATGAAGCCAATTAAAGCCCAAATGGCTGGATTGCTGCAAAGAATGGGTACACAGGGAAAAGCCTTCACTTTGTGAAGCTACCTCCCACCAATCTACTAATTAGACTGGGGAGAAGAAGACCGGATGGTGAGGGAGTCAGGAAATGCCAACCTGAGAGGGCTGGGAGGTCTAAGAGCCAAAAGGAAATAAGGTAAAGCTGATGGATTCCCTGAGTGAGTGTTAAGCAGGAAGCAGGCAAGCACAAAGCACTTATTTGACCCTCTGCTTGAGTGGGAGCACCCACCCACCCTCTATAGAGATTCAGAGCCAACTTGTGTTGCTCTATAATGTGCGTTATAAACAGCTACTTTGAAACCCCAGGCTGGCCCTCCTTTTGAGCATCAGAATGTTCCCAAGAGACTCAGGTCATTGCTACTCATGAGAGAGTTGTTCTAATGTTAAGATCAATTAAGCATAGCACAGAATTTAAGGTCCCCCAAAATGAACATATTTCACATGTAATAAATCAGATAATTTTACTCTATTTTCATATTATTTGAAATTATATTTTAAATACACATTGTTCTCCCCCACCAAGCAGAAAGTTCCCTGAATTATGGAGACATCCGTTACTTGTTTCTCTATTTCTCACTAGTGCCTAGCACAATGGCTGGAAAATATAAGTGTTCAATACATGTTTATTGAATTGAAATATGTTTGCATCACAAAAATGGTTAAGGATGGGAGAGAAGCTTCTCTGAGCCTCTGTTTTCCATCTGTAAAGCAGCAGAATACTAATCGACCCTACCTCATAAAATTTTGAGGTCTAATCAAGTTAACACTTATGCTTAGAAAAATGCCCAATAATAGTAAGCACTTAATAAAGTTTAGGACTTATTTCCATGAGGACTAAATGAGATGGAGCATGTAGAGCAGGGGGCACAGCTTGTTTCTAATTAGGACTCAGACATGTTTGGTACATCTGGTACAGTCTTCAAACAGTCCTAAAGAGCCTATTTATATGTAAGCTGAGAAGGCTTCTGGAGGAGAACCATGGAAAAGGAAATAATAAGGCACATTGACCTTGGTCAAGGGATGGAACAGGAGAGGTGAAATGGTTTAGTCCTCAGGGATCATAAGCACCATGGGGTATCTGCTACTTTGATTTGTTTCCTAGCCCAATCCCACATAGCTTATATCTGAATAGGGAGAAATTGAAAAGTCAAGGACATTGAAAAATATTACTAAAAGCTGTAAGGGGAAAAAGGTGCTGACCCAAGTAACTTTGGAGGTCAGTGGGGACTATAAGACTACAGGCAAAAGGACTGCACAGAAGCACAGCACTCTACTGAGAAAGTTGTTTTCCAGGGGGTATGGGTTAACATTTCTAATACTGCTATAAGTGTACAGTACCCTAGAATTGAACAATTATGTAAATGGATTGCAGGTGGTGGCAGCCAGGTTTCTTGCTATTCGAGTAGAAGGTTACAGATAATCAAGGGGAGAGGCTAGAATAATCCAGGTGGTAAGAGAGTTGGAGACATGAGTTTGAACTGTTTACCTTAATATAGATTCACCAGTAAAAAGCACAAAAATAGGAAAAACACGATAATAAATAGACCACATAAAGAATACTTGTTTACAGTATAAGAGTTGAAACAAGAAGGTAAAACATCCCCTCGTTCTACCTTAGCTGGGAAGGTGTACATCAGACTACTCAAAGTTTTTGTCATTCTGCACATGTCTGCAAATAAACATGAAAGCACCATAAGTATTGATTTGAAGGTTACTAATAAATTTTGAAAAGTAGGCGAATTCACAAATATGAAATTCACAAATGAGGATCAATTACATTAGAGTATAACTTAAAGTTTAAAGTAAATATCCATGAGTCTATAGTGAAATAAATGATTGAATAATTAAACAGATGGGAGAGAAGAGACAAATCTCACATGCAGAAGATTCCAAATAATTTATGCAGATACTCCATCCTCATGATACTTCCCACTCTTTACACATTAGCTGTGCATAGTAACTTCCTTCCAAAGAGTACAATATGGAAAGACATTTTTAAAAAGGAACTTTACAGTAGACAAGTCAGGTTTCAGTTATTATAGTAGCAAAAGTTGATAACCTCAATCAAGTTATCAAGTTCAACATCAACTGTGATAAGTCATATTGATATTATGTACCCTTGATATGATGTGATGAGAATGGCACCTCTGTAGTTTCTTCCCCTAAACCCAAGTCTAACTATGAGAGAAACATTAGACAAATCTCAATCGAGGGACATTCTACAAAGCGCCTGACCAGTACTCCTCAAAACTGTCAAGGTCATACAAAATAAGTAAAGTCTGAGAAACTGTCACAGTGAAGAGAAACCCAAGGAGACATGGCAATTAAATGTAACATGGTATCCTGGGTGAGATCTTTGAACAGAGAAAGGACATTAGGGAAAACAGGAAATCTGAATATAGCATAGACTTCAGTTAATAATAATGTAACAATATTAATTCTTTAATTATGACAAATGTACCATAATAATGTAAGTTATTAACAATAGGGGAAACTGGGTATGAGATATGTGACAACTCCCTGAAGTAAATCTTATTTTCTGTAAATCTAAAAAGATTACTATTCTGAAATAAAAAGATTATTCCAAAAAAATCTTGTAAGGTTATCAGCAGTCCTGCTTTGAGAACTCTTCCAAAAAAATATAATACAAATGAAAGACATCACATTCTTTCCTACTTTGATACAAATTACCCAAGTACTCTGGCACCATGAACGCACCTGCGCTTTGTTATCAGTGCTCAACAGAAGGGCCACAGGGTCAGTAGGAGACATTGGAGGCCAACAGAGTAGTCGCAGCATCCAAGAAATAACAGTGCCTCGATGGGAGACTGTAGTGCCGGATAAATATATAGTTAATGTCCAATAAAGTGGTGACAGCACATGGTAAGCAAACTTGTTCAAGATCACAGAAGAGATATCGACTAGGGACTTCCAGAAGAATTTGAAAGACACAACAGTGTACTGGGATCCTGCAAGAAACAGGTGGAGCAAGAGCCAGTGGTATTGTATTATACACTATTATTATTAAGACTGTTGAGAAATAAGGAATCTTGGAAGTTACAACATGCAGTGTCTAGCCTAAAATAGGTCCTTCAAAAGTTTAGTTGCTTGCCAATGTGCTGGAAGTTGATGTATCCCAGCTCACAGGAGCCAGTTGTTAAATCTTCAAAAATTTTATGAGCTGGTTGTTAAATAATAGCCATTTTTAAAAATTAAATATGTATATCTACAATTAAAATATATTAAAACTAAAGGTAATCCTCAAAACATATCACTTTCTCACTCTAGCCCAGGCAACAGAGTGAGACTCTGTCTCAAAAAAATATATATATCACTTTCTAATTCTTGTACTATATTTTACTCTTATCTATGCCCTTGATGTTATTTGCATCTGTGTGGTATAAATACCCTCTAATGGTGTGCTGTTGTGCATCTCTTCAGACACTTCCTTCAATGACATCACAATTATAGTCAACATCAGCCGTGGTGGGGGGTATTTACAACATGGGAACTGAAAAATGGTTAAAATCAAGGCTTAATTTATTGTTTTGTTGATAGTCAAGTGATGGATAAAGTGTTAATAATGCAAATAAAACTGTTATATCTGTAGTCATTACATTGTGACTAACACAAATGAATAACATGTTATTCTAACATTTAAAAACTATAATCTGCTTTTAGTTCTTTGTGAAGTATCTAAAAAATGGATAAACAAACACCGCATGTACTCACTCTTAAGTTGAAACTAACCAATGAGCACACATGTGCATAGAGGGAAGTATAACTCAATGGAAATCAAAGGGGGGAGGGGGGAGGAGGGGATAGCTGAAAACCTACCTAACAGGTACAATGAACACTATCTGGGTAACAGGCACACTTATAACCCTGACTCAAGCATTACAAAAGTGATCCTTGTTACCAAAAATATTTGTACCGCCGCAATACTTTGAAATAAAAATTTTAAAAAACTGTTAGTTATCTGATTCAACAAAAGACTTTCTCACGTCACTGATGATAAGTGAAGTTCTGACATACATTTTTATTATTTTACTTTATTACTAACATGAATGAAGATAGCCACATTTATGTTAGTACTAGATTCATTCATCAATTACAACTATAGGGGCGGCTATGGATACAGAACATGCAAAAATAACAAAACATTCCAAGAATGAACTGGCCTTATGGAATTTAAAATGAGTACTGTTTTTTTTAAAAAAATTGTGTGCTACTCATTATTCATATCAATAAAATGTAGGAATACACACACACACACACACACACACACACACACTTTTGTTGTAGAGAGTCATTTGTTCAACTTTTACCAGCACACTGTAGGCTCCTTGTCCCTTTGGTCTGAGGAAGACTATACAGTATATATAAATATATATCACCAGTCACTAGACTCCTAGTTTATTGCTTAGATTTTTCCAAGTCTCTCCAAGTGATATTTGTTGGGCTTCAGCCTGAGAAACAAAGATAAGAAAGGAGGGACTGTGTGAGGCAGCTGGGCAAAGATTGAGGAATGAGCATGAGATACCTATGAAAACTGAGGAATTAGTACCAAACCTCACATATTTTAAGTAGTTTTGGCCAAACTCAGCTCTAGCTGTCTCTCTGCTTCCCCCACCTGGACCAATTGCAAGGAAGCACAGTTCTTTTCATTTATCCTTGTCTTCCAAGCTAGAATAAATATATTCAGTTTGCAGAAGCTTCTACTGGCAGCAGAAATTGATTTATTAAGTTGATGGGGAAGTGCTTTTTAGCACACGTGAGGACATGGAAAAAAGGTGAAATGCAAAAGTGAATAATGTAATACTTGTTTATATTTTGATAATACTGTTCCCTGTTGTCTTTACCATAGCTAATGAAGAGAGGACTCTGTGAGAAGAGGTGTCTCAGGGGACCTACTATCATCAGAGCTGAAGCTTAACTTTCAAAGAGGCTCTTGTCAATTCAGAAAGTGTTACAGAACTGCAAACCATAGTCCTTCTTATTGTTCCTGCCCTAATTACTATAGTAAGTCCTCAGCTAACATCCTCAATATGTTCTTGGAAACTGTAACTTTGAGCAAAATGACATACATTAGGTCCTTGAATAATGTTTTGTTCAATGTCGTTTCATTATAATGTTGATGAGAAAAAAATTGTTTTTGTCATACATCATTTCACTCAAAGATGCAATTTTTAAGAACCTATCAATGATGTTATGTGAGAAAATACTGTACTAAAAATTAGCTGCTAGCACCCATACTTAACACAACTTTGATTTCATAGTGTATATACTAAATCTGCAAGAAACACTGTTGCCTTTTTTGCCATATTTTTGAGTACTGAGAAGAGGTTTTATAGTTTAACTTTGATATTTCAGATATTGCATGTGTGTTGTAATGGGAAATGGAAAGAAATAGGATCAAGACCAAAAGTCGAAATGTCAGAGCTCAAGTCAATAGGATGCTGGGGCCAACACAAACTGGGTTATAAGAGCCAATCACGCACATCTCTTCTAAACACAGCATTCAGTGGCCTCGAGCTGGTAGTTTGAAATTGGCTTATATGGAAGTATTTACACCACAGAAATAATATCCAAAATATACAAGGAATAAGGAACTCCTATAACTCAATAGCAAAAAAAAAAAAAACACTCAAATAACCCAATTTAAAAATGGGCAAAAAGTTGAATAGACATTTTTACTAAGAAGATATACAAATAGCCAATATAAAAAGATGCTCAACATCACAATAATTAGGGAAATTCAAATCAAAACAACAATGAGACATTATATCGCAACTGTTAGGATAGCTATTATCAACAACAACAACAAAAAAGATAAGTGTTAGCAAGGATGTAGAGAAGTTGGAACCCTTATACACTGTTAGTGGGAATGTAAATTGGTGCAACCACTATGGAGAACAGTACAGAGGTTCCTCACAAAACTAAAAATAGAACTACCATATGATTTAGCAATTCTACTTCTGGATATATATTCAAAGGAATTGAAATCAGGATCTCAAAGAGATATCTGCATTCCCATGTTCGTTGCAGCATCATTCACAACATGCAAGATCTGGAAACAACCTAAGTGTCCATGTATGGCTGAATGGAAAAAGAAAATGTGGTATGTGCATAAAATAGAATATTATTCAGCCTTTAAAAAGAAGGAAATCCTGCCATTTGAGACGACATGGAACCTGAAGACTATTACACTAAGTGAGATAAGCCAGTCACAGTAAGACAAATACTGTGTAATTACACGTATAGGAGGCACCTAAAATAATCAAACTTACAAGAAAGGAGAGTAAAATGATGGTTTCTAGGGGGTGGGGGAGGGAGAAAATGAGGGGTTGAAGTGCATCAGGCATAAAGTTTCAGTTATGTAAAATGAGTAAGTTCTAGAGATCTGCTCTACAACATGGTGCCTATACTTAACACTACTATATTGTGAACTTAAAAACTTGTTAAAAGGGTAGATCTCAAGTTAAATGTTCTTACCATAGTAAAAAAAAAAGGACTTTTGGTAGAAGTGCCATTGATTGGACTCATGGCTGCCTACTTTATTTTTTAATCCAAGGATCCAATTTCAAAGCCTCCATCAATCCCCTGATCCAACTTTTCACTGAAAAATAGCCCCTCAAAAATCTGTTCCTTCACTCATGGTTGTCATTTAAACCTTCATAAACTCTGGAAAATAAACAAGGCATTTGGATTGAGAACAAAGTGAAGATGCTGATGGGAACTTAACATTTGAAGTGCTGCTCAAATCCATATTGGGAAGAGTGACATGGATTCCACAGAGACTGGTAGACAACTGGAAAGCTCCCAGAAGTATTAGACTTATCAAGACTGAGGAGACTTGCCAATTTCTTAAATACCTTCCTATTTTAGCCCATTATTTAAAATCTAAGACCTTGAAAGAATCAAATGAAGCAAGCAGAAGTTGAATGTTAGGTGGAAGTACAGATGCTACCAGGTAGTTTTGCCTCTACCATAATACTTTTCCAAATATGACATTGATTCTAGGCTCCTTAGTTTTTACAAATCAAAACATTTCAGTCTGTGTGTTATATTCAAGTACTCTTGTTTTCTCATTATCATGAGTGATCATATTATTGAAAATACAGAGGGCCTTTCTTCTTTTGTGCACATTGTTTTCAGCTTTTCCTGGCACACATTTTATTTTATCATCAAATAGTTTATCTTAGGGAAATGAGATGATAGGAAAAATTATATAGATGAATTTTCTTCTCTGGGGTCAAGCCGTGGGTGATGCCAAACTGCATTGAATCCTGGACAGAGAGCACAAGTCACCTTATGCAACTACAAAGTACGGTAAAGCTATGTCAGATGACAAAACCTGAAAAGCAGAAAATAGGGCATACTCCTTTATGCTTTGAAGGAAAGGAAACAGATTATCAGTAGCTGGACTTGCCTGTTCTTCACTGTCATTGTCAGGATAAGTCAAGAAATGTATAAGCTCAGAAAAGGATTGAGCTGCTTAACAAGATGGGGGAAGGAGAGGATAAAAGGAAAATGTGAAATACAAGGTAAGTTCCATATCATTGAAAGATCTTTCTTTCATCAAAAAGGAAAAAAAAGGAACCTGAAGACCTGAAGACCCATTTTGTATTTTTAAAAAGACATGTAAAAAATCTTTTGTAAAGGACAAATCAGGTAAAGGACTGTTATACAAAGTATGCAAATAACTCTTAAAACTCAACAATAAGAAAACAAACAGCTCAATTAAAATATGGGCCAAAGACCTTAACAGACACCTCACCAAAGAAGATACATAGGTAGCAAACAAGCTATGAAAAGTTGCTCCATGTCACATGTCATCAGGGAAATGCAAATTAAAACAAAAATGAGATACCACTACACATCTATTACAATGGATAAAATCCAGAACACAATACCAAATTTGCTGGTGAGGATGTAGAGCAAGGGGAACATTCATTCACTGCTGGTGAGAAAGTAAAATAATACAGCCACTTTGGAAGATAGTTTGGCAGTTTATTACAAAACTAAATATACTCTTACCATAGGATCCAGCAATCACAGTCCTTGGTATTTACCCAAAAGAGCTAAAAACTTATGACCACACAAAAACCTGCACACGGATATTTATAGCAGCCTTATTTATAATTACCAAAACTGGGAAGCAACCAAGGTGTCCTTCGGTAGGTGAATGGATAAATAAACTGTGGTATATCCAGACACTGGAATGTTATTCAACACTAAAAATAAAGAAGCTATCAAGCCATGGAAAGACATGGAGAGAAATTAAGTGCATATTACTAAGTGAAAGAAGTCAATCTGAAAAGGCTACATATTGTATGATTCCAACTACATGACATTCTGGAAAAGGCCAAACTATGGAGATAGTAAAAAGATCAGTGGTTGCCAGGGAGCTGGGGGTAGAGTGATGAATAGATGGGGCATAGAGGATATTTAGGGGTAGGGAAATTACTGTATGTTATACTATAATGGTGGATACATGTCATTATGCATTTATCAAAACCCATAGAATGTATGATACCCAAAATAAACCCTAATGTAAACTATGGACTTTTGGTGATAATGATGTGTCAACGCAGGCTCATCAATTGTAACAAATGTTCCACTCTGGTAGGGGTTGTTGATACTAGGGAGGCTGTACATATGTGGGGGCAAGGGGATGTGGCATAAAATGAAACCCCAAGTTCTCTAAATGAAATGGACTCTCTGTGGCTGATAGAGATGACCAAATTAAGATGATAGGAACCAACTGGCAATGGCAAGGTGAGAGAAGAGCACTCACCCTTTGCTCCTGGAGAGGGTAGCTCCAGACAAACATCTGTTTGGGCCTCTGAGCTAAAACAGTTTCTGGAACTGGAGCTAGAGCAACATGGCTGGAAAACTCCTCCCACCAACTGCCTGAAAGGAGTATCTGACAGAGACCTCCGGTTTGGGGCTTTAAAACCACTTAATGAGAACTTAGTTATTTTCAACCAATCAGGACTAAGATTAAATCCTCCATTTGCATGTACAGACCTGATTGAGGGCTGGGGAAGGCACTTTCCCTATTTAAACCAGGCTCCCTCTTTGTTCTTGGATCATACTTTTGTTTTGTTTTTTACATCAAAAGCTGTATCTTGCCAATCTGTAGATTTTTTTATATATAGAAAATAAAGCTCCTCTTTTTCTTCCACAGATCCTGTGGTCTTTTGTTAACAAAGTATCTCTGTATCTTTCTCTCAATTTTGTTGTGAACCTAAAACTGCTCTAAAAAATAAAGTGTACTAATGTCAGATAGTGTGCTGCCTCCAGACTTTTTTTTTTTTTTTTTTTTTTTTTTGAGACAGAGTCTCACTCTGTTGCCCGGGCTACAGTGCTGTGGCATCAGCCTAGCTCACAGTAACCTCAAACTCCTGGGCTCAAGCCATCCTCCTGCCTCAGCCTCCTGAGTAGCTGGGACTACAGGTGCATGCCACCACATCTGGCTAATTTTTTTCTATTTTTAGTAGAGACCGATATTTCACTCTCCCTCATGCTGGTCTCCAATGCCTGACCTCAAGAGATCCTCCCACCTCGGCCTCCCAGAGTGCTAGGATTACAGTAGGCATGAACCACCACTTTTTTCTTTTTGCTCAGGATTGCTTTGGCTATTCAGGGTCTTTTGTGATTTCATATAAATGATAAGATTTTTTTTCTATTTTTGTGAAGAATGTCATTGGCATTTTGATAGGGATTGCATTGAATCTATAGTTGTATGGATATTTTAAACAATATTCTTCCAATCCATGGGCATGAGATATCTTTCCATTTTGTGTGTGTGTCCTCATCAATTTATTTCATCTGTGTTTTATATTTTCCTTGTAGAGATCTTTCACTTCTTTGGTTGAATTTTTTCCTAGGTATTTTATACTTATTGTAGCTATTCCAGATGGGATTGCTTTCTTGATTTCTTTTTATTCACTATTGGAGTATATAAATATTCTGCAGCTTTACTGAATTTGTTTATCAGTTTTAACAGGTTTTTGGTGGAGTCTTTAGGGTTTTCTAAATATAAGATCATATCATTTCTGAACAAGGATAATTTGACTTATTCCTTTCCAATCTGTATGCCCTTTATTTTTTTCTATTGCCTGATTGCTCTGACTAGGATTTCTAAGAAAATAACAAAAAAAAATCCTTCTTGGATTGTGGATGTCATGCACTTGGTTTACAGCAAGGATTGGATGAAAACTGCTACCAATAAATCATTTCAATTGGTTCTACAACTCCAGAAATTTTTTAAATAACATGGCATATACTTTTGCCACACACAAGTGAGAAACTCAAGTGATGTGTACTAAGGTAAGAACGAGAAAAATTAGGAAGAATCACTGGAAGTGGGACTAATTCTACCTGGAACTAAGAAAAGAGAGAGAGAACGGAAAGGAGAAATGAAATGGGGAAACACTACAAATCAAGGCTTTTTTCCCTTACAGAACAAGTTTATCAGCACACCACAAGCCCAAGGGAAACTTAATCACCATCAAATACTAAGGAGGGAATGTGGGGTTTGGATGCTAGAAAAAGTAAGATAAGCCAAAAAATGTGAATTTGTGAGGAAAAGGAATGTTGAATAAACATTGCCCTCTTACCATGCCCTAGGTCTTGAGTCTTGTTCTTATTTCTAGGTCCTGAAATAGTGTGTGTGTGTGTGTGTGTGTGTGTGTGTGTGTGTGTGTGTGTGACACAGAGAGAGAGAGAAAGAGAAAGAGAGAGAGATAATGTGACAGAGAAAAAGAAAGAGAGAGACAAGAGAGCAGTTGCCATAAATACTCCCACAAGTGGAGAACCACTTATAGAACTAAGCCTGCCCAACGGTGAAAGTACAGCATTCTCTGTCTAAAGTTCCTGTCCCCAGAGGAACTAAAAGACAAAGAGATCACAGGTCTCCAGCTGGTCACCAAGAGATAAAAATGCCAGTACAGTTCAGCACAATAATCTCTGGTTACAGATTAAGTACGCATAATTCACTCATTGCTTCAAATTGCTACACTAGACTCAAATGGCAATCCCCAAGAAACAGAGGAATTAAATGACCTAGTTGATCCGTATCCACTTCCTAGGCCCCTCCCATTTTCCGTGGGTCATTCCAATGCCCATTCAGCAAGGGCACACAATGCTCAGAAAAGTTCTTTCATTGTCCCTGCCCCTCCTCTTTAGTTGTTAGATTCTATAACCACTCAGAAAAGAAGCTATTAAAGCTCTATTATAATCAGCTAGCATACAATACAGGCATTGCATTCACTAATCAGGCCTAGCTCTGCACACTTACCACCATTTTCCTTTACAAGCAGACTTGCCAACTACAGATATTCAGAGCATCTACTATATGCCAGTGATATATTGATGTATTTATCTGTGGTGTTACATGAGTAAATAAGACATGGACTTAGCCATCAAAGAGTTTACAACTAAACAAAAAGATATACATATGTTACCATGCTATGGGACAAAATGAAATTTAGTGCTGAATAGAAGCAGAGGCATAGCAATGTCCAAGTGTCTGACATCTTGAAAGATTAAGGCCAAGGGGAGCTATAATAAAAAATACTAGCTGATGTTTACTGAGCTTTAGCCATGTGCCAGACTCCACAATAAGTCCTTTACATAAATTGCCTCATTTAATCCTCACAACCAAGTTGAACAGGTGGAATCATCCCCATTTTACAGTTGAGAAACAAACAAACAAAAAAGGTATAAAGAGGTGAAATAATTTACCCAAAGTCATATACGGTTAGTTAAATGTTAGAATGGGGGTCTGCAATGGTCTGAATGTTTGTGCTCCCCAAAATTCATATATTGAAACCTAATCCCCAAGGTGATGATATTAAGAGATGGGGCCTTTGGAGGATAATTAAGTCATGGGGGTGGAGCCCTCATGATTGGGATGAGTACCCTTATAATAAAAGCCCATGGGAGCTTGTCTGCACTTTCCTATCATGCAAGGACACAGAGAGAAGACACCATCTATGAACCAGGAAATGAGCCCTCAGCAGACATCAAATCTTCAGGCACTTTGTTCTTGGACTGCTCAGCCTCCATAACTATGAGGAATAAATGTCTCTTGTTTATAAGCTACATGGTTTATAGTATTTTGTTATAGCAGACTGAAAAGACTAACACAGAGTCTATCTCAGGTCTTTCTGAATCCAGAACCCAAGGCAGAGTCCAGGGGAAACTGAAATGAGGTATCGCACTCTTATAAGGATGTGGAGGCAATTTTATCACTTTAATGGATACTAACAGAATTCATTCATTGATTCTTTCAACCTGATCCAAGCACTGTTCTATAGTAATGAAGAAAACAGATAAAATTATCTGCCTTTATAAAAGTTATAACTTCCATGAAGTTATACTATAATGAAACATAAGTCCTCTTAGGGAGGAAACTTTATGTATTGGGACAAATACTTTGATAAATGTTTGGAGCAGAAAGTGATAAAGCCCATCCAACAAAGACCACCATGGACAGCTCTGTAGTCTGACAAAACTAGGTTTGTTAACTTGCTAAAACAAGGGCGACTGCATGCTGGAAGAAGAACCATGGAGCAAGTCAACAAACAAATGAAATTACATGGTTATTTTGGATTGGGAGAAGAGAAGAGTGTAGGTAAAACTTAAATGGAGCAGCATTTTAATAGTCTCAAAGTAAGCAGGACTATGCGTAAAGGTGTCAAGATCAGGCCTAGGCTCAGAAGTAAACCTAGGGTTCTGTCTCCTTGGAAATTAAGACAAATGTGGAATGTTGTATTCAAAATCCCCTTATCTGAATCTCTACAACTGGTTTGGAAATCAAGACTGCTTCTAGGCAAGAAATGTTCCATTTTTACTGATTTCATACAGCAAAGTTCTGATAGCATAAGATATTAGAGAACAAGGTTTTTCAGCACTATGTTCTTTTGTTAATTAATAAAAAGAATCTCAGTTTGTTTTTACAGGTTCACAAAGGTCATCCCCCACCTCTAATGACCTTAGTGTTAAGTGGCAACAAGGCCAGAGAAAAGTCAGAAGGCTGATCTATCAGTAAAGATGGAAAAGAATTTAGCATTCTCAGGGCAAGATGAGAGGCTGGGGTGAGGAGCTGAGATGCGAGGGGTACAGTCAGAGTGAGATGCATGAAGCCTGGTGGGGGGTGGTAATGTGACCCTGGCCAGCATACTGGGGAAAGTCTACTGAGCTCATGGATGGATTGAGAGTAATAAATGGATAGCAAAAAAATGGAAGGAAAGGCAGAGGCTATGTTTCACATGAAGTAAATATAGTGTGGGGTAGGATAGCATGAGTGCCCAGGAAGTATGTGAGGCTTCCCTAGAAGTTAATCAAAACTTGGGGGGTGTGTTTGAACTTCAACAGGCCATGAAGTAATTTCACATCCTAAATCACAAGGTCAAGAAAATTCCAAGCTGACTTAAAACATCTAGGGCACATGGCAAATCAAAGAAGTCTCACCTCAACCTACAAGGAATAAAGTTAGAGAACACATTCCCTAAAGAAATAGACACCTTGATTCAAGCTCCACCTCTATGAGTCAACAACTGCCAAATTCAGAAATAGGCAAGGAGAAGTCACAATGACTAAGAAATAAGCAATTGAAATAAACAAGATATTAAATATTTAAGAAAGCTAAGCTGGTTAGACAGCATTATTTCCATGTACTTCTTCCTCAGGAAGCAGGTGGTTCCATAGGAATCTTGTAGCTTCATTCTGAAGGTAAGTCAATCAGGCATATCTGGCTAATGGAGATCAAGTGTCCACCATTGTGGTATGCTGGGAATGTAAAGAGAGAGCTAAGGCTGCAGGCAAGCAGGCGAGTGAGACAAAGATCATTATAAACTTGACTATCTAAAATAAAATCTTAACATCTAGGCATCTTAAGAACATACAGCATGACTGGCTGAGCCATTAAAAGTCACCAAGTGAATCAAGAGTTATGGTCCTGAGCAAGGAATCACAAATGGAAAGGATTTAGACTTCAAGATTTAGCGAGGCAAATCTGCCCTTCAGGGATATTTTATTTGTCCCACACAGTGACTTTAATAATTTCTTAAACTAACTTTCTAACATTTAAAAGCCGAGAACCATCATGCTTTTAAAAAATCAGATTACCTGTTTCTTTTGAAGAATCAGAAGATCTAACAAGATTTAGCCCACATTCCCATGTGGCAAAAAGGGGGCTGGAGCGGATGGGAAATGTATTCACTGTTTCCCTGGAGTCCCCACCACTCCTGAATGTGTCATACTCAGCCAGTTTCACTTATTTATATTGCCTGACAGACTCCTGGAGGAGTTTGTAATTCCTGACTGAAGTACCAAAGTTCATGGCGCTTTGCTGAAAAAAAAAAAAAAAAAGATGAATACATCCCATCTGTTCACTCATATACTCAAAAAGTAGTTTGGCAGGCTTTTTTCCAGAATATAATACTGTGCATTGGTAAGGTTGTTTTTTTCTGGGCTGTGCAAAGGGACATGCTTCCTCTCGCCCCAGGTTTCCTTCTTTGTTCACTACATGGTCAGTATGTGGTGTCTTCTGTTTGGTTATCAGTATTTGTTTGTGAAGAAGGACAGTGTGACCTCTCAGGCAGGAGGACCCTTAGAGTGAAGAAAGCCGTTAGCAAATCAATCCTAAAGTGATTTATTTCCAAGCAGTAGATAGCAAGGCGGCAGTGTATATTTATCATTTGGACAAGGCCTTAATAAAGATAAATTCAGAGTTTGAGTTCCTCTGAGGAAGTGGCTTTAACTTCCGACATATGCCAAAATGCACTTCACACCTAATTAGGTGATATTCACATATGCCTTGCAAGTGGGTATAGCTAGGCAGTTGGATAGGAATGGTGCGTTTGTCTACATTTAGATGTGCCATTGATGGTCTAAAAAATCAGGGGCCTTTGAGACCAAGGAATCATGTCAAGAGTTAAATTCAAGGAGATCCTCAAAGCCAATAATTAATGCATGTTCATTACAAAATCTATCTGCAGACTTTGTTTATCTGCAGCATAGAGGGCAAAAGAACAGAATACCAGTCTCACATCCATGCGATTAATAAAATTATGATTGCTGAATTCCATTTTTATTGTCTCCTGTCTGTATTTATAGATTATCTACAGTTACATACACACCAAAAAAAAAAAAAAATGGTGAGGTGAAGGATTGGGGCTGACTCCATTATCCAAATGATTTCAGAAACTGGTACTTTGGGCTCTGCTTTGGAAATCAGGACCTGGTTTAGCATAAGGCAAGCCAGGCACCCAGGGCACAAAATTTAAGGAGACACTCGCTCTTAGTCCTGCAAGTGCAGGGTCAGCATGTGCAGGTTAGTGTCCCCCTAAATTTTGCTCCCTAAGTGCCTGGCTTACCTCACTCTAGTCCCAGCCCTGTTGGGAATATTTTTGTTCTTGAATTGTGATGCTGTGAGATCTCAACTAGGGGAGTGGGAAGACCAAAAATATGGAATACATACAAAATCAAATGCAGACTTTTGCAATAACCACTTATTAGGGCACACTGTGCAGATAATACCACAAACCTTACATACAGTCACAGTAAGGAAAGAGAGGAATTGGTAGAAATTAGTGGCATATGTGAATATCATTTTCTCAATTCCAAAGTCTAGTAATGGAACTAAGGGCTAACAAGATATTGCCATGGAGATAGCCTATAAATAAAAAGTGAAGGATTCCACTGCAAATTTCTATACTTTGTGATTGGTACATTAGTTGATTGTACCAGTGAGGCTAATAGAAATTAAAATTAATTTTTTCAAATAGGCAAAGAATCTCTGAGATCTTGATAAAAAGATTCATCTGCTTATGCAAGCTTTTTCCAAACAGAGTCCAAAAGGAAAACCTCAGCCCTCTTTCATTTATGATAAATCCCAAGTATTAAACAGTTCCAGTTAAGAGTTTCATCATGCAGGCAGTTATGAGGCAGGAGACCTCAGGTCTTCTTACTTTGCTCCATGTTATTCACAAAAGAGTACAGTTTTAAACTCTAGCCCACTTTGTCTCCTCTCCCTTCTTCCACTCCAAGCCCCAAGGCCCAGAACATGACTACTTATGTCAGGACTGAGAAAAGAATAGGCTAAAATGATGCCAAGTTGAGAGGAGTCATTCTCATCCAGCTTTTATTGGTGCCGAACTTGAGACTTTCCAAATGGAAGATCATTGAGTGCTTCCAGGTGGAAAGAAAAGCTACTTCTTCAACACAATTGATCAAGTTGGCTCATGAAGCTTTGTGGGCACCAAATAATGCTTGTTAAACAGAGAAACTCTCTGGAAATGAATTCCAAACATAGGGATTAGCATTTCCTTTGAAACGGTCACAGCACATGGATGGGGAAAGTCCTCAATAAAATGTGGTTTCCATTTGCTGAATTCCACTTAACTCAGCTCAGCTCTCTGGCAGGCTCTCCCTTAGTTTGGCCGGGCTATGTAAGAGTAGAGTTTTCAACAGACCATTTTCAAACAAATAATTGCAGTAAGCATATTCCAGAACCTAGCATAAGTGGTGTTGCCCTTCAAAAGTTTATGCTCAACATTCTGAGTTAGTTGAAGCCATTCATCAATTATTCAAATATTTATTAAGTACTTTTAAGCATGCAAGGCTCTATTTTTCATGCTGGAGGGAAACAGGGTGAGAGTGACAAATGCCAAAAAGATCCAGATTCTGCTATGGGAATTAACTGTCTAGTAAGGAGGTTAAGTTATGCACAAGAATAACTAATGTGAAGTAGGAAAAGTTACATCCCACAAGAAAATAACAGACAATGTGCTAGAACAAAGTGTGTTCTGTAGATGACCGCATCGGTTTCACCTGGGGGCTCACTAGAAATGCAGAATCTCAGGCCCCCATCCTTGACCAACTGATTTGGAATCCGTACTTTACCCAGATTGACAGGTGATTCTGAAACTCCTCACAGTTTGAGAAGCCCTGAACTAGAGTGGTTCAGAGGAAGGAGAAATTGCTTCCAGCTAAGGGGTTCAGAAAAGGCCTGAAAGAAGGAAGATGAGCCAGATTTCAACAGTGTGCTCTAAACTTCTAGTCAGCCACCAAAATTTGTTCTGTGCTTCTTCCATACATGTATCTAGACTACATTTCCTAGCCTCCCCTTACAGTTATGTGTGACTGTGTGACTAATTTATTTCCAATGGAATGTGAGCAGAAGAACCATGTGCCACTTCCAGACCCAGAGCCTAAGAGAGTAGACATGTCTTATTCACTCTTCCCTCTTCCTTTAGCTGGATTGTGCATGAAGTGGACCAACTTTGACTACTCAGATGAAGACCACACCCTAGAGAATGGTAGAGCAATAACTTGTTGATTTGAAAACTTATAAGGAGACTAAGTTTGTGAATGACCAGACTAAGGAGAGCCCCTGTCATTCTGAAATGTGACAGAACAGTTACATGAGAAAAAAATGAACTTCTGAAATGTTAAGCCACTCTACTCTGTGGTCTCTCTTTTAAAAGGGCCTGTGGTTACCCTAATAAATGCACATATGTAAAATGTAAATACAGAGAAATGGTGAGAAGGGTGTTGCTGGTTGAGGGAGCAGCATAAGTAGACACAAACGTATGTGTCAATGCACATGGAGTGTTTGAAGAATCACAATAGTTTGAATGGAGCATATGATATATGAAGTTGGAACAGCAAATACAATTGGAAAGATAAGTTCAAAAATTCAATTATGAGTGATTTAGCATTCCAGGCAAGTGGTGATAGGGAGCCATTGAAGATCTAACAAAGGAATGATACAATGTTAGGAGGAAAATATTCTGGCAATAGTGTGTGTAATGAGTAAAAGTGGACAAAGAAGAGAGGTAAGAAGTCCAGTTAGGTTTCTGCAATAGTCTAACTCAAGAGTGGTAGTAAGAACCTCAATGAAAGTAATTCTAGTAGAAATATAGTGATGAAAGTGTCCACACTTTCAATTTAGCTACTTCTCTCATAAAATCTAATAAGGACCTTTGAGCTCTCAAAGGCAGAACTAATGGTAGAGTATCTAATGTAGAGTACAATTAGTCACCCCAAATTCCACACAAATATAGTAAACCACCATAGACCTTTGAATGTGGACGTGGGGGAAAAAAGACAAAAATTATGAATATGGGAAAAGTTTCATAATGAAAAAAGGCTATTATGTGGAAATGTATCCAAATATATTTCTCTTTATTTGCATTTCTAGAAGTTAAACTAAAAGTGAATCTTTATAAGTGAAATATTATCTTCCAAATGAGCTCCTCTCACTTCTGAGCTATTTTCTCTTTGACTAATTGTCTACAGTAAGTACCTAACATGTGACCTAAGTTTCTTTTCCCTAGACTCTATTATACCCCTAAAGGCATGCATTACATTTCAACATACTCTTCACAAAAGCCAAGTTGTTTATTTACATTTTAAATTTAAAAATACTTTTGTAATTTTGCTTTTCAGAAAATTTAGATAGTTGTACATGGGGTATGTTCTAAAGCACATGGCCTCAGCCATACTAGAAAATAAATAAGTTTCATGATAAATATACTCCAAGCTGGTGACTGGTTAGAATTCCAGGATTATAATGGGATCCAACTGAAGCACTCCTGAGGGTGTGAGCACACAAATATTGAACTTGAAAATTACAGGCTTCAAGAGTGTAGAGAGTGCACTAAAGAAGTTGATTGAAATCAATTACCCTCCTGAAAATTGGGAGATGTTCAGAGAACAATTAGGAAGAGTCTAATCCATATTCATTAATACAGAGTGGGTCCCCAAATGACAGAGATATCTGCTGTGATTAACTAAGAAGTTATAAAAAAAAAAAAACGATAGCCTCATAGAAGAAATAAGCGTGAGAAAGGCTTACAGGGCACAATAGACAGTCACATTCTTGCTTGCATTAGAAAGAAGCTTCAATCTAATTCATGATGAAATGAATTTGTTAGTAATAGCAGCAGACGAAAGGCTTCAGTTCAAGTGTGTTGATAACTTGATAATTGTCTTAGACCATTTGGGCTGCTATAGCAAAATACCATAGACTGAGTGGCTTGTATTTCTCACAGTTCTGGAGGTTGAGATGTCCAAAATCAAGGCAGATTTTGTGTCTGGTGAGGGCCTACTTTCTGGCTCATAGATGATGACTTTTTACTATGGCCTCACATGGTAGAAAGGGCAGAGCAGCCCTCTGGGGTCTGTTTTGTTCAGGTACTAATCCTATTCATGAGGGCTCCACCTTCATGACCTAAACACCTCCCAAAGGTCCCACCTTCTAATATCATAACATTGGAGGTTAGGATTTCAACATATGAATTCTGGGGGGATACAAACATTCAGACCATAACAATAATATTCTACATGGTAAGTCAGGGCTTAGACGTAGGCAGAGGAGGAAGATGGCTACCATGAGACCCCTAGCCAGAAAGATTTCTTCTGCAGGGCTGCCATTTTCCAGATAGTCTCAGAACTCACTTCAGGCCTTAAGAAGTGAATCTGAGATTCTAATCAAAGGCCTATCACCTACTTGCTGAGGGTTCTTGAGGGAACCATCAACCTCTCTGTAAAATGGTGATGATAATATTTGTCCTGCCAATCTCATGAAGTTGTTTAGTAATCAAATGTGACTTTTGTGTGAAAGTTGATCATTCCTGCACAGTATAAGGAATTTTTACTATTTTACTTCTTTGTTCATAATAATAGCTTACTATGTGCCAGGCACTGTGCTAAGTACTTAATCTTCATTAATGATTTACTCTTCACAACTACCCTGTGGAAATGGGTTCTGTTATTATCCTTTTATACAGGTAAATAAACTGAGTCTCAGAGAGTCTAATATGGCCAAGATGACACAGCTAGTAAAAGACAGAGCCAGAATGGGAAGCGAAGCAGTTTGATTTTAGAGCCCATGTTCTAAACCACGGTACTCTACTGACTCCTGACATTAATATCTGACATGTTAATATCTACACTTTATAGGTTACAGTGTACTTTCATATACTTTTTTATTTAATCAACACTACAATCCCATGAGATAAGAAAAGCATCCCTAGTTGCATAGAGGAAAAACCAGACTCAAGGTGAGTGAATTAACCAAGGCCAAACAGCTTAGTAAGTTAATTCTACTTTTCAATACACTGAAGCTGCTTCACCAATTTGGTTTTCTGGGTACATGGAGATCTCAAAATGTTTCCTTGGTCAGCTGACATGAGAATTTTATTCTTTTGGGGGAGGGAAATATATATATGTGTTTGTGTGTGTGTGTGTGTGTGTGTGTATGTATATATTTTTTAAACTGATTATGTTCCATAGAATTTAGGAATAGCATGGCTCCTGAAGTGTCAGAGCACAAGACAACCATAGGTAAAGATTAAGGCATAGGCCAGGCTCTAGTGAGGTGCCAGGATGGCGCTCTGAGCATACAAATGCATTTGCCAGTTGACAATCTTAGAAGCAGGTTGAAGATCTAAGCCATTTTTGATAGATTGCGCCTCATAAGCCCTTCAATAGTAAATCCATTGACAAGTATGATTCATTAGTATACTAAGCACAGCTTACAAAAGGACTCATCCATGGAGCTTTTAACTGCAAGGAGTAATTTGTTTGAATGCAGAATTCAGTATCAGTCAATGAATGAAGGTCAGGATTAGGTGACTTCTGTTTAGCAGATTTCAAGTCAACCTTGAATCTCAGCCATCAATACATTCCCCACTCCCACCCCTAATTTCCCCAAAGGCAAATGAAGTATATGTATAAGGCCAAGAAATAAGAGAATCTTGCCTGGGGCATGCCTTCATGCCCCTTCTGGATCTCTGCTCTCCAGTTACCCAGTGTCTTCACACTGCCTTCCATTGCTGTGTACCATATGGTGTTGCCCTTGCTTCAGTACCTCATGTCTCTCACCTACACTTATCTATTTCAGTGACCCCTTTCCTTGGGATATCACATGGGATTGCAAGTGACTCTGAGAAATTAATTACTACTAATTTGTTAATTTATGGCTGTAAATGAGTTTTGTTATTCAGTTCCACACCTATCTTACTCTAGATAACAGGAAGCAGCATGGTTCAGCAAATAAAAGTTGGCCTAAAATTCCACCAGTAAGGACAACAGAATCCCGATTCAGAATCTCTACAGCTGGGCTGTGTGATTTATTTTCTTTAAGCATCAGTTTCTTAATTGTAATCAGAACCTGCTACCCATTCGTGGATTACCAGTACTCCCCTGAATGCCCCTATGACCTATCCCTGCCTACTCTAAAGTGAAGAGGACTTATTTTGGATTTTTGTATGTTTTTCTACAAATAAGGAGTAGCTTTACTTACATTTATACGCAGCTCACTGCTCTCCAGGAGAGGCCCTCTCCTTTCCTTAATTGAATATGACTCTATAGTTTGAAGAATGAATGGAAAGAGAACATTGAAAGCATTCTGAGAGTATTTTAACTTAAGGTCCAATCTTACAGAGTTGTAAATGCCAAGATAAGAGTTTGGAACTTGATTCCCTAGGACAATGGGGAATCATGGAAGTTTTCTGACCAAAAGAATGACAAATAAGGTTGTATTGGGTTTTTAATACTAAATACCAAAATAATCACTTCACTTAATCCTTACAGCAACCACCTGATCTAGGTATTTTCATCCACATTGTACAGATGAGGAAACTGAGGCCCAAAAGTGTTATAGAACTTGTTTAAGATCATACAACTATTAAGTTATGAGACCAGGTCTGCCTTATTTTAAAGCCTATGTTCTTTTCCACCGTGCGAAGCAGAGAGAAACTACTTGCTCATTGAGACTCAAACTTGGGACGCATCAGGAAGAACACAAGCTGAGCAATGTTCTTTCTGACACTTGTAATAAAGAGAATGAATGTCCTTAATATTACAACACATGCAAAATAATTCTTTCAAAGATTCTATTTTAATATCAACAAAAATTGGCTCAACTGGCCAAGAAGATGGATTTCTCAAAATTGTTGCCTCAGATTATGTCTTTTCCATCTTCTCTCTTGTCATTTCTTCTCCAAGACCTCATTCTTAGCTCACACATACCTCCTTCAGCGACTTCTGAACAGATTAGGGCCAACTGGAGGTTGTGTCCTTATTTTGTATCTTTCTTGAGGAAGACAGTGATCACTTCTGGTCCTAAGTAAAAGTGGCAGCCAAGAGGATAAAATGGTTCTAGAGCTGCCTCGCCTGTTCAGTGCAGCCAGACTCTTAGAGTATGTGAGGTGACTCTTAAAGACTCAACTGAGCACAGATTCCCCACAGGGTAGAGAAATGACCAGAAGAGTAATGTATGTGTGGGTGTATGTGTGTGCACGAGTGTGTGCACGTGCACACAGAGAAAGGACAGGGGAGGAAGGAGAGAGGGAGAAGGAGGGGGGGAGAGAAAGAGAGAGAAAGAGAAAGAGAAAGAGAAAGAGAAAGAGAAAGAGAAAGAGAAAGAGAAAGAGAAAGAGAAAGAGAAAGAGAAAGAGAAAGAGAAAGAGAAAGAGAAAGAGAAAGAGAAAGAGAGAGGGGGGGCATCCAAAAATTCATCTCATTCATCACAGAGAGAGACCTTGATGCAATGATGCAGAAAAGACTACTGCTGTTATGACTTGCCTCAGTGGCTAGATCTTACACATTCTCTGGACTCCAGCAGAATTATGTAAAGTTTCCCTCTTACTGTTGTAAATTAAAAAAAAAAAACAACTTTTTTTACCTTTTACTATTTTCCAAGCAGGTACTGGGAGAGATATGTGACCACAGAGGTGAACAAAACACAAACCTTGATAACCCCACCTTGGTGCCCATACTCTACCTCATACATATCTCAATTATTGCACTCACTCCTTCCTCCCAAATCAAGAGGGAAGCATCCTTATATCTCCAGTGCTTATTGCAATAACTGGTCCATTGTAGAAACTCAATGCTTGTGACAATCAAGCAGGATTATGAACAAAATGAATCATACGTTTTCACTAACTGCATAGACTAGTGTATTTTCCTAAAGAATCTTCAATGATGGATAGCTGCAAACACTTTAGTTTTGAGTCCTCTCAATCAATGACCTATGGTATGTTAACAAGGCATAAAAGCACTAGGGAAACACCTCCAATTTTGAGAAAACACTTTTTACTTTAAAATATAAACACCCAGAGTTTTGTTTAAGTCCATTATTTCTTTATTAATTTTCTGTTTGGAGGATCTGTCTCGTGCCGTCAGTGGGGTGTTGAAATCCCCGGCGATTATGGAGTTGCTACTAATCCATTTGCTTAGCTCCAGTAAGGTTTGCTTTATGAATCTGGGTGCACCTAAGTTGGGTGCATATATATTTAAAATTGTTATCTCTTCTTGTTGGACTGTGCCCTTCACCATTATATAATGACCCTCTTTGTCTTTTACTACTTTTGTTGGTTTAAAAACTAAATCATCTGAAATTAGAACTGCCACACCAGCCTTCTTTTGGCTTCTATTTGCTTGGAATATTGATCTCCACCCTTTTATTTTTAGTCTATGTTCATCCTTGCAGGTTAGATGTGTTTCCTGAAGACAGCATATACTTGGCCTGTATTTTCTTATCCATTCAGCCAGCCTATGTCTCTTGAGTGGAGAGTTTTAGCCATTCACATTTATTGAGAGAACTGATAGGTAAGGTAGACAGAAGAATGGCCAACAAACATATGAAGAAATGCTCAACATCTCTAATCATCAGGGAAATGCAAATCAAAACCACAATGAGATATCACTTAACCCCAGTGAGAATGGCCTTTATCAAAAAATCTCCAAACAATAAATGCTGGCGTGGTTGTGGAGAGAGAGGAACACTCCTACACTGCTGGTGGGACTGCAAACTAGTTCAACCTCTGTGGAAAGCAATATGGAGATACCTTAAAGCGATACAAGTGAATCTACCATTTGATCCAGCAATCCCATTGCTGGGCATCTATCCAAATGATCCAGTGACACTCTACAAAAAAGACACCTGCACTCGAATGTTTATAGCAGCACAATTTATAATTGCAAGGCTGTGGAAACAGCCCAAGTGCCCATCAATCAAAGAATGGATTAATAAAATGTGGTATATGTACACCATGGAGTACTATTCAGCTCTAAGAAACAATGGTGATATAGCACACCTTATATTTTCCTGGTTAGAGCTGGAACCCATACTACTAAGTGAAGTATCCCAAGAATGGAAAAACAAGCACCAGATATATTCTCCAGCAAACTGGTATTAACTGAGTAGCACCTAAGTAGACACATAGGTGCTACAGTAATAGGGTATTGGGCAGGTGGGAGGGGGGAGGGGGGCGGGTATATACATACATAGTGAGTGAGATGTGCACCATCTGGGGGATGGTCATGATGGAGACTCAGACTTTTGGGGGGAGGGGGGGAATGGGCATTTATTGAAACCTTAAAATCTGTACCCCCATAATATGCCAAAATAAAAAAAAATAAAAAAAAAAAAAAAAAAAAAAAAAAAAAAAAAAAAATATAAACACCCAAATAATATAGTTGATCTTTTAGGTGAATTTGATATGCCTGGGCTTCTTAAGCAGGAACACTGCAAGAGCAATTTCTTCCAGCCCCTCTTCCATAAAGCAAACTCCCTGATTTAAATATAACACTAGAGGAAAAAAATGTTCCCTCCCAGCAATTGTTGAGTGAACCCACAGCTGCTGCCTATTGTTAGGCACCAATTCAAACAATCAGGCTTTCTTTGTATCAACTGAAAAACAAGGCAATCACACAGCTAAGCCTAACTGCCTCACACCTGTGCTTGCAAAGGTGGCAAGAGCACCAAGAAATCTGTGACTAAATCCAGAAAATTGTCTACTTCAAGCAAAGTGACTTTCAGTATTTCAAGTAAGCATCAAACCTCTCTACTAGCTACATATCTGATTTGGAATGCATATATTTGTTCCTTCTTCCTGGTAATCTTTCCAGTCTAAACTCTGCCTGGTATGGGACTTCCAGATCATGGCTTTCTGCAGAGATCCCATACATAGATTACAATGGTCAGCCTGAAAATTAGCCCTAAATGCAGAGAAACCTCGGAGTGGGGGGAGGACTGAAATTTAACCAATTGCCGGACTCTGCTTTCCAAGTAATAATGGCAGCAATTTATTTGATGCTTACTATATGCCAGGCACTGTTGTAAAACCATTATCTCATTTTTCACATTTAAGAGAACTGAAGCACAGATATGCTAAGTAACCATGCAAGATTGCACAGCTAACAGATGTGAACTCAATTCTATGTGACTTTTCAAAATTAATTTATTCATTAACTTACCACTCTTAACACAATTAAAAATACCTATGTTAAATGAATTATCATAATTTGTTGATTTTAAATCAAAAGAGCCTTTGAATTACTAGCATTTTTATTCCTGTATGTTTGCCATAGCAATTACAGTTTGCTTTAGTCAGACAAATGCTGATATCTCTGCTCCAAATTCCCTGGGCGTGGCCCATCATCAATAATTCTTCTAAATCTCTGCTCATGCTCTTTTCTCAACTCCACCTCTACCTGTCAAAATCCTACACACTTTCAAGGTCCATCTCAAATACTCTCTCCTCCCTGAACTTTTCCTAGTCACCTAGCTAAATACAATCTCTTCTTCCTCATATTTCTTTTCTGGGAAACTGTTGTGATCTAGCTTCTAGTAGTGAGAAAAGAAAAATAGCTCAGAGCAGTCTGAGCTATGTGAGGTCTGCAAAATTTATCAGGCCCAGAGAGACATGAGTATGGCACTTCTGTCACACTCTCCCCCCACCACCTATGCCCAGGGGCAATTGATTAAAGGCATTTTGCTTCTTACTAGCTGCCTCACCCATTATCTTCATCATTATTTTCACGTTCCTGGAATTTGTGATACAAAGAACAATGTATAGCCAATCAATAGCTTTTGGTAAACAACTTAGACTACCTCTTCCTTTCCTTTAAAAACCACTTGTAACTGCTCCTAATTGGAGCATATATTCAGGGCAACTTAAATCTCTGTTCTGGGGTTACAGTCTTCAAACTCGGCTCAAATAAATTCTCTACTTATATATATGCCTCATTGTTTGCTTTAGTTTGACAGTAGACATTGGAGTAATTATTTTATCCTCACCTTTTACTCAACACTAAGTTCCTTAGAGGCAGAAATTGAGATGAATTCATCTCTGAATTTTCTGCAGGGCCTAATACAGTGCCTTGCAAATAGTTGATGTGGAATATATGTTTATTGAATTTTCATTTGAGATCTATGCATACACATTACTATGAACAGTGAAAGATGATGAAAAAATGTAAAGTAGAACAGAGGTAAGAATTGTAAGAGCATAAGAAGTAAATAAGAAAAAAATATGTACAAGTACCAAAAGTCTGCACAGCAAAGGTTGTGAATCATATGGCATGAGAATGTGCCAGGATGAAAACCACAAGGTCATGCAGAGAACAGCATATAATTGCTAACATCCCTATCACAGGGTCAAAAGAACAATGGAAATCCATCATAATAGTAAACAGGATAAAATAATTGAGATTTGGTAAATGGCAGAACAGAAAAGTCAAGGAAACCTGACTAATGGAAAGAGAAATCTCGTAATAAGACAGTGTGTTCTAATCAGTAGGGGAGGTCCACATTTGGAATGATGCTCTGTGAAGGAACCTGATTCAGAGTTCTGGTCCCTACCCCAGTTCCTATAACTGGGTTCAACCCAAACTCTCAATCAGTGGCTCCCATATGCCAGCTTATGGATCAGTACCAGTCTATGATGAAGGAGGATTTAATTATGTTTTTGTTATTTTTTTTGTTTGTCTATTTTTCTTAATTCTCATTTTTCTTTTTTCTTTTTTTTTCATAAAGACTAGTTTAGTCATATAATTTAATGTCAACTAAAATGGTTGTTTTTATTTTAATATTCTGGAATCACTGTCAGGCCGGTAAAAAAAATAAAATATTCTGGGATTCTTGCTTACTTGTTTTAAATTGCCTTTTCTTTTATGAAATAACACTAATAAGTAGTTTATAGGGGTGTGTGTGTGTTTCTTACATTGTAAAATAAAATGCTAGCATCTAATATTAGTTCTCCTAGTATATATCTGTATCTATCTACACACACACACACATACACACACACACACACACACACACACGCGCGCGCGCGCGCTTTTTTCTTTTCTTTTTTTTTTTTTAACTAGCCTGGGAACCCCTGCTCAGAAAGATGTTGATAACCTTAATGAGCATATGCAAGAATTAGAGCAAACCAATTCCAATTAACAGCCAAATTCAGCAGTCTTATGTTTTCTTGAATTTCTTGCAAGAGTCAACCTTAGGAAAATCTATGAATTAATATTAATATATGAAGTCTATTAAGACACACCATTTATAATCATTCCATTTAATGTACAGTGTGTAAATAGTGCTCCTGAACAGTTTAAAGAGAGATGCATTCATATATTTACCCTTCAATCAGACACTCCTATATTGCAGCATATTTGTATTTATAGATTTTTTTTCCCCTTGGAACTCAGCCTCACAGACACTTCAGTGCAGTCTCTCGCCATCCTTTTGCGGCTTCCTGGTGGAGATGACATTTGCTCAGCTAGAGAATAGACACTTTCTAGCTGAGTTGCTCATCACACTGATACCCCAAGGCCTGGCTGATTGGCTGTCAGAGGACTCCAGCTGTTTAGCTGCCGTGATGTGTCTTTCATAGGAAAAGACATTTCCTGGAACATCAACAGCTTGTTAAAAACTGGGAGTGCAGGGGAGAAAATTTGAGATTTTGGAGGAACTGAGTGGTTTGAACTTGGAGAAGATAAGAAGATGAAACAGAAAAAGGGATGAAGAGAAGACTTTTCCTCCATCTATTTGGAAAATTCATTTTCAGAGCTAAACTTACAATTTGCAATAAGCAACCCTCCACAGCTTAGAAGGTCAATTGTTGGTAAGAGAAGCAAAGTCCAACTATTATCCACCTTAGGGGTGCACAGATCATATGAGGATGTAAACTCACCAAAGAAGCTGGAAAACTCCTTGTGAAATTGTTAGCAATTTCACTTCAATCTGATTTTCTTTTTTTGTCTTTTTTATTTCAACATATTACAGGGGTACAAATGTTTAGGTTACGTATATTGCCCTTGCCCCACCTGAGTCAGAGCTTCAAGCATGTCCATCCCTCAGACAGTGTGCATCACACCCATTAGGTGTGAATATGCTCATCCACTCCTCCCCCTTCCCATCTTCCCAACATCTGATGAATGTTATTTCTATGTGTGCACTTAAGTGTTGGTCAGTTAAGACCAATTTGATGGTGAGTATATGTCATGCTTGTTGATCCAGCACTCTGACTTTCTTAGTGTCTTTATTTCCTCTTCTGAAAATCAAGGGTGAAAAATATTCTTGGGCATGCTTATAAGATACAGAGAGCAAAAAGCTGACCAAAGATACCTGGATTCTAAAGGTCCTTTTGGCAAGCCAAGTTGGTAGCCAGAGCACGCAGAAGGGAGGAGCACAGTGCTAACGAGGCCATGCTTGCCAATTTGAAGCCCATGTGGGCCAATTAGCTCTGCTTTCTTCCATAGTCATCGACTGACCTCTGAACTCTGGCCAGTCATCTCACAGATCTGCGCCATTGGTCACTGGGGTCACCAAGAGAGAGTGTGCAGTTGGCTCAGTGAAAACTGAGACATGTCTCCAAGTGTCACCTCTATGTATGAGGAGCAGCACACTAACTCTTCAGGGTACCAAGTACAGTTTAATGGTCTGCTAGAGTCCCTCTGCCATCTCTGCTTCCCACTCTGAAAGTTCTTATCACTTTGTATTGTCATTGTCTGCTTGCCTATGTGTTTTGTCCACCAAACTGTGGGATCTTTGAGAACTTAAATTGGTTTAACATAAGTATTGCATCTTATTCAACTCTCTAACGCTGGCACCTTGTATAGTGTAGACACATAGTAAGAGCTCAATAAATCTTTGGTGAATAAATGAATAAAGAAATATGAAAAGTACTTATAAATAAAGTACAAAAACATCACAGAAGAGGGAAATAGAACTTCCAGCTGAGATATTCAGTATGATTTCATGACATTCATTCATTCATTCAAAAGTATTTATTATCAACCTATTAGGTAGTATAGATATAACAATAAACAAAACTACAAAGCCTCCTGCCATCACAGAACCTAAATTCTAATGGGGAAAGAGGACACAATAAATAAAATAGTGAAGTGCATTTCCCATGGTGATAACTGCCATTGGGCAAAATAATACAAGGAAGAGGGAGAATAGTAAGTGTTGGAAGGAGGTGACTATTTTATGTAAGATAGGCAAAGGATTTGAGATAGGTCTTCAAGAATGATTAGGATTTAGCCTGAAGGAAATAAGTGGAGGAACTTCAAATAGGGTGGGGATGGACACACAGAAAGCATTGATCATTGAGAACAGACAAGGACTAATGATGGTAGGAGCCTTAAGTCCATCTTGAAGCACAGTGGAAGACAAAGCTAAAAAGACTAGGAAGAGAGGTTTATGGAGCTTGTACCTATTTCAGCAGGCAATGAAGAAGCATACAATAGGGTTGAGTAAGAATAGGCCTAGTTGCATCCACCTATAGGAAAATTAAATTTGTGGCATTTCATTTGATTTTGCAGTGTCTCTTACATGTTGCATAGAAAGGATTGTAGTGAGGAGAAACTAAAGACTGTGGTGGAGAGTAGGGGAAATAATGAGTTATCTGTTATACTTTTCCAGGTTTAAAGCAATAAATAACTAAGGCTGTGGAAAATGGTAATTGAATGATAGAAAATGTATTTAGGAGACAGAATTAAGAGCCTTGGTGACTTAATGTGGTAGTGGAAAGGTGCTAATTCTCTTATGCTTGGACTAGCACATATCTATTCTCTAATAGCAACAAAAATTGAATCTTGGAAGCAGTTCCCATACAGAATGGGGACTTCCTTTTGTGTAATAGGGTCTTTTACATTGCCTTTGCTAGAACATGGTCCTCCACTCTCCACCCTCTACTCTAAAGTGATTTTCCCTACTTGAGCCTCTGGGTTTATATGTAGTATCATAGGAATCTAAACCATTTAGGCCATGGAATCCAAGTTTGGGAAAAATTCTCCCTAGAATTTTTGTACATGGCTAAAAAGGTGGTTATTGTCAAGAAATACCACTGCTACCACTACTATACAAAATTCTTACACTGGCTTGTCCAACACCTGAAAGTTTTACTAGTCAATGAGATAGTTCATGAAGATTCAATATTTAGGCCCTTCTAGAATCATGTGCATTGAAATTATATTGAGAACACTTGCTTGAGAGAAATAAGAAATTAGCATAGGTTCGTGTATCTGGCACCTCAATTACCCTATTTCACTGAGTAGAATGGGGCCCTCAAAGAATAGGTATCATGATATTGTTAAGTGAGGATGGGTGGTGGGGATATTAAGGAAGGACTGCAACAAGAAACAGGCCCAGGTAGAGCTCCACCTGACAGGTGTGGGTGAGCCTAAGTTGGTTTTTCAAGGTATGAATGAATGGAAGAATGGGTCTCCAAAAGGCAATCTTAGCAGGAGACCTGCTTAAAAGATTTTTCTGTCATCAAATTGCTGGGGTGTAAAAAGTCCAAAGGGTAAGAATCACTGGCTTAATTAAATTGTATCTACAGTAAACCAAAGCTCTGAAACTTAAAAATGTCAGTATCACAACAGAGCTTCCCAGCCTGGGATACCTCACCATCCTCTGCATACATCTCAAAGATTTCCTCTTTCAGGGCTCTCCACTCTCAAAATATAGTACCGACTGAATCACCACAGAGGGGCCCCAAGCTCAGCTCATGTTTAGCATCTGCTACATACACATCACTTTACTCAGTGAATTTCTGCTACTTGGTTAAAGACTGCCACCTTTCAGAGCAGTGAGAGGTGTGGGGGAAGGTGGATCTCAACTCACCAAGTGTCAAAGTAATGAACGGAGGAAGTGAAGCGAAGTGACGGCAATAATCATCAGCAGCAGGAGCTACAAAGAAGCCTTCAACCAACCTTCACGCCTCTCACCTTAACTAAAGGACCAGTAAAGAAAAGGGCCCTGTGAGGCACAGGACAAAAGGCAGTGCTTGGGCAGAGTGGGCACTGGATTGCTGTTTGTTGAATGAAAAAGTCAGCAAAAGAGCATGAGGCCAGGTAGAGGTGTCCGGTGACCAGAGGTAGACATTTGTTTTATCAAGAAACAATTTTGCCTCTCTTCCACATTTTGTAGCATCTATTTTTTCTTCTAAATGCATAAAACTGTCTCTTTTTTGTGCCTTTATAAGTATTTAAGAGATGCATCCCTTTCCATGGGATCTGAGTGTGTGGGCGCACCTACAAATGACTGACTATAGCATGGCTACTTGTAATCCGAAGAATGAGCCTGGTTTACAAGAGAGACCCACCAATTTAGACCCTACACATAGAATTGGTGATGACTTAACCAGTGAATATTGTAAACAAGATAATTAGGGGGGTGCTTCAACTATTCAAAAAAATATCCAACTAACCATTTATGACAAACACAAGAATAATTCTTATTAAATGTTTTGAGTGTGCCAGGCAACACAACATTAAAATGCTTCCTTAATTCAAACTGGTCTCTGATCAACATCTCAATCAGTTATTTCAGATCATCAATGCTATATACCTTAGTTTAAGAAATACGGAGAATGATTTGACTGTAAAGGTATAGCTAATGCTAAGTGCTCCCTGAAAAGCTTGGAGTTTGAACTGAGAGACTGAAAGCTCTAAGAAGCTGCTCAAAATGTGGAGGATTCTCAGAATTCAATCAAAGATATTCTCATGAGTTTGAAAAAAGGAGAATCTTTATCCACTTCAGTTACATCTATCACTCTGCAGACAGTTTCTGCTTGTTAAGTATCACCAGGGTCTGTTCTACCTTGGGCAAAACCAAAAAATTTACTTTAGGTCTCTAGAGATGTGAAAGAATTAAGCAAGTAGCTTCTAAAGTGAAGTGTTTATATTCTAAACGGTTTATCTTCCCATTTACAGACAAAAAAGCCTTTCCTAAGAACTTGCTCAGAAGTCTTTAAAACATATTTCTAGGAAGAGAGAGAGAGAGAAAGACAGCGAGAGAACGAGAGAGAGATTGAGTTTGAGCTCAAGGAGGAACTGCGAGTTAAGATCCAAATATGAAGGCTAGAAATAGCAGCCACTACTTGCTAAAGTATAACTAGGCTGAGATTAGCAGAACCAGGGGGTTCTCTATCTTTTTTTTTTTTTTTTGAGACAGAGTCTCGCTTTGTTGCCCAGGCTAGAGTGAGTGCCGTGGCGTCAGCCTAGCTCACAGCAACCTCAAACTCCTGGGCTCAAGCAATACTACTGCCTCAGCCTCCCAAGTAGCTGGGACTACAGGCATTCGCCACCATGCCCGGCTAATTTTTTCTATATATATTAGTTGGCCAATTAATTTCTTTCTATTTATAGTAGAGACGGGGTCTCGCTCTTGCTCAGGCTGGTTTCGAACTCCTGACCTCGAGCAATCCGCCCGCCTTGGCCTCCCAGAGAGCTAGGATTACAGGCGTGAGCCACCGCGCCGGCGATTCTCTATCTTAACAGACATAATCCAACTCATTAGATCTCAAATGATATTGGAAATAATAAAATATTTGGGAAGAAAAACAGAACAGAGACCATCTCTAAAGAATTAACAATAGTTTTAGCTCCCAAAACAAACTATAAAATGAGCAGTCCCAGCCATCCTTGTACAATAAAGCAAGTAAAAATAAAAGAATAAAACTCAGTAGAATCTTTTCTCTTTACCCTGGAGTGTGGAGAGAGGAAGTGGTAATGTGCACAGGCCCAATCTGAACTCTAAGGAAGAGAGATCAAGCTAGAAGGACAATCTCTGACTTTACATTTCCTTTCCAACCCCAGCCTGCTTTTAGCACCTCAGGGAAGAGAGGAGGCATATACAGCAGGAAAAGTGCTCTAGTATTTTGATAATGAAACAGCATAATCTAATAGGCAAAGGTGTGGGCTGAGAGTCAGGAGACCTATTGTTTAGTCCAGCTTTGTCCCTTCTTGGCTGTGTGATGTTGGGCACATCGTTAAACCTCTCATGACTCCAGTTAATTGGTGTGTAAAACCCAGAGCCAGGATTTCATTGTGTAATTGTGTACACAATGCAATTGTGTAGAAGTGTTTCCAAAGTCCCTAAATATTATTCAAAAATACATATCATAAAAGTTTTAATATTTTGTGATTCAGTGATTCCATCTGCTCAAGTAAAAATTTGCAGTCCCCAGAGATTCAGTTAAGGAGAGTAAATATGTGTGTGTATGCACAGAGGAGGGAGGAGGGGAAAGGCAAAGGAAAGGAATGATTCATTATGAGCACACAAGAAAACCAGTAAGAAGAAAATAGATGGTTTAAAAATAAATTGATGTCTAGTTATTTTGATTTACTCTAAATAAGCCATCCAACAGGGATGGGTCGCAGCCTGAAAAGTCTGTTTTGAAAGCTCCCTCAGATTTTCAACCACAAATCCTGTCTCAAAGTCACGCAAAGGAAATTCTCTTGTGAGTCTTTAAATCTCCATCAGCTGGTACATGAAAACAAGGGTGAGACCAGCTACATGGTGGGGAATAAACCAACAAAACCCTTTTTCTATACCATAGGCATGCCTTAAAATTGCACTTAAAATACAACAGACAGCTTAATTTGTTATAGCAATCTTAGCATTATAAGGTAAAGAACAAATCCAGAATCAGAACAGGGGTTAGCAAACATTTTCCACAAAAAAAAAACAAAAACAGATAGTAAATATTTTAGGCTTTGCAGGTCACATACTGCCTCTGCCACATATTCTTCTTTTGTTTGTTTTTGTTTTTTACAATATTTTAAAAATGTGAGTACAAAAACAGGACATAGGGTGGATTTGACCTTCTGGCAGTAGTTTGGCTACTCCTGCTGGAGATAAATTCTAAGCAACCAAGCAGTAGTGGTAGTGTGAACTCAAATCTACCAGGTGTTGATATAGCCAAAGTTAACTGGACTTAGAACAAGTAAATCTATCAAGCTATGTTCCAAAAGAGCTGTGAAAGAATATATAGACAAAACAGTACATTGAGGACCTTGGAGAATAGCCACAGCGTTTTCTCAAGATATTACTATTGATATTATTTATCACTAGGATTTGAACTCGAGCAGACTGACTCCAGAGCCAGTGTTCTCATCTACTGTGCATATTCTGAAACAGCACTTTGTGAGTAGAGGCATCTCACATTTTAGATAAACAAGGGATTCCTTACTCTTCTTGTAAATCAACTCCTATTTTCTCACTGATTTACATGAAAATTTCAGATGGACTGTCAATATGTACTTGTTCCTAACAAATTTGTCTTAAGCTTCACTGCCTCCTCTCCCTTTTCCCTCAATCTTTCCTGCCAAGTACTTAATGATGTATAAACAAATACTTGAAAATACAAAAGACAGCCTATATATATATATATATATATATATATATATATATAAAGGATTCCTAAAGGATATATATATATATATATATATATATATCCTTTAGGAATCCTTTATAAGATGAAGAGTCCTTCCAAAATGTGAGTGATTCCTCAAAAGAAGAAACTGGAAAGTCTAGAAGTAAACCTAAATACATATAGGAATTCAGTATATACTAAAAGTGATATTTACATCCATGGGGAAGAGATAGTTGATTAAAAGTTATTGAGACAATTAGGCAGAAATCTAGAAAAAGAGTAAGGTTGAATCGATAACTCATACCTGACCCAAAATAAATTCCAGATAAACCAAAGTTTTAGCATAAAAGTTAAAACCATGAAAAAGATTAGAAGAAAGAGTTAGGTCATTTTAAAAATAATCTTGGAGTAGAGAGAAGTCTTAAGTATGACACAAAACCAGAAGCCAAAAAGAAAAGTCAGAGAAGTTGAGAACATAAAAATATTAATAAAAGTTCTTTCATGGCAAAAATTTCATGAGGTTAAAAATATGGCAAACTGAGAAAACATTTGCAATTTATACTATAGAGTAGGGGCTTTCTTAATAATAAAAAAAGATCTCCAGAAAATCAATTTTAAAAGATCAAAAAGGAAATACAAAATGGTCAAAGGATAATAGTTTATTTCTAGGAAATGAAATACCAAATTAAACATATTATGGTTGCTCAACTTCATTTATAATAAGAGAAATGTAACCAAAATGTTAAAAAAATATATTTATCGGGTGTTGGGCAGGTGGGGGAAGGGTATGGGTATATACATACATAATGAGTGTGAGGCGCATCTTCTGGGAGATGGACACGCTTGAAGCTCTGACTCTAGGGGGAAGGGGGGGCAAGGGCAATGTACGTAACCTTAACATTTGTACCCCCATAATATGCTGAAAAAAAAACTCATTGAGATGATTTGCCACCTGTCAGACTGTTTTTTTTTTTTTTAAAGTTGCTAACATGTTATACTGGTGAGTATGTGGGGAAATACTCTCTCAAAAGTTGTTGAAGGGACTGTAACTTGGTACAACCTGTATGGAGAGTAAGTTCACCATATCTATCAAAATTTGAGATGTACCTACTTTTGGACCTAGCAATTACATTTTTAGGAATTTATTCTATAGATATGCTCATGCATTATTAATGACAAATGTATAAAGATATTAACTGGAGTATTTTTGTAATAGCAAAAAATTAGAAATAACTTAAATGTTTTATCAATAGGAAACTCATTTAAAAATTATGATAGATCCAAATATTGGACAGCTTTATGTTTCTGGAAGAAAATGCTCTCCAAAATATATACTTCAATGGAAAATCAAAGACCACAGAAATGTTTATAGTATATAGTAGGCTACTGTTTGGCTAAAAACTGGGAAAAGAGAATATATCTGTATGTATATGTATGTAAAAACCAGAAGACCATAATGAAAAACATTATGGACTCCAAAGCCAACCAGCCTGGATTTGAATCTTGACTCTACCACTTAATAACTGTGTGACTTCTTTGTGCCTCACTCTCCTCTGTAAAGTGGAAGTAATAATACTACCTGCCTTGTTGGATCACATTGAGGATTAAATGAGTTAACATTTGTCAAAGTCTTAATGCCTTAGACATACAGAAAGTAGTATTTAAGCATTTGTTAAATAAATAAATAAAACCCACCTAATGGGTATAATGAACACTATTTGGGTGATAGACACATTTATACCTCTGACTCAAGCCATGTATCAAAAACAATTATATTCCCTTAATATTTTGAAATAAATAAATAAAATACCTGGGAGGTTACATAAGAAGTTGCATCTGGCTAAAGGGCAAAAATTAAAGGTTTACTTTTATATATTTTGACTATTGTACCAAATGCTTAGATAATGCCTATGTTTTAAAATTAAATGATTTTTAAAGTATAAATGATTTTGGTTCCCTAGTACCTGGCCTCATTTCCTCCTTACACATCCTCTGTTTTGGCCCATCATGTCCATTTTCCATGCCTTCCACTATAGTTTCTTATTAATTATAGTATCCCTTCCCTGACACATCAGTCCCCACATTAGTCTCAAACTTTTCACACTCATTTATGATTTAATTACCTTCTTTCTGCTGCTTACTCCCCAAGCCACCTTTCACCCAAATGCCAGCACCCCATCCTCAAAGTTTCAAGTCTAGATATCCCATCACCTCAAACTCAGCATATCAAAGTGAGTATGTTATCTCCCTCTCATCTCAACCTCCCTATTTTTTATCTCCCAAGCTAGAAACTTTATTCTTAACTTTGACTCTTCCCTGTATTTCATCTTATATATATCCATCAACTCCATCAATTTATCCTTTCACGTGTCTTTTTCTCACTATATGCTGTCGCAGGTGTTGTGGCCTAGACCAGATCTTCTCAAAATTTAATGTGCATAATGTGCATATGTATCCCCTGGAGAGCTTGTTAAAATACAGATTCTGAATGGGTAGGTATAATGGCCAGCCTACAAAATGGCTTCCAATGACTCCCATCTCCTGGTATTATTTTCTTGTGTAGTATCCTCTCACATTGTATCAGGGTTGGCTGCATAATCAAGAAAATAAGAGTAGAAGTAATAGTATATCATTTTAACATGAGATTGTAGAAGACAATGTGGCTTTTGTCTTGGTTGCTCCCATTCTCTCTTTCTTGGATTACTCACTCTGGGAAAAGACAGCTACCACGTTGAGAAATCATTCAGGCAGCCCATGGAGAGACTAACATAGTGACAACTTGAGGCCTCCAGCCAACAGCTAATGAAAAATGAAGCCTGTTGCCAACTGCCACTTGAATGAGCTTGGAAGCAAGTCCTTCACTCCCAGTCAAACCTTCAGATGACTATAGCTCTGGCCAAAATATTGACCAAAACCACATGAAAGAATCACCTCTGAGCCTGAAGCACTTAGCTAAGCCACTCCTGGATTCATGACCACAGAAAATATGAGATAATAAATGTTTGTGGTTTTTAAATATCAAGTTTTGAGGTAGTTTATTATGTAGCAATAGATAACTTAGACAGTGGGGGCAGGAAAAATTCTGTATTTCTAACAAGCTCCCAGGGGAAACTGATGTTAATGCTATGAGGCCTTGCTTGAGTAGCAGGCCCTATACCACTGCAATAGCCTCCCACCCAATCCCTACTTCAATTATCTCTCTACTCCAATTCCTATTGCATTCCTGTTTTCCAATATACAATGGTTCCCTATTACCTATTGTGTAAAGTCAAAATCCTCAGCCTGTCTGTTAAGATCCTTTGGAAGCTGACCATATTTATGCTTTTCATCATATTTCTTACTGCTCTCCACCAGGCATTTTCTGCTCCTATCAACATGATCTCCTCACCATCTTCTGTGCACATCACATTTATTCATGTTCCTAGGCTTTCTATTAGCACTATGTTCACTTATTTTCTACCACCACCACTGTGGATAGAAATAGCACCCCCACCCCTACCTCCTCTGCTATCCAAACTCAACCTTCAAGGTCTAGCTCTGGTCCCATTTCTCCCACAAAGCTTTACCCACTTCATTTTTACTTAATAGTTTTATGAGTCACAAACTCAACCTCCAAGTTCAATTTTAAGCAACTTGAGGTCAGGAATAGTATCTCACAAGGTCTTAATAGCTCCAGGTCACCTGGCACAGGGCTGGACACATAGAGTAAGGAGGTGTCAATTGGCTGAATCTGCCTGTCACATTCAATGTGACCTACCAGCACTGCCAAATTGACTCCCAGGTTTTACAGGGACAGAGAGAATCCTCACAAAATCTACCCCTGTCTTCCCTTTGACCTTCCTCTATACCAAGTTACTGTCTCATTTATTCTTTCCACATCACTGGCAGGTAAGAAGGTAACATATTGAGAGGACAACTTTTATTATGGGCAGCAATGGAAGGGGAAATAATGTCACAGCTAATCCAAAAGCCATTTCATTTTGGATTTGAAATCCCTTCTTTGATCAAGAAGGCAGATGTGCTGTGAACTCATTAGGGTTTCCCTGAGCAGTATGAATCATCCACAAGAACACATTGAGAAGGCAGCCAGGAGAGACAGACCTGAGAACACAGTGGCTGATGAAGGAAGACTACCTGAGAAATATAAATACTCCATAGGTAACTCATATCAAAGGCAATGAACAAATCAGGTAACAGAAATGGAGACAAACAGAGACATGACCCTGAGGCTTTGTGTATTCCACACATTAGACCATAAAGACCATTTTTAAAAAGAATAACATCCACTATTTTTGAGTGCTTACTATCTGTCAGACATTGTGCTAATCACTTTGCACAAACCAACTCATGTTAATCCGTATAGCAATCCTATGAGATAGATGCTATAGGTAGTCCTATTTCCCAGATGAGGAAGCTGAGGCTCAGAAAGGTTAAGTGACTTCTCCAAGTCTGCACAACTAGGAGTTGGTTGAGCTGGAACTTTAACCCAGTATTATCTGAAGCCAAAGCTCATATTTCTTTACCTCTACCCTCATCCTCATTTTAGTTGACCATGCATGGGAAGATCTATGACAGATTCATGGAAATTTGGAAAGGAGAAAAAAGTTACTATCCAGTATCCATCCACAACCAGACACCTCATAACCTCCTGTTTCCATGAACACCCCATGGCTACCCAAGGTACCTCATCAGGCAGGGAAGAAATCCCAGCCTTATTTTTCCAACAAAGTATACTCATTCTATATTTCAGGCTCTTAATTCCACAGCCTACAGGGTGGCAATGAATGTAATGAACTAATCAAATCCTGTTACCAGGTAACTAATGGGCTGCCCCTCCCAGGTAATATAAAGCATTAGTTCTATTAAAACAAAAAACCCCTAAAGAGGAAATCTAATGACAGGAATTTAGACACCTTGGTAGGCCCAAAGGGAAGCAAGTTTGGAGCCAAAAGACCTCTTCATGCCCCTCCTGTCATGCCTCTCCTTCCTTCTGGGTTTGATGTGTCCCTTAAACACATCATCACTTGCACTTTTCTTATTTAACAACCAACAGTAGAATAAAATGTGGCTTCTTTAAAAAAATTCTAATGAAGTTTCCAATTCTCAATTAAAAGAAACATCTCTCCATCCATCTATTTATCCCTGCCAAGCATTTGCATTTCCAAGCTGGAAGTTTCATTATCTGAAATTTGCAGGCAATTACTAGGTCTAGTAACTCCCAAGATGTGAACATTTTTTTCCAACAGTCTGAAGTGAAAAGTGGTTTTGGCTAAGTGTGTGTGTGTATGTGTGTGTGTGTGTGTGTGTGTGTGTGTGTGTGTGTGTGTGTGTGTGTGTGTGTGTGTTAGGGAGGGAATCCACTTGGAAAAGAAAGGCACAATGAAGGTAGCCAGGAGAAGGGGAAGTGGGAACCAGATCCAGCCATATATTTGTCATATTTGACTTTGCAAGCTCCAGAAGTATTAATGAGCAGCCCTCCAAGTCCCAGGAGAAGCGTTTGGATTTACAGCTTTAAATAAGCATTCATCCTCATTTTGGCACAAAGTCAAACCAAAATTTGTCATAGTTTATAATGCTTGTTAATGAACAACATCAAAAATTAATGCTCATTAGGGCGCTCATTAATATGCACGGTGCTCACCAGTTTGACTTAAGTGAAGCACTACTTCAGGATAGTTTTGTGGCCCAGCAGAAAGAGGAAGCTGTTCAGGTCTAAAAGGTGTTCTCTTGGGACAGTATTAGCAGCATTGTAGGGCAGGGCACCTGTCAGCCTCTTCCAGAAGCTTCCAGGCAGGTGAGAAAACAAGAAGCTCTTAGAGAGCAAGTGGCTGTGGCCCCTGCTGGGATGTCTAATTCCACACTTCAGTTTTCCTGTTTCACAGTATTATTTGGTGAAATTAATTGAATCGGATTGGGTCAGTGATACAATCAGATCTTGAACAAGAAAGAGATCACTAAAGAAAGAATGCTTAAGAGTTTAAGCTCAAGACAAATAGATTGCAGAGGAGGTTAAGAAGAAAAGATGAGGAAAAAAAGAGACAACAAATAATTTTTTTTTTAAAGTAGAGAGCAAGGAAGAAACAAGAGTGAGATAGATATCCAGATACTGTCATATTACAAGGCATAAGACACATACCTGGGACATCGCTATTTGTATGAGGTTTTATTAAGTTTTTTCTTCAACAATTTGAGATTTTTGAGACTATCCTTAAGTTGTTCCGGGGCATTTCAAAATCACTTATTCCAGTGGGCCACTGTAAATAGAAACTTATACTTGAGCTCTGGAACTTGTGGCCAGTGCTTTCTAGAGAATCTTGAACTTGAAACAAAGATACAGAGCAAGAAAGAAAATGTGACTGAGAGAGGAATTTGAGCCCCAGCTCTACCGTTTGGTGTGGAAAGGAATGACCTTGGAGAAGCTACTTCATCTTGCTAAGCCTCGATTTGCTCATCTGTAATCTATTAGAATGAGTTATATAAAATTGACATATCATTGTTGTAGGTCAAAATTCTCAAATATCAGCCATTTCATATAGTTCAACCTAATAAAAGCATTAAACAAGATAATATACTTGAAAACAATTTTTAAACTATAAAATGCCAAAGATCATTTATGATCAGAATAACTTGCTATGCTTCAAAAAAAAAAAACCCATTATGCATATGTATTATGGTATGCTCCACCAAGAGGAGCAGCTATTATACATCAAATCACACCTCTTTCCCAAATATTGCCAAAGGCCTTCCTATCTTAAAATTCAGAATTAGGATAAGCTTCAGCCCAAGTCTATCATTCTGAACCAATATTATTGACACTGTTCAAGATTATTTTAAAATGCCCTGCCTTGCTTCAATAGAATTTAACAGAAGGTATTAAAAGTAATTTCCAAGTGGCTGCTCACATACACACACACCTTAGCCATCCCCCTCTCTCTCCTCAAATTGACCCAAAGCCTTACTGAAAAAAAAAAAATGGTACAGAGTTGTACAGTGGCATTACTTCAAGTATCCATTAGAGCAAGTGAAAGTACTACATAGGAGAGAAGGCAGGCCACAGCAGTAAGGAAATTTGGTAGAGATTGTGCAGGTTCAGGAAATCAGAGCAAGCAATGTGTTTAGGCCAAGTAGATAAGTTAAAGTCAGAGCAAAGGAGAGCAGGGAAAGTGAGGGCAACTAGTGAGGCTCAAGCCTGATAAACAACCAGTAACCAAGAGGCCACAAATGCTTGAATACAGAAAAAGGCAGAAATTGGGTGCTCTGTAAGAGGTGGAATGCAAAGGAAGGTAAGTGAACAAATTTCCAGCAATGAACAGATATAATAGGACAAAGTACAATTCTGACAAAATAGAAATACCAGTCTGAAGGAAGATCTAATTAAATGAGGCTAAATGCCACATCTCTCACCTTAGAAGATTGTTATGTTTCTTGTGATGGTAGGCATTCTAGCATCGTCAGACTGGGGCTAACAGGGAGAAATATTTAGACAACGTGGCTGGAGTAAAGAAAGAGAGGGTTAAACAAAAGATTATTTCTGATTACATGGAGAGTAGCGGGGTATAGGTGGGAAATGGCTCTGCATGTAGCAAAAGGAAAGCAATTAGCATTAGAGGAAGTATGCAGAAAGACTGCACACACACACATTCCTCTGCCAATCAAGCTGTGAAGACTCAGAATCGCTCCTCAAAGCAGAATATGATATTGTATTTGAATAATTGACTTTCCCCTTCAACCTAGATAAGAAACGAATGGCATATTGTACTGCACACACATCTCTAATAAAGATAATGCTGTCTCCTTTGATAGGTGCATTGTATTGTGTCTGTCCAGCAGGCAATCTTAGGCATTTTTCCTTGTCTTCCTAAGTCTTAGCTTCATTCCCAAACAAATTGACAGTAGGGAATTTCAGTAATGACTTGCCACCCTGTGTTAGCCCTTTCCCGTTCTGAAAATATTCCCTCTTTGCACTCTTTGTTCAAAGACATTAGTCTGAATTTATATTTGTTGGATTTCATTGTTTCTTCCCTCATTGTTGCACTTCAAAATGTAGCATTCTCCAAACTTGGGATTTTGCTCATCGCATCGTCTTCCAGCTCATTAATGTAAATAATAAAGAGCCTCGTTTCCAATGCCGTTCCCTTTCAAAGCCATATTAATAATTCATTTCCAGCTTGACAAAGTCCTTTCGGCAGCTGCTTTGTTGGAGGCTTTGCTCCTCACAGTGGCGATAGGTCAATTGTCTTACGGTGAAATTGAACCAGAGGGCCTGAGAAGGGCATTTGTATTCCCCCCGTGTGACCATGGGGGATTAATGGTGTGGGGGGGAAAGCACAGAGTCCACTTCTAAGGCTCCCTCTGGAGACTTAGCCTCTTGTTCCTGTGTTCTTTCCAAATCTGCTCTTTTTAGCATTAATTATGAAGACAACGAGCTCAGCGCCAAAGTGTAGAAGCTGGATCCTCAGTTATGCACAGGGAACAAAGTCGGTTTGTCAGTCAAGATACAGTATTTTTTTCTTTTTCTAGGAGGGAATGCAAGGGCTTAGTGAGGTCAGCTCAGATTTCCTGGGGAAGGCAGTGGTTTATCTAGCATCCTATGCATAGTAGGTACTTGGATTTCTGCTGACTAAATTAGTTATAATATCTGGCTAGGAAAATTGTTCCAGGGACAAGGACTGGTGGGATAATATCCACCAAAATCGTCATTCACTTGCCCTTTTCCATGAGATATTCCTCCAGAATATCTATTAAGATCGAATAGTAAGAGAGGTAAGTTTAATACAAAAATTGAAGATTTGAAGAGCCACAAGCAAGGTGTATAAAAGAGCCAGCTGTACACAGAAAGCCACGGGCTATGTGACACAAGGTGAAAACATTCTGGACAGACAGCAGTGACCCTTTGCCAATGGTGTGAGGAAGAAGCAGGATGGGGAAAGCTAACAGGAATTCTGATTGATCAGAGAGCAGCATCCAACACCAAATTATCCACCATGGGGAAGTCAGGCAAAAGGAAGTAATCTTGTCAGAGCATCCTCCATGGAGCTGTCCTAGGACAGCGAGGTGCACCGACTCTGAATATAGAACCAGAAAACGGTTTTCAGGTGGTTGCACATGGCTTCCCAGCCTGCCCAAACCGTTCTTGTTCTTTGTTCCCTGAGTGAATAGGAGGCCACCTAGTTTCATGTTCATCCCAAACCACCTCTGAGTATACTAAATACAGTGCTTTGAAAAAGAGATGAGATGCAAATCACTGGAATCAAATTCATACAAACTAGAAGAGGTGAAAGTACTATTCCTTGAATGATGCATATTTAGGGAGAATAGGTGGGAGGGGGGCATCTAGCCTTTTAGTAACATCTTCATCCTGACACCTTCATTCCCCCAATAGTCTCATGGGGACCTCTTATACCCCTTCCCTTCAACACATTCAGAGTTCTGCTGCTCTCTACTAGGTGGAAGGGATGATAGTATGATTAGGTAAAGGAATTTATGCTATAATGAGTTACACTTAGCTTAAATAAATGTAACATACTATACCATCACAGGCAGAGTAAAATAATGGTTAAAGCAGGGGTCCTCAAACTTTTTAAACAGGGGGCCAGTTCACTGTCCCACAAACCATTGGAGGGCCATTGGAGAGTGTGGCGCACATTCCACACATGCACACTGTGGGCCCAGGATCAGTTGGCTGCTAAGCAGGACAGGCAGCGGTGGCAAAAATACCCGGTGGGCAGGATAAATGTCCTCGGCCGGCTGCATGTGGCCCGTGGGGCCATAGTTTGAGGATGCCTGGTTAAGAGCATAGACTTGAGCCAAAATGGCTGGGTTTGTAATCCTAGCTCTACCATTCATTAGCTGTGTGTTCTTGGGTCTCTCTCTCTCTCTCTCTCTCTCTCTCTCTCTCTGTCTCTCTCTGTCTCTCTCATTCTATCTGTTTCCTCATCTGCAAAATGGGGATACTAAAAATAGTACCTACCTCATAGCATTGTTACAAGGAATAAGTATGTTAATATCTAGAAGGCCCTTAGAACAGTGCCTGGTATACAGTAAATGCTACATAAGTGTTTATTAAATAAACTTAGTTTATTAAAATTGCTTTAGAAAGTTTTTAAGGGGTGATCCTGCAAGAAAAGGATATTTTGGAGCACTTCTTACATCATATTGTATGGATAACTGTCTACACTAATGAGGCCCTTATAAATCTATTCATCCAGAATACATTGACTGCCCATGACTCTTTGCCTTCAATGATTCTTTTGCCACCCAGTGAAAATAACTAGGACACAAGCTAAAAAGCAAAATCTATGGTTTCTATGCTTCTGTATCTCCAGATCTTTGCTTCCCGTCTACCTTTGCAAAGTTCTTGCAGGCCACACACAAATCAGATTCAGCCCCATTAACAGCTCTGCAGAAAACATCTGAGGTCCATTGCTTGGCAACCTCCACCCTCCCACTCACCTCCCTGCTCCCTGCTGAATCAACTCATGCTCCAGCCCAGCTGGCTAAGGATGTGCTGGTCAATCACCAGCATGCCTCAATCTCTCACAGTCTATAGGGCTGTGGGGGAAGGGAAGATGTAAATGAACTAGAAGTCAGTCTTTGTTCGTGCAAAGTGGCCAGTCCAACAGGAAACAGAACCCATTCCTTCATGAAAAGATTATGCCTTATATATAATAAGGCTCCCAGTAGGCAGCCTGACACTAAATGAATAGCTATAAGAAAACTATCATTTCATTGTGACCTGAGCAAAAAACAAAGAATGATGAAACTGATGGGATTTTAATTTTCCTGGTTTAGTATTAATCTGAAAAATCTTATAAGAAGCAGGAACTTGGTGGAGCACACTAAGAAGCTGGGCTTTGGGAGTATTTTGCTCACTCTTCTTCATAAAGACAGATGTTTGACAGAAATAAGTACAACACTAGATTAGTCACGTATTGAAGACCCTCAATTGGCAAGCATTTTGGCTATACAACCTAGCCTGAAAGAAAAAAAACAAGACATCCTTTTCATCTTTACTTTGTTTCTATTCCCTTGTCCCTCTTATTCCCAGTACCCTCACATCAACCCCTCACTTTCTAAGAGTCCTGTCCCTGCAAATTTGTCACCTCAAAGAAACCTGACCTTTCCCTTCAATGGCCCATATGTTCACAATGTATTCCCCTATCCCTTTCTATTTCACTCCCCTGACCTAGTCCATATTCTATTATTTTATAATCTGCTTCCCAAGATATTAGCAATTGAATGAACAAAACTGAGTTAGGGTATCAAAGACTGAAAACAAATTAGCATTTTATCCTTATTTGGTATGACAGAGACTGTTAGCCATCCTCCAAAATCTATGTTCCCATTTTTCTCCTAGTGAAATAACTAAACTACATTCCCCAGCCTCCCTTGCAATTAGATGTGACCATGTGATTGAATTCCAACCAGTGATATGTGAAAATAAGTGTGAGGTGCCATCTCCAGGCCAAAGTTTTAAAGAAAAGGGCCTGATTCTCCAGGCTCACCTGTCTTTTGCCAGTGAAGTATAGATGCCAATGAGGCCCCAGGGAATTGAGGGACCACAAGATGGGAAAAGTCTGAATCTCTAAATGACTGGGTGGAGGAGAATCACCTTGCTGATGTGAAAACCCACACAGGATTGCTATGTGAGGAGGAAATAAAGTATTGTATTGAGACATTATATATTTGGGTTTACTAATTACCACAGCTTAGCCTAGTACCCTCTAAGATACCTAGAATACATGCATTTTTACAGATGTTGCCTATAGACAATCCCCTATCTCAAAGGGCTGAATCTCATAGCAAGAAATTTCAGGTATCACTGATGGAGATTTTAGAGACAGAGCTTTTTGCAGTACTCCTCACATCATCTGCAAAGACAAGTCACAGATGGCTCCAGCAACAGAGCATAAAGGGAGATAAAGCTAGGCCAAGCAAAGACCCATTAACTAGGTTAGGTGCTGAGGGAACTTGACCAGAATGCAGAGGCAGGACCTCAGCCAGGACAGTTGTGATATCCAAAGCAGTGTCCATAGCCTCAAACAATAGTCAGAGGAAGGAGATCCAATTCAGTAACAAGAAATTCTAGGAAGGTCCCAACCCAGAGGTCAAGCATAGTGCACCATCATGATGTGTCCATATCTTGCCAGCTGATAGGGTATGAAGGAGTGAATGGGGACAGACTCTAAGGAGAAAAGTTTGGCAGAAAGTAGGCCAGGTTCAGGGTGGGGATTCAGCCCTAGATGGAGACAAGGCCAAATTACTGCACAACTGAGTGTGAAAGATCAGAGCAACAGTCACCTAGAAAAAGGGTGGGGAGCATTGCAATTCAGTGGTGGAATGAATGCATAAAGCTCACTCCTGGTTCAATGTTTCAAGCCCCATTAAAAAAGTCTGAGGTTGCTGATACATTTTCTGCCATTTTAGACATTGATTTAGGAGTTGGGTAGGGATGACCCAGGCCTGCAAGTGGGGCTCATCGATAGAGTTGAAAGGCTCTAGGCAAAACAAAGGCAAGGGAAATGTGGGGGGAACTGACAATTTAAAGATCCATTTTCAGCTAATGTCAGTACTGGCCAACAAATATTCATATTAGTCAGAAAGGCATGGATAATGTCAAATGATAGGCAAACAATTAAAATGCATAACATAATCTTCATTAAGTTGGTACCATTAAAAACCAGAACTATTAGCACATTTAAGCATGCGTGACCAGTACCTCTCTTACCGGTTAGTGAGCAAATCCTCTTTGTCCTTGCAAGGTTCCACATTAGCCAGATTCAAAGAATTTTCCAGGTAATTTGGCCAAGGTCAGAGTTGGGACTTCATCTGTAGAAATTGCTAAAAAAAAAAAAAAAAAAAAAAAAAAAAGGCTTTCAGTCTCATTTTGCAGTAGTAATCATTTCTGACATTTGGATGGTTTGTTGTACATTTGTTATGTGTCTCCCTCTGAGCCCTTTCACAGCAGCTAAAGTACTCCCTCTGATGGTCTCTAGGTTTCACTCACAACTAACAACAGGGCATTGTTCTGTTAGATTTTTCCTCATGATGTTTCTAACAACCTCCAAAGCTGAAACCCTGACAACATTTAGTTCAAGCTTTGATTTAGCTTTTTTGGTCCTTTTTTCACAAAGGAAAATAAAAAGAAACTGCAATGATGTTTTGGAAGTTGGAATACATACACATGTACGAATATACTATGTGCATATGCATAATTCAGTAACTTTGCCCTGATTCTAGAAGACTGCTTACAGAACACTGCAAAATTCAAATCAATAAAAAAAACGCTGTCTTGCCAACTCAAAATGGGGTTATATCAGTGGTACCTTACAGAGGAAGGGGAATTGCAATATCCAATCACTGCAACAAGGAAGCAGGTTGCATAATGTGATATGGACAGCAAAAGGTTGTCCGTACACCATACAAAGTCCTACAACTCTAACCATTTATGTCAAAGAGGTTATGAAATCCAAGGGAAGAACCTAGAGGCATTTTCCTTTGAGCAGCCATGTTTGCAAAGCCTCTGTGGCCTTCCCTGACACCCTTCACCACTGATCTGGCCTTACTTGTCTTTCCTATATTCCATGCATTCTTTCTACTTTGCCAGAGAGCCTGCTGTTACTGTCTGACCCCTAAGATAAACTTAATAGCCTCATCTGCTTTGCTACATAACTATACTTCACCCCACCACAGAAAATCCGTAACAAGAAACATCACCCTCCCTTCTGAACAGCGTGGCAATGCTTTTGGTTTAGAATAACAGTTTTCAGACATCACTTTACAAAATAGTACTGGCTGTGATAAAGTTTGGCTTTTTTTTTTTTTTTTTTTTTTTTTTTTTTTTTTTTTTTTAGACAGAGTCTCACTCTCTTGCCTGGACTAGAGTGCCATGGTTTTAGCCTAGCTCACAGCAACCTCAGACTCCTGGGCTCAAGCAATCCTCCTGCCTCAGCCTCCCAGGTAGCTGGGACTACAGGCATGCGCCACCATGCCCGGCTAATTGTTTCTATTTTTAGTTGTCTGGCTAATTTCTTTCTATTTTTAGTAGAGATGGGTCTCGCTCTTGCTCAGGCTGGTCTCGAACTCCTGAGCTCAAGCAATCCTCCCGCCTCAGCCTCCCAGAGTGCTAGGATTACAGGCGAGGCTTTTTTTATTATTATTCTTACAAAATTAGAACAGGTCAGTGTAATGAGAGTTTGTCAGAAAGCTAAATGTATTCAATTAAAAGGCTTTCCATTATTCTGAGATTAAGTCCTTCTTGCAGGAGGAGGGGCAGACATTAAAGCACCCTTCCTTTTATAAAACTATGGTGATAGTAGATGGTGATTGGGGTTCAAATAGGTATTTTTTTATTTTTTTACCTTGCAAAAAGAAAAAAAGAAACTACGTAGGAAAGGTAAGGGTTAAAGACATTAAGTAACTCTTTTAAACGTTTCTGGAATGAGATTAGGAGTGGGGAGAGGGAAGTAGGATGAATCTGTTTCTGTGTGAAAAGAAAATTGAAAGAGGGTCAAGAAGGTCAGACTGGGCTAGACTACCATAGTGAAGTAAGGAGCAAGAGGGAAGCAGCAGCAGAAGAGGACCTGGAGTACACTGAAGATAAGCTCTTTTTTTTTTTTTTATTCTATACTGAAACCCAGCTCTGGCTGCAGCCCTCCCGTTTGCCTAATTATAGTGACTCCAAAAGTGCACATTGGGATACACTGTGACGCACTGACATCATTTGCAAATAAGACTCAAATTTTATCCTGATAGCAATTAAATTCCCAATTACCTGGAAGGCAAACACAGTTGTGCAAATCATAGATGCAGGCTGAGTCATATTAGAAAACCAGTGGTTATCACTTCAGAACTAGGTAATTTGCATCTCCTCTCCTGTTTTAAAGGCTGCAGTGAAATTTAGCTTAACGGGACTTTCTGAGTTACAGGACTAAATTCCATTAATTTTCTGGATATAAAATGTTATTTTAGCTTATCTGAAAATTGATCTTCTCCCAAGACTATCTCCCTTAATATTTTACTCCCTCTACTTCTTCATAAATGTATTATCTAATTCAGCTCCTATATTATGTATCATCTATTATTATTTATTAATTCCCTAACAATATCATATAATTCAGCAATGGAATTTTTGCTGTAATGCTTTTCAGTACATTTGCATGCTGAATAAAACCATATTGATTCTTAAGGATTTTTATGCTCTAGAAATGCTTGCTGCAGACAAATTTGCAAACAAATTTTTATTTGGTTTCCGAAGACATTATTTTGACATGATTTCATCTGACGCCAACAAATCAAACCAAGTTCTGCAACAAATGCCTTCTTAATGGTTTTTGCGCTGTTTGTTTTAGTTGACACCATTTATTATAATTTAACAGAGTTTCCTTCCTAGGAAAGTCCAAAATCAATAAAAAATGGTGACATATGTTTGTATTTATTTGGAAATACAAATGCAACCAAAGGGCTCTGTCAGTGTACGATTAATAGAATACAAGATGTTGTGGTTTGGGGGCATCTGATTGTCTGTCTTGTAATATGAATTTTGAAATAGCTTGGGATTCCTGCTTCTTGACTTTCAGGTTAGGATAGAATTTCACATTAATGATAAAGCACCCTGGATATGTGGTTTTCTATTTCAATTTCTGCAATGTAGCTTCATCAGTTCACAAGGGGGGACATAGGATCACACATGGGATGAGGAGAACTACAAGCCGGTAATAAAATATTAAGACAAAGAAACATATTTGAAATGTTATTACTGAGAGAGATACTGAAACTGACATTTTTGTCTTTTCTTCCAACTATCATGATGCACAGGCTGGCAATAGAAAGCCCAAAGCTCGAAGCTGGGCACAGAGGTTCAACATCAAGTTCTCCTCACAACAACCCTCTGGCCTTTTAAGATAAATTTTTCTCCATATTGACAGTTGGGAAATATGATTAAGATTTCCAAGGAGAAAAAATAATCTTCTCTGGGCCTGACCACCAACCCTTTCACAAACACATTTTCAGGATCTGCCTGTCTCTTGACCTAGGTTCAATCCCTTGGTTCTCTTCGGTGGACCATGTACAAAGGAAATTCTATCATAGAATTATAGCATCTCATGGTTAGAGGGATCTAAAAGTCATCTAGTTCAGTGGTTCCCAAAGGCCAGTTCCAGGGACTAGTGCCAAATCCTAATGAAATTTTGCAGGTCAGTAAAAAATAAGGGCAATGTGGCAGGAAGCTAAATTTATTAAAGGACTTTGCTTCATTCCAAGATTATGTCTCTTCTACTTTTAGTGTGTGAAATGATGATGTTTGAAATGATAGTTTGTTTCTTTTTTAATTTCTTTACTGTCCTCATTAGAGGGTAAACCTTCATTTCTTGCCTTGTATCTCCATGGGGACAGAACTTCACTAGAATAATACTCCTGCCTCTCCCACCCCTTATTTACTCCTTGCCAGGGAAGGAGAATTGAATTATTTTATTTAGTACGTTTCAAAGAAAAAAGTGAGCACCTTTGACTTGGCCATTCTGACTTTCTCATTTTCTAGAGCTATCTTATCCATGGGATGTTCACATTTTATCCCCAACAGGAAAGAGACCAGCTCCTACAGAGAAGACCTATAGTTATCTGTTATCCAGCTGGGCCAATGACTGGATGGGTAAGTTGATCAGTGATGAAGCATACACACTTGGCTGTAGATCTAAAGCCACAATTTCCATTTCAACTTTATCAGTGCTAACTTTATGTTATCTCCCAGCTGATTCCTATATCTGTATCTCAATTAATAGCTAACAGGTAATGTAGGGCATTTATAGTGAACAAGACACTGTTCACATGCTTTATACTTGACGCAGGAATTATTATCCCCAGTTTACAAATCAGGAAACTGAAGCACAGAAAGTTCAAGGAATTTTCCTGAGATCACTCAGCTAGTAAGTGGCAGAGTCTAGTATATCTGAACCCAGGCATCCTGGCTCCAAATTCCAATGGGTTTCACAGACTCAGAAAGAGAAAATAAGTGTTATCCATTGCCTCCCTAAAACTTTATCAGGTCTCTCTTGGTTAAAAAAATTAAAAGCTGGAAACCAGTATTAGTACTTCCAATTTGTTTTGGGGAATCTTCACTATTTAGTCATACAAATCTAGTACTCTACCAACAATTAACTGACTTGGCCCAAACATTCACAGACTTCAGGACTCTCCTCTACCCTCTTTCTGCCCATTGTTTACATCTGTGTGTCCAAAGATCTATGATAACAAAAAACACTATCAAGCCCGCCCATTCTTGTTAGGACTGCTCCAATTGATAGAAAATTCTTTCTTATTATCAAGCTAAAATCTTCTGCTAGATTTGTCATAGACACACAGAACAAATTTAGTCCCTCTTCAACAAATCAGCCCTCCCTAAACATTTTTTCACTCCCAATTAAATATCCTGGCTTCCTTATGTCATGGCTTGGAGTCTTTCATTGCACTAGTAATCCTCTTGTGAAAGGACTCTAGTCTTTCAGACTGGAATGTGAAACCATCCCTTTAAAGGATGGGTTTCAAAAAGGAATCTAAAACTCCAAGTGAAATCTGGTCAGTAATGATTAAAGCAGGCCCATTCCTTCTACATTTCTATAAATATCCTCCCACCATTAGTGATTTTTGTCAGTTACTAAATCATCTGGGAACAAGTGACCCAGGCCACAGGAGTTTCCCATTGTAACTCTTATGAAATCAATTGACCATCCAGTTAAGATGTGATAGGAATATCAGAGAGGGCACTTATGCCCACATATAAAAGGGCTATCTGGAAAGTCTCCAGCCATGTGATATGAAAAATTATGAAAATTATGGCTGGATACTTTCCGGACAGCCCCTTGTATGCCTGATACCACCTGGTCCTTAGCTCCTGACTCAGGTTAGCTGCCAGTCCCTACATTCTTCCATGGTTATTGATATTTGATGCTGACCTGATCTGATAATTGGTCTTGTCATACCATTTGGTTTCCCTGAAGAGAGAACTTGTTGAATTCCAGGGGAGCTTGACAGTGCCCTCAGGCCAAACTGTCACAAGCATTTTCCCTATTCAGTTTGCTTCTTCGGTGTGTGCCTTTGGCTACATCTATAAAATGCCAAAACATCCAGCTTATTCTGTCAATAAATCAGGCAATTCAGTGGGTAAAGACTAGTCATTCCAATTGTTTTATAAGCATGTAGAAAACAGAATGATTCAAGTGTAAAATACAAGAAGGTTACAATGATGTTAAGATAAATTTATGTATGACAGATCTTTAACAAGTTGGAGAGTAGTTAAGATTATTAGTATTCAAAGGATACAAAATTTTAGTTAGACAGGAAGAATAAATTGAAGGAATCAATCATACAACATGGTGACTATAGTTAATAACAATTTGTTGTATACTTGAAAATTACTAAGAGTAGATTTTAAGTGTTCTCACCACAAAAAATGATATGTGAGGTAATACAAATGGTAATTAGCTTTATTTAGCCATTCCACAGTGTATACATATTTCAAAACATCATATTGTATAACATATAGCTATATAATTTTATTTGTCAATTTTAAAATAATAATAATAAAATGAATAATTTTAAAATATGGGTTAGGAAAGATTATTGGGGATTGTTCCTAGCTTTTAAAGTTGATGTCATGAAAAGCATATCCATCTTACCACAAAACTTTTCTTATTGCCACAGGTGAAGGTGGAATCACAGGCTAGAGGGAATACTGGCATGATCCAATCTAGTAGGTCTTAAACTCTCATAAAATATCAGAAAGGGACAAAATACTTCAGAGAAAGAATATGAAAATTCAGAATTCATAAACTAGTTATTGTGTGCCTATGAGACACCTTGAAACATAAACCGGATTCATCCAAGAAAGCATTTCAGATTATTAATCCATAAATTCAAATACTATAAAGAAATCAGATAGCAATCACTTATTTTAGATATAACAACTCAGAGGTTATGTACCATGTCTAAAGATAACAAACATGGCATTTAGAAGCTGAGACACATCAAAGAAATTCTTATTCCTGCCTTTTAATAAATTTATAAAGACCATATGGCCTTGGTTGCCTCAAAAATAAATTGGTAACTATTTAGGATTAAGTAGTTGGCTTTTCTCTAACTAATTTATAAATGAAACCATAAGCCACATGAAAGCATTTTGAGAATGCCATTAAGAAGCAGATAATAGAAACCTGAGCTTTAAGTAAAGTTCATTTGTTTTAAATAAATTCACTTTACCTGAGTTCTAATCTAGATATTGAAAAAAAAAGGTCATTTACTTTACTTTTTAAAATGTCTAAGAATGTAACATAAGGAATTTTGATGCTGGACTACCTTGTATTAAAACATAGCACTTTAGTGGTGAAATACAGCATCACACCTATATTTTCTAGATACTATTTAGATACATAAGAAGAATGAAGACATATGCTCGGAAGTCAGCTGATTTAGGATAAATTCTTTTCCTGAAAAAGGGTAAGAGGAACAGTAGACCTATGGCAGAAGACAGACCCCAAACAAAACCCGTCTCTTCCCAAAAACTCAAGGCATCAATGCCATCTACGAAATGTTTTCTCTATACCTACCTCTCTCAGCATTTTTAACATATTCCACTTGGCAGGGTACCAAGAGCGGGGAACACAAAGCAACACATCCCCAGTGTTCTAAGGCAAGGCAACAGCAAAATACGATTTGTTTTACAGTCAACATTGTTGGAATATATCGATTGGCCAAGCAATAGATACTGATAGAACGTTGGGATTAAAGAAATTTTCTGTCCTTTCATGCATGGGATGCTTAGTTTAAAGCCAGAAAAGAAAATAGTTGACAAAATTTGAAGAGGAGGAAATAAAAACTACTGTAGTAGAAAGATGCTTAACCAAACTGAGTTGGAAAAAAATATTTTGGGAATAATTATTTTACTGTCAATTTGCTTATAATTTTCATGGCTGAATGTGCTATGAAAATTATACCTTTGATTTTGTTCCAACATAATGCCAGTTATTATCTTCCACAGCTATTCATCATGTTTACCAGTCATGTGTATCAGTTAATAGGCCCTTTTGATTTCAGTACAAATTATGTGGAAATCAAGGTTTGGAATTACCAAAAAAAGGTTTTTCCCTTTCCTGCCTGAAAACCACTTACCTACAAGCTGAACTTGAATCTCACTGAGGTAACTGTCTCTCAACAAGAACCTAAGAGAGATAACTTTGGCCTGAGGCCCTTCCTGCCCTGCCTTGGCTCTACCCACTTTTTCCCTCAACTGCCTTTTGCTCCCTACACTTTTTGAGTTTATGTTTTTCCCAGCTGCTGAGGGGTCCCACCTTCCCTCCTAACCTAATGTCTCAACAACACTTTTTTCTTTAGTGTCCCCTTCCCTCAGGGTCTTACTCTCTGATTTTTAAGAAGAAGAGAAAATATCCCATAACAGGATTACCTAGTAAGGGAAATTTAACATAATAGTTAAGAGTTCCAGCTCCAGAGTCAGACTGAAATATGTTAGAATTTGCTTTGTACTAGCTGAGAGATTTGTGGGCAAGCTATTAAACCACTCTTAGCATTGTTTTTCACATTTCTAAATGGAGATAATAATACTTTCATGACATGTTTGTTGGGAGGAATAACTATAGCAAGGTAAGAATGTGCCTGATTCTCAGATTTTGGCTTGAGTGTCTGGGTTAGAGGGAAAGATGATGAGTTTTGAAGATATATGTATGGTTCATGGTGTCAGTGAGTCACCAAGATAGCACTGTGCCTGTGTCCATTGAAAATATTGCTTTGGACCTCAAAAGAGAGAGGTCAGAGCTGGAGATGCAAACCAAAAAGTCATCAGCCTATGCTGATTCCACAGAAGTGGATGGGATTGTCCAGGGAAAAGGTACAAAGTGAGAAGAGCAAAGGGCCCCGGTCAGGACTCTGAAGAACAGCAACAATTAAGGAGTGATCAGAGGAAAAGGACCCAGCAGGGGAAAGTGAAGAATATTCACAAAGAAGAACCAGTAGCGATGTCATGTCAGTAACCAAGGGAGGAGTAAATTTTGAAATGGGGTAGTCAATAGTGTCAAATACAACAGAAGTGTCAGCTGAGATGACAAACAATATTAGTTCATTGAAGTTGACAGGCATGAGTCAATGACTTTTGCTATTTTTCTAGTGGAGTGGTAGGGGGAAAAGCATAACTCTTAGGCATGCATTTTTAAAGGCTATACATTTATCTTATTGCATATAGAAAGTGGTTTCTCTCAGTAGATTCCTAGGGTATCTTTCCATTAGAATGATTGACAGGTGCTAAGCAGATAGTCCCAGAGATGAGAGCCTGACAGTGTGAATTTACTTCCACAGAAAACATTTAGGAAGGGAGAGCTTTGTTTAAACAGATTAAGCAACAGCTAATGATTCTAGGAATGGTGTCTCTTACTACATAAAAGAAGAAGCTAGTTTGTGTACAGTGTGGCTAATAATGAATTTTAAAACTTTAAATCTTTTGGCCAGGAGCGGTGACTCACACCTATAATCCTAGCACTCTGGGGGGCCAAGGTGGGAGGATTGCTTGAGGTCAGGAGTTCCAGACGAGTCTGAGCAAGAGCAAGACCCTGTCTCTACTAAAAATAAAAAAATTAGCCGGGCATGGTGGTGCATGCCTGTAGTTCCAGCTACTCAGGAGGCTGAGCCAGGAGGATTGCTTGAGCCTAAGAGTTTGAGGTTGCAGTGAGCTCTAATGACAATACTGCACTCTAGCTGGGGAAAACTTAAAATTTTTTGGCACACACTGATTATAATATAGTATAGGATTAAATGATCAAGTTTGTTTTAACTTTGATTTTAGCCCACCCAAAATAGTGAGTTCCATTATGAAAACTGTAAGCTGCTAATTTAGCATACAGTAAGTAGAAAGTACCTTTTCCTTAATTCAATTGAATCTATTAAATAGGGCTGCAGGCAACACAGCTGAATCTTATAGCCTGGAGCTCTTTTCCATAAGGGCTTATTGCATGAACTTATACATGAAGCTAGGTTAAGCTTGTTGAAATGAAGAAACCATGTCTTGCAAGGAGTAGTTGAAAGAATTGAAGAGATTTAGACTACAGATGAGCTGACTCTGAGGAACATGAGCACATCTTCAAACACGTGACATGTGAAAAAAGGATTAGAAAGTTATTCATGACCCAAAAAAACCATTCTAGGACCCATAGGTGGAATCTAAATAAAGATAAATTTGCACTCGGTAAAGAAAAGTTCCCATTAGTAATAGCTGTTCAAAGATAAATGGGCCACCTCAAGGGCTAGTAAAGTTCCCCACCACTAGAATTATCCAAACCAAGGTTAAATGGCCATTTATCTCAGATGCAATAAAAACAATATAGCTGGATCAGTTAGGATTAGATTCAGTTGTAGAAAGTTGTAGAAAGAAAGAAAGAAATCAGAAAACAAAACAACAATGGCTAAATAACATAGATATTTTTTCTTTCATGTGAAAGATGTTTGGAGGTGGGTAGTCCAAATCTGCCCAGTAAATATACAATGCCATCACAGACATAGGTTTTTATCTTCCTGTTGTATCATCCTATCATATGTCTTTTATCCTCAAGGACAGACACCTCCTGGTCTCTTGGAGTTCCAACCATCATGTCTTCCCCTCTAGACCTGAAGAAGAAAGAAAGACAGAAAAACACAAAAGGGCCCCTCTTAATACATTGACTGCCACACTAGAAAAGAATTATTTTTTCCTTGGGGCCACGGTGTTTTATTACAAAAATAGAATAAAATTTTTGAAAATAAAACTATCCTTTCTAATTTAATGAAAATTTTGTTATTTTTTATTGTTTTCTGTGTCTGAGTTATACACAACTTGAAAAATAGTTCACTTGCCTCCCAAGGTGAAGAGACATGTGAGTTACATATACTTCATGAGACCCTGGGCTAAAAACTAGCATGAGTTAAATACAACTCACATGGCAGTTAAGGTGTTAAATGTGTCCATTCCCTTTTAGAAGGCTCCCTGGAAGTCCCACATGACACCTTTGCTTACATATTACCGCCAGAAATTAGTCTTATAGCCTTGGCTAGTTGTAAGGAAGGTAGGAAAATAGAATTTTTTATTCTGGGTAGAAATGTGTCCATCTGAACATAGGCATTCTATGCCTAAAGAGAAAGAAAAGAAGAGATGTCGGAATAGGCAATAGCCATCTGTGAAACAACAGCCATCTGATGAGTTGAAACTCAGTGAAGTATAAGATTCTTTCCAACCCTTAGATTCTGTGAGCTCATAACAGAATTATGCATCAAGAGAGCTGCTTTTCTGAGTTCCCAGGAGAACGGTGCCGACTCAGAGGCTGAGAGACATAGACCCAGCTTGGGCTCCCTGTGGGTGAATTGGGACCGGAAATCCTCTCCCTGGTGGGGATACAGTTTGAACTCTGAGACCCAGAGGTCGGACCTGCAGACCAGATCCCCTGCACCGAGGGCTACCATTGCCCGGGGCACAGAAGGGTTATACCTGAACAGCCTACTGAGGTGAGCTGCCTCCAGGGGTGGATCGGCGTCCTAGAGGGCAACCCTCCTCCCAGGAGGAGGCCGTGCGCCCAACCCAGGTGGCATTCTGTGCAGAGAACCTCCCCGCCGACATCACAGTCCCGGGAGGCCTGGTGGCTTGTGGTCTGGTCTGCTGGCAGAGACCCAGGAGTAGCTGCGGACTTGGGGAGGGTGCAAAGAAGCGAGGCCCGCTCCAGACTGCGGGTCTCAGACAGCCCCGCCCCCACACCCAGACTTTCTGGCTGAGCGGGACCATTCCAGCCCCGTCCTGACAGCTTTCCCTGGAAGCAGAGAACAGAACTTTGACCCCTGCTAATGGCCTGAGGGCAGGCTTACACAAAATCCACAGCATAGCCTGTTCCTCCAAGCAAACGCCACCTACTGACAGGGACGGCATCCTGCACAGCCTTTTCACGGCACCCACTGACTCAATATACAGGGAGTGGTCCAATTTCACCCACAGACACCACCCAACGCCTCAGAAACTAAACAAGGTGTGTGAATACCCAAACAATAACTTAAGGAAAGAAACAACAACTGATCGACATGGGAAGAAATCAGCGAAAGAACTCAGGAAATATGCAGAACCAAACGGAAAACACACCCCCAAAGAGGAGCACCAGCCCCCTAGAAACGGACACCAACCAAAATCAGGAAACCAATATGACAGAAGAGGAATTTCGTATGTGGATCATAAGAACACTCACCGAGCTGAAACAACAACTCAATAACCAACATAAAGAAACCACAAAAAGCCTCCAGGATATGGGAAAAGAAATAGACACAATGAAGAAAAGTGTAACCGAACTCCTGGAAATGAAGAATCAATTCAAGGAACTACAAAATACAGTGGAAAGTCTCAAGAACAGGGTAGATGAAACAGAAGAAAGAATCTCAGAGCTTGAAGATAACACCCTCCAATTAAATAAATCAGTCACAGAAATAGAGCAGAGAAACAAGAGAAAAGAGCAAAGCCTACAAGAGCTGTGGGATTATGTGAAGAAACCTAATGTGAGGGTTATAGGCTTACAAGAAGGGGAAGAAGACAACACTCAAGGGTTGGACAAGCTGTTTGAAGATATAATAGAGGAAAATTTCCCAGGCCTTGCTCAAAATCTTGATATACAAGTTCAAGAAGCTCAGAGGACCCCTGGGAGATTCAATGCAAACAGGAAGACGTCACGACATGCAGTCATCAGATTGACCAAAGTATCAACCAAAGAGGCCCTTCTAAGAGCTGTAAGACAAAAGAAGCAAGTAACATACAAGGGAAAGCCAATTCGAATAACATCAGACTTCTCTAATGAGACCTTACAAGCAAGGAGAGACTGGGGCCCCATTCTCACTCTTTTGAAACAAAACAATGCCCATCCTAGAATATTATTCCCTGAAAAACTAAGCTTCGTACATGAAGGAGAAATAAAAACATTCTCAGACAAGCAAAGGCTCAGAGAATTCACCAAGACAAGACCAGCCCTACAAGAAGTACTTAAAACAGCGTTACGTACGGAACATCATAATAATAACCCACGAATATAAAAACAACCAAAACCCAACGATATTAAAGGCCAGATATTACAATGGCTCAAGACAGAACTCATAGCAACAACATCCAACCCAACAGAATGAACAGTAATCTACCTTACCTATCAGTTCTCTCAATAAATGTGAATGGCTTAAACTCTCCACTCAAGAGACATAGGCTGGCTGAATGGATAAGAAAATACAGGCCAAGTATATGCTGTCTTCAGGAAACACATCTAACCTGCAAGGATGCATATAGACTAAAAATAAAAGGGTGGAGATCAATATTCCAAGCAAATAGAAGCCAAAAGAAGGCTGGTGTGGCAGTTCTAATTTCAGACGATTTAGTTTTTAAACTAACAAAAGTAGTGAAAGACAAAGAGGGTCATTATATAATGGTGAAGGGCACAGTTCATCAAGAAGAGATAACAATTTTAAATATATATGCACCCAACTTAGGTGCACCCAGATTCATAAAGCAAACCTTACTGGAGCTAAGCAAATGGATTAATAGCAACTCCATGATCGCCGGAGATTTCAACACCCCACTGACGGCACGAGACAGATCCTCCAAACAGAAAATTAATAAAGAAATAATGGACTTAAACAAAACTCTAGAACAATTGGGTCTGACTGACATCTACAGAACATTCTACCCCAAATCCACTGAATATACGTTCTTCTCATCAGCTCACGGGACATTCTCTAAGATTGACCATATCCTAAGACACAAAGAAAATCTCAAGAAATTTAAAAAAATAGAAATCATACCATGTACCTTCTCAGATCACAGTGGGATAAAAGTAGAAATCAACCCTAACAGAAACTCACATTTCTACACAAAAACGTGGAAATTAAACAACCTCCTACTAAATGATTACTTCGTAAATGAAGAAATCAAGACGGAAATAAAAAACTTCTATGAAGAAAACGACAATGGAGAGACAAGTTATCAACTCCTCTGGGACACAGCTAAAGCAGTTCTGAGAGGAAAGTTTATCTCCATAAATGCCTATAACCAAAAGTCAAGAAGATCACAAATAGACAATCTAATGAAACGACTCAAAGAGCTGGAAAAAGAAGAACAGACCAACCCCAAACCCAGCAGAAGAAGTGAAATCAACAAGATCAAATCAGAACTAAACGGAATTGAAAAGAGGGAAGCTATTCAGGAGATTAATAAAACAAAAAGTTGGTTCTTTGAAAAAATAAACAAAATTGACACACCATTGGCTAAGCTAACGAAAAGCAGAAAAGAGAAATCTCTAATAAGCTCCATCAGGAACAAAAAAGGAGATATCACAACTGATCCCAAAGAGATACAAGATACAATTTATGAATACTACAAAAATCTTTATGCACACAAACTGGAAAATGTGGAGGAAATGGACAAATTTCTAGAAACACACAGCCTCCCTAGGCTCAACCAGGAAGAAATAGATTCCCTGAACAGAACAATCTCAACAGCTGAAATAGAAACAGCAATTAAAAATCTCCCTAAAAAGAAAAGTCCCGGTCCAGATGGCTTCACACCCGAATTTTACCACACTTACAAAGAAGAACTAGTACCTATCTTGCAGAAACTATTCCACAACATCGAGAAGAACGGAAACCTCCCCGACACCTTTTATGAAGCGAATATTACTCTGATACCCAAACCAGGAAAGGATGCAACAAAAAAAGAAAACTACAGACCAATATCCCTAATGAATATAGATGCAAAAATTTTCAACAAAATCTTAGCTAACCGAATCCAGACACTTATCAAAAAAATAATCCACCACGACCAAGTGGGCTTCATCCCAGGGATGCAGGGATGGTTCAACATACGTAAATCTATAAATGCAATTCACCACATAAACAGAAGCAAAAACAAAGACCACATGATTCTTTCAATAGATGCAGAAAAAGCTTTTGACAAAATTCAACACCCTTTCATGATACGAACACTTAAGAAAATAGGCATAGAAGGGACATACCTAAAAATGATACAAGCCATATATGACAGACCCATAACCAACATCATACTGAATGGGGAAAAATTGAAATCATTCCCACTTAGAACTGGAACCAGACAAGGCTGCCCACTATCTCCACTTCTGTTCAACATAGTACTGGAAGTCTTGGCTACAGCAATCACACAGGAAAATGGAATCAAAGGTATCCAAATAGGGGCAGAAGAGATCAAACTTTCACTGTTTGCTGATGATATGATATTGTATCTAGAAAACCCCAAAGATTCAACCAAGAAACTCCTGGAACTGATCAATGAATTTAGTAAAGTCTCAGGATACAAAATCAATACACAGAAATCAGAGGCATTCATATACGCCAACAACAATCTAATTGAGAACCAAATCAAAGACTCAATTCCCTTCACAATAGCAACAAAGAAATTAAAGTACCTAGGAATATACTTAACCAAGGACGTAAAAGACCTCTACAGGGAGAACTATGAAACACTGAGGAAGGAAATAGCAGAGGATGTCAACAGATGGAAATCCATACCATGCTCGTGGATCGGCAGACTCAATATCATCAACATGTCTATACTACCCAAACTGATCTACAGATTCAATGCAATACCTATTAAAATCCCATCAGCATTCTTCACAGATATAGAAAAAATAATTTTACGCTTTGTATGGAACCAAAGAAGACCCCGAATATCAAGAGCAATTCTAGGCAACAAAAACAAAATGGGAGGCATTAACATGCCAGATATCAAACTGTACTACAAAGCTGTAGTAATTAAAACAATATGGTATTGGCACAAAAATAGGAACATTGACCAGTGGAACAGATGTGAGAATCCTGATATAAAACCATCCTCATATAGTCATCTAATCTTTGATAAAGCAGACAAAAACATACGCTGGGGAAACGAATCCCTCTTCAATAAATGGTGCTGGGAAAACTGGATAGCCACCTGTAGAAGGCTAAAACAGGACCCACACCTTTCACCTCTCACAAAAACCAACTCACGCTGGATAACAGACTTAAACCTAAGGTATGAAACTTTTAGAACTCTAGAGGAAAAAGTTGGAAACACTCTCCTAGACATCGGCCTTGGCAAAGAGTTTATGAAGAAGTCCCCAAAGGCAATTACAGCAGCAACAAAAATAAATAAATGGGACATGATCAAACTACAAAGTTTCTGCACAGCCAAAGAAATAGTCACGAAAGTAAACAGACAACCTACAGAATGGGAGAAAATTTTTGCATCCTATGCATCCGATAAGGGACTGATAACTAGAATATACTTAGAACTCACGAAAATCAGGAAGAAAAAATCAAATAACCCCATTAAAAAGTGGGCAAAGGACTTGAACAGAAATTTTTCTAAAGAAGACAGAAGCATGGCCAACAAACATATGAAAAAATGCTCAACATCTCTAATCATCAGGGAAATGCAAATCAAAACCACAATGAGATATCACTTCACCCCAGTGAGAATGGCCTTTATCAAAAAATCTCCAAACAATAAATGCTGGCGTGGTTGCGGAGAGAGAGGAACACTCCTACACTGCTGGTGGGACTGCAAACTAGTTCAACCTCTGTGGAAAGCAATATGGAGATACCTTAAAGCGATACAAGTGAATCTACCATTTGATCCAGCAATCCCATTGCTGGGCATCTACCCAAATGATCCAATGACACTCTACAAAAAAGACACCTGCACTCGAATGTTTATAGCAGCACAATTCATAATTGCAAGGCTGTGGAAACAGCCCAAGTGCCCATCTATCCAAGAATGGATTAATAAAATGTGGTATATGTATACCATGGAGTACTATTCAGCTCTAAGAAACAACGGTGATATAGCACATCTTATATTTTCCTGGTTAGAGCTGGAACCCATACTACTAAGTGAAGTATCCCAAGAATGGAAAAACAAGCACCAGATATATTCTCCAGCAAACTGGTATTAACTGAGTAGCACCTAAGTGGACACATAGGTACTACAGTAATAGGGTATTGGGCAGGTGGGAGGGGGGAGGGGGGCGGGTATATACTTACATAATGAGTGAGATGTGCACCATCTGGGGGATGGTCATGATGGAGACTCAGACTTTTGGGGGGAGGGGGGGAAATGGGCATTTATTGAAACCTTAAAATCTGTACCCCCATAATATGCCGAAATAAAAAAACAAACAAACAAAAAAAAAACACTTGATTAGGTTAGCAGTAACTTAGCCAATATTTAGGAAGCACTTAGAATATGTCAGAATTATGCTATGTGCTTTTCATAGGTGGTTTTTTAAAACCTTTATAAAAACCCTATTGAGTATGTATTGGTATTGTTCTCATTTTACATTTGAGAAAACTGAGGTTCAGAGAGGCTAAAAGTGACTTGCCAGAAGTCTCACAGCTAATACATGGAGATGGAACTAAAACTGGCTCCAGTGGGTTCTCTTATTTGGAAGTTTGTCAGTGAATTATTCCTCCCACACAGTGAGGAGAGGGTAAGGGAATAAGGAAAAGAAAGAGCAGATCAAAAGTATTTAACTGAAATTCCCAAATCTTCTATCTTTCAGGAATTAATTATTCAGGGCATGGGTACCTAGCTACAAAACAAGTGGCATTAGATTTTGGAAGACAAGGGGTTAACCCAGTTTGCTGCTGGTTATTTCCTCTCAGTGCAACAATGGCATTGCAAGGGAAATAGATACTGATAAGTGTTAAGGGCCTTATTACTGTTCAAATGCCCTTTTAATACTCTTTATGCTGGCAAAAGTATATTACAAATGAAATACAGGGGAGGAATAATTCAAACTCCTCAGATGGTGGCATTTTGTAAACCTCAAAGCCATAGTACAAATCTCTCTCAAACCTCTGGAAATCCATCTTCATAGCATAGAGTAGGTGGGAAGGGGCTTGCAAATCCTTTTCAACCTGACAGCTCAAAAATTTAACTTGTTTTCTGATTTCTCAGCCGTGACAGGTTGTTGGTAGTGTATTTTTCACTTCAGAAGCTAAGGACTCTTGCTGGTATATGGGGGTCTGAGTAGCTGGGCTTTAATGCTAGATTCTGGGCAGGGAAGACAAAGGAAAGAGAATGCAGTATATGCCATGCCTCTTCTGGTGTTTTTGCATGAAAAGCATTTGGTAATAAACATTATATTTTGAGTTCCTATACCTTTAGACACTACATCTTCTTGGCAAATTCTCAACATCTTGTCTTCCATCTGCATAAACCAATTTGCTCCCCCAGTCGACCCTTTCCTTAACCCTTCCTCTTCAAGGACATCTATCTCCACAAATTGAGGTGGCAAATAACCTGTCTCTCCCCAAATATTACTCTACTACCTGTGCACTGAGCCTGAAATTTGTACCATAATGTTTCATTTATTTGATTAGCTATTCCATTTATTGCATATGTCCATCCATCCATCCATCCACTAACTGATCTATCAAAAAATATTTATTGTCTGCTCTGTGCCAAGCACTCTGCTAGGTTCTGGAAATTCATTGGTGATTAATGCAGACATGGCCTTTGCCTTTGAGTTTATGACCTATTCGAAGAGAGACGATAAACAAGTAAGGGAACATGGATGCAATTGAAATTGTGCTAAGTGCTTTGATGACCATAGATGCAACATGACAGGAGATACCAGGAAGGGATCTATTTAGTGTATTCAGGTGTCAGTTCAGTTGAAACTTAAGACATTCCACTAGAGGGGTTGGGGGTGAGCAAACTCACAATTAATGGACATGGTGAGCATTGTAGGGGTGAAAGGGCACATCTCAAATCATGGTTGGGATGTAACAAAATCATAACATGTAACCAAAATGGTTGTACCCCCATAATTTCATGAAATAAAAATTTTTTTTAAAAAAAGTAAAATACAAATATATCAAGTAGCAAGGATAGTTCACTAACTCACTAAAATTGTCACTTTCACAGAAGATAGAACTTTGAAGGCATAGGTCTCTGAACAGATATTTTTTTGGTGGCATGTGTGTCAGAAAGAAGTGAAGTAGACTAACTCAACCCCTTCTGTGTCCTAGGCTCTCTACTAGGTGCTGCTGTTTAAAAGGTTATCTCTTTTCATTATAACCTCATCTCTAAGAGGTAGGTATCAATTCCATTACAGGGATGGAAAAACAGGTCCTGAGAGGTCAAGCAACTTGACCAAGGTCAAAAGGTTAGTCTGTGGCAAAGCCTAGGAGTAGGAAGGCTAAGATGTTGGGGTTGGGGGTGGGAGTTGGATGATATCTAAGGCCTACCAAAGGGGAAACATGTACAAAAACAAAAAGGATAAAAAGGTATCTGTCATTGGCCAAAAATGAACTAAAAGACCTGGTTTTGTCTTTGAATTGCTTACAATTCACCTGGAGAAAGATGATGAACTACTGAGAAAGGACAGGCAAATATAATAAGCAACATTAATAGTCTAGTCCAAACTGCATATTATTACTGAGGAAGATAAACAAGAACGTGAATGGGAGGAGTCAGGATACTTTCAAAAGGCTACTGGGAGGAGGTTATCAAAGCTATCTAAAATGGAGACTTCCTTTAAATATAGTGCTTGCTTTCCTTTGCTTAGATGAAGTGGTTTTAGATTTCAAGCAAGTTAGGTACAAAACAATGATTACTGAACTGTCTAGAAGGTCAACAGACACATTACAATGATTAAGTTATGAATCACTGAAGGCTATATGGGTCCAGGCAACATCCCATCTGTGGATACTATTTCAGGTCGAAATACATAATACCAATTGTTGTCCCCAGCTCCACTTCCCGTCACTAAAATGTGACAGTGATTAAATGCAAAATGCAAATATTACAGTATGTAAGTACAAATTTAAAACAATAATGGCCTCTTGTCAGACAATATGGAAAGGCAAAGTTGCATGGAATTTGTTATTATACTTGCAAATGCAGCAATATTTACAATGGGTTGACATAGTGCTACATAACCCAATACAAAGCAAGGGAAGAATTATGGAAAGCAGGACTGGAACACTGTGAGCAGAGACGAACACTGCCTTTAAGGTATTATGCAGGAAGGCACAAAGAGGGAGGAAAATAGTTTCAAGGTCAATGTTTCTTAGATATTTCAGAAGAGCTCCCATGTTCCTAATTTCTTATATGAATCAAGGCAAGACAAAAATTATCAGGTTACTGAAGTTTGCTTCTGGCTTAATTGTTATATTCGAGATTCACAAGGCCACAGGACAGAGAGACAGAGTCACCAAGGCTGTAATTATCAAAAGAAGTTTTATTGTCTAGTTTGAGCTAGGGTCTGAGCCCCCAGAGTGCCAGCGCAGTGGCCTCTTCCCCAGGCAGGGACCCTCCTTTGTGTGTTAGTCCCCTTTTTATAACTCAGTTGTTTACACACTGGTCATGCATCCGCCCCCACAGTGATTCTTACTTCATCCTGCCCCTGATAGGCTCTAACCTGTTCCGGTCCTAGCTGAGAGACTCGGGTTTCCACGTTCTTTGTCTTTTTCCTCTGCATCCCATAATGTACTCATAATGCCTTGTGGTTAGCAAACAAGCAGTAAACAGAAACTGGAAGGTGTCCATTGTCCTTATAGCCCAGTATCTTACATAATGTCCCCAATCTCAACTTTAATTTCTTAATTCTTTTATATTTCTTTAATGTCTTCTATGAGCTTAAGCTCCATGAGGTCAGAAGCCATGTCTGTCTTGTCCATCGTCACATTTCTATCATCTAACAGTACCCGGCACATAGTGTATGCTCAAGAAATATTTAGTATTTGAATGAATAGTCTTCTCTTGGCTGCCTTGAAAGCTCTTGCAGCTTTCCTCCCCTACTGAGGAATTACCCTAGGCTCTGTATCTCTTCTTATCCGATCATTTTCCCCTAAAATCAGATTATTTTATGTTTTATTTCCTCAGAGATTCTCTAAAGAGAGATTTTAACAATAAGATTAATAGTTTCAGGCACTGCATTAATCCAGGTCCAACCAGAAAAAGAGAGAGCCACTGAAAGTGTTTAAAAGAGAGAAAATTTGGCCGGGTGTGGTGGTTCACGCCTGTAACCCTAGCACTCTGACAGGCCCAGATGGGTGGATCGGTTGAGCTCAGGAGTTCAAGACCAGCCTGAGCAAGAGTGAGACCACGTCTATACTAAAAATAGAAAGAAATTAGCTGGACAACTAAAAATATATAGAAAAAATTAGCCAGGCATGGTGGCACATGCTTGTACTCACAGCTACTCGGGAGGCTGAGGAAGGATTGCTTCAACCCAGGAGTTTGAAGTTGCTGTGAGTGAGGCTAACGCCATGGCACTCTAGCCCAGGCAACAGAGAGAGACTCTGTCTCAAAAAAAGAAAGAAAAAAATAAAAAAAAAACAGAGGAAATTTAATGTAACGAACTGGTTATACAGATCATGGGGATACATATAAGGACAGTCTTACCTCTCAGATCAAGAGTATGTTGAAAGCAGCACTCTCTTTTTTTTTTTTTTAATTTCGGCATATTATGGGGGTACAGATTTTAAGGTTTCAATAAATGCCCATTTCCCCCCCTCCCCCCAAAAGTCTGAGTCTCCATCATGACCATCCCCCAGATGGTGCACATCTCACTCATTATGTAAGTATATACCCGCCCCCCTCCCCCCTCCCACCTGCCCAATACCCTATTACTGTAGTACCTATGTGTCCACTTAGGTGCTACTCAGTTAATACCAGTTTGCTGGAGAATATATCTGGTGCTTGTTTTTCCATTCTTGGGATACTTCACTTAGTAGTATGGGTTCCAGCTCTAACCAGGAAAATATAAGATGTGCTATATCACCGTTGTTTCTTAGAGCTGAATAGTACTCCATGGTAAACATATACCACATTTTATTAATCCATTCTTGGATAGATGGGCACTTGGGCTGTTTCCACAGCCTTGCAATTATGAATTGTGCTGCTATAAACATTCGAGTGCAGGTGTCTTTTTTGTAGAGTGTCATTGGATCATTTGGGTAGATGCCCAGCAATGGGATTGCTGGATCAAATGGTAGATTCACTTGTATCGCTTTAAGGTATCTCCATATTGCTTTCCACAGAGGTTGAACTAGTTTGCAGTCCCACCAGCAGTGTAGGAGTGTTCCTCTCTCTCCGCAACCACGCCAGCATTTATTGTTTGGAGATTTTTTGATAAAGGCCATTCTCACTGGGGTGAAGTGATATCTCATTGTGGTTTTGATTTGCATTTCCCTGATGATTAGAGATGTTGAACATTTTTTCATATGTTTGTTGGCCATGCTTCTGTCTTCTTTAGAAAAATTTCTGTTCAAGTCCTTTGCCCACTTTTTAATGGGGTTATTTGATTTTTTCTTCCTGATTTTCGTGAGTTCTAAGTATATTCTAGTTATCAGTCCCTTATCGGATGCATAGGATGCAAAAATTTTCTCCCATTCTGTAGGTTGTCTGTTTACTTTCGTGACTATTTCTTTGGCTGTGCAGAAACTTTGTAGTTTGATCATGTCCCATTTATTTATTTTTGTTGCTGCTGTAATTGCCTTTGGGGACTTCTTCATAAACTCTTTGCCAAGGCCGATGTCTAGGAGAGTGTTTCCAACTTTTTCCTCTAGAGTTCTAAAAGTTTCATACCTTAGGTTTAAGTCTGTTATCCAGCGTGAGTTGGTTTTTGTGAGAGGTGAAAGGTGTGGGTCCTGTTTTAGCCTTCTACAGGTGGCTATCCAGTTTTCCCAGCACCATTTATTGAAGAGGGATTCGTTTCCCCAGCGTATGTTTTTGTCTGCTTTATCAAAGATTAGATGACTATATGAGGATGGTTTTATATCAGGATTCTCACATCTGTTCCACTGGTCAATGTTCCTATTTTTGTGCCAATACCATATTGTTTTAATTACTACAGCTTTGTAGTACAGTTTGATATCTGGCATGTTAATGCCTCCCATTTTGTTTTTGTTGCCTAGAATTGCTCTTGATATTCGGGGTCTTCTTTGGTTCCATACAAAGCGTAAAATTATTTTTTCTATATCTGTGAAGAATGCTGATGGGATTTTAATAGGTATTGCATTGAATCTGTAGATCAGTTTGGGTAGTATAGACATTTTGATGATATTGAGTCTGCTAATCCACGAGCATGGTATGGATTTCCATCTGTTTACATCCTCTGCTATTTCCTTCCTCAGTGTTTCATAGTTCTCCCTGTAGAGGTCTTTTACGTCCTTGGTTAAGTATATTCCTAGGTACTTTAATTTCTTTGTTGCTATTGTGAAGGGAATTGAGTCTTTGATTTGGTTCTCAATTAGATTGTTGTTGGCGTATATGAATGCCTCTGATTTCTGTGTATTGATTTTGTATCCTGAGACTTTACTAAATTCATTGATCAGTTCCAGGAGTTTCTTGGTTGAATCTTTGGGGTTTTCTAGATACAATATCATATCATCAGCAAACAGTGAAAGTTTGATCTCTTCTGCCCCTATTTGGATACCTTTGATTCCATTTTCCTGTGTGATTGCTGTAGCCAAGACTTCCAGTACTATGTTGAACAGAAGTGGAGATAGTGGGCAGCCTTGTCTGGTTCCAGTTCTAAGTGGGAATGATTTCAATTTTTCCCCATTCAGTATGATGTTGGTTATGGGTCTGTCATATATGGCTTGTATCATTTTTAGGTATGTCCCTTCTATGCCTATTTTCTTAAGTGTTCATATCATGAAAGGGTGTTGAATTTTGTCAAAAGCTTTTTCTGCATCTATTGAAAGAATCATGTGGTCTTTGTTTTTGCTTCTGTTTATGTGGTGAATTGCATTTATAGATTTACGTATGTTGAACCATCCCTGCATCCCTGGGATGAAGCCCACTTGGTCGTGGTGGATTATTTTTTTGATAAGTGTCTGGATTCGGTTAGCTAAGATTTTGTTGAAAATTTTTGCATCTATATTCATTAGGGATATTGGTCTGTAGTTTTCTTTTTTTGTTGCATCCTTTCCTGGTTTGGGTATCAGAGTAATATTCGCTTCATAAAAGGTGTCGGGGAGGTTTCCGTTCTTCTCGATGTTGTGGAATAGTTTCTGCAAGATAGGTACTAGTTCTTCTTTGTAAGTGTGGTAAAATTCGGGTGTGAAGCCATCTGGACCGGGACTTTTCTTTTTAGGGAGATTTTTAATTGCTGTTTCTATTTCAGCTGTTGAGATTGTTCTGTTCAGGGAATCTATTTCTTCCTGGTTGAGCCTAGGGAGGCTGTGTGTTTCTAGAAATTTGTCCATTTCCTCCACATTTTCCAGTTTGTGTGCATAAAGATTTTTGTAGTATTCATAAATTGTATCTTGTATCTCTTTGGGATCAGTTGTGATATCTCCTTTTTTGTTCCTGATGGAGCTTATTAGAGATTTCTCTTTTCTGCTTTTCGTTAGCTTAGCCAATGGTGTGTCAATTTTGTTTATTTTTTCAAAGAACCAACTTTTTGTTTTATTAATCTCCTGAATAGCTTCCCTCTTTTCAATTCCGTTTAGTTCTGATTTGATCTTGTTGATTTCACTTCTTCTGCTGGGTTTGGGGTTGGTCTGTTCTTCTTTTTCCAGCTCTTTGAGTCGTTTCATTAGATTGTCTATTTGTGATCTTCTTGACTTTTGGTTATAGGCATTTATGGAGATAAACTTTCCTCTCAGAACTGCTTTAGCTGTGTCCCAGAGGAGTTGATAACTTGTCTCTCCATTGTCGTTTTCTTCATAGAAGTTTTTTATTTCCGTCTTGATTTCTTCATTTACGAAGTAATCATTTAGTAGGAGGTTGTTTAATTTCCACGTTTTTGTGTAGAAATGTGAGTTTCTGTTAGGGTTGATTTCTACTTTTATCCCACTGTGATCTGAGAAGGTACATGGTATGATTTCTATTTTTTTAAATTTCTTGAGATTTTCTTTGTGTCTTAGGATATGGTCAATCTTAGAGAATGTCCCGTGAACTGATGAGAAGAATGTATATTCAGTGGATTTGGGGTAGAATGTTCTGTAGATGTCAGTCAGACCCAATTGTTCTAGAGTTTTGTTTAAGTCCATTATTTCTTTATTAATTTTCTGTTTGGAGGATCTGTCTCGTGCCGTCAGTGGGGTGTTGAAATCTCCGGCGATCATGGAGTTGCTATTAATCCATTTGCTTAGCTCCAGTAAGGTTTGCTTTATGAATCTGGGTGCACCTAAGTTGGGTGCATATATATTTAAAATTGTTATCTCTTCTTGATGAACTGTGCCCTTCACCATTATATAATGACCCTCTTTGTCTTTCACTACTTTTGTTAGTTTAAAAACTAAATCGTCTGAAATTAGAACTGCCACACCAGCCTTCTTTTGGCTTCTATTTGCTTGGAATATTGATCTCCACCCTTTTATTTTTAGTCTATATGCATCCTTGCAGGTTAGATGTGTTTCCTGAAGACAGCATATACTTGGCCTGTATTTTCTTATCCATTCAGCCAGCCTATGTCTCTTGAGTGGAGAGTTTAAGCCATTCACACTTATTGAGAGAACTGATAGGTAAGGTAGATTACTGTTCATTCTGTTGGGTTGGATGTTGTTGCTATGAGTTCTGTCTTGAGCCATTGTAATATCTGGCCTTTAATATCGTTGGGTTTTGGTTGTTTTTATATTCGTGGGTTATTATTATGATGTTCCGTACGTAACGCTGTTTTAAGTACTTCTTGTAGGGCTGGTCTTGTCTTGGTGAATTCTCTGAGCCTTTGCTTGTCTGAGAATGTTTTTATTTCTCCTTCATGTACGAAGCTTAGTTTTTCAGGGAATAATATTCTAGGATGGGCATTGTTTTGTTTCAAAAGAGTGAGAATGGGGCCCCAGTCTCTCCTTGCTTGTAAGGTCTCATTAGAGAAGTCTGATGTTATTCGAATTGGCTTTCCCTTGTATGTTACTTGCTTCTTTTGTCTTACAGCTCTTAGAAGGGCCTCTTTGGTTGATACTTTGGTCAATCTGATGACTGCATGTCGTGACGTCTTCCTGTTTGCATTGAATCTCCCAGGGGTCCTCTGAGCTTCTTGAACTTGTATATCAAGATTTTGAGCAAGGCCTGGGAAATTTTCCTCTATTATATCTTCAAACAGCTTGTCCAACCCTTGAGTGTTGTCTTCTTCCCCTTCTTGTAAGCCTATAACCCTCACATTAGGTTTCTTCACATAATCCCACAGCTCTTGTAGGCTTTGCTCTTTTCTCTTGTTTCTCTGCTCTATTTCTGTGACTGATTTATTTAATTGGAGGGTGTTATCTTCAAGCTCTGAGATTCTTTCTTCTGTTTCATCTACCCTGTTCTTGAGACTTTCCACTGTATTTTGTAGTTCCTTGAATTGATTCTTCATTTCCAGGAGTTCGGTTACACTTTTCTTCATTGTGTCTATTTCTTTTCCCATATCCTGGAGGCTTTTTGTGGTTTCTTTATGTTGGTTATTGAGTTGTTGTTTCAGCTCGGTGAGTGTTCTTATGATCCACATACGAAATTCCTCTTCTGTCATATTGGTTTCCTGATTTTGGTTGGTGTCCGTTTCTAGGGGGCTGGTGCTCCTCTTTGGGGGTGTGTTTTCCGTTTGGTTCTGCATATTTCCTGAGTTCTTTCGCTGATTTCTTCCCATGTCGATCAGTTGTTGTTTCTTTCCTTAAGTTATTGTTTGGGTATTCACACACCTTGTTTAGTTTCTGAGGCGTTGGGTGGTGTCTGTGGGTGAAATTGGACCACTCCCTGTATATTGAGTCAGTGGGTGCCGTGAAAAGGCTGTGCAGGATGCCGTCCCTGTCAGTAGGTGGCGTTTGCTTGGAGGAACAGGCTATGCTGTGGATTTTGTGTAAGCCTGCCCTCAGGCCATTAGCAGGGGTCAAAGTTCTGTTCTCTGCTTCCAGGGAAAGCTGTCAGGACGGGGCTGGAATGGTCCCGCTCAGCCAGAAAGTCTGGGTGTGGGGGCGGGGCTGTCTGAGACCCGCAGTCTGGAGCGGGCCTCGCTTCTTTGCACCCTCCCCAAGTCCGCAGCTACTCCTGGGTCTCTGCCAGCAGACCAGACCACAAGCCACCAGGCCTCCCGGGACTGTGATGTCGGCGGGGAGGTTCCCTGCACAGAATGCCACCTGGGTTGGGCGCACGGCCTCCTCCTGGGAGGAGGGTTGCCCTCTAGGACGCCGATCCACCCCTGGAGGCAGCTCACCTCAGTAGGCTGTTCAGGTATAACCCTTCTGTGCCCCGGGCAATGGTAGCCCTCGGTGCAGGGGATCTGGTCTGCAGGTCCGACCTCTGGGTCTCAGAGTTCAAACTGTATCCCCACCAGGGAGAGGATTTCCGGTCCCAATTCACCCACAGGGAGCCCAAGCTGGGTCTATGTCTCTCAGCCTCTGAGTCGGCACCGTTCTCCCGGGAACTCAGTGCCAGCAGCACCTGGGAGGGCGGGCGTGTAGGGAGCTCACAGTCTGAGTTCCCCTGAGTCAGCTGTACGGTCCCAATAGGGAAGGTCCCGTTCCCTGGAGGTGCCTCCGGTTGGTGGCTGTATTGTCTCTCTGGGCAGCCTTGGGTAGGGTCGGCGGAGGGGAGGAGGAGGCAATATGGCGTCTGCTGCGCGGCTCGGGTCTGTGCACACGGAGGTGCCCGGAGGAAGTTGGGAACCTGGTGCCACGTCTGCTACAGGCTCACCGCTGGCTGGCGGCGGCGGTGGTCTCTGGGCTGGTGTCCGCAGATCTCTCCACCCGCTGGGGAGCCCACCAGCAGTCCCAAATGCAGGGGAGGGGAAACAGCAAATCCACCTACCCTTGCCACTGGTCTCCGGGCTGCTCCGGTGGTCTCAGCCTCCAGTTCTCCTCCGCAGCCTCCTCCCGTGGAGTCTCCCGGGGTCTCAGGTACCCCTCCTTCCGGCCCTTGTCCGCTGTATGCTCGTCTTCTTGCTTCTTTCCTCTAATTTCTGCTAGAATCTGTCTTTTCTGCAGAGAGACTCTGTTTGGCGGTGTTATTCGTCCGCCATCTTGGTCCGCCCTCCCCAAGTGTTTTTAAGTAGATTCATGTAGGAGACTGCCTTTGAATGGTTGTTCCTAGACTACTTACTTGAACATCCTGCCTTATTAAATAGATACTGACTTCTAATTGGTATTTTAATATTTACTTATAAACGAATATGTCTAAAGTGCTTGAAATGCTGTCTTGTTAACATTATTCTTCATTTGATTTCATTATAAATAGAATGAGAAAACTTCATTTGGCCAAGAATCCTAGTACTACCACAAATACCAGTTAACAATATTTTCCTATTTCAAAGTACCTCAGTGTGTTTAAACTGTGAAAACATTTCTTGCTTAGATGTAAACAAGAATTTTCCTAAAAAGGGTCTACAGGCTGCAGGTAAAAACTTGACACTCAGTCAAGACTTAATTCTGAGTCAATAAAGTAATACCCCAATGCCTAGGTAGATGTGTAAATTTTCTCCACATGATAAATAAGCAAACTGTGATTTCTATCAAATCAATCTTGGTTTGAGTCAGTCCTTCTCTAATCAATAAATCTGGATGTGCACTGAAATATGAAGTCAATATATGCAGTGTTACATTCACTTTAAACTCCTTCATCAAAAACACCTAGCAATTTTTCTATTATTGCCATAAATTCAAAATACTAGGTTCTTTCTTTTTCTTTTACTACCACTTTAAAGGGACAATATGTTTCTGGGTCTTAAAAAAGCTCTTGCTTGGATCTGGTTAGAAACCCACATAGATTCTCTGACCCAATCAATGCAGTAGCTACAATTACATTGGAACAGCACTATGAAGCAGAATTGTATATGAGGTAGCATTAGTGAATATTGTGGTGTTTGAATATATTGCTAAGATATTTAGAGTTTTTTACAAGGAATTTTAAGAAGTTGGGAGCTTCTGGGTAACGTGTGAATCATAGGGAAGGGATCTGCCATTTTCTGGCCAAGGTCATGGGCTTTCCAATGCTTTCTTTAATAATGTTTCTTCTCATTGTAGGCATGGGTACAACAGAGCCAGCGTCATCAAAGCCTTCAAGTATTGCCAATGCAATAAATTTGTGCAACTTCCTTAGAATCTTAAGATTGTTGGAAGATCCTGCCTGTTCATTCCTTCTCTGTGCCCCAAACAATCGTATTCAACCCTTTTTGCTTCTATCTAGACTCGTTTCTAGTTCCTGCCATCTTCCCTGCTCTGCCTTCTGACATTTACATCCTTCAAGTGTATGACCTGCCCTCTTACCTTGGCTTGCACAATAGTCCTGATCCAAACATCTGCTACATTTTCCTGAGTACCTGTATAGGTTTTCTATCAGTGTTATAACAAATACCCACAAACTTAGTGGCTTAAAACAATACAAATTTATTATCTTATAGTTAGTTCTGGAGGTTAGAATTCCAGAATGTATTCCACTGGGATAAAATCAAGGTTTGTGTAGGGCAGATGGCAGGAACTAGGAAAGCCACAGGAGGGGGAAGGTCAGAACAAAGAATGTAGAACTGATATGCATTAATAATATCAAGAAGCATCCTTAATAATGAAACATCAGGCTAGGGGACTAATCCTAACATGGGAAGCCCAGGCCCTGCAGAGTAGAACATAGTCGGGTGCATGCTGCCCAGTTAGAATATGTATGGGCAGGACAGAATAGCATCATTTGGCAGGCATATTCATATAATGTTGCCTGTAATTTTCATATATTCTTTTAGGTTAAGACATTTAAGGTCCACCTTAAAGTTCACGTAGCATACTAGTATTACATATTTAACAAAGAGAGAACTTGTTAGAAAGATGTCCTAGTCAGTTACCTAACAGGGTCTGGGAAAGGTCCCCAGACTGATAAATAAGTATTAATGAGTGCCTGTCTACCTCCAGTCCTGTTTGGCTTATTTAATTGGCTGTAAGCCCCAGTTTGGCTCTTCAGTCCCCTTGGCCACAAGGGTCCCATTGAGGGACTAAATGGACCCAGGGCAGGTAGCCACATCAGCCTGGCAACGGATGGGACAAAATGAAAGTGTGGCCATAGATGCTGCCTATGACAGATCTTGGCCAAAAGGAGGGATTGCTCACCTCCCCACCACCACCGGCTGACTAAATGGACCCCCTCATGGCCAAAGGAATATCCTAAAGCAAAATTGCCTACCTGGAGGAGGGAGGTCAGACATGCCTTATCTTGCCCCCCTCCCTTCTTGAGAGACTTCCTTTGTAATCCATTAACAGGCCTAAGGGTATGCAAGACAAACCTGCAGGTCCTCAATTGACAACAAATGGTGGTTTATCTCTGGTAAACAGTTTATGTTAAAACATTCCAAGCCTTTAGACAAAGCTTCATGTTCTTAGCCAATTACAATCCAAAGAATCTTTAAACCCACCTATAACCTGTAAGCCCCCTCTTCAAGATGTCCCACCTTTTTTGGGCCACACCAATGTATGCCTCCCACGTATTGATTGATGGCTTTACCTGTAATCCCTGTCTCTAAAATGTATAAAAACCAAACTGTAACCTAGCCACAATGAGTCCACTTGCCCAAGGCCTCTTGGCAGTGGCTCCAGGTCATGGTCCTCAAATTTGGCTCAGAATAAATCTCTTTAAAATTAAATAAATAAATAGGAAATGTTTACAGAATAGAGCCAAGTACTGAGTCTGGCAAATGTTTGTTGAATGGAGGAATAGATAAGTGAATGAAAACACTAAGCAGTCTGAAGTCTGCAGGACACGATGACTTAAAGAAAGAAGAATGCACAAAATTGGCAGCCGGGATCCAAAGGCAAGGTGATCATTGCCAATACTTCCCCATGACTAGACTTATGTGTCTTTTTAATAGCATTTATCTCTTTTCATAGATAATTTTTATTGTTTCTATTTCCTAATTTCAAAAGTAATAAAAATAGAAGGAAGAGAAAAAACACATGCCTGTAAACTTATCATCCCAAGACAACTATCAACTATTTTGAAATATTTACTTCTGGTCCTCTCAATGTCTTTGTCTATAACTGTCCATGTCTGTGTCTCAATCTCTCTCTCTCTCTCTGTATGTGTACTTATAAAATATGGTATCTTATTCTATTTACTATTTTGTAAATTGTTTTTATTTTGATAAACACAGCACAGATTGTGGTTGCTTTTCCAGGTCAATAAATACTCTATTACATGATTTTATATGACTACATAATTTCTCAACTTATGAGTATATATAATTTATTTAACCAATCTCCTACTATCTTTTTCTTATCATTTTCCACCGTTAAAAACAGTGGTGCAATGAACATTTTTATGACCATTTTTCCACACATGTCTATTTCCTTAAGGTAACTTCCTACAAGTGGAATTGCATATTTTGGTGGATTTAGACACATATTTTCATATTAGCCCATAAAGAGATTTACTTATCTATATTCTGACTTCAGTATATGACAGTTCAGTTCCCCCAAACCTTTGTTAACACAAGTTATTCTCAATATTTATTAAATTTTCCAGTGTGATGCATGGAATTAGTTCATATTTGTTTTTGAATGAAGATAAATATATCTTCATTTATTTATTGAACATTTTTATTTCTTCCTTTGCACCTTACCTATTTATGTCCTTTGTCCATTTTCCTATTTGAGTTTTCATCTTTTTTAATTAACTTGTAAAAACTGTTTAATTAGACCAATTATACTTAATATTATTAGACCAATTATACTTAATCATATTATTAAGTATAATTGGTGCATTTTCCCATTTGCTGTTTTCCTTTAATTTTTGTTTATCATGGATTTTTACTATGCAAAAGGGGTTTAATACATTTGTCTTTGTAACATCAACTCAATCTTTTCCTCCATGATTTAAGCATTTCCTGTTATGCTTATAAAAATGTTGCCACTATAAGAGTATATAAATAAAATGAATACCTATGTTATCTTGTAGTTATTTTATAATTTCATTTTCACACTTTAATTTTAAACCATCTAGCAAGTTTTTATTGCATGATATAAGGTATGGGTCTGGTTTTAGTCCATTCTTATTAGATAGCCATTTATGAGATAGTGAATTTTCACTGGAAACTCACTCAAATTAATCTATAAAAGAGTGTACTGGAACTCAAACTAGTGAAATAACTTTTTGAAAAACCTGTATTTTCCATAATGCATCTAAGATCTCAGCGAGTAATGGATTCTGATCTGCAAACACAACCCAGCATGCCAGCATTTACAGATGTACCCATGAGCCAACCAAATAGCAAATCTACTTTGCAAGCAAAAGGTCAACTTCCCGGTGTGAAGTCTCCAGTCACAGACTTACATTCTTTCTCAAATCACCCTAACACACAGAAAACAGACATATTTACTTTTCACATGATTCATGGGAGAATTTTGTTCTGAAACAAAGTCAACAGCTAAATCTTTCCTCAACAAGCTGAAGTACATTCCACTCCAGTCTCTAGATGAAAGAAGTTCTATGAAACTTAGTGAGAGTGACAGGAAAAGACTGATTTTTAGATTAGAAGAAAATGCTCCTATTTTGCTACAGACAATATCCTTTGGACCTACTCTTGATTCTCAGTTATATTTCCTAGAAGATGTTACCAAGGCAAATGCTCAGAGAAATACCAGCTGGAGCCATTTGAGGGTTACTAATTACAGGGCATCACAGGTACAATTTGTAATCCTTCTTGACAGATGTGACCCATTACATTAAGCATTGTTGGCATGTTCTACAAGCCAGATGCAGGATGGGACAAGGTTGGTCTTTGCGTAGCACAGCTTTCTGGCAAGACTCACCATTATAAATAGCTCTTACATATGTAGGAGAAACAACTGTTGACATGATATAATCAAAGGATTTTTTTTAAAGGCCAATTGATTTTAAAATATCTCACCCCATTCCATGAGGTATTAAAATGCAAAGAAATACCCAGATAATTCTGTTGGATTATTAACTCTACCTATATTATCCAATATTACTGACTTCAACATTTGGGTCAAAAGGATTTTAGAGGGTCTAAGCCACAATGTTCCAATTTTAGAAATTAAGAAAATATTTTCAATGATTTTCCTCCAGCCCATGCTACATCTAAGCAACATCTATATGATATAGAAATGAGTGCTCTGTTCAAATCATTTCAGGAAGATACAGAAAAATGTCAAAACAATAATCATCTCTGTAGACAAACAAATAGCTGACTGAATAACTTGTACACTTTCCAGTGGTTGCTGAGATGTCCTGGAGGTATGGCCAGAGGGTTCCTCAGCCACAAATACAGAGAACTATTTTCCCCTCCACACAAGCAATGAAAAGACTCCAAGAAGAATTACGTACACATTTAATTATTATTTTTCTAAGCTCTCCCTTAAAGATAAAGAAAACAAAAGGATAATTTATGTTTACAGTTGTGTGACACATAAAAAATATAATTAAAGTACTAAATCTCTCCAAAGAAATGTGATGTACAGAATTAAATTCAGCATTTAGCTGGAAAGGAGTCCCCTCGGAGATATCAGGTTTGATATGTGAGGAATTAGTTTTGAAGTCCCATTGCTGATTTTTTTCAAGGGATGGTATTTTGGTCACCCTTACTCTGATTTCTCCTTACAACTGTCAATCAGAATGAATTACAGAACATATTACCTGAATCCCAATATCTAGCTACATTAACAGCTCTTGATTTTTATCCTTTCAAATGTCATTTAGATATATGAAAGTCATTTTTTCCTATCATATTTCCAGCACCCTCTGACAAGGCAGCAGTTAACAGTTCCCACACAAAAGGGTTTTTTTTTTTAATTTATTTATTTTTGCATTGGACTTCAGAATACAGAAAGTTAGTTACAGAGTTTATTTTTTAATCTTCTTTATTAGTTACATAAAACTGTCAGCAGCTTATTTTAGTCTTGAAAATATCAGGCTGATTTAAGAGACACTTTCCATGACCGGGTGGAAAGTGGGGAGAGGAGATAAACAAATGGAAGAATATAGGGGAGGGGTGCAGTATTTTTTCCCTACAAGATTTCAATCTAATTTTTTTAAAAGCATAGTTTATCCCTCTAACACATTATTGGCTCTAGTAAGGATACCACAAACTCAAAAGGGTCAAGATGTAAGCTTTAAAGACTGAGTATGTTATTTACAGACTTGGGCACTGACCACATTTGCCTGCATGAATCTCAAAGAAGTATTTTTTGCTCTTCTCATGAAAAATCTATTGGGAGACCATATATCTGAAAGTGCTGTCTTTCCTCCTTATGGGATGGGAGCCCCAATCAATCTTTTGTGTTATGACCAGGTGTAAGTCATAAAACAGCAGTTATTGCAGGTTTTATGGAGCTGAGAGCCAGGACACTCATGAGGAGGGTAAGTTCATAATAGACTTAAAGAGCAAACTATCCTTCAAGGTCCTAGGTTTCCATACAGAGGCTGCTCCAATGATCTGTAGCCTTTCTTTTTAACCAACATTTCTCACCATTATAAAACACGTCCACATTCACCAATTCAGCTAGATTATATATATTTATTGTATTCAAAGCCTTTTGTACTGGAGGGGTATATAGAAGGATTTGGTTGTTTTCTTCAACTTGAAACCTGTCAATCTCCCAGGTTAGAGAAGTTTGAGGCTCTTCAAGTATTCAAATGACCCTCATTAACTCATTATGGGTCCTTAGCCATGGCTTTGAACCTTTCCAAAAACAGTAGGTTCAGCAGTCTACACCACACCTTTTGAGGTTTTTTCTTTGTTCTAAATTTGCCTTTTGCAAACATTCAAAAGGGATCCTTAGCTTTAATATCACTGAAGCATGTCCTCTACTCCACCACCCTAAAAGGACCAATTCTTCCCTTGGCTGGCTGTCGCTAGCCCAGCACCTTTATACCACACTACTCCAAACTTTTGAATGGAAATGTATAAAGTCCAGAATTGCTTTTATTTCCTTTTATTTCATACTGTCTGATCCTCATGCATATGCTAACTAAATTTTCATGGTAACCCTTACTGGTGTAAGAATGGAAGAAGACTAAAGGAGACTGTAGAAAACTAACATAAATATACTTCTTCTGCAGCCTCCTGGAGAAAGCACCCCCACCTTAATTGTGTAGTCAGGTTGGAGAGGCAGGCAACAGGGTAATAAGAGCAAAACATGAAGTCAAATGTAGCCTCTTAAAAGCTATATCAAATTAGTCTTTATAACTAGACACCTAACGAGATGTCTTTTTTGTGAGTTCCTAGAAAGCAGAGAGCACCCTCTGACCTAATTAATTAATTATTTAAACATATACCTTTCTCCTCCTCTAATGATCTATCACTTAACAAACCTGGGCTGAGCTCCTCGCCCTGTGTGCCAGGCTGTGCTGGGTGCTAGCGATAAAGCAATAAGTCAGACACAGGCCCAGCCCACAGGCGGACCTTCTGGTGGGAGGAACAATCAATGAAGCAAGACTCACAAGACCCTGAGAGTGCCTGAGAAGCACTAGAAGCAAAGGTTTGCAGAGGAAATGAGTTCCACATGAAGTGACATTTAAGACAGAATAACCCTGACTTTGGGAAATATATTACTTAACAACAAAAAGTTATGTTACAAAATATATAGGGAGCTGCCCTTTTGTTTGAAGTGAGTTACATATGTAAAGGAAGTTTTCATGGAACCCCTGACAAACCCAAGACAAATAGCCGCAAATTGAAGTAGCTGAACTTTGAATTCACAAGAACAGCAGTGCCTCTCAGCATTTCTGAGATCTGGGAATGCTTCTTTTTATGCATTTGTCTGTTTTTATTGAGAGATCACTAACATACAGTAAAATGAACAGATTTTAAGTTTTCAGTTTGGTAAGTTTTGACAAATGTAGACACCTTTGCAACCACCACTCAAAACAAGATATAGAATATTCCCATCATGCTAGAAAGTTCCCCTTGCCTCATTTCAATCTTTTCCATGTACAATCACTCAGAGACAATCACTGCTATGAATTTTTCTGTCGCTATGGATTAGTTTTACCTGCTCTTGAACTTCATATGTAAGAAATCATATAACATTTACTCTTTTGAATCTGGGCCAACACACTAGCATTGGGGTAGCACACTTGAAGGGATTAAATGACTCATAACTACATTAAACAAGTGAGCAATACAATCCCCACTACACTGTTTCAGTATCTCATTGTGTTTATAAAAATAGACATAGTTATGTATTCCTTTGGCTGCCTTTCAGCCCTAAGTCATTTGAATCAAACTGTTTTCTCCACAAGAAAATTCTTCTATGTCCCAGAACACACACACAATCTTTTCTTGATGCCAACCTGACATGCTATGCCTATTAAGTCTTCCTCAAGCAGGTTGTACATGGCTCTACTTTCATGCAGCACATGTCACTCTCAAAGTACAATCCTTTAATTGTGACATAATTTATGTAATTGTATGTGACATACAATTTATGTAATGATCAAAATTTCACCACAGAACTGGGAAGACTTCAAGGACACCACTGTTCCGTGGCACCCTGGGTAAGAATCACTGCAGAGAGACATTCATGCCAAATGAAACAAGTGCATGTGCCTCCCTATACTACCTTTTGTTCTATCTTTGTTTCCTTACTAGGTCACTGAATTCCACTACCTGTCATAAGTTGGACTTTCTCTGCCCCATTCAGCCCAGATGCTGCTGTTGCATTCCACTCTTTAATAAAAATACAGAATGCCAAATGCTGTGTGCATCAGAGAGAAAACAGAGCAGAAAAGACAGGTCAATACTGGAGTTAACTGGGTAGAGAGAAAAAAAAGAATGTCTTACCATACTCACGACTCAAGCCTTACATGTTTTCCTTCTCCAAACTGGGAAATATTAATAGTTATAATTTTATGATATTCTGCATATGTACAAAAGTGCACAGGTATTATGTGTATATTCTTAAATATGTACACCATAGCTAGAGACCAAAAACTAGTTCAAGATTACAAGAAAAGAGAATGATTCTAAGATACGAGACTGCTGTTTTCATTCATATTTTTGTTCTTAGTGACATATTTGTTAACAAGTGCCTTCTGCCTCAATTTATACTACCTCCTTAACAGATTATTAATTAATTTATCTGTGGAGAAATGGGGCTACTGACAGGCAAATGCACATTCTCAAACATTCTTGGGAAACCCAAATACACTTCAATTTCCTCTGTGGTTACAATCTTCTAAAAAAAAAGTTTCAACTTAATGCCAGTTTAGGAATTTGCTGTCTGTTCCTTCCTGCTAAATATTGAACAGTGTAAGGTCTTTTGTCTCAATGTACACGCAGGAAAGATAAGGATGTCTAAAGCTAGCCTGGTTAAGAAGCACAGTTCACAGAATCTGGAAAGGTAAAGGAAAAAGTGGTCTTTGCCTTGAAAATCACAAAAGCCTATTCAAGGCAGAGTTGTCCTGGAATGTTTTTTTAAATATATATTTTGTGGAGCAGCAAATTCCTACAGATATGAGTTATCACATTCAGTTGTGGAAGAGAAAACTTCATAATAAACTCAGCACCTCCTCAGTCCCACCCTGGGTCTACAGGAACAAGGACACCATCCCTTAACATATTCCACTTCGAGCTAGAGGTCAATTAGGCCATTTCACTTGGGCTAGAAGCTAAAGGGAAGTTAGTTCTGAGAGTGTCTCTTCCCTGTCCTACCACTAAAACCCAAGAGGAACTTCAAGTCATGTTATGCCTACTTAGGAGATACAGGCTCACACAATAAAACTTCTCAGTAGTCCAGTCCTGGCTCAGAGATTCTTGGTGACCCTCTGCAACTAACTACCCCTGTACTGAGTCCCTAAGAGCAAGGTAGAGGGTGGCAAGTACCTGGTGGCTCACTCTAGGGCTTAGGCAAGCAAATTTTCCCCCAGGAAAGCCTAGCTGACATTTTTCTGAATGTGGTCTTAAAGAATAATATAACTGCATATACAAATTGAAAAAAATCTCAGAGAAGACAAGAGAGAAGAAACATGGTGCCTTTTACCATTATCTTGATAAAATGGGAGCAACACAGGACACACACTCACCTGCCACAGTTAGGGTGATAATTGCCTATTTCTTTGAGGCTTGTTTGAAAGTCAGTTATGTAGATTATTTGGAGAATACTGACAGATGGCCTTCTTCTCCAGATAAAACAATCCAGCTGAACTTTGATATGTGCATAGAAAACACTGTCATTTCTCAAACACAGGGGCCGCCTCCCTAAATCGGCCCACCGAAGACCTGCTGGAAGTTTGCCATTGGCCACTTTTAATGAACTCTTTCCTTAGGTCTTTTCCCCCCCAGATCTCCCTGTTCTCCCACCCTCTGTGGAAGCTTTGCTTCTTTTCATCTTGTAGTCAAATATTGATCCTCCAACCTGTCCTCAAGGTTTTGATTAACTCAGAAGATTGCCAAGTAAGCAGCTTTTTGTTTGTTTTCAGCTAATTCGTTTTTTATTATTTACTTGCTGTAGTAAATCTTACTTTTATTGTCCAACCACTGAATAGAGAAAAATGGATTGATTTGAGTAACTAAATAATTCATACTGCAATGTGTGGTGGAGGGTGGAAGGAGAGAGGATTAGGAGAGTCTGAGAAAGCTTGATACAACATTGACCTTCAGTTTTCATAGTCCTTCTCTGATCCCCTGCCCAGATTAAGATTTTGATTAAATGGTGAGGGGGTTGATGAAGGTGGAATTGCATTGGTGCAGTAGTGATTTATAGCAACAATGGTTTAGAAAATGATTATTTAAAACATCTTCCTTCACCAAAAAACAATTAGAGATTCACCAAATGAGATCTGTTGCTGGTTGCACAATTATTATAATTCTGAGGTGTATTTATTCATCTTTTATTCCTAAAGGCACAAACCAATCATCTTCACTGGCATAGACGGGAAGGTTTTAAAGAGAGTAGTCAACAAAACAGAGCCAAATTTATCTAGATGTGAGATTGAACAAATCACAGCAAAAAGCAGCCTAACTTATTTGTTAAAGATATCATTTTCAGGGTGGTAAAAAATGGAGAAATGGTGGGAGAAGAAAGAAGAGATAAAGGAAAATGAAGGGGAAGTTTGTTTGCATCCTTTATCATCTGCCCATTCATTCCTCTTTTCTTTCAGGTACACTGTATGCTTAGACTTCCTTAAACAAAACACTAACACAAACTATAAATTAAAAAATGGATAGGTTACACTACATGAAGATTTAAAGCTTCTGTATTATAAAATATATCATAAACATATTAAACAACAAACTACTGATTGGATTTACAATGTATATAACTGACACAAGATGGAGATCTAGAATATATAATGAATTTTTACAAATCTATAAGAAAAACAATAGGAAAATGGGCAAAAGACTTGAACAGGCACTTCACCAAAGAGGAAATACAAATACCCAGTACACATACAAATATATTAATATGTTTAATGCTAATAGTTATCAAGATAATACAAATTAAAACAGCAAGGTAATATTTCTATTACTGGCAAAATGCAAAGTCTGACAATGCCAAACATTGTCAAGAAAATAGAGAAAAGAATTTCACACACTGGTCATGAGAATATACTTTGGGACATTACATGAGAGAGCAATTTGGCCATATCTAGCACATTTGAAGATGTACATTCTCTAATGCCCTCTCTAATGCCTTCTCTAATGGCATTGTCTAATGCCAGTTACACTTTTAGTCATCTATCTTAGAAAACTTTTGCACACATGAATAAGTAGCATGTTTGAGGATGTTGCCACAGCCTTGTAATAGGAAACAATGAATTCATCAAAAGAGAAATAAATAATATTATAGCCATACAGTATAAGACATGCAGCACGTAAAGTGAATGATCTAAATATACATGCATCAACATGGATATACAAAGTTTAAAAACAACAATAATGCTGTATATTATCTATGAATATATGTATATATTATATTTAAAATTATATTGTACACATGTTAATATATATTAAAATACACTAATATCCAAGTGAAGCACACACACCAACTACAGGATACAGGCTAGCTCTCAAGAGAGAGGGGAGAGCAATGTAATCAGGGAGAGGTGGGGTGCAAAGGGGGCTACAACCCTATAATACTATTTCTTACATAAAGGCAAGACATTAGCATTTATTAAATTTGGGTCATGGTTCATGGGTGCTCACTAAATTGCTCTTTGTACTTTTCTATTTGAAATATTTCATAATATAGAAATAAATAAAATAAAATAATTTTATTGTATCCTACCCCTATCAAAATGTCCACTCTAATGGACTTCTTATAAAACCAAATTCCTACTAACATATTTATAAATTCAGCAAATTTTCATTGGGCGCCACTATATACTAGTCAATTTCATTTTAAAACAAATGATGCCTGTATCCAGATAAGTAAATCTCTAATATTGGTGTTTTAGGTACCAGGACAGACCAGTAGTTCAGATTCAGGAAACAGCAGGGGAAGCCTTCCTGGTATCTGTCAATTATTAACCAAAATCTGAGTAGAAGAGGGAAAGGAGAGGAACGAAAGGAAAAAATCATGGGGGTGGGGGGAGCATGGGCAATGAAAGAAAATAATGAATGCCTGGGAGCATCTAGCATTTACAAAGTTGTTATTATAACCATTTTCTCCACATGAGTGGCCCCCCTTCCTGCATTGTATAGAAACACCACAATGTTTCCATAGTTTGGCAGTTATAGCCTAGGTGTTACAACCTATGCCTTTGGGTACCCTCTGGTACTGCCCATGTTATCCTCAAAGCAAGATTTAGAACTATACCACATCAAAAGAAAAATACTCTATAAAGCAGTAGTAGATGATGTACATTGCACTGAATATGTTATGGTGAGGAGGAGGAAAGGGTTTACATCAAAGGCCAACAACTAATCAAAATCCTCAATAGGTGTTTTTCCCTCAAAGTTCCTCTTCAACAACCAGCTGCCAGTTTGCTGATTTCTTCTTTATTATTCCTCTCCTCATTCAACTTTCTTCCCCTTTCTTATCCAGATCAATTTGGCTCTATCCCACTTCTCAATACCAGGAAGCAGCTAAATTGGTAAGCTTCCAGCTGTCTTATGAAAACAAAATTGGGTCTCTCCCTAGACTAGAAAGATGTTAGCAAGCATTATCCTAAAGAAAGTATAATGAAGTATTCAAAGATACTTGAAACACTCTGATAAAATTAACAGATTGACTAGAAATCAATTGTATCAGTCAGCTATTGCTGTTATAAATAAATAAATCACCTCAAATTCAGTGATCTAAAGCAGCAGTCCCCAACCTTTTTGGCACCAAGGACCGATTTCATGAAAGACAATTTTTCCAGAGACTGGGGTGGTGTGGGGATGGTTTAGGGATGATTCAAACACATTACATTTATTGTGTACTTTATTTCTATTATGATTACATTGTAATATATAATTAAATAATTATACAACCCACCATAATGCAGAACAATGGAAGCCCTGAGCTTGTTTTCCTGCAACTAGATGGTCCCATCTGGGGGTGATGGGAGACAGTGACACCTGAAGTGTGTTGCTTATGTGCAGTCTACTGTATAATCTTGTTTTAGTTACTGTCACTGCAGAAACGCTGCCTCACTAAGTTAAGATGTAGGAAATGGAAGCAGGCTTTTCAGTGCTTTTGTGGCAATCTCTGGACATTCCACCTTGACTTTAATCCAGCACGTATGGACATTTGAATTTGTCTCAAACATACTTTTAAGGCCACCATCATTTGTGATCTCAAGCAGTTGATCCTTTTTTAGCACAGACAAAGAACATTCCCCTGGATTATTCAGAAATGGGTCACAGATCCATTCCTTCCCAGTTTGAGGGTCTTTTGTGGTTAGGAAGTAATGCTCAAACCCTTTTGAAAGCTGAGATAGGTGATCATGCACCAGCTGGGAGAAAGAAGTCCCTTGCTGAGTCTCTTTCAAAATCTCTGCTAATGTTTGAAACATGTCAAAAATGTCAATGTTGACTCATCACCCCCATAATTCCTGTTTGGCTTTGAATGCAGCCACTTTATCTGCTGACTTGAACACAGTTGTTGTTCTCCCCTGAAGTGACAGATTGAGTTCATTGAGCACGTTGAATATGTCACATAAGTAAGCAAGTTGTGCAACCCATTCTGTGTCACTGAAATGTGATGCCAGTGGTGACTTTTTCAAAAAGAAATATCTGGAGTGACTCTAATAACTCACAAACTCTGGCCAGTGATCTACCTTTAGAAAGCCATCTCACTTCTGTGTATAAGAGAAGACATGTGTGCTCTGTGTCCATCTCCTCACAGAGCTGTGAGAACAGACATGAGTTAAGGGCATGAACGTTAATGTGGTTAATAATGGTAATCACATCTTGTAAAACGTTGTTTAGTTCAGGTGACATTTTTGGCTAGCCAGCATTTCTCTATGGATGACACAGTCCATAGACTCACATTCATAAGTAACCTTCTTGACCAGAGTAGTGAAACCAGAAATCTGTCCAGTCACAGCAGCCACTCAGTCCATGCATATACCAACACAAAATGACCAGTTCAGTTTTCCTAATATGTAATCATTCAAATACTTAAATAGTTCCGAAGCTGTGGTGTTGGTTGGCAAAATAAGTGCACATAACATATCCTAATGCACATCCTCCTGAAAAATATATGGCACAAAAAAAGCACTGTTGTGTTGTAGTCAACATCAGTAGACTTGTCAACCTGGATTACGTACCATGGAGACTCATTAATCCTCTCTAAAATTGTGCTGCAATATCTTCTGCTATTTCATCAATTCATCTAGTTATGGTGCTAGCCAAAAGATGAACATGTGCCTCTTTTGAACTGCAGCCTCTTCTAAATGTTCATGGCAAATGTCCTTAGCAGCAGGCAGGATCACCTCTTCACCAATAGTAAAGGGCTTCTTAGCTGTAGCAATGCGGTCAGCTCCTAGATGCTCTCATTGCAGACACATTTGATGAAGTGGTAGCCTTCAATAATAGCTTCTGCTCTTCATGTTCATGGTTTTTTTTTCTTTTGAAAAACTCAAAAGGCTTGTCTTTTAATGTAGGGTGCTTGGTCTCCATGTGACAAAGCAGTTTTGATGGTTTCGTGGTTTCATTGGTTAGCCAGTCACCACATATTATACAAGTGGGCTTGGAGAATGTGAATCACCTGTTCAATGAACCTGTAATTTAAGTAGGACTCTTAGTTTTTTTTTTTTTTAACTGCACCTTTCATTTTGTTGGCAGTCTTAGAGTCTTCTGCTGTCTCATCATTGGATCTTTCCCCCTTTTCAAAGAAGCTCTCCAGTGTTGTTTGTTTTTTACTCATTTTTGCTAGGGTTAGCTTGTGGGATTACAAAAGCTGTGACTGAGACAAGGGTGCAGTGCAGGAAATAGGTGCAGACTGAAATGGTATGTAAAATAATGGGTGGGCCATGCACAGACTAAAATAAGTGTCAGATTCTGACTTAAAGCTTGCCGCCAGATGCAGCTGTACAATTGAAATACATCAACTCACTTGCCACTATACAGCCTGCCACCAGATGCAGTTTTACATTTGAAATAAGATGCTCACTTGCCACTATAAGGCCTGCCACCAGATGCAGCTTAATTGTCACTTACCACTCACTAATAGGGTTTTGATATGAGTCTGCAAGCAATTGATTTATTATGATCTCTGTGCAGTCAAACCTCTCTGCTAATGATAATCTGTATTTGCAGCTGCTCCCCAGTGCTAACATCACCGCCTCAGCTCCACCTCAGATCATCAGGCATTAGATTCTTATAAGGAGCCCACAATCTAGATCCCTTGCATGCTCAGTTTACAGTAGGGTTCATGCTCCTATGAGAATCTAATTCCACCACTGATCTGACAGGAGGCAGAGCTCAGGTGGTGATACAAGTGATGGAGAGCAGTTATAAATACAGATAAAGCTTCACTCACTCACCTGCTGCTCATCTCCTGCTGTGTGGCCCAGTTCTTAACAAACAAGCCATGGACGGGTACTGGTCCATGGCCTGAGGGTTGGGAACCACAGCTCTAAAGAACATCATTTATTGTCTTTCATGAGTCTGCAGATTGCCAGGGCAGTGGCTGATCTATACTAGGTTTGGCCTGACTGGCAGTTCTACTTCAGGCTGCAGGTCCAGCTTAGCCTGCTCCTCACAAAAGGACAGGCTTGAGTCTGCATACACATATTTATTCTGGGACCCAGGCTTAAGGTGCAGCTTTTCTTATGGTGATGGCAGAGGCACAAGAGGTCAAGCTCAACCAAACAAGCATATTTCATGTCTCTGCTTACATCACATCTGTTAGCGTCCCATTGACCAAGGCAAGCCACATGGTTGAGTTCAAAGTCAAGAGGTGGAAAGGTATACTCATCTCATGGAATTAGGAGGAGGACAATGGTTTTGAACAATAGCCTAATCTACCACATCGAAGTGTCTGTTAATTTTGTGCTAGAGACCTATCTTTTGTCTGTTATATTCCTGGAAAATGTTTCCACTAAATCTCACCACTAAATTTCTAGGAATCTAAAAGGCTATCTTAGGGGATACTGAATCACATCTTTCATGTAATGAAGGAAATATGCAGACAAATTGTGTCATATTGATGGGTTAGGAATCCCACAAATTAACCAGTTGGATCCCCTAACTAACCAATAGTTATAAAGAATCCAAGAAGTCAAGGAAAGTGAGGGGAGGCAGTTGAGAACCTACTATGGGTAAGGCACTGTGCCGATGGCACGTGGTGAGTAAAACAGCTGAGATGCTTACAACTGTGCAGAACCCAAAGGAAAGACACCTAGTGCTGCAACAGGGAATAATGGCATGGGAGGGCAGAGGACAACTTAGAGTGGTCAGGGGAAGTCTCAGTGAAGACATGGCCTTTAGTCTGAGATCTGAAGGGTGATAAGGATCTAGGCACATGAAGAAGTAGCGAAATCACATAACCAGGAGGCGTAGATATGAGTTTATTGCCTATAACATTGATGAGGAAAGTTAAAGACCCAAAAGATATTACTGTAACTGCTTTAAAGAAAGATATCATGAGAAAGAATTCAGAGCCCTAAAATGTTACTCACATAGATTGGAAACCTCTCTGAAGGAAATAGACTATGCTATGTGTTTCCAAGAAGTAATTGATCAAGGAATCCCCTTGTCATTGGTCATACTCCAAAGACAGTATTCCAAGGAATACACTTTGACACTCAGAGAAATGGCACACTGGAGGCTCCCTAAGATCCATTCAGCTCTGAAAGATTCTGTGATAAGCAAAAGCACCACAGAGGGAGAGTTTGTTGGTACCAGATTTTCTATTAAAGGATATAATCCATGTATGTAATCATACCTCCATTAACCAAAAAAGAATTTTAAAAGGTACAATCCTAGTCCACTCCACACTAACAGCTACTCTTTAGTGAATACTGTTACAGCAAAATTGTACAATACAGTACAAATGTGGAATATAGGCTATAATTTAAAATGTAAATGATTGTCAACTAGATAATGAAGACAAGAACACTTTTCTACTAAAGCATGGGAGGGATGATGTACAAAAATAAAAAGGATTGAGACAAACCTATGCTGAAAACCATAAGAATGGCATACTTCCTTATTTAAAACACTTCCTTGTTCATATATTCTGAAATCATGCCAGAAGTTTAAGAAACAATCATGATTAAGTGTGATTAAGTGAGAAGCATGGGATTAGCTAGCCCTTTGTCCTGTTCAGGAGACCATCACCACATCAATCATTTCAGGATTATTTATTATCTTTCCTCATTTTGTACCATTTGACCAGAAAAATTGTTAACAATTTCTTTAAGCCACTTATAATTTACCATGTCAATGAGTGTGTCAGCTTTGTCATTTTGCAGGTTATTTCCCAGGTAATAGATATACATTCATTCTACCTTTCTATGCTGCTGCCATTCTTAACAAATAAAACCAGGGTATTGGAGCAGTGCATGTGCATCCAGATGACTGAGAACATTCATTTGTTTCCCCAGACTGTGTGACCTTGAGCAAGTCCTTGACTGGACCTCAATTTCCTTATCTGTCATATAAGTGGTTGGAATGAGATTTTTGTTAAAGTTCCTTCTAGCTCTAAAATTCTCTGATTCTATTTTTTATTCTAATTCAAATTACTAGAAAATTATACACTGTACTTTAAAATCCTCTCTCCACCTGCACCATTCTATTTTTTAAATATATCTTTCAACTTCTTAAACTATCAAATTTTAGATACATAAAAAGAGAAGTAATTAAACACCCTAGAGTATTCAGACTAACAATCCTTTCATTAATTAATGTAAGTTCAGGTAGAGACTAAAAAATGAAATAAACAAAATCTGGGGTGATGACAACTTAATAGCTTATAATTTTAAATAGACAGGCATGAATATGAGCTTTGCTGCCTTCTCATGTGCACTTCAATTTTTCCAATATATTTGTCTCTCATTAATAACATTTTAATCAATCACTGGTACTTATTAAGCATCCAGTGTGCCCATTCTTGTACTAGTTGCTAAAGAGGATTAAAATAGACTTCACTGATTTCAAAAATCTTCACTTGGGGCTAGGGAATCAAATCTTAACCTCAAGAAAAAATTAGGGACAAATATCAGACAATATATAGTCAAGTGCTAAACTGTATAGTATAAGTCATCAGTTTTCAACCTTGTTCGCCTATACATCACATATAATGAATAATGTTCCCTACCTTTGACATAAAGTAGGTGCTCAATAAATATTTATTGAATGAATGTATAAATGAATCTTCACATGCTTAAGATAATAATACAAGGGTATCCAAGATTCTAATAATTCCAGTCCTTATCTCCCACCAAGAAATCAAATATATTTGAACACAGGTAATTAAAAAGGATGTCTATTATAGGGCTAATAAACTTGAATATATATATATATATATTCAATATCCACTTGAATATAATCCACTTAAATATATATTATTATTTGTACCAAATTAAAACACATTTTATAGCTGGTATTGCAACACTGTGGTTAAGAACATTTTTCAAAGACTGCAGGTGCTGTCAAAGTTCAAAGAAAACAGGGATTACTACGGGCTGAAGTAGTACCCAGGGCCTTCATGGATGAAAAGGAAGATTTAGAAAATAGGTAGGAAAACTACATGTAAGCCATGAGTAGTGGGGATAGGAGAATAAACACAGAGTGAGCAGGAAGCAGTGAGGACACAGACCCGAAGCAAGAGATCTTTGCTGGGGAGCAAAAGGAGGCTTGTTTGGGTAGGTAAGGTAGAATCAGTATATGGCATGCTATAAAAACCAGCCTGAAGCATTCAGAGTTGATCCAAATGGCAACAGAGAGCTATTGTTGACACTCAAGGAAAGTCCAGCAGAAAAGGATTTGTAAAATCCGTGTGTGTGCATGAGTGAAGTAAAAGAGACAGGGTGAAAAAAGATGAGCAGGGCAAGATTTATCTTTTTTATAGTCCTTTTCTAAAGGGGTGGCAACTGAAGCCCGGCATTTTAATACCATTTTATGAGGCTTCATACATTTTAATTAATGTTAAACTGATTTATACCCTGAGGGGTTATACGCAAATGGCACAATCAAATAAAAAAAAAGAAGACACATGTGCACAAGTTTGCATGTGTCTATACGTTTTTATAGACACATCCTTCAACTACATTTGACTGTGCTTCTGTTATGAGTCCCAGGTTCCACCCACATCTCAGTCTTCCTGACTTCAATCAGAAAGACAGAATTAATGACACAACAATTTAGAGGGATTTATTGTGCATTATGAGATCTAAAACAACTTGAATAGTATGAAAAAGTGAGGCTCTAACAAGAAAAGGGAGATTAGTCATTTAGCCACTTGGCTGGCCCCCCTGGTGTGCTTTTGACTGTGAGCTGCATTTATTTTTTTCATCCTAAAATCAAGCTTCTTAAAAGCTTGCTATACATTTTAATGCAATTGCTTTCATTTCCCCTTTGGGAAGAAAGAAAACAGGACTTTCCTTAGATGGTAACAGAAAAAATGTTGCTGAGCTGGAAGTATGTATGTGTATGTGGGAGGCAGGAGGTGATGGGTTCAGGACATAATAAGAGAATGAAATGGTTGGCTTTTTTTTTAATTTCCAAAATCTTTTTCTTCTCTGAATGTTCCTTTTTTTATTTTAGAATATTACGGGGGTACAAATGTTTAGGTTACAAGAAACATAATGCTCAACATCTCTGATCATCAGGGAAATGCAAATCAAAGTGTCACTGCTATTTAATTCTAGAATATTTTCATCACACCCTCCAAAAAAAATCCCATACCCATTAGCAGGCACTCCTCACCCTTTGCTCCTCCCAGACCCTGGAAACCATTAACTGCTTTCATTTCTACAGATTTGCGTGTCCTGGATATTTCATATAAATGGAATCATACAATGTGTGCCCTTTGCATTTGGCTCCTTTCACTTAACATAATGCTTTTAAGATTCATATATGCTTATCCTCACCAGCATTTGTTGTTTTGGGATTTCTTGATACATGCCAATCTCACTGGGGTTAGGTGATATCTCATTGTGGTTTTGATTTGCATTTCCCTGATGATTAAGAGATGTCGAGCATTTTTTTATATGTTTGTTGGCCATTATTCTGTCTTCTTTTGAAAAGTTTTTGTTCATGCCCTTTGGCCACTTTTCGATAGGATTGTTTGATTTTTTTTTTCTTGCTAACTTTCCTGAGTTCTATATAAATTCTAGTTATCAGCTGTTTGTCGGATGTGTAACATGCGAATATTTTCTCCCATTCTGTAGGTTGTCTGTTTGCTCTAGTGACAGTTTCCTTGGCTGTGCAGAAACAACTTCATTCTTTTACATGAGGATATCCAGTTGTGTCAACACCATTTGTTGAAAAGAATATTCTTTTCCCCATTAAATTATTTTGGCAACCATATTGAAAACCAATTGACCATAAACGTGTTGGTTTATTTCTGGATTCTCAATTCTATTCCACTAATCTATCTGTCTATCTTTTGTCAGTATTATTCTGTCTTGATTACTGTAGACTTGAGGTTAGTTTTCATGTCAGAAAATATGAATTTTTAACCTGTTCTTCTTTTTAAAAGTTGTTTTTGCTACCGTAAGTCTTTTACATTTTCATATGATTTTTATGATTAGTTTGTCAATTACTACAAAGAAGCTAGCTGGGATTTTTTAAGGATAGTATTCTATCTATGCTATTCTACCAGTTTGAGGAATATGGCCATCTTAAAAATATTAAGTCTTCTGATCGATGAACATGAGATGTTTTCTCATTTACTTGAGTTTTCTTTCAATGATGCTTTGTAATTTTCAGTATACAAATTTTGTACTTCTTTGGTTAGATTTATTTATAAGTATTTTATTCTCTTTAATGCTATTATAAATGGAATGGTTTTCTTAATTCCATTTTTGCATTGTTCACTGTTGGTGCTTAGAAATACAATTAATTTTTGTATATTGATCTTGTATCCTGCAATCTTCCTGAACTTGTTTAAATGTTCTGATAGTTTCTGTGTGTGTATGTGGATTCCTCAGGATTTTCTATACACAAGATTATATCATCTGCAAATGGAGATATTTTTACTCCTTCCTTTCCAATATGGATGCCATTTATTTCTTTATCTTGCCTAATTGCCCTGGCGAGAGCCATCAGTAAGTACAGTGTTAAATAGAAGTTGTGAACGTGAACAACATTGTCTTATTCCTGATCTTAGTGGTAAAGCATCCTGGCTCTCACCATTAAGTATAATGTTAAATGTTAGTTGTGGAGTTTTCATAGATATCCTTTATCATGTCGAGAAAGTTCCCTTCTACTTCTAAGTTTGACAGAAAGTATATTGAGACTATAGCAGAGATCAGGTCTCTTGACTCTGAGTTGAATGTGTTTTCTGCTAATACACACCGACCTCTCACTTTTTCTTGTTCCTATCTTCTGTTTTGTTTTAGCACAGATTGAGATACAAATTTTCAGGATTTTAATTGAATACAGCAAACTGTGAACCAAAGTCTAGATAGACAGATAGACATATGCACAATCAAATAAGCAAAGATAAAATACACTTAATTCCATAAAGCTTTTTCTTTCTGACACAGAACAATTTTGGAAACTCTGCCTGCACATATTTTTGTCATAGCTGAGGTAGACAATACTAAATAGAAACTATACCAGGTCCTTTGGCAGGTAGAGAAGCAGAGTAAACTGATACCAAGCAGACATAGTCCTCAAGATTTTGACCCAGCACAGAGCCTAACTTCAGATTCTGAGTTCAGACAGCATACCTGTAAGACAGACAGTAGAGCTTCCAAAGGATAATGGTCCTAGACATTCAATGGAAACATCTCTTAAGCCAAAATTCAAGTTCTGATTCTTATCCTAGAAAAAATGAGAACTAGACTAGTATTGGACAGTGTAACCAGAACTTTGGGGATGAGGATTGACCTAATTCTAAGCTTCACAAAATTTTTTAGAGGTGTCAGGTATTAATAAAGAATAATAACTTATTAATAAATATAAATAATATTAATAAATACCTTGACTCTGACAGAATTTTCTCAGAACTGTGGCAATCCTGATAAAACCATAGGTCAAACAAGGGAGATGTGGGAGAGACAGAGACAAGTGTCTAATAATCTTTACCTATTTCAAAGAACATGTCATTGAGAAAATAGTGTCTGCTGGCTCCATGACTTTAAATAAATGTTTTCAGATATTCAAATATTCCTCTTTACATTATTATGTAAATTTCCTTTCTTCGCCTTGATTATATCCCATTCCCAATTCACAACTTGAATACTGTACCCTCTACTCCACTACCCACTTCACATCCACATACCCAATAGCTGTCAGATTGGGAGGAAAAGAGTTTGAGCCTTGCTGCCAAGTCAAGCACTATTCAGTAAGGTAAGGCATTGCAGCAACAGAGAGCCAAGGGGCCCTCTGTGTTGCTGTTGATCATTGGGCTCCACCTTAATGGAACTCTTACTACTTAAACGTTTGTGTGCTGTATTAACAAGAGTAGTCACATTCCTTTCAGAAGTTTGAGAAAGACCTATGGGGTTAAAGAATCAATGTATAAGAATATTTTTAAAAAATTAAGACTATCAGCAGATCCAGAATAGACCCAGCACCTACTCCAACAGAGACTAGTATGAATCTCCATGTCCAAACACACTCTGCAAATGTGCAAATGGAATGACTGAAGAAAAGCATCTTCTGACATGCAAAGGACTTGAAGAAATCCTCTAAAGATCATTTTATCACCTAGGAAGCATTGGAAAAACAAAGGTAGAAAATGCGGTATAAGAAAATCAAATACCTATGGCATGAGTTTCATATAATGAAATGGATTTTTTAATATGTTAGAAGTAAGCTGAAATGAAAACCAAATTCTACTTTCTTCACTTAACTCTCCAAGACATTTTCTCTTCATTTTGGATGGAACATCTATGGACATTTGTTCTAAAGTTTTGCTGTCCTCTTTGGTCTTTTTCGTAAGTATTTGTGATCTGACAACAAACACTTAATGTGCTAATATAGCTCTACACTTAAAATAACCCAGCATTGAATCCTTTGGTAAAGCAGATCATCATTTTATCATGGGAATAGTCATTCCCTAATTTATATGTTCCCTCAGGTTAGATTACTATAGTATATAGTTTCTTAAAGGAGTACCTATATGAGTGAGTATAATAACTAAGGCAATAGCATGAGGGTTCGAAAAGCAAAGAGTCTCTATTTGAGGCACCCTACCCAAATATAAAAGTAGAAATTCATGCACCAGACTTTTCCTTCCCCATCCCAACATCAAGATCTTGCTGATCCTATGTCCCTGTAATTCAGGCTCCAGCTCTCTGTTGCAGTAAACAATGCAAGAAACAATGGATTTGTTAATCAGATTAAATTAACCCTTAATGATATATTGGTATATTATTTTATACCATGCTTTCATCCAGTTTAAATGCACATTTCCTTGGGTCTTAGGGTGAGATACTAATAATAGCAATTTTAGACGGTTGATAAGGGAGAGCCCTTAAGATTAAGGAGGTCTTTTGATGCCCTTCACATTATCTGTCAATTCTACCTAATGCATAAAGCAAATCCTGCTCACAGACTGCAGTGTCCCCCCAAATTTAGCCAACCATGCCCACCTCCACAATCCTTTCCATATTCATGAATTGAGTTTCCATGTTCAGGTTGAGTATTCCTTATCCAAAATGCTTGGAACCAGAAGGATTTCAGATTTGGGATTTTGGGGGGGGGTCTTGGAATATTTACACATACATAATGAGATATCTTGGTGATGGAACTGAAGTCTAAACATGAAATTCATTTATGCTTCATGCATTCTTTATATACAGAGCCTGATGATAATTTTATGCAATATTTGTAATAATTTCATGTATGAAACCAAGTTTGTGTGCATGAGGTCAGGTGTGGAATTTTCCACTTTTCCATCATGTCAGCACTCAAAAATTTTCAGATTTTGGAGAATTTCAGATTTCAGATTTTTGGATTACAGATGTTCAACTTGTATCATATATCAGCAGTACTATTATTTATTCAATATTTTCTTCAAGTTAGCTTTTATTTAAATATTTACTATAACTTAATTCTATGACATAATATCTATAAAATCATGGTTTTGGTGTTAGCTATATATTTATAATATACATTAAAATAAATCCATAAATATAGAAATAAAAATGTCCATCTATGTATTACCTAAAAGAATTAATGTACTACTAGTGGCACATATATTACATTTTGGGAAACACTAGTCCGGCCCCATCATTTTAAAGATCATGAGATTCATCAAAGATAAGAAATATGCAAATACCAAAAAATATATACAGTTCAAAAAGATCTTATGGATAATTTCTCCATGCTCAGCATCAGCAATAGTGACATTGCATAACCAGGCCCTGATATTCTATGGCAATGTTGACAATGATTGACTAGGCTTCTCTGAGGGCTCTAGAGCCCCCAAACTCTAAGGGTTGGTTAAGTGCACCCAGGGTCAACTCTAAACATCAACTCATATAATAAAGTTTACAATAAAAGTCAAGGTTTTGATGAATGTCACACTTGGAAGCCAATTAAGTGGGCTGAAAGGAAGACACAATTTCCCATTGTCTAATTGACTTGCAGCACCTTCAAGGTAATAAATTTGTCACATTGAATTATTAATGAGAAACGAATATTTGACTTGCTGCCTTGAATAGAAAATAGTTCATTATCAGGTAACATTGTTCCTTCCAAATAATGAGTCTGGCACTAGGGGAGTTTAGGGACAATGTAACTGAAAATTGTATTTTTCTTCATCACTATATTTCCCATATCATACACTTAATTAAAACAAAATCTTATTATCATTTTAATGGGTAGGTACAGTACCTTTTATTTAGAGCTTAAGTTTGCATTAATTTTCATCATCATAGACTTTATAGGATTACTCAATATTTTTAAATATGTGAACATATGCTTGTGATTAGGAAAAGGAGTTCCTCAGAACTTTATTATTATTTGGTCAATATTTTCTTTAAATCAAGTTACTTGTGTACTTCTTACACCTCCTAAACCATAATACTCATTAAATCATAAGTTGATATATGGGTTGCAATGCTCTTTAACAGTGTATCAAACTAAACACACCACTCTTAAAAATATAAAACATCAGCTTTGGACAACATATAAATATCATCTATATACTTTGGGTAATACTGCACATACCACATTTTTTGAAATTTTGCATTAAATAACATGTTAAACACAATTGGTTTCTTGAGAAAATAAAGGAGTAATAAGGTATGTAATCTACAAAATCAAAATTTCAAAATTTTCTTTTGGGGAAAGATCTGGAATCCTATTTAATTTGTTACTCTTTTATCAAGAAATCCACTACCACCACCCCACCCCACTAAGCTCTATTTTCTGCTCATTTAAAGCTATACCTATTCTTCCCTGTTAAAGCCTTCCCTGATTCCCTCCATCAGTTCTGAACTTGTTTTCCTCCGAAATCCCATAACATTGTATATTCATCTTAATTCCCTTATCATATTATGACATCAGCTGTAGTTATGTTTGTACCAGATCTATTCTTCTCATCAGACATTGAATCCCCTGAAGGGCCTAGCATGGTACTTTAAACACAATAGGGGCTTAATGAATATTCATTGCATTTTAAGAGTATGGCACAAACCAGGATACTTTGCCAAGTCTAACTAACCTCATGAACCTTTGTTTATTGAGAATCTTGAATGGTCATTATCTGAGCACCAATTCTCAGTGTCCAGACATAGATAATGATGATGAAGGTATAAGAGATTTGGGTGAACTTATAGAGATTGTTCATCTTGTGTTGGATGCTGAGAGTCTCATTTCAGCTTCTGTTATAAGTGGCATTGGGTGGCTTATTGCAATGATCTTTCTATAAGCCTGCCTACTGGGACAACATATCTTCTTTGATGGGTTCAGCAAGTAGCAATTAGATTTTTTTACATAGGCCACATTTCTTGATCACGTCTGTACTGTGTTCATTATGCTCACTCCCTTGACATCAATAAGTCAATTTTAAAGAGCATCTGATGCTTTACAGGGTATTATGGAAAGCCCTCTTTGAGTAATGCAGTTTTTTTATTGTCTCTGATTATGTACAGCTCTTCCATAGAAAATAGGACATTAAATTTTCTGAAGGTTTGTTCCTCTTAGCCTCCCTCAACATTGTCTCCTAAACTTAAGGTCCATAAAAAGAAAAAAATAACATATATCTGGAATAATCAGGCCCAGGTATGATCTAACTACTTTAAAATATTCACAATCAGGAAAGCCATTTCATGCCCCTTTTCCTCCCTAGGCTGGAGGAGTCATATATAATAAGTACCATTTACTATACAAGCAGACACATTGAACTCACTATAGCAGACAGACGATGCCAAGATGACATTTATTCTTCCCCAATGAATGTGGAAGATGAATTCTGGAACTGATTCCTGCATACAAGTGTGCAAAAGACCACTTAGCCAAAATGCACATATCCACTGCTCTTTTCCCCCTTATAGGCACTAGTGGATTTTTCCCACTGATCTATTTTTATATTTGGTAAAATATTGAGATCTATTATAATTAAAGTGATACACAGGACATGAACCATTAAAACCAGAATAATGGAGCCAATACTTTGTAGTAAAGGAAGAGATGATAGAGATGTTTGCAGAAAAAATACAGATTAGTAATAAATACAGCAGTTGTGCAAAAAACAGTTCTGAGCTTCCTGGCAGCCAAATGCAAGAGTATTTAATAGTATGGAGTGAACTAGACAACACTCATTATCTAATAACAAGGAGAATCAGATAAACTAACTTTGTCCTACCACTGAATTCTAAGAATTATTTGGTGAATCCTTTTATATATAAAAATGAACAGAATAATGTATCAAATCTTTACTCAGCCAGCAGCCTGGAATTCAAAAACAATTTAAGACTCAGTCACTGACTTTGACAAACAGTAAATTTAGTGGAGTATAAATGTGTGTGTGCATACATATGTATGTGTAGATATAGATATGATTTAGTGTGCTTGAAGGGAGTTCCTAAAGGAAGGCCTTCTAAAAATATTTTTCTTACTGCTTATTTTTGGCTAAAGGCAGCCAGAGACATCAGGGAAGTAATCTAGAGCAGTGGCCTTCAAAGTGCGGTCCCCAATGAACAGCATCTGTATCACCTGGGAACTTTGTTAGACATGAAAAATTTTGGAGCCCACTCCAGGCCTATTCAACCACAAACTCTGGGGCTAGGGCCTAGCAATCCATGTTTTAACAAGCCCTCTGGCGATTCTGACATACTCTAATGTTTGAGGACCACTGGCTTAGTAAGACCCACCCCTAATCTTTATCTCCCACCCCTTCCTGGGATGTAGGTTTCGACCTCTTTCTCCCCAGCTGGGAACCCAGATTGCTTAGGTTTTAAGACATGTTTGGCCTTTTAATCCCTACTTCTCCCCCAGAAGGCTTCCTAAAGCAGAGGACAAAAAGACACAGCCATATTCTAAAGCAAATTTCCCAAGGCCAACTCCATGATTCATATATATCAAGACTTCAGAATTACCTGGGATAATAAATCCAATTTCAAAAGTAAATTGATATGTTTTGAAGATAAAAGTATAGCTGGGAATCAAACAGTGTAAATGATTCTAGCAGTAGTACAACAAATTTTGGGCATTTATTTAGCCTTTGAAATAACTGCACAACAAATTATTTTATAAAAGACCACGGAAATATAATAATATCTCATGTTTCATTGAACCAGAGATAATTTTTCCATATATTTCATCTAACTGCAATAATAGGGAAAAAAGGAAAATGAACAAAAACAAGGCTAAATAAAATAACAAACAAAATAACAAATTTCTAAGAAGCAAAACTGGATGTCACAATGTCTATCCTCTAATATGATTTAATTTACTCATAGGGTAATTTCTTAAACTGTTATTAGGTTATTAAGTATGAAATGTCAGATTCCCTTAAGTACTAAGTTTGACAGTTAATATCTGTGACATTCCATTTTGACACTTCTTATTTTATTTTTATTGTAAAGGTACATCCTCATTCTTTCAAATGCACATTTTAACTTGTGATTATCTTTCAAATTTTTTAGAACAATTTTTGTACAACCATAGATAGGTCAAAAATTCGTATTATTTTCAAATATGAGTTCTGTCATAAAACCAATATAACAAAGACAGCTAAAAATATCAACAAAGTATTTGGAAGGGATATAGCTAATGAACATATAGTACATCAATGGTTTAAAAAGTTCCATTCTGGTAATTTTAATCTTAAAAACAAGCCACGTGGATGACCTGAGACCAAGGTGGATAATGATAAACTAAAAACTGCAGTGGAAGTGAATTCATCTCAACCTATCCATAAATTAACAAGGTTTGATGTTACTATTCCAACAATATTAGGCCATTTAAAACAAATCAACAAGATAAAGAAGCTGGATAAATGGGTATTGCATAAATTAAGCAAACGTCAAAAGAAAAATCATCTCGAAGCTTGCTTTCTTTGCTGTCATGACATAAAGGCAAATCATTTCTACACTGTATTGTTACATGTGATAAAAAATAGATTCTTTTTGACAATCAGAGGCATTCGACACAATGACTGGATAAAGATAAAGTGCCAAAACACAGTCAAAAACCAAATATTCATCAAAAAAAGCTAATGGTGTCTGTCTGGTGGTCCAGTGCTGTTATTAATCCGCTACAACTTCATAAAACCTAGTCAATTGATTACAGCGGATATCTACTACAATCAGTTGGACAAAATGATGATGATGCTTGTGATCAAACAGCCAAGTCTGGTCAACAGAGACAGACCAATCCTCTTATAAGACAATGCTCAACCACATGTCACACAAACAGGGCTGCTCAAACTACAGAGACTGGACTTAGAAACTCTGTGCCATCACCATAGTCACCAGACCATATACCAACTGACCACCACTTCTTCCAGGCTTTGGACCACTTCTTACAAGAAAAAATATGCAATTCTCAACAAGTTGTGGAAAACACCCTTCATGATTTCATCACTACTCGCTCTCCAGGCTTCGTTGCTGCTGGCACAAATAAGCTACCGTTAAGATGGCAAAGCTGTGTCAATAGTTTAGGTGCATATTTTGATTACTTGTACTAATTCTTGTCTGAGATATAATAAACTAAACCTTTGATTTGAAATCGGACATTTAATATTTAATAACATAATATTTGGATACCATTTTTATTCTAGACATAATTTTAACAATTATAATTTAGTGGTTTTCTCAGCCACAGCTAAGAAAGGGCAGAGAAATTGTTTGGGGTTTAGCCATTGACAGCAACAAGAAATTCACACCTGGAGGACAGAGGAGACCAGGAAAGAGGAGATAAACTGCCCAGTGCCATTGCCATGCATGTCTCCAGCCACACATACAGTTCTTCCCCATATAAATTTAAGTCAAATCACCAAAATCTGCCAATCAGCCTCATAGTCAAATTGCTGACTAACCAAATGACTTAAATTCCTTGCTTTTTAAAAAAATCCTAAACTACTTTTAGTTAATTTTTCCTTTTGTCTTCATAATAGCATTTTGAAGAATGTTCAATTTATTTATGTCTCAGCTCTCTACTGCTACAGCTGGAGAATGAGAGGCAGAAAAAGAGATGAAAACTTAAGGCATAAAGAGACTGAATTCCTAGTGATATGCTATTGCATATAAACAAGTATTAAGAAGATTTTTTTCAAGAAAATTATCTTAATATGGTCAAATTTACAAGAATTCTTCATATTCAAGTACAGTCAAGTATAGTTAAGAGTGAATTCATGGATATACTTAAGAACATATTTTAAGTATATTCATTATGTTTAAGAAGATGTTTAAGAATATATTCAAGAATATATTCAACAACATATGCAAAGGTATATTCAAGGATATAGTCAAAATGTGTTGAATGTACTTAAAATGTATTCAAGAAGATATTCTCCATAAATACATCTTTATTCAAAAATATTTTCAACAACATAAAAATGGTGAACTAGCACCTCTTATACTACCGTGGATAGAGCTGCAGCCCATTCTTCAAAGTGAAGTATCACAAGAGTGGAAATAAAAGCACCACATGTACTCGCTATCAAATTAACACTAATTGATACCAATTGATCAACGCTTAAGTGCTCGCATGGAAGTAATATTCATCAGGTGCCGGGTGGGTGGGATGGGTAAACTCACAACCAATGGGTGTGGAGCACACTGTATGGGGGATGGGTATGCTTGTAACACTGGCTTGGGTGAGGCAAAGGCATTATATGTAACCAAAATGTTTGTACCTCCATAATATTCCAAAATCTTAAAAAATGAATAAATAAAAGTGTCAAAATTAAAATATATACATATATTTTTTTCCACACATGTGCACCGAGGGAAATAAAACTCAGTGGAGATCAATGGGGGTGGGGGTGGGGCAGGGGAGAAAGGGAGGGAGAAAAACCTACCTAATGGATACTATGAGCACGATTTGGGTGACAGCCACACCTGTAGACTGGACTCAAGCATTACAAAAGAGACGCCATATAATCTAAAACATTTGTATCCCTTTATTTTATATTTTGAAATAAGCAAAATTCTTCATAATTAATTTAGTCTTGAATAAATTCAATGAATTACCAAATGATGATATTCTCCTTCTTCATATACTCTTCTTATGACCCATTATGTTCAAAAATGAAAGTGAAACCACATCATGCATAATATTTGACTGCTTTCAAAATTTGGCATAGCACAAGTCAGTCTTGACTCAATTTAAGAAAAAACATACCATGCTTGTGGGTCAACAGAATCAACATTGTTAAAATATCTATGCTACCCAAAATGATCTATAGATTCAATGCAATTCCTATTAAAATACCAACATCTTTTTTCTCAGATACAGAAAAAATAATTTTATGCTTCATATGGAACCGGAAAAGATCCTGTATAGCAAAAATAATCCTAGACAAAAAGAACAAAATGGGAGGCATCGATTTACCAGACTTCAAACTACAGTACAAGACTATAGGAACTAATACCTCTTGGTACTGGCACAAGAACAAGGACATAGACCAGTGGAACAGAACTGAGAACCTAGATATAAAACCATCCTCATATAGCCATCTAAAATTTGACGAAATAGACAAACACATACACTAGGGAAAAGAATCTTTATTCAATAAATGGTGCTAAGAAAACTAGATAGCCACATGTAGGAGACTTACACGGAATCCACACCTTTCACCTCTCACAAAAATCAACTCATGGTGGGTAACAGTCTTAAACCTAAGGCATGAAACTATATGAATTCTAGAAAAAAATGTTGGAAAAACTCTTCTAGACTTTGGCCTAGGCAAAGAATTTATGAAGAATACCCCAAAGGCAATCACAGCAACAATAAATTAATAAATAAATGGGAACTGATCAAATTAAAAAGCTCTGCACAGCCAAAGAAACTATCACAAGAGCAAACAGACAACCTACAGAATGGGAGAAAATATTCGCAAGCTACACATCCAAAAAAGGGCTGATAACTAGAACCTATTTAGAACTCAGGAAAATCATCAAGAAAAAAAGCAAACAACCCTATCAAAAAGTGGGCAAAGGATATGAACAGAAACTTTTCAAAAGAAGACAGAATAATGGCCAACAAACATGAAAAAATGCTCAACATTTCTAATCATCACAGAAATGCAAATCAAAACCACAATGAGATATCATTTATCTCCAGTGAGAATGGCCTTTATGAAAAAGTCCTAAAATAATAAATGTTGGCATGAATGCATATAGACAGGAACACTCCTACATTGCTGATGCGACTGCAAACTAGTACAACCTCTGTGGAAAGCAATATGGAGATACCTCAAAAAAAAATGCAAGTAGAGCTACCATTTGATCCAGTAATCTCATTACTGGGCATCTATCTGAAAGAACGAAAAAGACATTCTATAAAAAAGACATCTGCCCTGGAATGTTGATAGCAGCACAATTCACAATTGCAAAGATGTGGAAACAATCCAAGTGCTCATCAATGCATGAGTGGATTAATAAAATGTGATATATGTATACCATGGAGTTCTACTCAGCCACAAAAAACAATGGTGGTCTAGCACCTCTTGTATTATCCTGCATAGAGCTGGAGTACATTCAACTAAGTGAAGTATCCCAAGAATGGAAAAATATGCACCATATGTACTCACCATCGAATTGGTTTTAACTGATCAACACCTAAGTGCACATATAGGAATAACATTCATCGGGCATCTGGCAGATGGGAGGGGTAGGAGGGGATGGGTATACACATACCTAATGGATGTCGTGCGTACCATCTGGGGGATGGACACACTTGAAGCTCTGACTCGGGGGGTGGTAAGGGCAATATACATAACCTAAACATCTGTATTCCCATAATATGCCAAAATTAAAACAAAAAAAGAAAAAAGAGATGCTCACAAAGAAACAGAAGGCTAGGCTTTCTTTACTTACTGTCAACAGAAAACTATACAATATATCACAATACATACACATCACAATACACAAACACATTACCTGACCACACACAGTAGTAGCATTCCATGGCACTGCATATCATTAATATTACAAATGAATATCTTAATAACAAATGTTAACATGAAAATGATATTTGTATAATTTTCAAAATAGGAAATATTTTGCAAAAAATATTTTATTATGCTATACACCTTCATGGCCTGTGAGACCATCACTATATCACAACCCATTACAAGAATGAATTTGCATAATGATGACACAGAATTTTTTAAAATTAAAATAAATGATGGAAATGTTAAATTATATTTAATAGAATTGGTTTATTAAATAAATAAATATATAATTCATTATAAAAATATTTCCATCAAAATTCTTAAACATGAATCAAAAACAAACGTTAGAGTAAGCATTGATTATGAGGAAATTTCAGTTGTGTGTAAAGACATATTCCATGATTTTATCAGATACCATTGTAAAAATTCTCAATAAAATATCAACAAATCAAATCTAACAAGTAGATTTTATCTCAGATAATTTCATCCTTTAAACTCAAGCAAGAGGAGCCTTTGTCCTGTGCATGAGCTCTTTAGAGGGCCCTACTCTGACTGTTCTTCAACCATACCCATCCTACAAAGCAGAGAATACACAGGGATAAGTAAATATGCTCACTTGGAGGCCTCCACAATTACCTAGCTACTCAGTACTACAGAATTCCCTGTCCAAACAGATTCAATGACAGTGGGCTTTTTCCCTAGGTCTATTCTGCTTCCAAGGTATGCACAGGTCTTATTTTATGTGTCTTTCTTTCTAAGAATAATCCATACACTGATATATATACCCCTAGGCCTAAGGGGTTACCCAGGGAAAAATATTTTCAAGGGATGTAGATATGGCTTGAATGTGTGTATTGAGAGCCCACATGCCCAGGCAAGAGGACTTGTATGTGGAGTTCTATGATAGAAGTGGGAAATGAAGTGAGCATTCTGCAGTTGGACATTACCTCTCCTCAAATCTGTATATTCTGGCATAGAAATCTGAGGAGTTTTAGAATTCTAAATTCAAACCTGGCCTTTCAGAACAGCATAAAAGATATAATTGCCAAGGTAGGAGAAGAGAACAATTTGTATTTAATTGTCTTTTAGCTTGGTTTACAACTTTAAAATATTTAGATAAATAGTATGTTGGCCTCCATTCATATTTCTTCTACCCCAGCCCTTACAAATATTAGGGATGAGCCTGACTCTAGGAATATTAGAGGCATATAAAACTCATATAATTAGAGAATACTATAGGAACATTGGATTAAGAATCTCTGAAAATACTTTCTTCCTTAAAAGCAGTGAAAATCTTGGCAAAAAAAATTCTTGAAATCATTTTTTTAGAACTCTGAAAATTAAACAAAGGTTTGTAACAGCATAAGAAACTCTTTTTTTCTTGTATTTGATCCCAAAAAATGAACAGTAACAACAATGGTCTTTGTAGCATTTTTAACATGCCCTATTCCTACCTTCTTTTCCTTAACTCTTCAGTAGCCTTGACAACCAATAGCCTTGATATCATGTAGCCTTGAAAACTATCAGCTTAGAGTGACAAAAGGGGTTGGGGGTTGCCAAAAGCCCTATTCCCTGAGAATTGTCACTATCTGAGCTGTCTAAGAACCCGGGAAACACCCACTTGCAGGACTTGCCAATATTTGTACCAACTCAGAGATTGTTTGGTGTGAACAGCTTTTACCCCAGACATTTGTCATCAATAATCAAAAACAATTATTTAATACCACAGCTGCCTAACATAGCAAGAGGAGTTAGGGTAAACCAGATGACCAAAAAATGTAAAGGGAAAAATGAGAACTGCTATATCCATAGGGGGCTTTGAGAGAAAGAAAAGGGCAGAAAGAATATTTGAATAAACAATGACTTAAAACTTCCCAAATTTGATGAAAACATTAATCTATACATTCAATAATTTCAAAAATCCCAAATATGATTAACCCAGACAAAGACAAAGAGAATATCTTGAAAACACCAAGTTGAGAAGTAACTTATTGCATATAAGTGATTCTCAATAACCTCAACTGCTGACTTCTCATCAGAAACCACAGTGGCCAAAAGACAGTGGAATGGCATATTCAAAGTTCTGAAAGAAAATGACTATCAACCAAAATTCTACATTCAGGAATACTGTCCTTCAAAATGAAGGAGAAACTAAGACATTGAGATAAATAAAAACAGATAATCTGTCACTAGTTGGCCTGTCCTAAAATAATGCTAAAGGAGGGGCCCTTCAGGCTAAAATGGAAAGGCATTAAATAGTAACTCAAATTCACAGGAAGAAATAAAGAACATCAGTAAAGGAAAATATATAGGTAAATATAAAATATAGCATAAATATACCTTCTGGTTATAACATTTAAGGTATCCACTAAGCAGAGTATTAAAGGTAATAAACAATTTCATAAAGGTTGCAGAATACAAGATCAATATAGGACTCAATATACAGAAATCAATTGTGTTTCTATACACTAGCAACAAAAAATACAAAATAAAATGAATAAAACAGTTCTATTTACAATAGTATCAAAAATATAGACTAATGGCCAGCAAACACATAAAAAAGTGCTCAACATCTCTAATCATTAGGGAAATGCAAATCAAAACTGCAATGAAATGATCACCTAACTCCAGTGAGAATGGCCTCTATCAAAAAGTCCCCAAATAACAAATTCTGGCATGGATGCAGAGAGATAGGAACATTCTTACACTGCTGGTGGAACCGCAAATTAATACAACCTCTCTGGAAAGTAATATGGAGATACCTCAAAGAGCTAAAAATAGAAGTACCATTTGATCCAGCAATCGCACTACTAGGCATCTATCCAAAGGAAAAAATGACATTCCATAATAAAGACATCTGCACTTGAGCATTTATAACAGCACAATTTACAATTGCAAAGATGTGGAAACAACCCAAATGCCCAACAATACATGAGTCAATTAATAAAATGTGGTATATGTATATCATGGAATACTACTCAGCTACAAAAAACAATGATGAGCTAGTACCTCTTATATTATCCTGGATAGAGATTGAGCCCATCTTTCAAAGTGAAGTATCACAAGGATGGAAAAACATGCACCACATGTACTTGTCATCAAATTGATACTAACTGATCAACACTAAGGTGTTCACATGGTAGTAGTACCCATTGGGTGCTGGTCAGGTGGGGGGGTGGAGGGTAGAGGGAGTAAACCCACAACTAATGGAAGCGGAGCGCACTGTATGAAGGAAGGACATGCTTATAGCCCTGGCTTAGGTGAGGCAAATGCATTACATGTAACCAAAATTTTGTACCCCCATAATATCCTGGACTAAAAAAATATAATAATAAAATAAACAGTGATACATCCACAAAAAAAGAAAAAGAAAAAGCTAGTCACAAAAAGAAACATATTGTATGATTGCATTTATATAAATTTTTCATAATAGGCAAATTCATAAAAACAGAAAGCAAATTAGTGGTTGCCCAGGGCTGGAGAGAAGAGAGAAGCGGTTTGACTGCTGATGGACATAGGATTTCTTTTTTGTGACTAAAGTGCTCTGGATTTAGATAGTGATGATGGTTGTGCAACTCTGGGAATATACTAACAATTACTGAATTTTACATTTTAAAGGGGTGAATTTTATGGCATATGAAGTGTTTTATGGCTTGGTGTGGTATGTCAAAAAGCTGTTATTTTAAAAACTCATATAGTAGTCTCAAGAGTTTCTAAAAAAAGCATTTCATGAAAACTTGCATCAGTGACCAAAAAACCCTCTATACAATCTAGAAATAGAAGGGAACCTCCTTAACTTGAAGATTATTTATCAAAAACCATCAGTAAACATAATGTTAAATATTAAAACACTAAATGAATTTCCACCAAAGGCAAGGATGCCATTAATGCCCTTATTGTTCAAATTGTTCTGGAAGTCCTAGCTAACACTAAGGACAAGGAAAAAGATAAAGTTGAAATGTTTAAAATGAAATAAATTATCATTATGTGCAGATTATGAACACATGTGACTAGAAAACACAAGGATCAAAATGACTAGGAACTTCATTGTAGTGGTCAGATACAAATCAAATATTCAAAATTCAAAATATTCTTATTTCAAATAAGAATATGTAATGGAAAAGATGGGAAAATGTTATGGAAAAAGATACAACTCATACACACATTTTAAATACAGAGGGATAACTATAATTATACAAGATCCATATGCAGAAACTTTTACATTTTACCAAAGGACACAAAAGAATACCTAAATAATTTGAGAGATATACTTTGTTCCTGAATGGGATGTGAAGCAAGAGAGCTCTCATATCTACTGGTACGAATCTAAATAGCTATAATTTATTTAGAAAACTGACAGTATGTTCTAAATTTAAACATAGACATATTCTTATCATCAGAAATTCCACTCCTAGGTATATGCCCAACAGAAATAAAATACATTTATAAGAATGTTCATAGAAACATGAATTTTAATAGGCAAAAACTTAAAGCAAATCCATACATTAGTATGGATAAATTGTGGACACTATAATAATGAAAATTAACAAATGACTTTTCCATGAAATACCATAGTTGAATCTCACAAGCATAATATTAAATGAAAGAAACTAGACCCCCCAAAATACATATGAATTCACTTATTTGAAGGTCAAATAGCAAGGCTAGTTAATCAGTCATTTTAGAAGTCAGGAGAGTATTTACTTTGGGGAGGAAGGAGGGAATCGTGATAGAGAGGAATACATGAAGGGAACATCTGAGTGTCCTGGTGATGTTCTAGTTCTTTAAAAAGTGGTTAATGGGTATTTTGTGGTTTTCACTCCTTGCACTAAATGCCTATGACTTGTTATCTTTTATGTATGTATATTAGATTATAATGTTAATGTTTTAAAATTACTTTTGAAATGGTTATCTATGGGGAAGAGAGGGAACACAGTATTGGGGACAGGGATAGAAGTTAAATTTCTCTAAATATGCCTCATTTTTTAGAATCATGAGTCTGGATCTTTTTAATATTTTAAATAATTATAAAAGACAAAATAAAATTAAAAGAAATGGACTTGCTCATCAAATTGGTGCCATAATAACTCAGAGAGGAACCATTTCTAATGACTTTTAAATGCAGTAATTTGACTTTCCATTTCTAGTGGGATACATCTTAAAGATAGAATTAATTTTTAAAATTTTAAATTGTTTTCATTAGTCTTATTAGTGATAGTTTGGTATCATTGTGATAAAGGAAATAAGTACTTTTTAGTGTAAGCAGTATTTTTGGCATAGAAGAAAGGATATATAGACATATCCTATATGTCATGATCAATGACATCATGTAAAAACTCTGTAGTCCTGAATTTGAGTTAGAAATATGCTATAAACTCATGATATGTTTTACATTAAAAATACCTTTTATCTTTGTCTACTGAAAAAGCCTAGAAACACTGACCAATCCAATCACAATGAGCAAACTAGTACCAAGATTGTCATCTTTTAATACCATTTCCCACCAAAAGGAGCCAAGAGAAATTACAAGGCTGGGGCAGGAAATGTTCAAGTTGAGACTAGGTCATCTTGTCCTACCAGACAGCAAGGAAGCTATCAAAGTGGAGGCATGTCAAAGGACTCAAGAGTTAACTTGAAGAGGCTGCAACTGACCAAGTAGGAATGATTTCATTATCAATAAAAATAACTACAATATTGAAATACATAACGTTTATTAAAGATGAGTTCTTCTTGATAATAGTAAAACAAAACTCATTGGTCACTACTGGGAGATGCTGGTGAAACAACTCATTATTTTGAAAACTCATACATAAAAATAATGAAGAATTCATCTTACCCTTCTTGTATGATATATACCTCACTGAAATCAAACAAGTGATAAGAGGAAATTTGTCTTTATGAAAGTATTCCAACTAATAAATAAAGAAGTTATGATAGTACCAGGATATCACCATTTCACAACCCCTATGGATCTAAGCAATGAGCATCAGTGGCTGCTGACATCACAAAAGAGAGACAGACATTACTTGCTTCCTGATGGAAGTACATAACCCCGCCTATGAGGTATTCTTGTGAAAAGATCAAACCTGAATTTGATCAAGTGTCTAACTCTACCACTTAATAGAGGGCAGAAAAACTACTGGGATGTAATCAGTAAAATTTATACTGGGAAGCTCTACAAAATAAATGATATGAGAGGGAGGGAGGGAGTAAGGGAGGGAGGGAGGAGGAGAGAAAGAGAGAGAAAGAAAGAAGAACCTAAAGATTAAATGATAGTTAAGAGACATATCAACCAATTGCTGTATGTGTAACTTATTTGTATCTTTATTTAAACAAACTATTAAAAGAAAATTTATGAGAAAATCAAGGAAATTTGTCCACTGGCTATATTATTAGAAGGTAATTATTAAATTTTTAGATGCAATAATTGTACTGAGAATATGATTTTTATAAAGAGCTTGCATCTTTTAGAAATATATACTAAAATATTTGAGATAAAATGATGCCATGACTTGCTTCAAAACAATCCTGGATAGAAGCGTGGGGTTACATAAATGAAACAAAATTGGCCATGAACTGATACTTCTTGAACTTGGGTGATGAGTTCACGGGAGTTCATATTTTCTACTTTGGTAAATGTTTGAAGTTTTCCAAAATAAAAAACATCTTAAAGAATGGTTCAAGGAAAATAAAGCTGATTAAAATTTCCAGTTCTCCCCAATTAATCTATAAACCTCAGTATGCTCAGATACTCAAAGATATAATTAATTACAGTCATACAGTCATAGTAAGTCCTTCCTATGAAAGAAAGGAACAGGGTGTAATGAGAGCTTATAGCAAGGGGGATCTGCACTTATTTATAACATAATTGTTAATGGATCCATACTTTTTATTTGTTTCTTTTAAGTTGCTCATTTTATTTGCATGTAAGTTACTCATTATGGAAAAATGATCCAAGTGGATAAATTTAACTTAAGTCAATAAAGGGAGGTAAACAACAAAGAGAGACATGTAAAATATATAGTTTGTTAATTTTACTTTTAGGGAGTTGAACAATGGTTTGATAGCATCATTTTAAAAAGAATTCTATGTGAAATTCAATCCCTTTAGATCTCATCAGGAGTACTGTGTTTGTTCTTGGATGCCACATTTTAAAAGAGATATCAACTACTGTGGGATAGCCAGAGGAGAATGACCACAACTGTGAGGTGATCCAGAAACCCTGTCAAATGAAAAGGAGTTGAAAGTACTAGGAATGTTTAACCTGGACAGGAAAAATCTTGCATGTACATGCAAACAGCCTTGAAATATATGAAAAGCCTGCCTGACAAGCAGTTGGTGGGTATATTTACAATATGTCACTCAGGAAAGCCAATAATGGGTCAAAGTTGCAGAATAGTATGTTTTGTCCCCACTGTGGAGAACTTTCTATGAGAGCTGTCCAACAGTGGACTCTGCTGCCCTAGATAATAAAAAGCTGCTACTGGAAGTGGGCAAACAGACAGGACAACATAAAATCCCAGGTCTCTTCCAGCCCTAAGGTTCTGAGTTTTAAGTTGTTCAACAAAGACCTGCTTAAAACCAAGGGGGAAGCTTCCTTAGCTTAAAAAAGTTTTCCTTAACCAGACATGTGCCTGTTTATTCAATAAACATAAATACAGGGGAGATATTTTCAGGGGGGAAATCAATACTTTTAAAGATAAAACCCATCAATGTTACTTGTGTCAAGTGCCTGGAGTAAATTAAGTTTACAACTTCAGCAGACTGTCACGTGAAAGTGTAGCAGTGACTAACAAATTGAATTACTATAGTACTACATCACTCACAAAAGTATTATTGATAGTGACAGAGGGATATTGAATTTAAATTATTCATTTTTATTGATTGAACAACACATCTTAACTAGGAAACAAGGAGGAAAAAGCTGAGATGTTAGACTTGGATTTTATCTCTCATCAAGAATGATCCCCAAAAAGAATATGTGTATATGCAGTTGAGCCCTACAAAAAGCATCAAATCCACTGAGGTTTTTTCTGGACACCCCTCCAGCCTTGTCTTTTCTATTCACGTTCATCTCACCCCCACCTACTCACCCAGAGCCAGTGCTTCAATGACCCCTCCTTCTTGAACTCCCTCCTTACCCTGTCCTTCATGGCCTGGTTTCATTCCTTATTTCAAAACCATGTATTGAAACCATGTATTGAATACTTTTTCTATGCTAGACATTGTGTTGGACATCAGGGATAAACAAATGACTTTCTGTCATGGAAGATATAATCTAATGCAGAGAAAGAAACACATAAAGCAAAAGAAACCAAACTTCAATAAAGACCTGTACATTTTTCCCCACCATCTAAAATATCCTGTCCTAATCTCTGTTCTTCTTGTATCTAAACATATTCTTTGCCTTTGGGAAATCAGAAAACCCACCTGAGAATTCCATATAACCTATGGACTGCCTCCCTAGAAAAAATACAAAGAAAACATATATATGTTTACATACATAAATTTTTCATAAATTTTTTAGGAGTTCAAATAAACAAGTTCAAATAAACATTAACAAGAAGGCCTAGAGTTAAAAGCCCCTGCCCTAAGATGTTAATGACCTTAAGTAGTAGTAGTTAGGTAGTTAATGTTTTCCTAATTCAGGGGCATTTACATTGTCCTGAGGAAACTTCTGGTATCTAAATGCATTAAGGCAAAAGAATTAAGTGACAGTGAGAATTTTAGGATTCCTATAGGGCCAAAAAAGTGAGGAAGGAATTATCCTCCCAAATTATCCCACACAGGTGGCCTAAGTGAAGAGATGTACTATGTCTAAGTCTTGTTCACCAAACAAAAATTATTTCATCCAAGTTCTCTGCAGCCCTTTCAGGCATCTGTCTGCCACCTACAAAACCTCCCTTGTTTCATTTTTTAATTAAACAAAGACAGGAACATCATTCCTTCCCCCTATAAAAAACAACACCACCACAATTTACATCCATGAGTTTTACAGTCGCTCTAGATGCTCTATCTTAATTGTTTTGGAGTCTTTTTTAATTAAAACACGTATAGTTCTTGTAGAGCTTAAAAATTAGGCAGCTATCATTGGGCCTCAGGCAAGGAATTTTCCTTGCAGCAGAGAAGTAGCCCCAGGAAAACAATAATCATCAGGCTAAATCCACTATCCCTTTTTAGCTTAAAGCCTTCCTCTTCAAAGTGTGGTTGATGGGCCAGCATCATCAGCATCAAAATCACCTGGGAATTTGTAAGAAATGCAGAATCTCAAGCTCATCCCAGGCCCACTAAATCAGAATTTGCATTTTAATAAGGTACCCAGAGGATTTTTGTGCCTACTAAAGTTTGAGAAGCACTGTCTCAAAGAACAGTTTAGTACATGTTGTAGCAGCACTGAGTAGACTCCCAGGCCTAAACGACTTAACTATTGGGCAACTGGGTTTAAAGATTAAGGTGCTTTCACTGGGGTAGTCTCAGCATCTAGCAAGTGCCTGGAAACTAAGAAACTACAATAATCATTTGTTCATTGATCCATTTAAAATTTTTTGTGAAGCATCTACTATATGTGAAGCACTGTGCAAGGCATTGTTGAGAAAGCCCTTATGGAGCTTACAGTCTAGTGCAGTGTTTATAAAAAAAGGTGTCACTTAACCATCTACATCAAAATTACAAGGGGTGGGTGCATGTTTAAAACAGGCAAATTCCTGGGACCCACCCCAGATCAGCTAAACCAGAATCTGAATGGATATAGTTCCAGGAGTCAGCAGTCAGGTGATTCTTATGCAGACTGAAGTTTGAGAATCACTGACTTCTGGATTATAGAAGATTAATGAATAAAGTCATTCATTCAACAAGTTTTTATTGAGCTCTACTACGTGTTAGGTAATCTTTTAGGCACTAGAGATATAGCAGTGAACCAAATTTCCCTTTCTAGTGAAGTGTACATTCTAAATAAAGGAGGCAGATTATAAACAAATACATATGTCAATAAGCAAAAAGTGCTATGAAGAAAACTAAGGCCTGGTAAAAAGTTAATCAGTGATGTGGGTGCTATTTCATATAGGATGGTCCAGGAAGGCCTCTCTATAAAGGTGATAATTGAATCAAGACCCAAATGAAATGAGGGAATGAGCCATACAGATATCTGGGAAAGATTTTCCCAGGAACAATATGGGCAAAGTCGCTTTGGCGGGAGACAGTCTGACTGGTTCAAAGACAGAAAAGAGAACAATAAGTGGGCCAACAGGAAAGTGATTGGAGAAGATTCAGAGAGGGAATATAGGTGTAGGAACATGAACAGGTCATTTTAAGGACTTTGGATTTTACATTGTGAGAAATAAGAAGTCACTAGAGGGTTTTAAGCAGAGAAGCAAAATGATATGACTTATGTTTTAAAATGTTTTGCTCTGGGTGCTGTGTAGAGAACAGACTGTAGGGAGTATATTAGTTAGGGTAAGTCTAAGGTGCTATAACAAAGTGAACCAACCTTATGGTAGTTTAAGAGAAAGGAGTTTGTTTCTCTCTCACTTAACAGCCCTGATATGAATGGTTCAGATCCGTAGGGTAGGTCTATTACTCATGATAGTTCATGGACCTAGATTCTTTCCAAGTTGTCGTCGCCTTGCCATTGCTTAAGGCCTTGTCATGGACTGCAAGCTCAAAGTCGTATTATCAAGATGTCTAGGCCTCACAAAAAAATGCATAGCACTTCTGCTCATATTCTATTGATGAGAACTTAGTCACACAGCCATATCTAACTGAAAGCAAGGATAGGGTATGTAGTCCAGACAGACAGCTATGCATTCAGCTGTATTTCTTTGACTATAGAAGAAGGTCATATGGGTTTTCATGAACAACTAGCAATATCTTCCATAGACAGCTAGAGCAAATGAAGGCAGATGTTGCAGTCATTCAAATGAAAGGTGATGGTGGCATGGACCAAGGTGGTGGCAGTGGAAATAAGGAGGAGTAGTTGCTTTCTGTGTATGCTATATTTTGAAGGTTTTCTGATAGATTGGATCTGGATGTGAAAGGGTCAAAGATGACTCCAAGAACTTTGGTCTGAATGACTTGAAGAAAGGAGTTGAATGAATGATTGGATGAAAAATATTCCACCTGAGCCAGACATTGTACCCTTCTCCCCATCTTCCTAAACCCAATACTACATCTTAGTGTGAATAAGACTCAACTTCTTCCTTGAAAACCAAATTTCAAATTTCAATTCTAGTACTTTCTATTTGTGTGATCTTAAGCAAATCATTTCATTCTACCAGGTCTTAGTTTCCTTGTCTATAAAATAGAGACAATATTGGCATCAACCTCATAAAGTTACTGTGAAGATTAAATAAGGTAATGTACAGAATGTACATAATATAGTGCAGGACAAATAGGAAGCACTCAATAAAAACAGCCCATCAGTCTTGTGATAAAGATTACACGTGATTATATATACCTTTGTAAAGCAAATAACACAATTTTTTGGCACATGCAAAGTACTCAATAAATGGTATTTATTATTATTAAACAGGGGAGGCTAGAGTTGCCAAAGACAAATTTAGTGACTTCCCAAATTATTTCAGAGACGGCTCTGAGAAGAGTATGTCATCTTACCACAATGCAGAAACTAAACGAATGTGCTCTATAGAGTTGTAGACTATTACAAATATTTCTCTTAGACCCTTAGCTTATAAGTATCAGTCACAGTTTCTCTTTATCTCTAGTGTACAGGACTCTGACATCTTCCATCTACTAGTGTCAGAGAGAAATACAAAAGATCTTCATTCTGTAGGGGTGGAGGGAAAGCTCCCTCTTCACCCACTGAAGGTTCATTGAAAATGAAGTGACAAAAGCAGATTGATAGGAGAGAAAAGTATACAAAATGTATTTAACATGCATAGCACAGAGGAATCACAGGAGAATTATTACTCAATAACTTAATGAGGTCCATATGCTTATAGATCCTTCTTTGTAGGGGTAGGAGAGTTCAGGGTGTAGGAGTAAATGATTTTCATGGGAAATGAATGAACCCAAAGAGCATTGGCCTAGGAAAAAATTCCTCTCAGCTCTAGGGGCGGTAGTGGGAAGGTGAGGGGCAAAACTGGACTATAGATAAAAATTATCTTATTAAATTGCAGATATAGTCCCCCAGGTAACCACTCATAATTGCCTCATAGGAATAAGAAAAGGGTATCAGAGAGACAGGGAGGCAGGGAAAGATCAGAGAGAGTCCTTGAGGCTGCTTTTGTAGTTCAGCACATCAAAGCACAATATTTTGGGATATCACTTTCTAAGTACCAACATTCTCCTTTCTGAAATTTCCCTAAAAGTTTCATATGTTAAAAACTGAGTTGATGGCTAAAGAGAGAAAAATCAAATTAGTAGCTGAGGGGCAAACCAATCTCCCATTTCGGGGAATAGGTCAGTCCAATTAAACAGTTGTGTCTCAATTCAGCAGGCGGTATCTGCAGGGCTCTCATCAAAGTTTAATCTTTATATGGCACAGGCAAACAGGTGTCTAAAAAGAGGCATTTCTATGGAAACATAAGAAAAACAAAGGTTAATGTCTAGAGCAATCTATTTAGGTTGGTGCAAAAGTAATTGCGTTTTTAGCATTGTTGAAATTCGCTATTTGATATTGGAATACATTCTTAAATAAGCGTGGTTACGTTATACATCATTTTAATGCTCATTTCTAACTTTATGTGCTTTTTGCTAATGACTTATTACTTTGTTTATTTTATATTTATTTTAGACTATGGAAATGATGTTAGACAAAAAGGAAATTCGAGCTATTTTCTTATTCTAGTTCAAAATGGGTCATAAAGCAGCAGAGACAACTCACAACATCAGCAATGCATTTGGCCCAGGAACTGCTAATGAACATACTGTGCAGTGGTGGTTCAAGAAGTATTGAAGGGAGAGGAGAGCCTTGAAGATAAGGAACACAGTGGCTGGCCATCAGAAGTTGACAACAACCAATTGAGAGCAATCATCAAAGCTGATTCTCTTACGACTACATGAGAAATTGCCAAAAACCCCAATGCCAATCATTCTATGGTCGTTCAGCATTTGAAGCAAATTGGAAAGGTGAAAAAGCTCAATAAGTGCTTGCCTCATAAATTGATCGAAAATCTAAAAAATCGTTGTTTTGAAGTGTTGTCTTCTCTTCTTGTACACAATAACAAACCATTTCTCAACCGGATTGTGACGTGCCATGAAAAGCGGATTGTATATGATAACCAACCAGCTCAATGGTTGGACCAAGAAGAAGCTCCAAAGCACTTCCCAAAGCCAAACTTGCACCAAAAAAGGTCATGGTCATTGTTTGATGGTCTGCTGCCAGTCTGATCCACTATAGCTTTCTGAATCCTGGTGAAACTATTATATCTGAGAAGTATGCTCAGCAAATCCATGAGGTGCACTGAAAACTGCAATGCCTGCAGCCGGCGTATGTCAACAGAAAGGATCCAATTCTTCTCTGCGACAATGCTTGACTGCAAGTTGCCCAATCAATGCTTCAGAAGTTGAAGAAATTGGGCTACAAAGTTTTGCTTCGTTCACCATATTCACCTAAACTCTCTCCAACCGACTACCACTTCTTCAAGCATCTCAGCAACTTTTTGCAGGAAAAACACTTCTACAACCAGCAGGATGCAGAAAATGCTTTCCAAGGGTTTGTCAAATCCCAAAGCACAGAATTTTATGCTATGGGAATAAAAAAACTTATTTCTCATTGTCAAAAATGTGTTGATTATAATGGTTCCTATTTGATTAATAAAGATGTGTTTGAGCCTAGTGATAATGATTTAAAATTCACAGTCTGAAACCACAATTACTTTCGCACAAACTTAAATATAAGCTAGTTTCTTTAGAGTCTGGAGGGCAGTCTGTTGAGAAGATTTTTAGATTTGGGTTGAAAGCATCTGCATGTGAAGCAGAAGCAAATAGTGGCAATCAACAGATTTTCCTGGTCTGTAGTTTGCATGTCACAAAGTTTGTGCAAATATAAGCTGCTGTGGTTTTTCTTTAAAGCTAAGTTGACCAGCTTTGGCTTGTGGGTCTCAGGTTTAAAAAAGCAGTTTTAATTTCTAGTGATTCCAAATCAGGAGAGTAGGAGAAAAACTTAAAAAGTTAATTTGGAGACTTGTGATCAGATATAAAAGAAACTAAGAATTCAGGATTCAGTCCAGATAATAAAAACTCAAAAACAATGGACAGGGCTAAAATCTAATAAAAAGTACACTACGGTTTTCTTCCAAAACGTAATTTCCTTTCTCTAGTCCCCTGATTTCTGACAATATAATCACAGTAAGGCAAATTTGTTTATAAAATAAGATTAGTTTCATTAACTTGGCCTGATTATTTGCATAAAGTGCAGCAACAACAGTGATTGATCATATAGGCTTTTTTAAAGGTTGGCTTTGCTGGATTGTTTTTTCAAAGAACCTCAGATTAATCTCTCAGAGCTAACCCCCTCCCTGCAAAAAATAGATAAAAAGTCTGTGTGTGGTGACAAGTCCCAGTCTCTTCTGTTCTCTGGTGGTTCATCTTTCCTGGTTATTTGATAAGACTCCTAGGGAGGGGGTCATACATAGAACAATTGCATTCTTTTTGAAAAGAAGTTTTCATAATCAGGTAAAGAAATTCCAGAGACAGTAGGATAGATAGACGGAAAGGCCAGGGAAGGTCAAAGAGAGACCTTGGGGCTGCTTCATTAGTTCAGCATGTCAAAGCGCCATATTTTAGGGCAGGCATCCTCAAACTACTGCCCACAGGCCACATGCAGGTGTTTTTGCCCACTTGTTTTTTTACTTCAAAATAAGATATGTGCAGTGTGCATAGGAATTTGTTCACAGTTTTTTTTTTAAACTGTAGTCCAGCCCTCCAACGGTCTGAAGGACAGTGAACTGGCCCCCTGTTTAAAAAGTTTGAGGACCCCTGTTTTAGGGTACCATTTTCTTAGCCCCAACAATACAAACCATAAGGTTGCCGCAGTTTTATTAGCCACTTGTAATGCTCACATGTTCTGGAAGAACAAAGCTTCCATCAGAGACTAAATTCAAGCCAGTTTACATGAATGCCTACACTTGACAGGATAAAAAGACTTCCACAAACCAAACAAAGCAGAAAGACTTGTGAGAGCCACTAGTCTCCTTTTCCTCCTTAGTCCTTAGTGTTACTCATTGAATTCAAGCAACAAAGTATATCTCTGATCAGGAAATAGGATTTCTATTATGACTCATCTGTTATGCTGTTATAGTATAACAGGACTCTGTGAATCCTGAGTCTATCTCCCAAATTGATGAGACTCCCAGCATTTGAATTCTTCAGTTTGTTCGTGCTGTTCCCATCCAAGACTGGAACCTGAGCCATACATGAGCAAAATATTCCAGAAGGGAATATTTTTTCTATACCTACTGAACATACTGATCTTCCATGTTAGTATTTACCTCCTGCTTGATTTGGGTTAGAACCCTGAATTCACATCTTCTATCTATCTGTGAAACATGTGCAGATTACCTTGGCTTTTTCTGGGCCTTAGTTTTCCCAATTGTAAAATTGAGTTAATGGTGGTATCCACTTCACAGGGCTATTGTGGGAAATGAAATAATGTTTTTAGAACACCAAGTATATATTAATCATCCAATAAATGGTAATGGGGATAATGGTGATTGGAGTGGTAGCACCCATTAGAATTTCCAGACCATTCTCTGGTTACCTCCCATCAAAACATTTATCTCATTTCTCCTCAAGGCCCTAACTGCTTGCTTAATTTGTTGAACCACCTCCTAACCTGCTGATGATAGTTTAATGCATTAACCACCCCCACTAGATAATACATTACATGCATTCTGACAACATCCTTGAAATATTTATCTCAAAGAATAATAAAAATGAAAGGGATATACCCCAAAGAAAGAGATTTGAGAGAGAGTTATTTTGCCTACTCCACATTCTGTAAGGAGACCCCTATTCTATCTGGTATAGAACCAAGCCTGACTGGTTGTATTTAGCTCCAAATGTAAAAAAGAAAAAAAAAGGGAGAAAGAGAAGGATGGGTGTTGCCAGGTATTTCAGAAATTGACTTTTGAGCCAAGCTATTTGAACATATTATTTTGGGAAAAAAGACGAACAGAGGCAAACAAGTCTTTGTCATGCCAACCTCCCTATTCCCCTGCTTCCCTGCATTCTAGCTCTCCACCCCACAACACAAACACACACATAAAGCAAATATCTCCAGACACCAGGTAAGCTGGGTGAGAGACCATAACATTCTGTCACAGTGGGGCCAAGGGTAAATGCTGTGTTGTGTTGTGTTGTAGTCAAATGCATTTGATAAGAAATAACGCATGAAAAGTGGAGCACAGGTTTTGTCAGAAACATGCAAAAACACCTCTGTGCCTCTCAGAATTGATAAACATTAAAAGGCTGAACACAGAACAAAATGTGTCAGAATCTTCTCTTCCTGAGAATATTGGATTTGCTATGGCTATTTTTGAACACTCTGATGGCCCATAAGAAGTGATAAAATATTTTAGATGTGAGTTGATCTTTTCCAGAAGAGCAGAAGACCCTGGCTAGGGTATCTGGCTGCTGTAGATTTTTACATTTCAATCAGACACTGGAAAAGCTTTTTTGTATGAGACAAAGGGCTGTGTCATATGTTCTTCCAAATGAAATCAACAACACAGAATGCCACCCTATTCTTCAATTCGTAATCTCTTCCAGAAGTGTTTGTCAGTCTTGGTAACTTCCCAAAGGACCCAAATCTGAACCCTCTTGGCTGTCTGACAATCCAAGCCTTCCCAACAAGAAATGATTTTACCTGAGAATGTAGAATTTTCCGTGGATCATGGCTGAGATCTTCTTTAGAAAACAAAAGTTCTAAGTCAGGCAATAAGACAATTCAAAAATTTTTAAGCCAAACCAGGGCCAGTCTCACCAAGAAGTGGCTGTCTATAGTCATAATTTCTCATCAGTTTACCATGCAGTATCAAAATTCATTCCTTTGCAGTAAGGCACAGAAGGTGCTAGTTAAAAGGTATCTCCCTCCAAAAAAGGAGTATGCATGTATTAGCTTATGTGGAAAGGAGGCATGTGTGAGTCCTTTGATAGAGCCAGAGCATTTGGATATAACTGTACCAATGGAGAGTAGGTGTGAAGCAGGCCCTGGTTTCTAGAATTGGGGATAGAGTGGGAGGAGGAGTTGGCACATCAATAACACTAAACAGTGTTGCTAAGAGCCAGGCCTCTGGACTTTCCCCATTTTTTTCGGGGGGAGGGGGGCAGAGTCTCACTCTATTGCCCAGGCTAGAGTGCCATGGCATCAGTCTAGCTCACAGCAACCTCAAACTCTTGGGCTCAAGGGATACTTCTGCCTCAGCCTCCTGAGTAGCTGGGACTACAGGCATGTGCCGCCATGCCCGGCTATTTTGTTCTGTATCTTTTTAGTTGTATGACTAATTTCTCTCTATTTTTAGTTGAGATGGAGGTCACGCTCTTGCTCGGGCTGGTCTCAAACTCCTGACCTTGAACAGTCCGCAAGCCTTGGCCTCCCAGAGTGCTAGGATTACAGGCGTGAGCCACCGCACCCGGCCAACTTTCCCCATCTTTTTTTTTTATTTATTTCAGTATATTATGGGGGTACAAATGTTAAGGTTACATATATTGCCATTGCCCCCCTCCCTCCTTAAGCCAGAGCTTCAAGTGTGACCATCCCCCAGACGGTGCACATCGCACTCATTATGTATGTATATACCTGTTCCCTCCTCCCCTTCCACCTGCCCAACACCCAATAAATGTTGTTTCTATATGTCCAGTTAGGTGTTGATCAGTTAATACCAATTTGCTGGTGAGTTACATGTGGTGCTTGTTTTTCCATTCTTGGGATACTTCACTTAGAAGGAGTTCCAGCTCTATCCAGGAAAATACAAGAGGTGCTATATCACTGTTGTTTCTTATAGCTGAAAAGTACTCCATGGTATACATATACCACATTTTATTAATCCACTCATGTATTGATGGGCACTTGGGTTGTTTCACAACTTTGCAATTGTGAATTGTGCTGCTATAAATATTCGAGTGCAGGTGTCTTATTTGTAGAGTGTCATTTGTTCTTTTGGGTAGATGCCCAGTAGTGGGATTGCTGGATCAAATGGTAGATCTACTTGTATCTCTTTAAGGTATCTCCATATTGCTTTCCACAGAGGTTGAACTAGTTTGCAGTCCCACCAGCAGTGTAGGAGTGTTCCTCTCTCTCCACATCCACGCCACCGTTTATTGTTTGCAGACTTTTCAATAAAGGCCATTCTTACTGGAGATAAGTGATATCTCATTGCAGTTTTGATTTGCATTTCCCTGATGATTAGAGATGTTGAGCATTTTTTCATAAATGCCTTCTTATTTTACACTAGCCCCTGAAGGTCCCTAAATGATAACCAGACTTTATCATCTTAGTAGAATTTTAATCAGCTTTATCTGGTAACTATGAAAAGCAGAGAAAGCTAGAGACATAAGAGGAGGAGATGGGAATTTATGAAAGATGTGTAGATAGAGAATATTTTTCCCTCATTTCCTGACATTGCTTTCTATGCCTCTACTTACTCACTTACTTCTTCCCAGAGAGGTGAGAGTTACCTGAGTGGTGAATCTTGTCAAAAAACCCATCCCTTTTGTCCCAGATCTTTATCTCCTCTTATTCTTGGGAGTAAGGCTCTCCACAGAGAGTGTGTGGCCTGCTCCTTTCCTTCATGCAGAGAGTTTTTACAGGAACATAAATATCCATGGGGAGGGGAAGGACAATATGATGGCCTAGAGCTGTCTCTGACTGGGTGGATTAAATTTCAGGAAGTTCAATTATCCACAGATATAAGCTACACTTTTATTAGCTTAATTAGGAATAAATGGGCTATTTCATTTCCCATCTGTTTTGCTTTTTTTTTTTTTTGGTAAATATCTGTCAGTTCTGAATTTTGAGGTGTTATTTATTGGACCTCCTCCAGTCCAAACACCTGATGCAGTGGACCAAGAATACAAAGAAATAAGCAAGAACTAGAATTAGCAGGCTAAAATAACAAGAGGAGGATCTCTGGGTGGGGCTAGGACACATGGCTATAGGCCTTAGACGTCAGCATGCAAACAGGGTATTTTGAACTTGGCAGTCTACAGAGGCTTACATTGGGCCAAGACTCTGGTGTATGTAATTAATTATACAATTGGCTTTCAAATGCACAAGGCCAAAATTCACCTCTTCATGAGAAATTTCTCCAAATTGAATTAAAGTTCACAGATCATGGACTACAGATATTTCGGTAGACTGGCACACCTGGCAAGGCTAAAATCAAGATTTCTTCCATCTGTCAATTTTCCTTCAGATAATATTGAGTCTTTAGCAATTGTGAGTATTGAATATAGATAATGAAATTTTATGTGGGTTAACTTCCCTAAGGACTATGGATTGGCCTATGTGCTGACTGTTGCTACATAACAAATTATCCCAAAACATAGTGGCTTAAAATGAAAATATTTATTATCTCACAGTTTCTGTGAGTCAGGAATCCAGTTCAGGCTTAGCTGGATTCTCTGTCTCAGGGACTTTCACAGGCTGCAGTCAAGCTGTATGCTAGGACTGTAGTCACCTCAAGGCTCAACTGGGGGAGGATCTGTTTCCAAGCTCACTCACATGGCTGTTAGCAGAATTCAGCTCCTCAAAGATTGTTGGACTGAGGGACTTATCTCTTTGTAGCAAATTCCTTGTCACATGGGCCTCTCCATAGGGCAGCAGCAGGTGGCTTTATCAGCATAAGCAATGAAACATCAGAGACTTGGCATTGAACTAATACAAATTCTGAGGCCCTGAAGGAATTGCATCCATTCCAGTAAGAGACAGCACAGGCTAAAACTGCTCAAGAACCCAAACTCTGCACTGGCCTTTAGAACTTTTCTCATTAAGATTGAGTAGAATAAGAAGCTAGGGAGGATACATATTGGTCTTTAATTTCTTTGAACTTTCACTCACAAAAGAAAGAAAATTTTATGTGAACTTTAATTTCTTTGGACTTAAAGAAATTTGAACTTTCATTTCCCTGGACTTTAACTGAAAAGTACAAAAGAATTTGAATTTTAATGTCCCCTTAGAAATATGATAAAAATATTATATTCAAATTAGTGACATCTTATTGCTGCACATTATTATTATAGAGTTTTTATGTTGTCGTTTGATCTCATTGTATATTCTCTGATAGGCTACTTATGACAATGTAGCTGGACATTACTTGAGAAGGGAAATAGAGTTTGTTTGTTTGTTTGTTTGTTACCTAACAAATTTTTATCCTTGGGCAATGTGTGATCTTGATATTAATTTAGTTAATATAGTCTTCAGGCACATTTCAAAGCCTCTGGGTACACCACCATATACATTGTCCATCAGCAGTCCCAGTGATTGCTACTGCGAGAGTAACCTCATCAAAATGGGAGCATGATTGTCCTCATAAACTTCTGACCTTCTCCCTCCACATAGATGGCTCAATGGTTAAACTTAGCAGGTTAAGAGAAAAATAAACCAAGGAGTATTAGGGGAGACTCTTCTTCCCCACTCCACATGTTTCTTTGCATGTTGATGATATGATATTCCTATGGAGAAGAAAAGGGTTGGAGGTGATTTACCTGGTTGATGAGCTTCGAACAAGGAACTGGAACATGCATAGCTCCATCCATACTGCTGCTTCTTGGGATATGGCTGACTACAGAGGACCTGTGTTCTGTTCTGATTTCTGCCAACAATGAGAGGGGCCTGGCCCCATAAAAATGTCCTGCAGTGGTACAGCACAACCTATGACCAAGGAGGTAAGTCTCTCTAACACAGGGCCACAGTGCTGGAAAGCCCACTTTCCCACAGATATAAACCATCTCCTCTGCCCTAGCCTTTATCCATATCCAAAATGATATCTTAGACTCCATCTTTAAATTCCTTTGAATTTTTCAATTGTTCAGAACTCAGGCAAATAAAAATGCTGTGTATTGGTTGCCTTTCCACTTGCTCACAAACAGCAGTGGTGTAGATATGAAGAGATTGCTTCTCAAGATGACAGGGAATGTATAATTCCAATGAAGAAGGGGTGGGGGGCATGATCAGAACAAAGACAACATGAAAATTTGGGGGGTACCCAAAACAGGGAGTAAGACTCCCAAAACAGAGTCTTAACCACTTGGCCGAGGGCCAGATATTAGCCCCCAAAATAATAGAACTATATTCTCAGAATGTTACTTTCAAACTGAAAAAACCCTTTAAACCCTACAAACTCCCACTAAGAAATTCTCCTGATTCAACAAGGTCTGAAGGCTGAAGCAGAATTGAGTGACTGTGATAAATAGCGATATGATCAGTGGCTCATTTGCTCTCACAAATTCCTTATTGCCTGTGGGGATTTGCCTGATACTGGGGACATGAATTTGCAAATAATGTCTTTCTCTGGGTCTGGAAGAGTTTCTGTCATTTTCTTCATTCTTGTTGACATTTCCCCAATAATTTATGAGCTGCCCTTGATATGTGGAAGGATCAATAGCTGAGCGTGTCTTTGGGAACTAACTGGCAAAACAACAGTAACATGCTCCAGTGAGAAGCACCACATTTCTCTTGTCATGGTCAATATTTGAAGCTGGTGAAACATAGAGGTGAGTGTTTCTTTGTGCATATCTATGTCTCTTCAAATATTCTGAAACATGGATCCCTTTCTAACTGCCAAGGAGGGCAGTGATTTTTCCAAAGAGCTAAGAAACAGCATTAGGGGCTGTAAGGAGCCCTCTCAGAGGTGGCCATGGAAGTAAAGAGTAAATAGATGGACTCCATCTCCTCCCCTACTATACCTGAAGCATCTCAGTTTTAATCTGTTTTATATATTAGGATTTTAATTTTTTATTTCAAAATATTACAGGGATAAAAATGTTTTTATTGTATGAATACCTTGTATAAGGCTTAAGTTGGGGGGGGGGGGTTTTAGTGTGTCCATCACCAGAATAGTATTCATTGTACCTGATAGGTAAGTTTTTACCTCTCATTCTCCTCCTCCCTTCTATGTTTCCAATGTCATTTACATCTCTTTGTGCCAATGTGTGCCCATCATTTAGCTCCCAATTATTAGAGAGTACATATGCTGTTTGTTTTGCCATTCCTTAGACACTTCACTTAGGATCATGGTCTCCGGTTGCTGCAGAAGGCATTATTTCATTCATTTTTATGGCTGAGTAGTACCCCATGGTATATATACACCACATTTTCTTAATCCCCTCATGAATTGATGGGCACTAAGGTTGATTCCACATCTTTGCAGTTGTGAATTGTGCCATGATAAACATTCAAGTACTGGTGTCTTTTTGATAAAATGACTTTTTTTTCCTTTGGGTAGATACCCATGAGTGGGATTGCTGGATTGAATCATAAGTCTTTATTTATATCTTTGAGGAAACTCCATACTGTTTTCTATAGAGATAGTACTAATTTGCAGTCCCACCAACAGTATATAAGCATTCCTCTCTCTCTGCATCCATACCACATCTATAGTTTTTTGACTTTTTAATAATGGCCATTCCGACAGGGTAAGGTAGTATCTCATTGTGGTTTTAATTTGCAGTTCCCTGATGATTAATGAAGTTGAGCATTTTTTCATATATTTATTGGCCATTTGTCTATTTTCTTTTGAAAAACTTCTATTCATGTCTTTTGCTCACTTTTTAATGGGGTTGTCTGTTTTTTTCTTGCTGATTTGTTTAAGTTCTTTGTAGATTCTGGGTATTAGTCCTTTATCAGATGTATAGTTTGTGAATATTTTCTCCCATTCTGTAGGCTGTCTATTAACTCTGTTGATTACTTTGTTTCCTGTGCAGAAGGTTTTTGAACAACAGGTCCCACAATTTTAAAACATTTGCAAATTAAACAACAAAAAGACAAACAATCCAATTTAAAAATGGGCAAATGACGTGAATGGACATTTCTCTAAAAAAGATATACAAATGGTCAATAAGCACATGAAAAGATGCTTAACATCATTAATCATTAGAGAAATGCAAATCAAAACCACAATGGGATACCTCTACACACCCATTAGGATGGCTATTACTAAGAAAAAGAAAACCAAACAAACAAACAAAAATAACACATACAAAGAAAACCCCCAGAGAATAACAAGTATTGGTGAGAATATCAGAAATCTATAGATTGCTGGTGAAAATGTGCAGTGGTACAGCTGCTATATAAAACAGTATGGTGGCTCCTCAAAAAATTAAAAATAGAATTACCATATGATCTAACAATTCCACTTCCAGATACATACACAAAAGAATTGAAAGCGGATACTCGACCTGATATTCATACACCCTTATTCATGGCAACATCATAGCCAGTGATTAATGGATAAACAAAATGTGATACATACATACAGTGAAATTTTATTCAGCCTTAAAAAGGAAGGAAATTCTGCCACATGCTACTACATGAATGAACCTGAGGACATTATACTAAGTGCAATAAGCCAGTCACAAAAAGATAAACACTGTATGATTCCACTTACATAAGGTACCTAGGGTAATCAAATTCATAGAAACAGAAAATAGAATGGGGGTCGTCAGGAGCTGGGGAAAGGGAGGGCTGGGGAGCTATTGTTTAATGTGTAAAGAGTTTTGGTCTGGGAAGATGAAAAAGTGACAGATATGGACGGATTGTGATTATGATTGCACAACAGCATGAATGTGATGAATGCCATTGAGTGGTATACTTAAAAATGGCTCAAATGTTCTGAAACTATGGGCCTTGCTGCTGATGTTCTATCAGACATTACAGCTTTGTTGATAATGAGAAGAAGTCTTTTGCAATGTATGAGGCAGCCTAACCATCATCAGATGGTTCCAATATGCCCTTTAGGATAAGAAATTTATAGATTTTCTATTTTCTAAATGTAAACACTTTTCTTGGCAATCAACCATGCACAAACACATTGAGATCTTAGGTCATATTCAAGAATCAAATCCATCTTAGAGGAGAGCTCAGGAAATGGGACACAGAATGCATAAATGTGAGTATAGAGAAAGGCTTACAGCTTTGAGGGCTGGCTGGTACCTAGCTTCATCCATTGGAGTCAAAATGGTTGACTTATGTTCCCAGTAGCTTCCTTAATGGTTTACTATAAGAACACATTGATAGATAAACTTCTGAGAGCAAGCCAGGGAGAAGAAAAGTTGAAAAGTAGGGAGTACAGTGGATTCAGTTAAATATAGTTAAACACAGATGTCAAATTTGGAGTCTGGACTGAAAAGGTTCAAAGGCTGGAGAACACAAAGAAGATAGTCAACACAGAGAGCAGAAATGGATTGAGATGTAGGCATAAGCATAGTGTGATAAAATTTGGGTGGGAGGAACAGTAGTCCTGTCATTGAATATCAGGACATGATTATCACTCTTAATCCTGTGCCACTGGTGAATCTTACCCAATCTGTCCCCAAAATTCTGAACCAGGTAAAATGAAACAGTGGCAGGAGAAACTATTGAACATTCCTTAAAAATAAGCCCCCAATGTTAGAGAGAAATGTTTGGGGCCCAGAAGACCACTAAAGAGTAGGATGGGGTGCCATTCTCAAAACAGTCAATTCACATGTGACTGATCAAGAGTGAACCACAATACTAAGCTGAGTCACCAGAGGGGTTTTCATCATCATCAAGAAATTGGCAATTCTCACTCCCACTGGTGTCCACTGTGAAGAAAGTGAGTGTTTCCAGGCACACCTGGAGATTTCTAGGTCAACAACTACTAAACATGTTTAAAAGCCATTTATATGTTGTATGCAAATCTCAGGGTCATCCTTGACCTCTTTTTTTCTGTCATGTCCTACGTCCAGTCCTTCAACAAACCTTTAGACTCTGCCTTCAAAATACACCCAGAATCTCCTGCCTTCCATCTCTTTTTCTACCACCCTAGCCATTATCTTTTGCCAAGTGGACTACAGCAGCCACCTTACTAGTTTCACTGCCTCCACTTCTGCCTCCCAGTGATCTGCTCTAGACAAAACAACCAGAGGGAGCCATTTATAATGTAAGTCAGGTCATTTACATTATGTACAAAAAAGCAGTATAATACAGCTGCTAAGACTGCAGCTTTGGAGCTAGACTGGGATGGTTCACATTCCAGCTCCACTACTTTTTTTTTTTAATTTTTTTTTATTTTGGCATATTATGGGGGTACAGATTTTAAGGTTTCAATAAATGCCCATTTCCCCCCCTCCCCCCAAAAGTCTGAGTCTCCATCATGACCATCCCCCAGATGGTGCACATCTCACTCATTATGTATGTATATACCCGCCCCCCTCCCCCCTCCCACCTGCCCAATACCCTATTACTGTAGTACCTATGTGTCCACTTAGGTGCTACTCAGTTAATACCAGTTTGCTGGAGAATATATCTGGTGCTTGTTTTTCCATTCTTGGGATACTTCACTTAGTAGTATGGGTTCCAGCTCTAACCAGGAAAATATAAGATGTGCTATATCACCATTGTTTCTTAGAGCTGAATAGTACTCCATGGTATACATATACCACATTTTATTAATCCATTCTTGGATTGATGGGCACTTGGGCTGTTTCCACAGCCTTGCAATTATGAATTGTGCTGCTATAAACATTCGAGTGCAGGTGTCTTTTTTGTAGAGTGTCACTGGATCATTTGGGTAGATGCCCAGCAATGGGATTGCTGGATCAAATGGTAGATTCACTTGTATCGCTTTAAGGTATCTCCATATTGCTTTCCACAGAGGTTGAACTAGTTTGCAGTCCCACCAGCAGTGTAGGAGTGTTCCTCTCTCTCCGCAACCACGCCAGCATTTATTGTTTGGAGATTTTTTGATAAAGGCCATTCTCACTGGGGTGAAGTGATATCTCATTGTGGTTTTGATTTGCATTTCCCTGATGATTAGAGATGTTGAGCATTTCTTCATATGTTTGTTGGCCATTCTTCTGTCTTCTTTAGAAAAATTTCTGTTCAAGTCCTTTGCCCACTTTTTAATGGGGTTATTTGATTTTTTTCTTCCTAATTTTCGTGAGTTCTAAGTATATTCTAGTTATCAGTCCCTTATCAGATGCATAGGATGCAAAAATGTTCTCCCATTCTGTAGGTTGTCTGTTTACTTTCATGACTATTTCTTTGGCTGTGCAGAAGCTTTGTAGTTTGATCATGTCCCATTTATTTATTTTTGTTGCTGCTGTGATTGCCTTTGGGGACTTCTTCATAAACTCTTTGCCCAGGCCGATGTCTAGGAGACTACTTACTAGCTGTGTGACCTTGGCCAAGGAACTTAATCTCTCTGGGTAATTTCCCTCATCTTTACAATGGAGGTAATATTAGTAGCTACATTATAGATATGTTTGAGAATTACTGAGTTGATACACTCAAAGCACCTAGAACAGTACCCAGAAACATAAATATTAGCTATTGTTATCATGTCACTTACCTGCTCAAAACCCTTCAAAGGATTTCCATCATGCTTAGAATAAAATCCAAAGTCTATACTATGACCTGTAACATCCTGCATGAATTAATTGGCCTCTACATATCTCCCTGATTTCACTTCCTATCATTCTTCCCTTGCTCAATTCATTCAATTTACATTGGCCTCCTTGCTATTACAAGAACACACCAGACATTATAATACATATAGTTGGTAATTTCATTTGCTCATTCAACAAATATTTGTTGTGTACCTACTATGTAACACGAACTTCTCTTGGTTCTTAAAATATTAATAGATCAATAAAAAACAAATGAAAATTTATACCCTTAATTAATACATATATGCCCTTCTCCCTCCCATCTTTGTTTCTTGAATCCTAAACAAATAAAAGATAAGTGAAAGTTGACCTGGGAGAACATGGGCCAAGCAGATGCAAGAAAGAAGAGTGAGAGGTAAGTGGAAGATCCAGTTTCTCTTATGAGTGTCAGGTTTCTGTAAATTGGGTGGTTTATCAAAAAGCCCAGAGACCTCAGGGCCAATCACCTAGGTTGATGTCTCTCAGTCCAGAGCTGCACTAGTCTTCCAAACCAGCCAGTCCCATCCTCCCACACTCATGTTCCCAACGGAAACATTGAAGATCTTCCACTCTACATTGTGAGAAAATGACATATTTATTTAACTCAATAAGTACAACAGGAGCCAAGAAGTCATGCAGGATTATTTAGGGGATTATTTTAAAACATTGACTAAATTTATTGAGAAATAGAAAATGGATTTTTTAAATTAATGTAGACTAAGAAAGAAAATTTCACTGTTTTTTTCAGCTCATTACTAAATTAACTCCTGAGTTTCAAGACTTCATTTTCTATAAGGTGACCAAGAACATTGATCACTGAGCCAATCCAACAGGAATCCAGAGCACTCTTGACCTAGGCCTCAAGATGGCCCCTCCTGGATACTCCACAGCCCTCATACTCAGAGGTTCGTTTGTGACATTGCTTAGCCAAGGAGCAGAGAGATAAGGCAAACTGAAGACACCTTCTCAAGACTCTAGGTCTTCCAGGCTTGCAAATGCTATAGCGGCAGTCCCCAACACTTTTGGCATCAGAGACCAGTTTCATGGAAGACAATTTTCCACAGACCAGATGGGGGATATGGTTTGGGATGATTCAAGTGCATTACATTTATTGCACAGTCAAACCTCTCTGCTAATGATAACCTGTATTTGTAGCCGCTCCCCAGCGCTAACATCACCGCCTCAGCTCTGCCTCAGATCATCAGGCATTAGATCTCATAAGGAGTGTACAACCTAGATCCCTCGTGTGTACAGTTTACAGTAGGGTTCACGCTTCTGTGAGAATCTAATGCCATGGCTGATCTGACAGGAAGTGGAGCTTATGAAATGATACAAGTGATGGGGAGCCACTATAAATACAGATGAAGCTTTGCTTGCTGACCTGCTGCTCACCTCCTGCTGTGCGCCCTGGTTCCTAATGGGCCACAGACCAGTACCAGCCAGCAGGCCCAGGAGTTAGGGACCACAGCGCTATAAGATACAGGCTGCAGAAGGGCTCCAGGGCTAAAAGAAGAGGTTAGACAGCCAGTTCATCACAACAAAACCCTACCACTTTCTCCATCCTTATTTAGCACTGGGCCTCACCGGCTACTAGATCATACCCCAGCCATAATAATGCAACAGGTAACAGGTTGTGAATCAAGCTTGCTGTTTACAGAAATATGGTAGTAAATCCTTCTTTGAAGCAAAAAATATCCTATAATTCTTCTGCGTATCCATACTATATCCACAAATTTTCTATTTTTCTATTGTGTATTTTTTAATTATACAAGTACAACCTGGATATAGTCCTATAAAAATTCAATTGGTACACATAAAGTAAAAGGCCTCTTTGGTTACTGCCTCCTCATTCTATTCCCCTCCCCAAAGAGAACCACTAAGATCAGTTTGCTCTATATCCATTCCTCAGTGCCTTTTCCTATTCATCTTTGTTATTGTGTGTGCATATATCTAAATTTATGAAGTTTTGTGAGATTTTTCTCTTATAGAAATAGTGTCAAGCTACATATAGTGTATTTTTCACTTACCTCTTCTCCTTAACAAGATGTCTTTCAGATTTTCCATATCAGTAGATACAAAATTATCTTATCCCTTTTAACTGATATGTAACATTTTATAACAGGGCCACACCCTTGTTTATTTAATCAGTTATCATTGGTAGGGGAGGGAATTAGGTCAATTTAATGCTGCAAATAGCATCCTTGTACCTCCTCATGCATACAGATAGATTGAGTATCCCTTATCCAAAATACTGAGAACCAGAGTGTTTCTGATTCTTTCTTTTTTTCAGATTTTGGAATATTTGCATTATCACTGGTTCAGCATCTCTAATTCAAAAATCTAAAATGTCCCAAGGTGGAACTATCTAAAAAAGAAAAAAAAAGAAAATCTGAAATGCTCCAATGAGCATTTCCTTTGAGCATCATATTTGCACTCAACAGGTTTCCAATTTTGGAGCATTTGAGATTTCAAATTTTCAAGTTAGGGATGCTTTATCTGTATCATATATGGCCAAAATATATTCAAAACACTGTGCCAATTTATACTACCCAATAGCAAACGGGAGTATCCATTTCTCTTCATTCTCTCTAACATTAGATATTAACCAACTTTTTCAATTTTGCCAATCTGATGGGTGAAATAATATCTCACTTTTTCAATTTGCAATTTCCTGATTACTACTGAAGTCTAATACATTTTCAAGAGCTTAGTGAACTTTGAACTGTCTATTCTTTGAATTTATTTTAATCAAGTTTCACCAAAGTACAGGTGTTAGGGGGAGTGCACAGGTGAAAGTCCCTGAGAAACAACTTCTGTCTGAGAAATACATGAAAGAATGACTCTGTGATCACCAGGTCCTCCGTTTTCTTTCTTTTATAAAGCTGTAAATAAAATATCATTATTTGATCCAGAGTCCCTTGTAACATGCTTCTCAAATTTTTTTCTAGGACACTCAAATTCTGCACCTAATGTATCATATTTTGAGGGCTCCCACGTTCTCTTCACTTGGCTACTCTTGCAATTTCTGAAATATGCCTTATTATACACAATAACATCTTCTCTTTTGTCAGGTGCCCGATCAGGGGTTGGTTTATTTCCCTAAAACATCTCTTATTCTTGATAGTCAGCATACATTTTAAATGAAATTCCAATAATATGCTTTCAAATAGATTTTGTGTTTCCTATGGGTTGTGAACTTGCTTTCCTCTACTTTCCAGTTTTCCCCTACTAATTCCCTATTTCAGAAACAGTTGCCTTGACTAGGACTGAGGAACTTTGGAAATGATGGTTCTGATTTTCCCTCTTTCTCCATTTTTCTATGGTTAACCACAACAGTGTGATTCATCCACAGCCAATTCCTGTATAACTCCCTGTTTACTCCCCAAAGCCAGTTTATTTCCTTTTCCTGTGATTTCTAAGACAACTTACTTCCAGAAGTGATTAAATACAGCCTCTAGAAAATATGCCACCTCTTGGGGTTATTATTCAAAACATTTAACAACCATATGGCCCAGGCACAGACAGATATGACTGGATGTCTCAAAAAGGCAAACACTGATCTTTATATCATCCTAACACCAACTGGTTAAATGCCAGTCTTTCTTGCAATTCCTTCTCCCTGAGATTGTCTGCCAAGCCCTGTCTCTGCTATCACATCACCTTTTTGTCCACAAAACTTTATTCATTCATTCAATACACATTTATCAAGAGGCTTCAATGTTCCTAATATTCAGGCATTGTATTAGAGCAAGGATTCTCTCAACCTCAGTACTATTGACATTTGGAGCAGGATAATTCTTTGGAGGGGAGGGGCTATCCTGCACATTGTAGGATGTTTAGCAGCATCCCTTGCCTCTATCAGTAGATACCAATAGCGCCCCTGTCCTCAAGTCATGACATCATGATAATCAAACTGATTTCAAACATTGCTAAATGTCCCCTGATAGGACAAAATTCCTCTTCATTGAGAACCACTCTGTTAGATATTAAGGAGATACAAGAAAAGAATGACAACATCTCTGCCTTTGGTGAGATTACAGTCTCATTTAACATTTCCTTTAATGTACTGGTTTGGAAGCTTAATATATGTTTCTGTTGTTAGAGTTGTATTACCTAAATATTTAATCTTCCCCCTAAGTCTATAGAAGCATCTCTGCCTTGATAACCTTGGCCCTAAGAGTAAGAGATGTAGGTAATGAAAAATAGGTCAATTCTTATAAGCTTCATAAATAAAAACTGAATTACAATTGCACCTTTTTAATGCCATAGCTAAGTGCTAAAGAATTGTGGATAAATGCAACCACATTTCCCCACTGATAGAATTTAATAGTAGGAATCTTTTTATTATCTACACCTGAGTCTATATAGATACTGACTCCTCATACTGATACTGATACTGACTCCTCCTTTAGGTATTGATTAAGATCATGTGTGTAAAGCAACTAGCCCAGTTCTGAGTGCTTTTCATTATCTCATTCATTCACTACAACAAGCCCGTGAAGTAAATGCTATCATAATCCCAATTTTAAAGATGAGGGAACTGAGGCGCAGAGAGGTTAAATAAGTGGCCCAAGGTCATGCAACATTTAGTGGTGGACCCAAAGCCCAAATCTTCAACTACTACACATCACTGTTTTAATGAAGATAAAGAAGTGAAAGAAGGATGAGGAAGAGGAAGAGAAAGAGAAATAAATAATTAATCTTATCCCTGCCTCCTTTCATGGAGTCAGATTTGGTCCCAAAGGCAAGAGAAAGATGTTCCCTATTGTAAATGCTCCAGACCACTTTGGAACTTGATTGTGACCACCTCAGCACCAGGTGCCACAGACCCAAAGTTACATACCACTACCAGGTCATAAAGGCATGGTCTCAGAGGGGATATGAAATCAGTAGGAACTAAGTAGACTTGCTGAAGGTCAGAGAAGCAGGAGAATAAAATCCAAATTCTTTAACGAAATCTCACTACCCACTCACTGTCCTATGCTCCAAAGTAAGATGATGCTCAAGGTCAGAAAAGCAGGAATCTCAGAAGCAGGAATAACAAACAACTATTAGTCAGAAAATCCACCAAAGCTCAGTCTTTAGATAGCAGCTCAGAATGATACTCCACCAAAAGTAAGCAACTCCACTGAATGTGGAATATTTGAATGTTTCTCTTCCTTGTTCTTTTTGCCTCTGCAATATAGAATCTTCAATGACTTGATTTTCATCCCTTGCCAAGTCTACCCAAATTCACTATGCTAGGTGAGTAAAAAATAAAATACAATCAGTTTTGCTACAACATGACATATGCATTCTTTAAAAACTACTGCACTATGCAAAATTGCACAATAAAAACTTCAGGGCTTATGAGGAAAGTGGTGTTAGAGAAACTATAATAAAAATATCAGTGACACATTAAAAACCAGCTAGGAAAGGCAGCACAGTTTTACATGTGTTAATGTTTAAGAAATACATAAACAATACAATAAATATAATACTTTACCTTGAAAAGACCTAAAGTTTGTTTGTGGATGTGGGCATTGCAGCTTGTGAGTTATTGTGAAGTGTTGGAAAGAGGGTTATCTGAAATCAGATGGAAAGTGGCAACACTAAATGTGGATGGGTATGGCTGGTAGGTGTTTGTGGTGTGTGTTTTATGTATTACCACACAGCTCGGTTGAGCTGGCTGTAATTTTCTGCATTCACCTAGTGTTTCTTACTGATGGAATCATGCTCAAACAAACACAAAATTCATGTCATGCTCAAATTGTTCCCTAATATATCAATTGTATTGGAACAAATTCGTATTTTCAAAACAGACATTACAGCAGAACTGACTTACAGTGATTTAGCTGGTAAAAAGACGGAAGGCAATGGCAGAATGGAGGCTTATCAAGGACAAACAACCTCTAATGAAATCTACAGGTATACACCTACAACTAAAGGAAATTATCTTTTTTATATTTTCCCTTTGTTCCAAGATCCTAAAACAAAATACTGAGGGGGCTGCAGGTTCTCATCATCCTCTAGTGTGAGAGCACTGCCCTGAACCTCTGCCTTCCCCAGAGAGAAAGAACAGATAAAGAAAGAGGCTTCCAAGGACCATTTGACACTTAATGAGCAGCCCAACTGAACTGGATAGAGATAGAAACAGTCCCAAATGTCCATTTTTAATTCTTTTTCTTGATGTTGTACTTTTGAATCTGATTCCCTCCACCTAAGATAATCTCCCCCCTTGTGGTGCTTACAAAAACACATCTACAAATTCCCTGATAGTCCCCCACTTCAAGAGGTAGAGTTTAATCCCCCTTCCTTTGAGCATGGCCTGGACTTAGTGACTCACTGAGCAGTCATTTCCAAGATCAGGTTATGAAAAAGGGCTGTGGCTTCCATTTTCATTTTTTCTCTCTCCCAATCAGATCACTTGCTCTGAGGGAAGCCAGCTGCCATGCTGTGAAGTGGCCTAGGAAGAAGCTCACATGGCAAGGAGCTGGGGCTCTCTATCCAATATCTGGCAAGAAACTAGGGCCTGCCAACAACCATGTGAGTGAGCTTGGAAGAAGTCTCTCCAATCCCAGCTGGGTCTTGAGAGGATTATGCCCCCACTGACAGTTTGACTACAACCTCATGAGACACCCCATCAGATCCACTCAGTTAATCCACTCCCAGATTGCTGACCTTCAGATACGCTATGAAATAAATGTTTGTTGTTTTACCCTGCTACATGTTTGGGTAATGTGTTACACAGCAACAGATAATTAATGCAATTCTTCTCCACTAGGGTCACTTCTAGGTCATTAAGTATGAAATGTCCAATTTCAAGTCAAAAGTGAGGTTTATTATATCTCAAACAAGAAGCAGTACAATTAATCAAAGTATTTGCCTAAACTATTGATGCAGTTTGGCCATGTTAATGGTAGCTTGTTTCTGCCGATAGAGAAGCCTGGAAAGCAAGTGGCGATGAAATCACAAAAGATGTTTTCCACAGCTTGTTGAGAATTGAATATTTTTCCTTGCAAGAAGTGGTCCAAAGCCTGGAAGAAGTGGTAGTCAGTTGGTGCAAGATCTGATGAATATGGCAGATGACAGAGAGTTTCCAAGTCCAGCCTCTGTAGTTTGAGCAGCTTTGTTTGTGCAACATGTGGTCAAGTGTTGTCTTGCAAGAGGATTGGCCTGTTTCTATTGACCAATCTTGGCTGCTTAATCACAAGCATCCTCATCATTTTATCCAATTGGTTGCAGTAGACATGCTCTGAATCAACTGACTAGGTTTCATAAAGCTGTAGTGGATAATACCAGCCCTGGACCACCAAACAGACACCATTATGTTTTTTTGATGAATATTCAGTTTTGGACTTTTTCAGCACTTCCGCATACAACCATTTGCCAAATGCTTGCGATTGTCAAAAAAAAATTGATTTTTCATCACACATAATGATACGGTGTAGAAATGATTCTCCTTTATGTTGTGACAGCAAAGAAAGGCAAGCTTTGAGACAGTTTCTCTTCTAACACTTGTTTAATTCACGCGAAACTCATCTATCCAGCTTCTCTACTTTGCCGATTTGTTTCGAATGGTCCAATATCGTTGAAATAGTAACCTCAAACCTTGCTGCTAATTCACACATAGGTTGAGATGGATTCACTTCCACTACAGCTTTTGGCTCATCATTATACACCTTGGTCTCAGGTTGCCCAGGTGGCTCATTTTCAAAATTAAAATCACCTGAATGGAACTTTTTAAACCATCGATGTACTGTGCATTCATTAGCCACACACTTCCCAATCACTTCGTTGATATTTCAAGCTGTTTGCACTGCATTGGTTGCAGGATGAAACTCATGTTCAAAAATAACATGAATTTTTGACTTATCCATGGTTTCACAAAAATTGCTATAAAAAATTTGAAAGATAATCACAAGGCATAATGTGTGTTTGAAAGACTGAGGATGTGCCCTCAAAATAAAAATAAAACAAGAAGTGTCAAAGTGAAATGTCAGAAATATCAACTGTCAAGCTTAGTACTTAAGGAAATTGGACCTTTCATACTTAACAACCTAATATTTGTTCTTTAACAAGCACCTGGAGTGTAACCCAGTCCGTGAAATCGTCCTGACACTGTTCTACTGAGCCCATTCAATGATTTGTTTGTTTGTTTGTTTGTTTGTTTGTTTGTTTGTTTGTTTGGGTTATTGTATATTTTCAGTTCTTTAAATTCCCTTTGGTTCTTGTTACACTCTTTGAAAATGTATTTACTGAGGCTTTCTATTTTTCCATTTCTTTCCAGGGTTTGCAATTTCTTATTGTCATATTTTTATAATAGCTGCTTTAAAATCTTTTCAAATAAGTCCAAAACTTATCATCTCAGAGTGACATCAGTTGATTGTCTTTTCTCATGTAAGTTAAGATTTTCCTCATTCTTCAAATGCCTAATATTATGTTGGATTATATCCTGGATGCTTTGAATTACCTTATAAGACCCTGGAACTTGTTTAAATCCTAGAGATAATGTTGATATTGATGTTTTTGTTTTACCAGGCACAAATTTCACGCCACCTTCTATGGGTTGTGGTTCCAAAGTCCATTCCATTTTCAAAGCCTTTCCAGCACTCTCCAGGTATGCCCCACATGCCTGCCTATCATTGGATGGTGTGGGACCTGGGTGGTGGTCCATCTGTTTATTTAGTTCTCAAAGTCTTTATTCTGCCAAATAGAGTCTAATCCACATATATCACTAAGGGGAAGCTCAGGAGCTCATAAACAACTTAATAGGGTCACTTTCCCAAGCTTCTCTCTTTCTGTGATCTCTTCGGTATTTGCTAGTTCCCTAAGATCCTCCCTTCAGTCCCCTGGCCTAAGCAGGACTTTAGTTACCCTGCTCTGCAATGCAGTTTCGCAACTGTGTCCTTGTTTTAGGGCCAAGTAGTGGGGAACGGGGGAAAAAAGCAATGGGCATTGGCTCAACTCTCTTTGAACCATAGATCACCAAAAAAAGAAGATTCTCCACCCTCAGAGTTTTAGCTCTTGCAGGCTCCAATTATCAATGGCTGCCACCATTGCCACAAGATTTCTTCAGAGAAAAGGAAGAGGTAAAAAATGGGAAATTTCCACATTAAGTGTTAGAAGTTCCCTTTTCCATTCTTTGAGTCAGATTAGATCACTTCTCCTAGAGTTCTCTCTGTCTGGTCTCTGATGCCCACTTCCAGGTTTCTGGTGTGCTGAGTTCAGGCCACGGTATACAAGAGGAAAAATAATGGTATAGTTACCACCAGTTCGGTGGCACTTTTGACTTCTGATTCTTTCTCAGTATGTTACTATTTATTTTTCAGACTCCTCAATGTGCCATTCATTCTAATTTGGTTTTATAGCTCTATACAGTGGAGGAGACAGAGTAGAATGTACTTACTCCATCTAATCCAGAACTGTAACTCCAGGATTGATGCTGCACTATAAGTATCTAATTTTGCTTTTTCATTTCCTCCTGGGAGCTCCTTGAGAACAAGGGTTTTATGTATCCCCTACACCTAGAACAGAGCTTGGCATAGCATTGGCAATTAGTAAATTATTCTGTAATAAATGAATGAGTAAAGGACTAACCAGGAAAATCTACCCATTCCTAGAGCCCAAAATTAAAGGAAATAAGTTTAGCAGCATGAGTGTGGGACAGAACTTTATAACAGTGGGAAAGGGTTCGTTCCAATGCCTTCTTTCGTAGTATCACTTTTTTTCCATGGAGACCCAATGATGGCAATGCCCCAATCTTTGCCATCTCATCTATTTTTAGTTCAGAGATTTTACACATAGTAATAAAGGTATGGATATAAATAAAAATGACCATGAACCAATAAATTTTAATGAACAAGCCCATACAATGTCATCAACCCTATGCTAGTCACAGGGAGGATAAGGCATTGCCCCTGTTCTCAAGGAACTCACAGTTGCAAAAAAGTTAGTTACAATTACAAGACCAACTCATACTGAGAAATAGAAAAGGTTTCAAGACATGATATAAGGAAATGTTTAACTGTGCAGAGTGCTGTAACAGTTCAAAGGAGGCACAGATCAGTGTAGGCTAGCAGAGGACGAGGTAAGACTTGAGACAAATCTTGAACTATGGGTTATGGTGTAGTAATTGGAGGGCTTTTCAGAAAGATTAAGCAGCACAAGCAAAGGTGTGAAGACAGGGAAGGACACAAAAGACAGATGGGCCTGATTAGAGAAAAGAGGACATTTGATGAGCCATAGAAAGTGTCATGCTCTGTATTTATTGCTGCATTCTGGCCATACTATCAAATATTATTAAAATTCCTGGGCTGAGAGGGATCCTCATTTAACCAAATCCAGTGCCTGAGGCTCCTATTATTTTGTGTATCTAGTTCCCCCATGTTGCAGCCAAAAGACACACACACACACACACACACACACACACTTTTTCTGGCCACATTGACCCATTTAAGATTGTGCTAATCAGTGTTTCTCCAAGAATTTTTTTTTAGAAGTATCAGAAAAAATATCTTCTCTCCACTGGGGACATCACATGGAGAGGTCTTGCATGCAGAATAAAGCAAAGAAAGGGCAAACGAAGCCCAAAAATGGAGAGACAGAGCCTAATGATATTAATTGATCTTTTGAATCAGCCCTTTCTGAAGACACTTTCCTGTTACATGAGACAATAAACTCTATTTTTAAGCTATTTGAATTAGGTTTCTTTCATGTGCCACCAAAAGAGTCATGAATAACATAAACCTTCTCCACACTCTCCTCACCAAGTAGCTAACCAGTCAAATGCCTTGGAGTCCCCAAAGTATATGGCAATCATTTATTTCTGAGGTAGACTGTTATATCGTTAGTCCTGATAAAATGTTATTCTTTTTATTTAGTTAAAATTTATGTCCATGTTACTTCATTTTCTTTGTTCTAGTTCTCATCTCTGGAACCAGATGGGACAAGGATAATCCTGGCACACTCACTGAGGGCAACTTTGGTCTCTTCCCTGAGATTGATCATTTAACATTCCTCACATGGCACAGTTTGCATGACTTCAAGTCCCCTTACCATGCTATGAATGGGCTCATATGGTCACTCTGCTATGAATGGGCTCCAGTTTGTAAAAGGTATTATCTAACTGAAATATTCCAGGGATAGTTTGACCAATACACATTACCATGGGATGATCAATTCCCTCCGATTCTAGTATCAAGTGGTTCCCAATCTTGGTTTCCCATTGGACACACTTAGGGAGCTTTAAAATACTGTTTCCTAGGCCCTACCCCCACCACCCAGAGTTTCTTTATTTTTCACATCAGATGGGTAGCATGCTGACATCATAACAGGGTTTGAGGGAGACACATCTCACACAGACGTATTAAAACCCAATCATGATGCTTAGGAACTACAAAAGGATCTATCCCCAGAGTTTCTGATACAACTGATCTGGGTTGAAGCCTGGGAAACGAGGTTTGTGAATCACTATACTAATGTGGCTGAAAAATGCACAGCCACACCTCACTACTAACTTACATTTCACCTCATTGTACATTAAAATCCTTAAACTTTTCTTACACGATGTCTGCTAAGCCACACTCTGTATTTTGGCAATCAATTTCTTAGTATTCCCACACCCAATAGTATTTTATTCATATGTCTATTAAATGTCATCTTGCAGATTCAGCCCATTCACCAAACCTGTCAAAATCTGTAGAATCTTAATTCTGGTATCCATTGTGTTTACTATCCCTTTATAAATCTAATGAGCCTGGTTTTCTTTTATAACTTCAGCCAAGTTATTATATTAATAAAAATGTTTTATAGGACAGGGTTAAAGGCAGAACCTTGTGACTTGTTAGTAGAAACTATCATTAACAATACCCAGATCTGTACCCATACCTTTTGGGTGTGTTACATCAATAAACTAATTGATGTAATTGTATAAGTGAGTCCACAGATCTTCATATGTTCCACAAGGACGTCATAAAAAATCTTGCTAAATGCCAGAATAACAGTTACATACATAGTAGATGTTACATTTCACCAGAGTCATCACTCAGCCAACCCTATCAAATAAGTGCATGATGTTAGTATTATACGACTTCTCAGTAAATCCATGTCAACCCCCACTGATCACTGCTAACTCTTCTTTGGATTTATGCATCATCTTTTAATAGCAATTTCTAGAATCATTGTCTAAGATTGACATCAAGCTTGCCAGTTTATGGTTCACGCAATCCAGCATTACTTCCTTTCTAAAACCTGGAATATCATTTCACCATGGGCAAAGACAGAGCCTAATGATATTAATTGATCTCTTGAATCATCCCTTTTTGAAGACACTTTCCTGTTACATGAATAACAGGGATTCCTGTACATGGGTAGCATTCAGAGTCCAACATGTCTTCCTGTACAAGGGTAGAATTCAGAGTCCAACATCTTCTTTAACTTGCCTAATCTGCAGAAGAATCTAGAAATTAATGTATATGATCCTATCTGACGTGTGACTTTCACATCCAAGATAATGTATCCTATTGAGAACTGAGAGTAACCAGAGCAACTAGCCTCTCCTTCCACCCTCACTTTCTGCCATAAAATTGAGTACTACAGACATTAGCAATCATCAAAATACCCCATTGAGGAACCAAAGAAATGCTCCCTTCCCCAGCTTGGCTCAATATTCTTTTCCTTCTTTGTCTAATATATTCACTATCATTGTGTGTATCTAGTAGGGGCTGCCAAAGTGGGAGTCAGGGGTGGGGGGAATCTGTCATCAACTTTTATCTGTGGCCATACTGTAACTTTGAGTGTTTTGCTATTTTACCATTCTCTTTGAGCTAGGAGCAAAGAGAAATCCCACATTATTATTTAGTAGGAGCTGCAATTGAAGAGTCTGGGTAGCAAGCAGAATAAGGAGCAGCAGAATATTCTTTTGTTCTCACACAGCTGCTTGCTTTTTACCTCCATATTTTATACATTTATATCCTGCCTGTAAAATGCTTTCATGTCTCTTTCTCTCCCTCTCTCATGTTCTCTCTCTTTCTTTTCCTCTACTTTCTGTTTCTCAAATATACTGCTGCATTCTATTCTCATGGTGGAGCTGAGTCTCTTAAATTGATCTGAGTTCATTATTTTTGTCAGTTGCATTCCAATTAGATAGCATTTCTTTTTTATTATTTTTGTTGTTGTTTTTATTTCAGCATATTATGAGGGTATAAATGTTTAAGTTACATGTGTTGCCCTCCCCCCCAGTCAGAGCTTCAACTATGTCCATCCCCCAGACGGTGCACACTGCACCCATTAGGTGTGGATGTACCTATGCCCTCCTCCCCCCCCACTTGCCCGACACCTGATGAATGTTACTACTAAATGTTAGATGGCACTTCTTGAGCACACTGGAGAAACAGTTTCGATGGGAAGAGAAATGGAAGTATACTGGAGGAAGTGCATGCTTTTCTAATCACAAGGACCTAAAATCCCATTTTCTCCTAGTAAATCCAAGGCCTGGTAAGTAGAAAGATAGAGATAGATCATTGCCAATTTTCAAATGGATAAAGCAAGGCCAAGAAAGATAAAATTCTTTGCCCAAGGTCACCGACTGTATCAGGAAACCTTGTGAGTTGCAATTTGAAGCAGTGGAGGATAACAGAAATGTCACTCCCCTACTCTGAAGCTCAGTTCACCATGTCCAAAATGAGGAGCTTGGACTAACCAATCCTAAGACCTCCTCTAATTCTAACCTCCTATAACTAAGAAGTTCTCAAGAACCTGCTAATGTCCTGTAAAAGCAAACAGAATAGATTTGGGCTCTAATGATACTTCTACTTTGAGACAGATAGTTTGTAAACCAATATTTATTATTTGCTATGTGCCAGACACTATGCCAGGCACTACACTAGTCCCTTTACATGCATCATCTCATTTAATCACTCCAAAACCCTATGGGAGAAACACTATTATTATTCCCATAAGGAAACTGAGACTTGGAAAGGTTAAATAAATTTTCTAAGATCATACAGCAGATAAATGATAGGTCCAGAATTCAAACCCAGGGCTGTCTGATTCCATATCCTGGTTCTAACCTCTTCTTATCAAAATGATGGTAGAGCACATATTACCATCCTCCCTGAATGACCAAAACTAAGCAGAATGCAAACAGTGGCTGTGTGATGTCATGAAAAGTAAAAACATTGGATTTAGACAGATGTGGTATAACTTCTGACTCTGGTAATAATTAACTCTAACCCTAACTTTCCTGATTTGTAAAATTGGAATGAAAGAACTGATGTCAGGACTAAATCATAGCAAATGATATAAAGATATAAACCACCTGACACTTGGTAAATAACAACAAGAGAGCTCCCTTCCACTGTAAAGCCCTATCAATTAAGCTTGTGAACCAAAGGGTAAATGCAATCACAATTATAATAATTATATTTAGGCTCCACAGGTTGTGTAGTTCTAAAAAGACCACCAAGAGTGTGATAGAAAAGCTGCCTGTTTTTGCAACACAGCATTAGGGCCTGTGCAGCTGGAAGAAAGCAGGTAGGCTACAAGTTTTTTTTTTTCTTAGTCCTTATGTCACATATTCATTCTGCATTTGAAAAATTAATGGGAACAAACCTGAGAAGCCAAAATCAATGTAAGCCAAGGGCAGCATCCCTGCCACTGATTCACCTCCCCAAAGCTGACTCATTTTGACACCCGCTTTCCTGTCATCAAGGAAACAGGATTCTCTGGGTCCTAGGCATATGGTGAGAGTGGCTAGGATCCTCCTATTCAGATGGTGGAAGAAGGGTGCAGAGGGAGAGTGAGACTGCTGAGCCCAGGCTGTGTCAGAAGCCAGAGATGGTGAAATGGAACTGCCAAGTTCCGGCTCTCTGAAAACTTCCTCTCCTAAGGAGGATAAAGAAGAGAACACTAGGGGTGAGTGCTACTAGCTACTAGCTTGCTGAACATTCTCAAGGTAAATAACAAAAATCATAAGATCTTCTTAACCTTTACAAAGCTCCTGAAGCTCACAACAATTCTGTGAAGGAGTCTGGGCAGAGATTATCACCTATTTCACATTTGAGAAATCTGAAGCTCAGAGATGGTATGTAGCTTACCCTAAGTCCCACAGACATTAAAGGATAGAAATAGTATTTGAGCCTGAGTCTGTCTAAATCTTGGAGTTCACTACATCACATGGGAAAACACAAAGTTATGAGGAGTACACCAGTACACAGCCCTATGATCTGTGGCTTCTTGTCAGCATGAGCCATGCGGAGAAATCTACAGAAATGCTGGTGCTGCATTTATAAAGGGAACCAAGAGTAATAAGTTCAGGCTGGGGAAGTAGAAACTTTGATTCCTCACACAGCTAGTCCCCACTATGTTTTGAAGACCCTAATAAACCTGGCAGAATTTGGAAAGAACCAGCAGAGCTAGAGTTAAAGAAAAACCCCTTCCTTAGTAAGAATTGTCTTCTAGGTGAAAATAGAATAAGCAATGAAGAGAGAAGAGATTAGAAAGATGTCTATTCCTATATATTTGGATTTAAAGCAAAATCATATGTTCCTATAAATTTCATGTGAAAACATAAGAAGTCCTCAACTAAATATGTACATGGTCATAATCAGTCTATCAGTTGCCACAATAATTCTGCATAGCAAACCAGACAAACCACCTCCAAACTCAGAAGTTTGAAACAACAATCATTATTTTTTTCACTTGTATGTCACTCACCTAGGTCAGATGCAGATGGGTTTGGCTCGAAGCTGTGGGTTGGGTCTAGGTATGTCACACATATCTCTTATCCTCTTTGAAGTGGCAGGATCCCTTGGGCATGTACTTCTCATGGTGATGGCAGAAGGGCAAGAGGGCAAAGCCACCAGAAAAATCACAATCCAAGTCTCTGCTTTTTCCAGGTCTACTTAGTCATATGGCCAAGCCCAAAGTCAAGAGGTGGGGAACCACACACTCCAACCACCTCTAGGCAAAGCAAATCCCGTGGCCAAGCCCATCATCAATGGGGTAGAAAAGTATATTCCTCCCATAGAGGTTGGGGGGAAGGGTCAAGGGACTGAACAACAATAATGTATCAATCAGTAAAAAATGTGGGTGTAGGGTAGCACGTATTTAACTTAAGAAGGCAGCAGAGTATGTTGGTAAAAATCTTAGGCTATAACATTAGGCATACCTGAGTTCAAATCCTGGCTTTTCCATCTAGTATACTCGTTTTATATGCCCAATCACCATATTTTATGTTCTAATCTTAGGAATGGTGAGAGAGGATATAGTCAAAATTAAGGAGAACATTTGTTGAACTTAAGGTATCACCCCTCAAAAAGACTTAAAATTGCTGTAGCCAAGAAGAATCAACACTTTTATGTGCCAAAGAGTTCTACTTAATTGTCTTAACTTTTTAAACCTTTTCCCAAAAAGAAAATGAATCATTTCCTGTGACAAACCAAAATTATTCTAAAGAGCAGAATTGAGTTTTGGCTCCAGATAAATTGGAATAAGCACATGCTAGACTTTTTCTCTCACTGAAATTAACCATAGAACCTGAACAGAATGCATGAAGCATCTATTCAAGGACTCTGAAAAGTAAATAATAGCAGGGATAGTAAGAAAGGACTCAGAATTTGGTGTATCACCAACCCTGTGGTGAGTTTACCATTTTTTTCCTCCTGTATCACCTTGCCAGAAATCAAGCCATCCAGAAACCCAAAAGTAAGTACTGTGGCACTCACAGAGAAAGCCCCAGAAGCAGCTCTCTAATCATGGCTCAAGGAACAGGAAAGGAAACTCCTAACACTCATAAAATGTAGGGAAACCTCTGATTTTTTTTTTCTTCTTTCTCATTTCTGTTGTGCCCCAGCCTCTGGGTAATCCTTCAGCTGTAGCCATGGCATGGCAGCAGCAGGTATTGGAAGACAGACCACTACCCAGGTCCCAGTCTGGCCACTGGGTAGCACACATGCAGGAAAGATTCAAACAGCACTGCAAAAGTTTTGAGACTAAACTGATATAGAAATCTCAGCACACAGATGTGTTAGAACTCATGGTTTGAACTGAACCACATCAATTGCCTAATAAAAACAAAAAATCAACTTGCTTCATTGGATTTAAACAAGACCCAGAATCTCATATTGTAATATTCAAACTGTCCATGATATAATCCTAAATCCTAGTCCTATAAGGCCTAGGAATTATTTGATAAAGACTTTAAAGAAGCTGTTATACGAATGCTCAAATGAACCATTATGAGTACTTGAAACAAACACAAGAATACAAAGATATCTTCAAAGAAATAAAAGGTATAAAAAAGAACCAAGTGGAAACTTTAGAACTAAAATATACAATAACTGAAATTCTAAAAATCTCAGATGACTCAAAAGCAGAATGGAGAAGAAAGAAGATTCTATGAACTTAAAGATAGAACTAAAGAAATTAGCCTCTCTGCAATGCAGAGAAAAAATATTTAATAAAATAAACAGAGTTTCAGAGATCTGTGAGATGGCAACAAAAGGTTTACCAAGAAAAATAGTAGAGTGCAAAAAATATTTGAAGAAATAATGGCTGAAAACTTCTCAAGTTTGGCAAAATACATCAACCTACAGGCCAGACATGGTGGTTCATGCCTGTAATCCTAGCACTCTGAGAGGCCAAGGTAGGGGAAGCGCTTGAGCTCAGGATTTCCAGAGCAGCCTGAGCAAGAGCAAGACCCCATCTCTACTAAAAATAGAAAGAAATTAATTGGCCAACTAAAAATATATATAAAAAATTAGCCGGGCATGGTGGCACATGCCTGCAGTCCCAGCTACTTGGGAGGCTGAGACAGGAGGATTGCTTGAGCCCAGGAGTTTGAGGTTGCTGTGAGCTAGGCTGACACCAAGACACTCTACCCAAGGGGATGGAGTGAGACTGTCTCACACACACACACACACACACACACAAAAGGACATAAACCTACATATTCAAAAAGCTAAGGGAACCAAGTTCAGATAAATCCAGTTAAATTCATGCCAAGATATAACATATCATATTCAAACTTTTGAAAATTAAAGACAAAGAAAAAAATCCTGAAAGCCAGAGAAAAATAATGCATTGCCTATAGGGGATAATGTTATGAAGGACTGTACATTTCTTCTTAGAAATAGCAAAGACCAGAAGGAAGTGGGAAGTGACATGGCATTTTTAAGGTGCTGAAAGCAAGGAATTGTCATCTCAAATGCTGTATCCAGTGAAAATATTCTATAGGAATGAAAGTAATTTTTTTTAATTCTCAAAGAAAAATAAATTTGTAAGTAGGGGTCCTGCTCTTAATTGTTAAAGAAATTTCTTCAGAAAGAAGGGAAATAACACCAAGAGAAAATGTGGAACCTTAAGAATAAAGAGCAAAAATTCATAAATATTTGGATAGAAAGGAGCAGAAGAAATAGTTGAAGTAACAATGGCTGAGATTTTCCAAGATTAATGACAGACACCAAGCCACAGACTCAAGACGTTCAGAAAACACCAAGCAGGATAAACACTATAAAATCTACAACTCAGCATATTATATTCAAATGGAGGAAAACCAAAGACAGGGGGAAAATTTTGAAAGAAATCAAGAGGAACAAGGATAGGAATTACATTGACTTCTCATCAGAAGCCAGGCAAGCAAGAAGATAGTAGAGTGAAATATTGAAAGTATTAAAAGAAAAACAAAACACCTAGAATCCTGTAATCAACAAAATTACCTTTCAAAACACTCTCAGACATCTCAATCCAACTCCTATGACTGGGCAAATGTGTGCTCTGGGATATAAGGACTGTGAGTAATGGCCAAAAATATGCTGACTAAACTTCGAAACACTTCAGGACCCAAATAGCCATGCTATGAGACTCCCCTAAGGGAGCATAATGCAGGAAAGAGAAACCTATGTCCCTTCTGACTTTGCAGTTGACTGCCAAGGTCTCATTGCTCCACGAGGATTGAGAACATCAATAGCCAGGACAATCATCAGGACACAGCAGCCTGGCAAGGCAGCAGCTCAGAGCGTCTGGGGCACAGTATCTGCAGCAGTGGTGGTGGTCTGGCTAATTCAAAGCTCATATAAGATAACCCCTGGGAACTCCCATAAATACTTTGGCAGGGTATTTTTGAGAGAGACATGCTTAAAATTACTGTGTGAGCAGATAGGGCCAGAGCCAGGGTCAGTTAGTTACACCCATAAATCAGACAGGCTAGCACAATGAAATGTGATACAAAAATAACCTTCACACTAGAGTGACTATACTACCATTATTTACTCTCTGACAATAGCATTTATTTTCTTGATGCCATTAACTGACTTACTAGTATTAAAAACCTAATAATTAAAATGACAAACTCACATAGACAAGTCAATTAAAGTCTTCTTTGGCTAATCAATTTCCTTTTCAATGCATGTTACTGCACTTCTAGAAAACCTTCTTCCACTTGGGCATATTTAGTGAGCATGTTCATCATCAGTTCCAGTACAGAAATGACACATTGCAATGGGAGTCCTACAACCACATACAAACCCAAGGAAAGGAAACATCAAAAATGTGATAAATCTCTGCAAGCAGATCTAAGAAAAAAAAATGTGATAAATATAGAACCCAACGATGTCACAGGAGATGTCAGTCATCTCTTTGGCTAGCTTCTCAGAGATAAGAAAGCCCTCCCCCAAATACTTTCAATATGATTAGATCAAAGTCATTTTTCTTTTTTTTCTTTTTCTTTCAGCATTTTATGGGGGTACAAATGTTAAGGTTATGTATATTGCCCATGCCCCCCTCCCCCCTCGAGTCAGAGCTTCAAGTGTCTCCATCTCCCAGATGGTGCGCATCGCACTCACTATGTATGAATATACCCATCCCCTCCTCCCCCTCCCATTTATAGCAAAGTCATTTTACTAAAAGACCATATACAATCGGCCCTCTGTATCCATAGGTTTCTGCATTTGTGGATTCAAACAATCGCTGATAGAAAATACTTGAGAAAAAAATTGCACATGTACTACATATGTGAATACTTTTCTTTGTTATCATTTCCTAAACAATACAGTATAACAAATATGTACATAGAATTTACATTGTATTAGTATTATAAGTAATCTAGAGATGATTTAAAGCATACAGGAAGATGTGCATAGTTTATATGCAAAGACCACTCCATTTTATATCAAGAACTTGAGCATCTACAGATTTTGGTATTTATAGGAGGTCCCGGAACCCATTACTCATAAATACCAAGGGACAATTATATTCCACTTTGGGCCATACTTCAGGAATACCAGAGTCCAGGCAAGCATATAGGAGCTAAAAGGAATAATGGCCAACATTTAACACATATTGAGGAATTATTATGAGCCAGACAGATATCATTCTAAGTATTTATATGTAATAAAACATCCAATACTCCCAAAATCCCTATTAGGAAAGCACTTCTTATCCCTGTTTTGCAGTTGAGTGAATTAAGGTTCAGAAAGTTTACATACTGAGTGCCAAAGCCAGTGTTCCAACCCAGGAAATCTGATGTCAGAGCTAAAGCTCCTAACTTTGAGTGCTTTCTATACACATCTAATGCTGGCATCCCACCTCTGGCTTCCCAGAGTCCCCCAGAGTGGTACTGCACCACAGCCTACACTCTTCCAGGCAATCTTCATACAACATGGAAAGTAAGCTAAATAAAATGTACCTGTTAGTGAACTTGTCTTTCCAGCCCACTCTTCAGTGGGCAAATACATAGGTTGTTTGATTGGAAATATATGCTCTTTCACCCTAAGTAAATGAATGGATAGCATAATAATTCTTTCAGCACCAGTTTAAAGTACTTAATCTGGCTCATAGGACAAAAGTGCTGTGCCCCACAACTGGATATGATCCTTGTGACTAGATGTTATAAGCTGGTTCTCCAACATAAAGATTTCTCTTACCAAGTTATCCATATTCTCTACTCTAATCCAAGGTTCAGTCAGTCTCACAAGGAAATAGGCCATGAAGGGTAAATAAATCTCGAAGATAAATTTTAACCAATTCTTAAATTGTTTCTTCTAAGCCAGGCATGGTGGCTCATGCCTGTAATCCTAGCACTCTGGGAGACCGAGGTGGGAGGATCACTTGAGGCCAGGAGTTCAAGATCCACCTGAGCAAGAGTGAGACCCTGTCTCTACAGAAAACAGAAAAATTAGCCTGGCATGGTGGCGCATGCCTGTAGTCCCAGCTACTCAGGAGGCTGAGGCAGGAGAATCACTGGAGCCCAGGAGTTCGAGGTTGCATTAAGCTATGATGACACCACTGCACTCTAGCCCAGGTGACAGAGTGAGACCCTGTCTCAAAACAAAAATTTTTTCTTCTATTTATCTTGCTTTATATCATTTTATATTGTACACCTGAGGATCTAACCATTTTTCATTTTCTGTTTTGAACAGATAGACCTAACTTAGAATCCCAGCTCTGCAATTTCGTAGCTCCATGAGTGAACTTGGGAAAATTACTTCATCTTTCTATGACTCAGTTTTCTCAGTTCTAAAGTGGGTACACAGATCTCTCACCACAAGGGATTTCATGAAAAAAATGAGGATATATGTAAAAACATTTGGCAAAAAGATGCAAAATAATATATTATCATTTTGTTTAAAATTGTATAAATTCTCAGAATTATAAATAGTTGAAATAAAATATGACAATAAAATAATCTTATAAATCCAAGGAGACGGTATCTTTGATAGATTACAGTTTCCAGTTGTCTATATATGACTCTCCACTGCTCAATATAAATGATCTATTATATATGGCCTGTGATTTTCTTGGCATTCAAAAAAAGCCAGAGCTCAACCAAACTACAAGCACAATCTCTAGTAATTACACAGATAATTTCAGTCTGCATAAGTCCACTTTCTAGAATCCACCATTTTAACCAATGCCTAAACTAAATATTCAGTCTTCTTTAAGAACAATCTAAGGCTAAGTTATTGGCCCAAATTTTCAAAGAGTAGGTTCAAGTGTCAATTAAAATAGACCATAGGGAATCATTAGTGGCCCATTTAACTGCTCCAGAGTGCCTCAAAACATATTATTAATCTTTCTCTCACCCTAGGACATTCAGGAATGCCAGAGTCCAGACCAGCATACAGAAATGCACTTCCAAAAAAAGGAAAATTCAAAGTGAGAAATTACAGAAGGAAACTGAATCCACCAGACAAATTCTCAGCAAGAAATTAACATATGCTGCATTCACAAAAAGAATAAAACAATTCACTCCTCCAAATATCCACATTTTCAATTAAACCTTTATTAAATATTGAGATCAGTTGAGTTCCCATCAATATTACACATGTCCTGCAATATTGTAATCATACATATTTCATTAACCACATATCCATAGCTTTCTAATAACATTTCCATTTGGACTTCCTGTCATAGGGGCTTATATTAGCATATAGGCACTTGGAGTCCATAAGGAAGGGAAGGAAAAATATAATAACCTAAATGTTCTTTCATTCTACCTGTCAGCAGGAACTTCGGCTTGAGATATATAATTGAAAAGCAATGCCTGCCTGAAATACTGCATTAGACAAGAAAAAAATGCAGTGGCAGATTCAGAACAGAGAAAAGAAAGCATAACATATTGTTTATCACAGGTAATTATAGGTTTTCAATATTTTCTCATCCATTAGTTATCATTTCACCAAATTCCCTGTCTTCGTTTGCATAGAAGAAAGAGTTCTGACATTCACTTCTGCAAAATACTCATTATCTGGTAGAATGCTGAAATCTAGAGCACAGACACAGTAAGAGGCACAGACAGGCAGCCATCAAGTTACAAACCAATGACTCACAGTGCTCTGTTATTTACTTGCTTAATTTCCAACACTTGCCTCTCAAGCTATCTCTTCAATTTGAACAGATGCTGCATGCACTTAACCTTCATCTTTATTTTTTTCTCAACCATTTTTCAGGTCATGCTTGTCTTAACTTGACCAAGTAGAGCAGGACAGGGTCACTGTGAAATGTCAGTGCCAAAATAAATTTGCTAAAGCGAAACCAGAGATAGGACAGGATTTGTTTGCTTGGAGAGCATAGGCAGGCTGCCACAATCTGGCCTTTGAGCTAAAGAGAATTGGGAACAGAGCTAGGATCAAATGTAGGGTCATCTCCAGCAGGGGATAACAGATCCAAGTGGATGAATAAGAGAGTCAACATCCATGGGCAAAACTGAGGCCAAAGCTATCAAAGGCCTGACAACAAGGGTGGATACAGACAAATCTTTATGGGCAGCATTTACTTGTTATCAGGCAGCTTTTGAAGGGCCAGGACCCCAATCCCTTAAATATACCTGTATCAGTATGAAGAGCACAAATCTCTGTGTACATTAAACTCCTCCCATGATGCTTAGCAAGGGCAGTTTCTTGGTGGTCTGAATCACAACTACCATAAAGAAAAGTAGGCACAACCACGTAAATTTTGAGCAGATGAACTTGGCTTGCAAGTATCCTCCTTGTACTTATCTGTCTCCTCTCCCCTGTAGGAGTCTCCTACTCAAGTGGGCAGTAGGAGTGCCCTACTCTTCTCCCCTTGCTCAAGTGCCCTACTGCCCCAACCCCACATGAGTGCTTAGAAATCATCTAAATGTTGTGCTAGCATACAAATCCACAATCTTTGATATGCAATTCTAAAATACAAAGGACATTGAATTAGAAATATTTTTATAACTCATTTGGTATCAAAATCTGACATGAACAATTATGAGGTTATTTATAGTCTTTATCTTGCTTAGAGTGAATACTTACACATTTTGTTGTAAAAATATTACTGCATTTGATTATGAAGCACTGCCTCACATTCCATTGAGGATATCATAAAATCTATAATATACACATTGGATTACCTTACTAAAATCTGAAAATCTCTGAATTCCAAAACACAATTGGCCCAAAGGACCATATAAGTGATCATACCTGTATTAAAAGCAGTTGTCTCTGAGTGCTGGAATCATACATTTTGTTTCTTTAAACTTTGCTATATTTTCAATACTTTCCATATAGTACATATATTATTTTTATTATAAAAATATAATAATATTAATAATCACCTATACATCACAGATATGGCAGGACATCTACCTACTCATATTCTTTTAACAGTTAATCCATTGCATACACCTTAAAGAAATAAAATGTAAGTCTCTAAAACTTTTACCCTAAATAAGGCTTTTCACCAATAGCAACTTTCTTCCATTTTAATTATTCCAAATGAAGATGGACTATTACAGCTGAATTTTTCTCCCCCAAGCCATGTGTTTTCTTTAAGGAATAACTTGAAGCCACCATACATGTTTAGAGGGAATTCATTCATCTGGTGGCAATGCTTTTCAAACTTTTCTGCCAAAGCAGAAGAGAATGAACAGACAACCCCAGGGGCCTGAGGGCATAACCCATGGTTGCTTGGTTCTCCATTATAACCTAGGTGCTCAACTTTTGGTCTGGCAGGAATGCATAAATGAGTGAAAGAAAATAAGCAAGCTAATAACTAATTTTCTTTATGGAACATTGTTTAAAAACAACCCTGCTAATGATACTTTAACGATCAAAGAAACTCCTCAGGAACATACACACCTTATTTACATGTCTCCCTGGGAGTTCTTCAGTAAGTCCCAGAGCAGGATTTTTTTCAGTGGTCAACCTAGCATTTCCCAGATGGCCTAGAACTTTTCAAGCAGAAGTGATGAGGAGCATATAGGAAAGGGAATATCAAATGGCTTGAGTCTTTTTATATCTATCCCTGAAGCCAAGTCAATCCTTAAAGATTAGAAGCCCAGAGTAAAGTCATAGAGCTGAGCCTGGCCTGCCTGGGAGAGGGGTATATGTGGATTTGTAAACTTTGGATTTTCAACTATTCAAATTAGCCTGAAACCAAAGACTCTGGACTTGAAAGAAACAGGATAAACCTAAAAGTAATAAGTCTCCATGCAAGTAAAACTCAGAACTGAAACTAACATGATTTCTTCCTTCCATTATATCTGGAATTTTAGCAAGTCTGTTGAAAAATAGAACGGCCTAGGTCAATTAGATTCTTTATTGACAAGGCTGCTTTAAGGCAATCTGAAAGTGGGATTAAGAAAGAGCTGCTTCTCCTTACAGGTAGGGAAAGCTTGCTTCTGCCAATTCTTTTTCAACTATAGTGGAACAGGAATCAGATGCATCTTGTGGGCTATAAGGCTCATCAAGGAAGTGTCTTTCACTGAACCCCGACTATGTCCTGGAGTCCTAGACAAAGCACTTTTCAGCATATTACTCCTCTGCTTGGAGGCACTGCTCTTTATGTTCAGGGTCTAGCTTCTGAAGTAGGCAGAGCTATCGGGAAAGGTAGCAGAGATCTGTCAGAGGTCTGGAAAAGATCCTCCTTCTCATTCACTCATTCATTCAAAAACATGTATCGAGAGCCTACCACTGTTCCAGGCTCTTGCCTGGGAGATACAAAGCTGAGCCTAGTGAGAGAAGAACACAGAAAAAGGACCACTTGTTTGTTGTGATTTGATCTCAAAATATAATAGAAAGGAACTAAACTGTCCCATCTCACTCCTGTTCCTGACCTCACCTCCAGCTAGCAGATGCCTAAACATCCAATGTTAGTACTTCATGTCATTAGCTAAAGGTCAGGTTCCCTGCTGCAGTGGCCCTCTGAGCTGCATCAGTCATTTCGCCATCATGTTACAGTAGTTACCCATCCTCTCTGAGAGCAGGATTTGATAAGAGTGGAATAGAAGAAAGTTGAAGGGATTTGGGAACCTATCTAGGAGTATAAAGCAGTGGGGAAAGGAGGACCCTCTGCCCCACGAAAGGGAAAAAGGAATGAAGGCAGCAGTTGGGAGTGAAAGACACCAAGAAAAAACTGCTAGTTTTAACAATTTTGCAAGAGTTGACTTAGCAATAGAGGCAAGAGCCAGGAAATGGGTTGGGGCAGCAGAACACCTGAGCCAGGGGTACCTATAGGGGAAAGGAGACAGATGAGTACATGGAAGATACTGAAAGCCAAGTTCATCTGCTCAAAATTCACATGGTTGCTCCTACTTTTCTTTATGGTAACTGTTATACAGACTACCAAGAAACTGTCCTTGCCAAAATCTCTTTTCTAGTCTGAAGACCAGTTGGAACTGTGTGATTATTAAAACAGGAGGGCACATGGAGTATAACTCTCGCCCTTTAATGAAATCAAGGCCACAAATAATGTCTATAAAGGACTTCCTGCAAAGATTAGTGTAAAACATAAAGTGTCACTATGGTCATAAATTTGTGTCATTATAGAAGAGATTAATTCATATTTGGATCTTGATATTGATGTATCAAACTTTTTCTAGGATTAATCCACATTTGGAGTATGCTATTGATGGATCTCTCCCTCTCTCTCTCTCTCCATATATATATATATATATATATATATATATATATATGCATATATATGTGTGTGCATACACACACACACACATACTCCTTTATCATATATTTTCCACTATCATTCTTATAAAAATATGCCTTAAAAATACCATTTCCCTATCCAAACTACATCTTGCATCCACAAGCATCCAAAACATCCTTTGACAAATAATTGAAGCTCTGACTCAGGTGGTTCAAGGGCTATATTTGTAACCTAAACATATGTACCCCTATAATATCCTGAAATAAAAAAGAAAAAAAAATATCTTAACCAAAGGCCAAATATTTTTAAATTGAAAACTCTACATCCAAAAAAAAGAACACTACATACCAATATCCCTAATGAATATAGATGCAAAAATTTTCAACAAAATCTTAGCTAACCGAATCCAGACACTTATCAAAAAAATAATCCACCACGACCAAGTGGGCTTCATCCCAGGGATGCAGGGATGGTTCAACATACGTAAATCTATAAATGCAATTCACCACATAAACAGAAGCAAAAACAAAGACCACATGATTCTTTCAATAGATGCAGAAAAAGCTTTTGACAAAATTCAACACCCTTTCATGATACGAACACTTAAGAAAATAGGCATAGAAGGGACATACCTAAAAATGATACAAGCCATATATGACAGACCCATAACCAACATCATACTGAATGGGGAAAAATTGAAATCATTCCCACTTAGAACTGGAACCAGACAAGGCTGCCCACTATCTCCACTTCTGTTCAACATAGTACTGGAAGTCTTGGCTACAGCAATCACACAGGAAAATGGAATCAAAGGTATCCAAATAGGGGCAGAAGAGATCAAACTTTCACTGTTTGCTGATGATATGATATTGTATCTAGAAAACCCCAAAGATTCAACCAAGAAACTCCTGGAACTGATCAATGAATTTAGTAAAGTCTCAGGATACAAAATCAATACACAGAAATCAGAGGCATTCATATACACCAACAACAATCTAATTGAGAACCAAATCAAAGACTCAATTCCCTTCACAATAGCAACAAAGAAATTAAAGTACCTAGGAATATATTTAACCAAAGAGGTAAAAGACCTCTACAGGGAGAACTATGAAACACTGAGGAAGGAAATAGCAGAGGATGTAAACAGATGGAAATCCATACCCTGCTCGTGGATCGGCAGACTCAATATCATCAGAATGTCTATACTACCCAAACTGATCTACAGATTCAATGCAATACCTATTAAAATCCCATCAGCATTCTTCACAGATATAGAAAAAATAATTTTACGCTTCGTATGGAACCAAAGAAGACCCTGAATATCAAGAGCAATTCTAGGCAACAAAAACAAAATGGGAGGCATTAATATGCCAGATATCAAACTATACTACAAAGCTGTAGTAATTAAAACAATATGGTATTGGCACAAAAACAGGAATATTGACCAGTGGAACAGATGTGGGAATCCTGATATAAAACCATCCTCATATAGCCATCTCATCTTTGACAAAGCAGACAAAAACATACGCTGGGGAAAAGAATCTCTCTTCAATAAATGGTGCTGGGAAAACTGGATAGCCACCTGTAGAAGGCTAAAACAGGACCCACACCTTTCACCTCTCACAAAAACCAACTCACGCTGGATAACAGACTTAAACCTAAGATATGAAACTATTAGAACTCTAGAGGAAAAAGTTGGAAACACTCTCCTAGACATCGGCCTGGGCAAAGAGTTTATGAAGAAGTCCCCAAAGGCAATCACAGCAGCAACAAAAATAAATAAATGGGACATGATCAAACTACAAAGCTTCTGCACAGCCAAAGAAATAGTCATGAAAGTAAACAGACAACCTACAGAATGGGAGAAAATTTTTGCATCCTATGCATCCGATAAGGGACTGATAACTAGAATATACTTAGAACTCACGAAAATCAGGAAGAAAAAATCAAATAACCCCATTAAAAAGTGGGCAAAGGACTTGAACGGAAATTTTTCTAAAGAAGACAGAAGAATGGCCAACAAACATATGAAGAAATGCTCAACATCTCTAATCATCAGGGAAATGCAAATCAAAACCACAATGAGATATCACTTAACCCCAGTGAGAATGGCCTTTATCAAAAAATCTCCAAACAATAAATGCTGGCGTGGTTGCGGAGAGAGAGGAACACTCCTACACTGCTGGTGGGACTGCAAACTAGTTCAACCTCTGTGGAAAGCAATATGGAGATACCTTAAAGCGATACAAATGAATCTACCATTTGATCCAGCAATCCCATTGCTGGGCATCTACCCAAATGATCCAGTGACACTCTACAAAAAAGACACCTGCACTCGAATGTTTATAGCAGCACAATTCATAATTGCAAGGCTGTGGAAACAGCCCAAGTGCCCATCAATCCAAGAATGGATTAATAAAATGTGGTATATGTATACCATGGAGTACTATTCAGCTCTAAGAAACAATGGTGATATAGCACATCTTATATTTTCCTGGTTAGAGCTGGAACCCATACTACTAAGTGAAGTATCCCAAGAATGGAAAAACAAGCACCAGATATATTCTCCAGCAAACTGGTATTAACTGAGTAGCACCTAAGTGGACACATAGGTACTACAGTAATAGGGTATTGGGCAGGTGGGAGGGGGGAGGGGGGCGGGTATATACATACATAATGAGTGAGATGTGCACCATCTGGGGGATGGTCATGATGGAGACTCAGACTTTTGGGGGGGGGAATGGGCATTTATTGAAACCTTAAAATCTGTACCCCCATAATATGCCAAAATAAAAAAAAAATTAAAAAAAAAAAAAACTCTACATCCAAACTTTAGTTTGCACCCTGACTCTGGGCCCAAATTCAGTACCTAATTTTAATTAGCCATCTTACAAATGTCTAATGAAACTTGTAAGGGGATAGCAGTATGAGAGTGTGGGTGACATAGAACAAATACATCCCCAGTGATAGAATACCTCTGGATATCTCTCCATTGTCCTAGAATGTCATCTTCACATTACAGAAAACACCACATACTCCTGTTTTCAGTTGTGAAGAACATACACGACCGGTGAGTTTTAGAGCATGCCAGTGACTTCAATGATAGCATTCCCCATAGAAGACTCTCATCACCATGCTTTCCATGGCCCTCATCCACAGCAAGAGGTCTTAAAGCAAAATGCAGTTTTCAGTTTCACAAAGGCAGAAAAATACTCAACTACATTTGTCTTCATGAGAAAGCATCTTTCGAATATGCTTAGGGTGTCTTTTTTTTAACAAGATTCCTCTGTTTGCATCTGATCTGCTCACTACAATATAACATGCATAAAACAGTGCAACTGTGTTTGTTTTAATAAGGCCATTCTGAGCAGCTGTTTAATGATCCATGGTGTTAAACGAAAACTACAGGTGTTCCAAATGCAAACCTTATGGCCCAGGGCCCCCCTTATTACCACTCCACAATTAGCAGCCAACTGCTCTTAGGCTGTGCAAAGAATTGCTGCCATCATCATTACATTATTTCTTAATTTCATTCTCTGCCTAAGTGTCTTCCCTCAAAGGAAAAACCTGCTTGGCATAGGAAAGCATAATAGTGACAAAACTAAAAGGAAAGGAGAGCACAAACCACTTTCTGCCTGACCACAGGCAGGCCTCAGTGAAGGAGGAAAGAGCCAGCGAGAAGGCTCAGCCCTCTAAGGGAGGCGTCCTCAAACTACTGCCCACGGGCCACATGCAGCCCTCCGAGCACATTTATCCGGCCCTCTGGGTGTTTTTTCCGCCGCTGCCTGTCCTGCTTAGCAGCCAACTCGTCCGGGGCCCACAGTGCACATGTGTGGAATGTGTGCTGCACTCTCCAACAGCCCTCCAACAGTCTGAGGGACAGTGAACTGGCCCCCTGTTTAAAAAGTTTGAGGACACCTGGGAGTCTAAGGAATCCTCCAGAGTGGTTTGATGGCCAAACTGAACCAAGTCTTGCGAAAGCTGCTGGTGGTGTTCATGAGGATTCCATTAACTCTTTCTTCTTCGTGATTCCCTAAGCTTAATACTGTGCTAAGCCAAATTGCCAGAAAGCGATACAACTAGACCCTATCAGTCTGTGATCTCCTAGAGAACTGATTTTACACAACTATGATGTTAACATCACAGCAGCCCTCACTGTGCATATAATAAGCTGCAAAGGAAGAAGGCTTCTGTATTGTGTGTGAAACTGCTGTCTATAGCATTATGTTTTACACACCTCAATACCCCTTACATAAAAATGCCTAAGACAAATTTAATTAGCACTCAAGAACAAGTTTATCTTTCCATGTCAATGGGTACACTTTCTCCTACAAACTAGTAATTCTCAATTCTGGCTACATATTAAAATCACCTAATAGTGAACATATTTGCATCACAGCTCCATTGAAGACTAGTTAAATTCTAATTTCTAGGATGGGCACTGGGCGGGGCTGTTGAGTTGCAGTTTCAGGGGTCAGCAGTCACAATGCCCTTGGCCAAACTCCAGGACCATACTCTGCTGCCGAAATTGAGAACCACTGCCCTGGAAAATGAAAGCGCTATAACTCACTGCCTTTTCCTCTTCATTTTGGTTCCTAAGAAGCTCAAAACTAATTGTACTGAATTGCAGTTTTCCCCTGCTAGAATTTCTCAAAATAATTTTCCCTCCGGATCCCCTTGTGTTAATAGTTTTAGCAGTATTCTCAATGTAAGCTACCAAATATTCTTTTTATAGATAAAGTAAAACAAAAGAATAAACAAATAAAATAAGTATTTTTTGAGAAGCACAAATATGTCAATATATGAATCTCCCATAATCACCTCAAACTGAAGATGGCCAAAAATGAATTCCTGGTTCCATCTATACTTGCTCATCCCCAAGTCTTCCCCATTGCAGTAGAGGAAGCCCCATTCACTCAATTTCTCCCAAGTCATCTTTGCCTCTTCTACTTGTCTTTCATCCCACATATTGCAAATATCAGCAAGTCTTGTTAATTCCATCTTGAAAATATATATAAGATTTAACCACTTCTGACCACTTCCACTGCTTCCATTTTTTTTTTTTTTTTTTTTTTGTGGCTTCAAACAATCTCAGAATCTCTGGGGAGGTGCCAGAAATAAATATTTATTTCTTGCTCAAGTTACATGAGGGCAGTAGCTCAACTGGACTCTGCTGGGACAAGTTTAGCTTCACATGTCTACTAAGGACCCAGGTTGAAGACTGTGCTCTTCTCACAGAGGAGAGCAGAAGCTCAGGGTTGGCAGAGCCAAACCAATACAAGTACATTTGAAGCTCTACTCTGACAAGATATACAGGTTACATTTTCTCACATTTTATTGGCCAAATCAAGTCACATGGCTGAACTCAAAGTTAATGGGAAAGGACAATATATTCACACAACAAGAAATCTTAGCAAGGAATAAACAGTAATTTTGAACAAATATACAATTACCATGGAGTCTGCTAACTGCTATCACACTTTCTACCCTTGTTGTCTTTATTCTTTTCTCAACACAACAGCCAGAGGATTCTCATTAAAACATATAACTGATCATGTAACTCCCTTGCTTATCCCTGGCTCCAATGGCTTCCCATCACATTTAGAATCAAACATAAATGCTCTTTTCGCTTGTTTAAAATTCCCTTCATGATCTGGACTCTGGCTACCTCTGTGGTCTCCTCTTCCCAAAATCTATTCTAGTCACATCCATCCTCAAATATACTGTCCCCTTCAGGGCCTTTTCACTAGCTGTCTCCTCTACCTGGAATCTCTTTCCCCTTGGTCTTTGCAGTCTGCCTCCTTCTTGTCATTCAAAACTAAATTTGTGCCATCTTCTCAGAGAAACCTTCTCTGATCACCTAATCTAAAGTTGCATTGTTATATAACCCTGTTTCAATTCCCTGCATAAAATGTATCACTATCAGAAATTATCTTTATTATTTTGCTTACCTACTGTATATCTCTTTCTATTCAAATTTAAGCTCTGTGAGGGCAGATCCCTTGTCTGTTTCATTCACTGTTGTATCTATAATACCTAGAACAACATCTGAAAAACAGTAGATACTCAATAAATATTTGTTGAATGATTCAATCACTCCCCAGTTAATACTTATTTATCATAGTAAATCTTCAAGTAAATATAAAGATAGCAGACTCTTCAAGCATAGGACAAGTGATTGGACTAGATGACTTTAAAGTGTCATCAAATCTTAATAGTCTAGGGTATTCTAGCCAAGTCCCTACATTTGTATAGCTTTTTTTCCATTTGCAAAGACTTTCACAATCAATATCACCCTCAAGAACCCTGTGGAGTTCCCAGGTCAAGGTATTAATACAGATGAGGAAACTGCTTTATACTTTGGGTCAGGATAAGGGACAGGCAAATGGAGAAAAATGCCTTTGCCAACTGACCATTTAGCACACAGAGAGATATAAGCAGTATGAGCTAAGAAATTCAGATTCCATACATTTCCTCTCCAATCTCTTTAAGACATTCATTTACTGATACTGATGTTGTATGCCAGCACCATCTAGGCTCTGTGCCCCAGCCATCTCTCTTTTCCCCATATAGGATGGGACTTTCCTATCGTTAGCTGGGTCTGGTCAAAGAAACCCCTGTGACTGGACTGTGACCTTTTCCCAAAGCAGTTTGTTTCCTCCTTGTAAAAAGAAACAATCTCCAGAAATAAATGAAGTAAGATTTTCCAGCTGGTGTAATGCACTAAAGCAAGCCTGGACCATGATGAGGGGTGTGTTTGACCATGTCCATGTCTACAGGTAAGCAGGGAGAGAAACAGATGGGCCAATTTTGCATCTCACAAAAAACATTGTTTTCAATATGGTCTCTAATATGGATTTATGTTTGGGGACTGAATGACCAAAGAAATCATTTCAGGAAGACAATAATAAACTCAGTTACGGGCAAGCAACATGATTTTTGATTGATAGCATTCATTAAAGTGTGGATCAACAAATGAGCCAGACTCCTGCAGTATGTAACTGTCCTTGGAACAAACTTCAGGTAGAGCCTGAGCCTGCTGAATTACGCCCAGATCCTCCACCTCCCACCTGCCAGTACTAGGAGGTCTTCCCAGAGGGCCTTGTCTCTACTGGTTCACCAGGACTTGGTGCTTGCCTCTGGCCCCTGAATTACCCTGCCTCACTCTAGGGAAGAGTATTTTCCTTGGCCTTATCTGGTCTCACTACAAAGGATTTTCAAGTCAGGGCAGAGGAAAAGAACCCTGCTTGATGAGACAGCAAGGCATCAATGGGGTTCAGAAAACACTTTTAGTCTTTAAGTTTGGGGAACATTGTACATGATGAAAAGTAAAGGGAAATGCAGATAATCATCATGTGGCCCTATTTAGAAAATAGGAAATGCATAATGATGGGGGACTTCAACGGTGCTTAATTTAACTCCTGGATCTCCTACCCCTCAACTACCACTACCCCTTAGGTAGATTCCAATTTAACTCCTTCAGTTCCAAGTGAGAATTCCCATTTAAGGTTACCTCAGCAAGTATAATATGTTAGGGCATAAGATAAGCATAACTAGAACAGAAAATTTTGTGTGGGTGCAGGGGAATTGAAGTTTGGAGAATAAAGGAGTCTGATCATGCAAGATGTCACATGGAAAGCTGAGGAGTTTGGACATTTGTTTAAGAACCATTCTGTATTTGGCTGGTGGAAGTTAGTGGGCAGTGGTGAATATGACAAAGAAAGAGCTACTTGTGAATCCCAGCTCTGTGCTCATATGTATAATAAGCTGTTTAGCTATAGAATAGGAATTTGAGCCATATCGTCAAGTCCCCATGACTTGTTGATACCCTCCTCCCAAGGACCCAGCCACAGCCACACCCTGAAATCTCAATAGTAAAACAACAACAATATTAGTCACTAACTTTACTGAGCACTTATTATATTACAGGATCTATTCTACACATATCACACAAATTATTATTATTCACCCCTCTAGTTTAAGACATTGTATAAGTCTCTGGGAATAACTAAGACACTATAAGTTATCTGGGAATAATACATTCATCCATTATCCCTACCATCCAAATATTTATTAGATCATAATATTAATGAAAAGTGGTATGCAGAGAAATAACATGATGAAAAAATTTTCTGGAAGATTAATTTGACAGGTATATGGAGAATCAATCAGGATTAGAAAGAAGCCAGAGCCCTGTACACAAGTTAGGAGGCTGTTTTACAGGAAACTCTATTTTCAAATAAAAGAATAAGTTATAATTGACACATCTTATAAGTTTAATATATTTGGAGAGGGTGTGTGTGTATATATTAAAAAACAAACCCAATCCAAAGGGCCCTTTTAAGAAATACATATACAGCGGTTGATATGCAACGGGAGGCCCAGACTAAGTTTTGAAGTTGGCACTAGAAAGAGGTGAATTGCTCTACATAAGAACATTTGTAATACATTTATACTTCTCCTGAGAAGACAGGAGCAAAAAAAAAACAACAACAACAAAAAAGAAGGATCAAGGAGGCTGGTGGGAGACTGGTGCTCGGGTTGCAGAAATGGCTGAGGAACTTTGAAGGACTTTGGCTACCACTGCATTTGAAGTTGTCTGTGTGATTGTGGTAAAGATCCCTCCATATCCCCCAAGCTTCAGTAAAATATGCTGTTTGTTTGAGTCAACATGATAAAAAAGAGAAACAGCACGTACAGCACAGTGAGAAGATGTTGAAATAAAACAGACTTAGCAATCGCAAAAGCTCAGAGCTAGAGGTGACTCCAGTAATGTTAGCACCCTGGAAATTCATGATGTGAAAAGGGATTTGGACTTTCCATAATTTCTGGGATGGAGGTTCCAGCCAATCTTATCTAGAGTTAAGGATGTGATGAGGGTGATCCTAGCTAACATCTAGATTACACAGGTATAGGATTTTCTTTAAGTGAAATGCAAAAGCAACAGGAACTAGGAAGTTTTTCAATGCAATTTGGTTGCCATAGGCCTCTGAGCTGTTTTCTTTTTCCCTTTCTTACTCTTTTCTTTATTTTCTCTTTTTTTGCTTGTTTTTCTTTTTGTACTGTTTTCCCGTCTCACTCAAAGCAGGAAATGGTAAATTGCAAAAAAAGGTGCAGTAATTTCAATTCCAGCTAGATCACTCCTACAATCTGCAATCCTGGCTTTATGAAGAAAAAAAACTGATCAAGGTAAAAGAATACTGCAAGCCATATGCTGATGTCAGGCAGCGAAGCTGTAGCTGTACTATCAATTAAAACATTCTAATACCCAGTTATGAAGACTGACACTTTGGAAGTAATTAAGTACTAGATATTTTTAGGTAATTACCATCGCAGGAACACACAACCTGTACATTTGAGAGGCTGAAGGCTTCATAGTGGCTTCTTCCTCGGAGGCTGTACTATGTTAATCGTTCCTAATCATTTCAACACCTATGGTGTTTTGTGATTGCCTCAAGCATAGCAATTGGTCAAATGTGAACCAAGGGGGAACCATTGCCTTTTTCCCCCTAGGTATCATGAAAAGCAGCAGAGGCATATTGGAATATCAGGCTAAACCACAATGACAGAAATAGCCCATTGACATGCCAGATTCCCATTCCCATTAAGAGCATACTTTCCTAGAGCTAATTTCTTATGGCTAGTGGGGGATTCTAGGAGGCAATAATCATTTTGTCAAGATGCTGAAATTGTCAAAGATGTCTCTTTCTGGCTGAAAAAATTAGGAAAATCTTAGTTGATCATTATTTTAGTTAACATATCAGTATTTTTTGTCCCTACCATGTCATCAAGCCCTAAACCACACATTGTAGAGTGACAAAAAGGGATTAATACCAAGAGCAAATAATTCACAGCAGCACTTTTGCATAGAATCCTAGGATTGTAAAGCTGGAAGCAGCCTTGAGAATCAGCTGCCTTAATGGTTCTCCGCCTGGGCCACACATTAAAATCACCTGAGAGCACTTAAAAACTACCATGCCTAGAATTCACCCCTGACCAATCAAATTAGAATTTTTTTGTGTGGTGAGGCAGGGATGGGGTCTGGACATTGATATATTTTATATGTATTTTTAGAACTCCCCAGGAAATTCTATTGTGTAGCCAAAGTGAAGAACCACTTATTTATCCAACCCCTTTTATGTTATAGGTGAGAGATCTAAGACCCACAGAGAAGAAATGCTTTATGCAAGGTCACACACTGTGTGACAATTCTAGACCTAGAATTAAGCCTCTAGGTCTAGAGGCTCTATTCTAGACCTAGAATTAAGCCTCTGGACTCTCAGTGGGTGCCCTTTTTCTCCTCATGAAATGATATTTCCTGTTAAAGGAACAGAGACTCAGACAAGGTAAGGAACTTGCTGAAGGTCACACAGCTTGCAATGGCAGAACTGAAACTTGAACCCAAGCAGTCTGACTCCAGTCTGTGCATTTAGCCACTATACTGTTTACATACCAAAACAAAGCTGATCAACAGGATTAGGCTTAGTGTCAAATGATATGAGACTAGCAGTGCTACAGAAATGCAAACAAGGGAGCTGTGCATAGGAGAAAGCTGGATTTAAGTTAGACCTGGAAATCCAGATAGGATTTGGAGAACTGACTCGCCAGGTTAGGGGGAATTGTGGTGGGAGTGATGTTAGCAAAGAAATGGATATGGTAACCCACCAGATGTTAGAAGGAAGTCAGTGACAACTCCCCCCACATTTGTTTGTTCCATTTCTTTTTTGTTTGTTTTTATTCCAATAGATTTAGGGGGTACAATTTTTTTGTTGTTGTTGTTACATGGATGCATTGTATAGTGGTGAAGTCAGGGCTTTTAGTGTACCCATCACCCAAATAATGTACATTGTACCTGGTAGGTAATTTTTAATCCCTCACCCCCTTCCACCCTCCCCCCTTCTCAGTCTCCAAAATCCATTATACCACTCTGTATGATCATGTATACTCATCCTTTAGCTCCCACTTATTAGAGATTACATGAGGCATCTTCTTTCCCATTCCTGAGATACTTCACTTAGGATAATAACTTCCAGTTCCATCCAAGTTGCTGCAAAAGACATTATTTCATTCTCTTTATGGCTGAGTAGTACTCCATGGTATATATATAGCACATTTTCTTTATCCACTCATCAGTTTGTGAGCACTTAGGTTGAATCCACACCTTTGTAATTGTGAATTGTGCTGTGATAAACATATGAGTGCATGTGCGTTTTTGATAAAATGACTTCTTTTCCTTTGAGTAGGTCCTTAGTACTGGGATTACTGGATCAAATGGTAGGTCTACTTTTAGGTAGGTCTACTTTTAGGTAGGTCTACTTTTCTTTGGGAAATCTCCATTCTGTAGAAGATGTACTAATTTACATTCCCACCAACAATGTATAAGCATACACTTTTCACCACATCCACCTAGCATTTATTGTTTTTTGACTTTTTAGTAATGGCCATTCTGACAGGGTAAGGTGATATCTCATTGTGTTTTTAATTTGCATTTCCCTGATGATTAGTGATGTTGATCATTTTTTCATACATTTGTTAGCCATTTGTATATCTTCTTTTGAAAAATGTCTGTTCATGTCTTTTGCCCACTTTTTTTGCATGAGACATAATTAATAATAATCTATTATTGGAAATTCAAATTTAACAGGATGCCCTGTGGTTTATCTGTCAACTCTATCCCAAAAGGCTATTCTTTTTCTTTTACTTCAGCATATTATGGGGGTACAAATGTTTAGGTTACATATATTGCCTTTGCCCCACCTGAGTCAGAGTCTCAAGCATGTCCACCCCCAGACAGTGTACACCATGCCCATTAGGTGTGTAGATACCCATCCTCTCCACCCCCTTCCCACCTGCCTGGCACCCATTGAATGTTACAACTAAATGTGCAATTTGGTGTTGATTAGTTAATACCAATTTGATGATGAGTACATGTGGTGCTTGTTTTTCCATTCTTGGGATACTTCACTTAGTAGAAAGGGTTCCAGCTCTATCCAGGAAAATACAAGAGGTGCTATATCGCCGTTGTTTCTTTTTCTTTCTTTCTTTCTTTCTTTCTTTCTTTCTTTCTTTCTTTCTTTCTTTCTTTCTTTCTTTCTTTCTTTCTTTCTTTCTTTTATTTCGGCGTATTATGGGGGTACAGAGTTTAATGTTTCAATAAATGCCCATTTCCCCCCTCCCCCCACAAGTCTGAGTCTCCAGCATGACCATCCCCCAGATGGTGCACATCTCACTCATGATATATGTATATACCCGACCCCCTCCCTCCTGCCCAATACCCTATTACTGTAGTACCTATGTGACCACTAGGGGCTGTTCAGTTAATACCAATTTGCTGGTGAGTATATGTGGTGCTTCTTTTTCCATTCTTGGGAAACTTCACTTAGTAGTATGGGTTCCAGCGCGAACAAGGAAAATATAAGATGTGCTATATCACCATTGTTTCTTAGAGCTGAATAGTACTCCATGGTATACATATACCACATTTTATTAATCCATTCTTGGATTGATGGGCACTTGGGCTGTTTCCACAGCCTTGCAATTATGAATTCTGCTGCTATAAACATTCAAGTGCAGGTGTCTTTTTTGTAGAGTGTCATTGGATCATTTGGGTAGATGCCCAGCAATCAGATTGCTGGATCAAATGGTAGATTCACTTGTATCGCTTTAAGGTATCTCCATATTGCTTTCCACAGAGGTTGAACTAATTTGCAGTCCCACCAGGAGTGTAGGAGTATAGAATTTTTTTATTTCCATCTTGATTTCTTCATTTATGAAGTAATCATTTAGTAGGAGGTTGTTTAATTTCCACGTTTTTGTGTAGAAATGTGAGTTTCTGTTAGGGTTGATTTCTACTTTTATTCCACTGTGATCTGAGAAGGTACATGGTATGATTTCTATTTTTTTAAATTTCTTGAGATTTACTTTCTGTCCTAGGATATGGTCAATTTTAGAGAATGTCCCGTGAGCTGATGAGAAGAACATATATTCAGTGGATTTTGGGTAGAATGTCCTGTAGATGTCAGTCAGACCCAGTTGTTCTAAGGTTTTGTTTAAGTCCATTATTTCTTTATTAATTTTCTGTTTGGAGGATCTGTCTTGTGCCGTCAGTGGGGTATTGAAATCTCTGGTGATTATGGAGTTGCTATTAATCCATTTGCTTATATCCAGTAAGGTTTGCTTTATGAATCTGGGTGCACCTAAGTTGGGTGAATACATAATTAAAATTGTTATCTCTTCTTGTTGAAGTGTGCCCTTCACCATTATATAATGACCCTCTTTGTCTTTCACTACTTTTGTTGGTTTAAAAACTAAATTGTCTGAAATTAGAACTGCCACACCAGCCTTCTTTTGGCTTCCAATTGCCTGGAATACTGATCTCCACCCTTTTACTTTTAGTCTATATGCATCCTTGCAGGTTAGATGTGTTTCCTGAAGACAGCATATACTTGGCCTGTATTTTCTTATCCATTCAGCCAGCCTATGTCTCTTGAGTGGAGAGTTTAAGCCATTCACATTTACTGAGAGAACTGATAGGTAAGGTAGATTACTGTTCATTCTGTTGGGTTGGATGTTGTTGCTTTGATTTCTCTCTTGAGCCATTGTATTATCTTGCCTTTAATCTTTGGGCTTTGGTTATTTTTATATTCGTGAGTTTTTATTATGGTGTTTGGTGCGTAACACTGTTTTGAGTACTTCTTGTAGGGCTTGTCTTGTCTTGGTGAATTCTCTGAGCCTTTGCTTGTCTGAGAATATCTTTATTTCTCCTTCATATATGAAGTTTAGTTTTGCAGGGAATAAGATTCTAGGGTGGGCATTGTTTTGTTTCAGAAGAGTTAGAATGGGGCCCCAGTCTCTCCTTGCTTGTAAAGTCTCATTAGAGAAGTCTGGTGTTATTCATATTGGCTTTCCCTTGTATGTTACTTGCTTCTTTCGTCTTACAGCTCTTAGAAGGGCCTCTTTAGTTGATATTTTGGTCAGTCTGATGACTGCATGTCATGACGTCTACCTGTTTGCATTGAATCTCTCAGGGGTCCTCTGAGCTTCTTGTACTTGTATATCGAGATTTGTAGCAAGGCCTGGGAAATTTTCCTCTATTATATCTTCAAATAGCTTGTCCAACCCTTGGGTGTTGTCCTCTCCCCTTCTGGTAACCCTATGACCCTCACATTAGGTTTCTTCACATAATCCCACAGCTCTTGTAGTCTTTGCTCTTTTCTCTTGTTTCTCTCCTCTATTTCTGTGACTAATTTATTTAATTGAGGGTGTTATCTTCAAGCTCTGAGATTCTTTCTTCTGTTTGATCTACCCTGTTCTTGATACTTTCCACTGTATTTTGTAGTTCCCTGAATTGATTCTTCATTTCCAGGAGTTCAGTTAAACTTTACTTCATTGTGTCTATTTCATTAGTGAACTTTTGTTCTAGGTCCTGGAGGCTTTTTGTGGTTTCTTTGTGTTGGTTAAGTAGTTGTTGTTGCAGGTCAGTGAGTGTTCTTATGATCTACATACGAAATTCCTCTTCTGTCATTTTGGTTGCCTGATTTTGGTTGGTGTTCATTTCTAGGCGGCTGGTGCTCCTCTTTCGGGGTGTGTTTTCCATTTGGTTCTTCATACTTCCTGAGTTCCTTCGCTGATTTCTTCCCATGTTGATCAGTTGTTGTTTCTTTCCTTTAGGTTTTGTTTGGGTATTCACATGCCTTGTTTAGTTTCTGAGCCGTTAGGTGGTGTCTGTGGGTGAGATTCGACCACTCCCTGTATATTGAGTCAGTGGGTGCCGTGAAAAGGCTGTGCAAGATGCCGTCCCTGTAGGTAGGTGGCGCTTGCTTGGAGGAACAGGCTACGCTGTTGTTTTTGTGTCCTGTTATCAGCTCTTGTTCTGGGCGGAGCTGGGTTGGGTAAGCCTGCCCTCAGGCACCACCAATGCCATTAGCAGGGGTCAAAGTTCTGTTCTCTGCTTCCAGGAAAAGCTGTCAGGGCAGGGCTGTAATGGTCCCGCTCAGCCATAAAGTCTGGGTGTGCTGGTGGGGCTGTCTGAGACCCGCAGTCTGGAGCAGGCCTCGCTTCTTTCCACCCTCTCCAACTCCGCAGCTACTCCTGGGCCTCTGCCAGCAGGCCAGACCACATGCCACCAGGCCTCCCCAGATTGATGCATGCGGTGAGGTTCCCTGTGCAGAAACGCTGCCTGGGCTGGGCGCACAGCCTCCCTTTGGTGGGAGGGTTGCCCTCTAGGACGCTGATCTGCCCCTGAAGGCACATACGCCTCAGTAGGCTGTTCACGTATAACCCTTCTGTGCCCCGGGCAATGCTAGACCTCGGTGCACGGGATCTGGTCTGCAGGTCCGACCTCTGGGTCTCAGAGTTCAAACTGTATCCCCACCAGGGAGAGGAGTTCTGGTCCCAATTCACCCACAGGGAGCCCAAGCTGTGTCTATGTCTCTCAGCCTCTGAGTCAGCACCGTTCTCCTGGGAACACCGTGCCAGCAGCACCTGGGAGGGCTGGCGGGTAGGGAGCTCACAGTCTGAGTTCCCCTTAGTCAGCTGTAGGGTCCCAAAAGGGAAGGTCCCATTCCCTGGAGGTGCCTCCGGCTGGTGGCTTATTGTCTCTCTGGGCAGCCGCAGGTAGGGTCGGTGGAGGGAGAAGGAAGATATATGGTGCCTGCCGTGCGGCTCGGGTCTGTGCACACGGAGGTGCCCCGAGGGATTTGGGAGTCTGGTGCCGTGTCCGCTACAGGCTCACTGCTAGCTGGGGGTGGCCGTCTCTGGGCTGGTGTCCGCAGGTCTCTCCACCTGCTGGGGAGCCCACCAGCAGTCCCAAATGCAGGGGAGGGGAAAGGTGATTTATCCACCTACCCTTCCCGCTGGTCTCCGGGCTGCTCCGGCGGTCTCAGCTTCCAGTTCTCCTCCGCAGCCTCCTCCCGTGGAGTCTCCCAGGGTCTCAGGTACCCCTCCTTCCAGCCCTCATCTGCTGTATGCTCGCCTTCTTGCTTCTTTTTTCTAATTTCTGCTAGAATCTGTCTTTTCTGCAGAGACACTCTTTCTGGCGGTGTTTCTCGTACGCCATCTTGATCCTCGTCATCACCGTTGTTTCTTATAGCTAAATAGTACTCCATGGTATACATATACCACATTTTATTGCCCACTTTTTAATGGAATTAATCATTTTTTCCTAGCTGATTTGAATTCCTTATAGATTCTAGATATTAGTCCTTTGTCAGATATATAGTTTGTGAATATTTTCTCCTGTTCTGTAGATTGTCTACTTATTCTGTTTATTATTTCTTTTGCTGTGCAGAAACTTTTTTGTTTAATTCTCATTTATTTATTTTTGTTTTGTTATATTTGTTTCTGGGGTCTTAGTCATAAATTCTTTGCCTAGGTCAATGAGTGAAAACTTTTTAAAAAAACTAATTTCAAACTTAAGAGTTGTATGAATAGCGCAGAGAAATCCTATATACCCTTTATCCTGGTTCAGCAATTTTTAACATTTTGCCTCATTTGCTTTCTCTCTCTCTCTCTAAATACACACACACACACTGATCAGCTTTGTTTTGGTATGAAGATATTACTAGCATAGTGGCTAAATGCACTGACTATATCTATCTACACATATATATCACATATGTAATTTATTATATATAATTAACTGTTATATATGATATACAAATGTATGTATCATATGTTTATTCAATATATTTATATATACTTTATTTATGAACCATTTGAAAGTAGATCACATATATCATTTCCCTTTACCCCTTAATATTTCAGCTTGTATCTCCTATGGACAACGATAGTGTCTTACATAACCACATTACATTTATTAAATTCAGGAAATTTAGAATTGTTACTTTTATCTTTTCTACAGCCGATGTTCTAATTTCATCAATTGTCTGAATAATGTCCTTTATGGCATCTTGGTTCCTCTGGAACAAAACACAACTCAGCATCCTTCATTATATTTAGTTGTTATGTCACTTTAGCGTCCTTTAATCTCAAATGGTTCCTCAGCCTTTCTTTGTCTTTTATGACATTGACATCTCTGAAGAGTATAGGCCTATTATTTTATAGACCGTTCCTCAATTTTGGTTTGTCTGATGTTTCCTTGTGATTAGATTCAGGTTATGTATTCCCAGCCAGATAATTACATAAATGATATGTTCTACTCAGAGCGTCACATTTGGAGGACACAGTGTCTATCTGTGATATTGATTTTGATCACCCAAAGCATTGTCCAGTTTTTCCACTGTATGCTCTCTTTTTCTTCATAACTAAAAAGCAATCTATGAAAAAACACTTTGAGACTATGCATTTATCTAGTTCTTCATCAAAATCCCCCTGCCAAAATTAGCATCTATTGATGATTCTTACCCAAACCTTTGTATACTTTGATGGCAGCAAAGTGGTGATTAGTTCCACTAATCCCTCCACATATATCAGTCAGTGTTCTACTATAAGGCAGTACCCTCCCTTCTCCCCATTTGTTCGTTGATCTATTTATTATTGCACTTCAATTGTTCCTACACCTGGATATGCCATTCATAATGTGGACTGGATAATATATTATGGCAGAAGCCTGCAGAGTTTCCAAATATGTACAGAAGGTTTGGGGTTTTGTAAAGGATAAACAAAGCATGCATACCCAGAGGGAAAGGGAAAAAAAACCCTAGTAAACCTATAGAAAATTATGATGGTGTGTTAAACCAGACATAGTGCCCATTACATGTAGCTATTTATAGTAATAAACCCCAAATCCAAACAAAATCATTTTGTTGTTTGCTTGAAAGCACTGTGCCTATTTATATGTAGCATCTCAATTTTCAACCACCAGCTCAGCAAGGATTGTTCTAGGAACCTAGATTTGACTCAAAAAAAAAAAAAAAAAAAAGTGAATTCAGCTAAATGCATCATGACAGTTGGATTTCTCACAGCTCCAGAAATAGATATACATTCATGGGGTGAGTTGGCAGACAATGAAGTAGTGGACTACAGGAGGTAGTAATTAATCTGATGAAAATCATTCAAACTGTGAAAAAATTAATCCTGCTGAGATTTCAGGGTATGTTAGCAGTTCAGTTAGGGTTTGTGTAAACTGCACCAGCAACACTGAAATGCTTTAACAATTAAGATCTGATGAGGCCTGGCTTTATTATCACTAGATTTAAAAATCAGGACTGCAAATCCAAAGAGTGCTTTACAGACCAGTGGATTTAGAATTGGGTTTAAACAAGCCATGTGAGGAATATGCACCAACTTTCTTCATTAGAACACACAAAGAAAGCCATATCTTTTCCCCAGTATCTTTATTTTTCCCTTCTGTTTTACCCTCTCCCCAAAACCAGACTTGAATGTGAGTCCCTTTGGTTACAGCAAGTCTGGGAAGGCCAAGTAAATTTCAGATTACCTTCTGTCTGAGTCCCTCTGATAAAGAGGCTCCAAAGCAAAAATTTTCTTTCATTTTCTGAAACTGAAAAGAAAATGTGATTTATGGTAAACAAGGCCAATGACTTTGATTCATGCTATCTTACAAAGGATTTTTGTGCTATCTCCGAATGTAAAAAGTTGTCAGGGTGACACCGTATGTATGAGAACATTTTTGAATGTTTTGGAAATATCAATAGTTTATGAACCAAAGAAGACAGTTTTTAAGAAGATTTCACTCAAGAAAATTCAGAACATAGGGCTGATGTATACATTAAAAACAACAGGGATATTTTTTAGCGCATATTTTATTAGACTTTAGTTGAATTTTTAAGCCTTTTTGGAAAAGGGACAAATGTTGCATTTAAGGTAATAATTGTAACTGGTTTACTTGAAGAATTCAGATTGTAAAAGCCAGAAGTGAGTTTCCTAATTTCAAATCGTATGATGGGTCAGTTGTTCCATTGAAATGATTCTTTTGCACTAACAAAGCCTGACTCCCTGTATTCTTCCACCATGAGAACCTTGAACATTTGGTTGATAACCAAGTAGTAAGTTCATTGCCTTCTTGGGAGAATTTCAGTTTTGGTTCCTGCTAGGTCCAAAGCAGAGGAGTGCTGGCTGTTGTGCATAAACCACCGACAGAGTGCTTTAAAGGACTCTTGACACGTTGGAGACACAAGATTCAAATTTGCTATTAAGCTGCTATAATATTGTTCAATTTCTGAAATGATTTTGAGATCTTTAGAATGATGGGATTTCTTATAGAGCTCTTTGGCCTTGAAACATACTTTTTCACAACATTTGTCGTATGCTGCGACATTCAACTATAGCAGAGTAAATAGGTTTAAAACGGTGAGTTCTGCCTGCTGGAATGCTTTATCATTACACCTTGACATCCTCAAATGCAATAAATGTGGAAATGCAGAATTGAAGGGTTTGATTTCCAGTCTCATTGGCCTCTCTCCCTTTGAATTAATGTGGTGCCATTGAGTTCAGCAATAAAGCATCTCATGCTAAGAGAGAGAAAATATCAACTTTCTTCCTGTGCATATGTGAATTTGGCAAAATATCAGTAAGAAGGCAATATAAAAGTAAAGATGATTTAGCCATTGTGAATATAAGAAGGTGAATTTAATGCATAACTAACACCCTGAAGAATTTGTGGCTCTGGCATATTGGGGGGGGAGGTAAAACATTAATTAAGTTAAGCTTTGGAAAAAAATGATATTTCAAGTGATAAAAGCAAAGCAGATTTCTGGATGCTTTTCTCTAAGTAATATTACATTTAAATCACCTTATCATCATCATCATCATTAACAAAGAATTGCTGTTTAAAATTTTTGTTTCTAGGCATGCAAAGCATAGAGAAGGCATTATCCATATTCTCCCACTACTAGCTCTAACCATCTTGCCTGATTCCTTGCCTCTCCCAGTGCACCACTCCTTACAGCTGAAGTCATCTGCAGAGTGAGCCACAAACTCTGGCACCAACTTATTCCTAATCAATAAGGAAATTGAAGGCACACTAGTTCAGAGAGTTTAGCTGATGGTCATCCCTGCTCCAACCATGTTTGGCAAAAATTGCTAATTTTTCCCAACTTTCATTTCACCTTCTTCCCTTAAGTTTCAAAACCACCCAACCCATTCATTTGTCAGTTGCCAGGCTTCCACCTCACCAAATATCTTCTTGTATCTGTGTATACTTCCTCCTTCCAAACTCTGCAGTGCTGTTCTCTTCCACCCTTCCAGGATAATCGTGCTCTTGATGGATCTCTCTGATGCCGGCCATCTACCTGAACTGCTTCCTATACTGGCCCTTTCTGGACACGGAGTTGAGTCTGTTACCGAGCTGGGATCATTGCAACATGCTAGCTTATTTCCAGTTCCTGATCTCTCTTTCCCTGGCCCATCCCACTGCCTTCTAACATTTCTAACAATGTCTCATATATTTACAGCTTTAGTCATACCCTGGCTTGCATGACCAACTATTTGTCTTATGTATTCTGGGGGAAAGTCAATTCCTAGCTTTTCCTCCTCCACTACATATTAAACAGAGCTCCCCTTGTCTTTTTCTCCTAGAGCCCTTTTCTTGCCACGTATCAAACTTGTGACTTTCTTCCTCTTCAAGAATGTGAGTTCCATAGGGCCAGAAATCTAATATCCCCAACACTTACCATAGTAGGTACTCAATACTTATTTGTCAAAAAATAATTTGTTGTAAGTGATTTTTTTGCATATTTATTTGCTTCCTATCTGTCTTACCCACTAAAAAGATCTTGTTTGCCATGTAAGCCCAGACCATTACACAGTGCCTAGTGTATAATAGGAGCCCAAATAATGTTGAATGACTAAAAGTAAATTCTCCCAGTCCAATACACCTCTAATGGGAAGAAATATGCATTAATATATAAAAGATCAGACTAGGTGGTCCAAGAAAGCCTGTATTTTAGGAAAATTATACTCAGGAAAAAATACGTAAAATTTTATTTCTAAAATCCCTACAGGTTATCAAAGGCTGAGGCTAGAACAAGTAAAACAAGTGAGGCTCTTCTCTTGGACACAAAATGTAAGGAGGGCAGCAAAAGACTCAGAAGCAAGATAATATTTTAAAGCCATATTTTTAAAAGTCAAAATTAATGCAAAAATATATGGTGAACAAAATACAAACATTTTAAATAAGAACAGTAACAGTGTAGTACCTAGCCGTAATGGAGCTTGAGGCAAAATAAAACAATTATGAATATTGATTGTTATCTACAGTATCCCCTGCCTTCTAAATATGATGGATCCCAAGCAAAAGGAAAGGCTGGGTTGCCACATGAGGATGCAAATTGAAAAAGCCCAGAAGAAAGTCTCTAATCCTAACACTATGGAAGGCTGAGGCAGGCAGATCACTCAAGGTCAGGAGTTCGAAACCAGCCTGAGCAAGAGCAAGACTCCGTCTTTACTAAAAATAGCAAGAAATTAATTGACCAACTAAAAAATATATATATATATGCAAAAAAAGAAAAAATTAGCCGGGCATGGTGGCGCATGCCTGTAGTCCCAGCTACCCGGGAGGCTGAGGCAGAAGGATCTCCTGAGCCCAGGCGTTTGAGGTTGCTGTGAGCTAGGCTGATGCCATGGCACTCTAGTCCAGACTACAGAGTGAGACTCCGACTCAAAAAAAAAAAAAAAGAGGGTATAAGTAGAAAAGAATCTAGGAGGAAGCAGGAGGGAAGAGGAGCTAGACTGACAGGCATAGTAGAGGAAGGAGGAAGGGAAAGATCAGAGAATAAAGAGACTTTGGGAGAGATATGTCCAATGAGGGAATTGGATTAATTTTCCTCTGTTGTGTGCAGTGTAACCAGGTCTTCTATTTCCCCATGAAATATTCATCAAAATGCGTATTTACATTCAATCCGTTGGGAATTGGATTTATTTGAGGGGATGAATGACAAGATTCTGTGTTTTGTCTCAGGAAAGGCATAGGGAAAGAGCAGAGACTATTCAAGGGGCATATAGTCTGTTCCTTTTTCATTTAATCACTTACCAAGTTCTATCAATGCTACCTCCTAAATATTTCTTGATTCTGTCTACCTCTTTCCATTTCTACTGCCACCAACAACTTATATCCTAACTAATCAACAAGGTTTCACCTTCCCTGCTCTCCAGTTCATATTCCGTGCTGCAGCAAGGGAGCTTTCTAAAGATCTTGTGTGTAGGGAGCAAATATTTTCTCCCATTTTATAGGCTGTCTATTTGCTCTAATGATAGTTTCCTTGGCTTTGCAGAAGCTTTTTAATTTGATCAGATCCCATTTACTTATTTTTGTTGCTGTTGTGACTGCTTTGGGGGTCTTCTTCAAAAATTCTTTGCCTAGGCCAATGTTTGAAAGTGTCTTCCCAACATCTTTTTCTAGAATTCTTAAGGTTTCATGCCTTAGTTTTAAGTCTGTTAACCATCTTGAATTGATTTTTGTGACAGGTGACAGAGGTGGGGTGCAGTTTCAATCTTTTGCATGTAGCTATCCAGTTTTCCCAGCACCATTTATGGAAAAGAGATTCTTTTCCCCAGTGTATATTTTTGTCTGCTTTGTCAAAGATTAGATTACCTTATGTGGATGGTTTCATCTCTGGATTCTCAGTCCTGTTCCCAAGGTCTATGTTATCTGATAAATGGCTGATAACAAGAATCTATGTAGAACTTTAAAAAATCAACAAGAAAAAATCAAACAATCCCATCAATAAATGGGCAAAGGAAATGAACAGAAACTTTTCAAAAGAAGACAGAATAATGGCCAGGAAACATATAAAAATAATGCTCAGCATCTCTAATTATTAGAAAAATGCAAATCAAAACCATAATGAGATATCACCTAACCCCAGTGAGATTGGCTTCTATCAAAAAGTCCCAAAACAACAAATGCTGACGAGGATGTGGAGAGACAGAAATACTCTTACACTGCTGGTGGGACTGCAAATTAGTGCAACCCCTGTGGAAAAGAATTTGGAGATACCTCAAAGAGCTAAAAATAGAAATACCATTTGATACAACAATAGCACTATTAGGCATCTACCCAAACGAGCAAAAGACATTCTATAATAAAGACATCTGCACCTGAATGTTTATGGCAGCACAATTCGCTGCTATTTCAAGGATGTGAAAACAACCCAAGTGCCCATCAATTCATGAATGGATTATTAAAATTTGGAATCTGTATACAATGGAATATTACTCTATATAAGAAACGACGGTGATCTAGAACCTCTTATATTTTCCTGGATAGAGCCTGAGCCTGTTATCTGAAGTGAGGTATCACAAGAATGGAATAATAGGCTCCACATGTACTCGCCATCAAATTGGCACTAACTTATCAACACTATGGTGCTCACACGGTAGTAATATTCTCCAGGCATTAGGGGGTTAGGGGAGGGTAAACTCATAACTAATGGACATAGTGAGCATTGTAGAAGGGAAGGGCATGCCTCTAATCCTCGCTTGGGTGAGGCATAGTCATAAAATGTAACCAAAATGTTTGTAACCTCATAATATCCTGAAATAAAAATAAATAAAAAAATAAATAAAGATCTTGTGTGAATCTTGCTGCTCTTGGAATAAAGTCTAAATAGTTCAACATGGCTTCAAAGTCCTTCACGATCTTGCCCAGAATTATCTTTTGCCATACCCCATTGTACTCAATGCACCAGATACACTAGACTTCTTTAAGTGTTTTGAGTGAATGCATTATGATACAGTTGGAAAATTAAGAAGCATACAGGTAGCACATAGGAAAACAGTGGTACATTCAAGAGTTATACCTAAAAGTTATAATCATTGAAGGAACAAGGGGGTAAATACAAGCTAATCAAGTATAAGATCTGCTTCATCATACCTAAACTGTGCCCAAAGAAATTCACATGGTTTATGGTACAGTCATCCCTCAGTATCTGCAGGAAATTGTTTCTAGGTACCTTTGCAGATACCAAAATCCAAGAATGCACAAATCTCTTTGTAGAATGGCAAAGTATTTATATATAACCTATGTACATCCTCCTTCATGCTTTAAATCATCTCTAGAATACTTATAATACCTAATGCAATGTAAATGCTATATAAATAGTTATACTATATTATTCTTATTTATATTATTTTTTTGTATTGCTTCTTTATTGTTATCTAATCAGATATTTTCAATCTGCAGTTGGTTGGATTCACAGATGTGGAACCCATAGATACAGAGGTCCAACTATATATCATTTTTCTCTTGTTTTATTCTGTAGTCCAAGTCACCAATAGTGTGATATTGAAATAGATATTAAGTTTCTTGACTTTGACTGAATTATACGTGTCCCATATAAAGACAGAATTCTGGTTATTATATCCAGAGCAGAGAAGAAACATTAGCAAATTCTTTAATAAAAATCTTAATTGCATTTCTTTTATAAAATTACATTTCTTGGGGGACGGAGCAAGATGGCGGACGAATAACACCGCCAGACAGAGTGTCTCTGCAAAAAAGACAGATTCTAGCAGAAATTAGAGGAAAGAAGCAAGAAGACGAGCATACAGCGGACAAGGGCCAGAAGGAGGGGTACCTGAGACCCCGGGAGACTCCACAGGAAGAGGCTGCAGAGGAGAACTGGAGGCTGAGACCACCGGAGCAGCCCGGAGACCAGCGGCAAGGGTATATGGATTTGCTGTTTCCCCTCCCCTGCAATTGGGACTGCTGGTGGGCTCCCCAGCGGGTGGAGAGACCTGCGGACACCAGCCCAGAGACCGCCGCCGCAGCCAGCCAGCGGTGAGCCTGTAGCAGACGTGGCACCAGGTTCCCAACTTCCTCCGGGCACCTCCGTGTTCACAGCCCCGAGCCTCGCGGCAGACTCCATATTGCCTCCTCCTCCCCTCCGCCGACCCTACCCGCTGCTGCGAGAGAGACAATACAGCCACCAGCCGGAGGCACCTCCAGGGAACGGGACCTTCCCTATTGGGACCGTACAGCTGACTCAGGGGAACCCAGACTGTGAGCTCCCTACACGCCCGCCCTCCCAGGTGCTGCTGGCACTGAGTTCCCAGGAGAACTGTGCCGACTCAGAGGCTGAGAGACATAGACCCAGCTTGGGCTCCCTGTGGGTGAATTGGGACCGGAAATCCTCCCCTGGTGGGGATACAGTTTGAACTCTGGGACCCAGAGGTCGGACCTGGAGACCAGATCCACTGCACCAAGGGCTACCATTGCCCGGGGCACAGAAGGGTTATACGTGAACAGCCTACTGAGGAGAGTGTGCCTCCAGGGGCGGATCGGCGTCCTAGAGGGCAACCCTCCTCCCAGGAGGAGGCCGTGCGCCCAACCTACGTGGCGTTCCTGTGCAAGAAACCTCCCCGCCGACATCACAGTCCCGGGAGGCCTGGTGGCTTGTGGTCTGGCCTGCTGCCAGAGACCCAGGAGTAGCTGCGGACTTGGGGAGGGTGGAAAGAAGCGAGGCCCGCTCCAGACTGCCGGTCTCAGACAGCCCCGCCCCACACCTAGATTTTCTGGCTGAGCGGGACCATTCCAGCCCCGCCCTGACAGCTTTCCCTGGAAGCGGAGCACAGAACTTTGACCCCTGCTAACGGCCTGAGGGCAGGCTTACACAAAATCCACAGCATAGCCTGTTCCTCCAAGCAAACGCCACCTACTGACAGGGACGGCATCCTGCACAGCCTTTTCACGGCACCCACTGACTCAATATACAGGGAGTGGTCCAATTTCACCCACAGACACCACCCAACGCCTCAGAAACTAAACAAGGTGTGTGAATAACCAAACAATAACTTAAGGAAAGAAACAACAACTGATCGACATGGGAAGAAATCAGCGAAAGAACTCAGGAAATATGCAGAACCAAACGGAAAACACACCCCCAAAGAGGAGCACCAGCCCCCTAGAAACGGACACCAACCAAAATCAGGAAACCAATATGACAGAAGAGGAATTTCGTATGTGGATCATAAGAACACTCACCGAGCTGAAACAACAACTCAATAACCAACATAAAGAAACCACAAAAAGCCTCCAGGATATGGGAAAAGAAATAGACACAATGAAGAAAAGTGTAACCGAACTCCTGGAAATGAAGAATCAATTCAAGGAACTACAAAATACAGTGGAAAGTCTCAAGAACAGGGTAGATCAAACAGAAGAAAGAATCTCAGAGCTTGAAGATAACACCCTCCAATTAAATAAATCAGTCACAGAAATAGAGCAGAGAAACAAGAGAAAAGAGCAAAGCCTACAAGAGCTGTGAGATTATGTGAAGAAACCTAATGTGAGGGTTATAGGCTTACAAGAAGGGGAAGAAGACAACACTCAAGGGTTGGACAAGCTGTTTGAAGATATAATAGAGGAAAATTTCCCAGGCCTTGCTCAAAATCTTGATATACAAGTTCAAGAAGCTCAGAGGACCCCTGGGAGATTCAACGCAAACAGGAAGACGTCACGACATGCAGTCATCAGATTGACCAAAGTATCAACTAAAGAGGCCCTTCTAAGAGCTGTAAGACAAAAGAAGCAAGTACATACAAGGGAAAGCCCATTCGAATAACACCAGACTTCTCTAATGAGACTTTACAAACAAGGAGAGACTGGGGCCCTATTCTCACTCTTTTGAAACAAAACAATGCCCAGCCTAGAATATTATTCCCTGCAAAACTAAGCTTCGTATATGAAGGAGAAATAAAAACATTCTCAGACAAGCAAAGGCTCAGAGAATTCACCAAGACAAGACCAGCCCTACAAGAAGTACTTAAAACAGCGTTACTCACAGAACATCATAATAATAACCCACGAATATAAAAACAACCAAAACCCAAAGATATTAAAGGCCAGATATTACAATGGCTCAAGACAGAAATCATAGCAACAACATCCAACCCAACAGAATGAACAGTAATCTACCTTACCTATCAGTTCTCTCAATAAATGTCAATGGCTTAAACTCTCCACTCAAGAGACATAGGCTGGCTGAATGGATAAGAAAATACAGGCCAAGTATATGCTGTCTTCAGGAAACACATCTAACCTGCAAGGATGCATATAGAGTAAAAATAAAAGGGTGGAGATCAATATTCCAAGCAAATAGAAGCCAAAAGAAGGCTGGTGTGGCAGTTCTAATTTCAGACGATTTAGTTTTTAAACCAACAAAAGTAGTGAAAGACAAAGAGGATCATTATATAATGATGAAAGGCACAGTCCAACAAGAAGAGATAACAATTTTAAATATATATGCACCCAACTTAGGTGCACCCAGATTCATAAAGCAAACCTTACTGGAGCTAAGCACATGGATCAATAGCAATTCCATGATCACCGGAGATTTCAACACCCCACTGATGGCACGAGACAGATCCTCCAAACAAAAAATTAATAAAGAAATAATGGACTTAAATAAAACTCTAGAACAATTGAGTCTGACTGATATTTACAGAACATTCTGTAAAATGCACTGAATCCACTAAATATACGTTCTTCTCATCAGCTCACGGGACATTCTCTAAGATTGACCATATCCTAGGACACAAAGAAAATCTCAAGAAATTTTAAAAAATAGAAATCATAACAGGTACCTTCTCAGATCACAGTGGAACAAAACTAGAAATCAATCCTAACAGAAACTCACATTTCTAACAAAAACTTGCAAATTAAACAACCTCCTACTAAATGATTACTTCGTAAATGAAGAAATCAAGACGGAAATACAAAAATTCTATGTAGAAAACGACAATACAGAGACAAGTTATCAACTCTTCTGGGACACAGCTAAAGCAGTTCTCAGAGGAAAGTTTATCTCCATAAATGCCTATAAACAAAAGACAAGAAGATCACAAATAGACAATCTAATGAAACGACTCAAAGAGCTGGAAAAAGAAGAACAGACCAACCCCAGACCCAGCAGAAGAAGTGAAATCAACAAGATCAAATCAGAACTAAATGAAATTGAAAACAAGGAAGCTATTCAGGAGATTAATAAAACAAAAAATTGGTTCTTTGAAAAAATAAACAAAATTGACATACCATTGGCTAAGCTAACGAAAAGCAGAAAAGAGAAATCTCTAATAAGCTCCATCAGGAACAAAAAAGGAGATATCACAACTGATCCCAAAGAGATACAAGATACAATTTATGAATACTACAAAAATCTTTATGCACACAAACTAGAAAATGTGGAGGAAATGGACAAATTTCTAGAAACACACAGCCTCCCTAGGCTCAACCAGGAAGAAATAGATTCCCTGAACAGACCAATCTCAACTGCTGAAATAGAAACAGCAATTAAAAATCTCCCTAAAAAGAAAAGTCCTGGTCCAGATGGCTTCACACCCAAATTTTACCACACTTACAAAGAAGAACTAGTACCTATCTTGCAGAAACTATTCCACAACATCGAGAAGAATGGAAACCTCCCCGACACCTTTTATGAAGCGAATATTACTCTGATACCAAAACCAGGAAAGGATGCAACAAAAAAAGAAAACACAGACCAATATCCCTAATGAATATAGATGCAAAAATTTTCAACAAAATCTTAGCTAACCGAATCCAGACACTTATCAAAAAAATAATCCACCACGACCAAGTGGGCTTCATCCCAGGGATGCAGGGATGGTTCAACATACGTAAATCTATAAATGCAATTCACCACATAAACACAAGCAAAAACAAAGACCACATGATTCTTTCAATAGATGCAGAAAAAGCTTTTGACAAAATTCAACACCCTTTCATGATACGAACACTTCAGAAAATAGGCATAGAAGGGACATACCTAAAAATGATACAAACCATATATGACAGACCCGTAGCCAACATCATACTGAATGGGGAAAAATTGAAATCATTCCCACTTAGAACTGGAACCAGACAAGGCTGCCCACTATCTCCACTTCTGTTCAACATAGTGCTGGAAGTCTTGGCTACAGCAATCAGACAGGAAAATGGAATCAAAGGTATCCAAATAGGGGCAGAAGAGATCAAACTTTCACTGTTTGCTGATGATATGATATTGTATCTAGAAAACCCCAAGGATTCAACCAAGAAACTCCTGGAACTGATCAATGAATTTAGTAAAGTCTCAGGATACAAAATCAATACACAGAAATCAGAGGCATTCATATACGCCAACAACAATCTAATTGAGAACCAAATCAAAGACTCAATTCCCTTCACAATAGCAGCAAAGAAATTAAAGTACGGGGGCGGGGGTGGCGGAGCAAGATGGCGGACGAATAACACCGCCAGACAGAGTGTCTCTGCAGAAAAGACAGATTCTAGCAGAAAATAGAGGAAAGAAGCAAGAAGACGAGCATACAGCGGACAAGGGCCGGAAGGAGGGGTACCTGAGACCCCGGGAGACTCCACGGGAGGAGGCTGCGGAGGAGAACTGGAGGCTGAGACCACCGGAGCAGCCCAGAGACCAGCGGCAAGGGTAGGTGGATCTGCTGTTTCTCCTCCCCTGCATTTGGGACTGCTGGTGGGCTCCCCAGCGGGTGGAGAGACCTGCGGACATCAGCCCAGAGACTGCCGCCGCCTGCCAACGGTGAGCCTGTAGCAGACGTGGCACCAGGTTCCCAACTTCCTCCGGGCACCTCCATGTGCACGGACCCGAGCCGCGTGGCAGGCGCCATATTGCCTCCCCCTCCCCTCTGCCGACCCTACCCGCGGCTGCCCAGAGAGACAATAAAGCCACCAGCCGGAGGCACCTCTAGGGAACGGGACCTTCCGGTTTGGGACCCCGCCCGCCCTCCCAGGTGCTGCTGGCACCATGTTCCCAGGAAAACGGTGCCGACTCAGAGGCTGAGAGACATAGACCCAGCTTGGGCTCCCTGTGGGTGAATTAGGACCGGAAATCCTCTCCCTGGTGGGAATACAGTTTGAACTCTGGGACCCAGAGGTCGGACCTGCAGACCAGATCCCCTGCACCGAGGGCTAGCATTGCCCGGGGCACAGAAGGGTTATACGTGAACAGCCTACTGAGGGCTGTGTGCCTCCAGGGGCGGATCGGCGCCCTAGAGAACAACCCTCCTCCCAGGAGGAGGCCGTGCGCCCAACCCAGGTGGCGTTCCTGTGCAGGGAACCTCCCCGCCGGCACCACAGTCCGGGGAGGCCTGGTGGCTTGTGGTCTGGCCTGTTGGCAGAGGCCCAGGAGTAGCTGCAGAGTTGGGGAGGGTGGAAAGAAGCGAGGCCTGGTGCAGACTGCGGGTCTCAGACAGCCCCACCCCCACACCCAGACTTTCTGGCTGAGCGGGACCATTCCAGCCCCGCCCTGACAGCTTTCCCTGGAAGCTGAGAACAGAGCTTTGACCCCTGCTAACGGCCTGAGGGCAGGCTTATCCAACCCAGCCCCGCCCAGAACGAGAGCTGATAACAGGACTCAAAACCAACACCATAGCCTGTTCCTCCAAGCAAACGCCACCTACTGACAGGAACAGCATCTTGCACAGCCTTGCCACGGCATCCGCTGACTCAATATACAGGGAGTGTCCAATTTCACCCACAGGCACCACCTAACACCTCAGAAACTAAACAAGGTGTGTGAATACCCAAACAATAACCTAAGGAAACAAACAACAACTGATCGACATGGGAAGAAATTAGCGAAAGAACTCAGGAAATATGAAGAACCAAACGGAAAACACACCCCCAAGGAGGAGCACCAGCCCCCTAGAAACGGACACCGACCAAAATCAGGCAACCAATATGACAGAAAAGGAATTTCGTATGTGGATCATAAGAACACTCACCCAGCTGCAACAACAACTCAATAACCAACACCAAGAAAACACAAAAAACCTCCAAAAAATGGAACAAAGTTTCAACAAAGAGATTGACACAGTGAAGAAAACTTTAACCGAAGTCCTGGAGATGAAGAATCAACTTAGAGAACTACAAAATACTGTGGAAAGTCTCAAGAACAGGGTAGATCAAGCAGAAGAAAGAATCTCAGAGCTTGAAGATAACACCTTCCAATTAAATAAATCAGTCAGAGAAATACAGCAGAGAAACAAGAGAAAAGACCAAAGCCTACAAGAGCTGTGGGATTATGTGAAAAAACCTAACGTAGGGTCATAGGTTTAGCCGAAGGGGAGGAAGACAACACTCAAGGGCTGGACAAGCTTTTTGAAGATATAATAGAGGAAAATTTCCCAGGCCTTGCTCAAAATCTCGATATACAAGTTCAAGAAGCCCAGAGGACACCTGGGAGATTCAATGCAAACAGGAAGACGTCACATCATGCAGTCTTCAGACTGACCAAAGTATCAACTAAAGAGGCCCTTCTAAGAGCTGTAAGACAAAAGAAGCAAGTGACATACAAGGGAAAGCCAATTCGAATAACATCAGACTTCTCTAATGAGACTTTACAAGCAAGGAGAGACTGGGGCCCCATTCTCACTCTTTTGAAACAAAACAATGCCCAGCCTAGAATATTATTCCCTGCAAAACTAAGCTTCATACATGAAGGAGAAATAAAAACATTCTCAGACAAGCAAAGTCTCAGAGAATTCACCAAGACAAGACCATCCCTACAAGAAGTACTTAAAACAGCGTTATGCACGGAACATAATAATAATAATCCACGGATATAAAAACAACCAAAACCCAAAGATATTAAAGGCCAGATATTACAATGGCTCAAGACAGAAATCATAGCAACAACATCCAACGCAACAGAATGATCAGTAATCTACCTTACCTATCAGTTCTCTCAATAAATGTGAATGGCTAAAACTCTCCACTCAAGAGACATAGGCTGGCTGAATGGATAAGAAAATACAGGCCAAGTATATGCTGTCTTCAGGAAACACATTTAACCTGCAAGGATGCACATACTAAAAATAAAAGGGTGGAGATCAATATTCCAAGCAAATAGAAGCCAAAAGAAGGCTGGTGTGGCAGTTCTAATTTCAGACGATTTAGTTTTTAAACCAACAAAAGTAGTAAAAGTCAAAGAGGGTCATTATATAATGGTGAAGGGCACAGTCCAACAAGAAGAGATAACAATTTTAAATATATATGCACCCAACTTAGGTGCACCCAGATTCATAAAGCAAACCTTACTGGAGCTAAGCAAATGGATTTATAGCAACTCCATAATCGCCGGGGATTTCAACACCCCACTGACGGCATGAGACAGATCCTCCAAACAGAAAATTAATAAAGAAATAATGGACTTAAACAAAACTCTAGAACAATTGGGTCTGACAGACATCTACAGAACATTCTACCCAAAATCCACTGAATATACCTTCTTCTCATCAGCTCACGGGACATTCTCTAAGATTGACCATATCCTAGGACACAAAGAAAATCTCAAGAAATTTTAAAAAATAGAAATCAGACCATGTACCTACTCAGATCACAGTGGAATAAAACTAGAAATCAACCCTAACAGAAACTCACATTTCTACGCAAAAACTTCCAAATTAAACAACCTCCTACTAAATGATTACTTCGTAAATGAAGAAATCAAGACGGAAATAAAAAACTTCTATGAAGAAAACGACAATGGAGAGACAAGTTATCAACTCCTCTGGGACACAGCTAAAGCAGTTCTGAGAGGAAAGTTTATCTCCATAAATGCCTATAACCAAAAGGCAAGAAGATCACAAATAGACAATCTAATGAAATGACTCAAAGAGCTGGAAAAAGAAGAACAGACCAACCCCAAACCCAGCAGAAGAAGTGAAATCAACAAGATCAAATAAGAACTAAACGAAATTGAAAACAGGAAAGCTATTCAGGAGATTAATAAAACAAAAAGTTGGTTCTTTGAAAAAATAAACAAAATTGACACACCACTGGCTAAGCTAACGAAAAGCAGAAAAGAGAAATCTCTAATAAGCTCCATCAGGAATAAAAAAGGAGATATCACAACTGATCAAAAAGAGATACAAGATACAATTTATGAATACTACAAAAATCTTTATGCACACAAACTGGAAAATGTGGAGGAAATGGACAAATTTCTAGAAACACACAGCCTCCCTAGGCTCAACCAGGAAGAAATAGATTCCCTGAACAGACCAATCTCAACTGCTGAAATAGAAACAGCAATTAAAAATCTCCCTAAAAAGAAAAGTCCCGGTCCAGGTGGCTTCACATCCGAATTTTACCATACTTACAAAGAAGAACTAGTAACTATGTTGCAGAAACTATTCCACAGCATCGAGAAGAACGGAAACCTCCCCGACACCCTTTATGAGGCGAATATTACTCTGATACCAAAACCAGGAAAGGATGCAACAAAAAAAGAAAACTACAGACCAATATCCCTAATGAATATAGATGCAAAAATTTTCAACAAAATCTTAGCTAACCGAATCCAGACACTTATCAAAAAAATAATCCACCACGACCAAGTGGGCTTCATCCCAGGGATGCAGGGATGGTTCAACATACGTAAATCTATCAATGCAATTCACCACATAAACAGAAGCAAAAACAAAGACCACATGATTCTTTCAATAGATGCAGAAAAAGCTTTTGACAAAATTCAACACCCTTTCATGATACGAACACTTCAGAAAATAGGCATAGAAGGGACATACCTAAAAATGATACAAGCCATCTATGACAGACCCATAGCCAACATCATACTGAATGGGGAAAAATTGAAATCATTCCCACTTAGAACTGGAACCAGACAAGGCTGCCCACTATCTCCACTTCTGTTCAACATAGTGCTGGAAGTCTTGGCTACAGCAATCAGACAGGAAAATGGAATGAAAGGTATCCAAATAGGGGCAGAAGAGATCAAACTTTCACTGTTTGCTGATGATATGATATTGTATCTAGAAAACCCCAAGGATTCAACCAAGAAACTCCTGGAACTGATCAATGAATTTAGTAAAGTCTCAGGATACAAAATCAATACACAGAAATCAGAGGCATTCATATACGCCAACAACAATCTAATTGAAAACCAAATCAAAGACTCAATTCCCTTCACAATAGCAACAAAGAAATTAAAGTACCTAGGAATATATTTAACCAAAGAGGTAAAAGACCTCTACAGGGAGAACTATGAAACACTGAAGAAGGAAATAGCAGAGGATGTAAACAGATGGAAATCCATACCATGCTCGTGGATCGGCAGACTCAATATCATCAAAATGTCTATACTACCCAAACTGATCTACAGATTCAATGCAATACCTATTAAAATCCCATCAGCATTCTTCACAGATATAGAAAAAATAATTTTACGCTTCGTATGGAACCAAAGAAGACCCCGAATATCAAGAGCAATTCTAGGCAACAAAAACAAAATGGGAGGCATTAATATGCCAGATATCAAACTATACTACAAAGCTGTAGTAATTAAAACAATATGGTATTGGCACAAAAACAGGAATATTGACCAGTGGAACAGATGTGAGAATCCTGATATAAAACCATCCTCATATAGCCATCTCATCTTTGACAAAGCAGACAAAAACATACGCTAGGGAAAAGAATTCCTCTTCAATAAATGGTGCTGGGAAAACTGGATAGCCACCTGTAGAAGGCTAAAACAGGACCCACACCTTTCACCTCTCACAAAAACCAACTCACGCTGGATAACAGACTTAAACCTAAGATATGAAACTATTAGAACTCTAGAGGAAAAAGTTGGAAACACTCTCCTAGACATCGGCCTGGGCAAAGAGTTTATGAAGAAGTCCCCAAAGGCAATCACAGCAGCAACAAAAATAAATAAATGGGACATGATCAAACTACAAAGCTTCTGCACAGCCAAAGAAATAGTCATGAAAGTAAACAGACAACCTACAGAATGGGAGAAAATTTTTGCATCCTATGCATCCGATAAGGGACTGATAACTAGAATATACTTAGAACTCATGAAAATTAGGAAGAAAAAATCAAATAACCCCATTAAAAAGTGGGCAAAGGACTTGAACAGAAATTTTTCTAAAGAAGACAGAAGAATGGCCAACAAACATATGAAGAAATGCTCAACATCTCTAATCATCAGGGAAATGCAAATCAAAACCACAATGAGATATCACTTAACCCCAGTGAGAATGGCCTTTATCAAAAAATCTCCAAACAATAAATGCTGGCGTGGTTGCGGAGAGAGAGGAACACTCCTACACTGCTGGTGGGACTGCAAACTAGTTCAACCTCTGTGGAAAGCAATATGGAGATACCTTAAAGCGATACAAGTGAATCTACCATTTGATCCAGCAATCCCATTGCTGGGCATCTACCCAAATGATCCAGTGACACTCTACAAAAAAGACACCTGCACTCGAATGTTTATAGGAGCACAATTCATAATTGCAAGGCTGTGGAAACAGCCCAAGTGCCCATCAATCAAAGAATGGATTAATAAAATGTGGTATATGTACACCATGGAGTACTATTCAGCTCTAAGAAACAATGGTGATATAGCACACCTTATATTTTCCTGGTTAGAGCTGGAACCCATACTACTAAGTGAAGTATCCCAAGAATGGAAAAACAAGCACCAGATATATTCTCCAGCAAACTGGTATTAACTGAGTAGCACCTAAGTGGACACATAGGTGCTACAGTAATAGGGTATTGGGCAGGTGGGAGGGGGAGGGGGGCGGGTATATACATACATAATGAGTGAGATGTGCACCATCTGGGGGATGGTCATGATGGAGACTCAGACTTTTGGGGGGAGGGGGGAAATGGGCATTTATTGAAACCTTAAAATCTGTACCCCCATAATATACCAAAATAAAAAAAATAATTAAAAAAAAAATTAAAGTACCTAGGAATATACTTAACCAAGGACGTAAAAGACCTCTACAGAGAGAACTATGAAACACTGAGGAAGGAAATAGCAGAGGAGGTAAACAGATGGAAATCCATACCATGCTCGTGGGTCGGCAGACTCAATATCATCAAAATGTCTATACTACCCAAACTGATCTACAGATTCAATGCAATACCTATTAAAATCCCATCAGCATTCTTCACAGATATAGAAAAAATAATTTTACGCTTCGTATGGAACCAAAGAAGACCCCGAATATCAAGAGCATTTCTAGGAACAAAAACAAAATGGGAGGCATTAATATGCCAGATATCAAACTATACTACAAAGCTGTAGTAATTAAAACAATATGGTATTGGCACAAAAACAGGAATATTGACCAGTGGAACAGATGTGAGAATCCTGATATAAAACCATCCTCATATAGCCATCTCATCTTTGACAAAGCAGACAAAAACATACGCTAGGGAAAAGAATTCCTCTTCAATAAATGGTGCTGGGAAAACTGGATAGCCACCTGTAGAAGGCTAAAACAGGACCCACACCTTTCACCTCTCACAAAAACCAACTCACGCTGGATAACAGACTTAAACCTAAGATATGAAACTATTAGAACTCTAGAGGAAAAAGTTGGAAACACTCTCCTAGACATCGGCCTGGGCAAAGAGTTTATGAAGAAGTCCCCAAAGGCAATCACAGCAGCAACAAAAATAAATAAATGGGACATGATCAAACTACAAAGCTTCTGCACAGCCAAAGAAATAGTCATGAAAGTAAACAGACAACCTACAGAATGGGAGAAAATTTTTGCATCCTATGCATCTAATAAGGGACTGATAACTAGAATATACTTAGAACTCACGAAAATTAGGAAGAAAAAATCAAATAACCCCATTAAAAAGTGGGCAAAGGACTTGAACAGAAACTTTTCTAAAGAAGACAGAAGAATGGCCAACAAACATATGAAAAAATGCTCAACATCTCTAATCATCAGGGAAATGCATATCAAAACCACAATGAGATATCACTTAACCCCAGTGAGAATGGCCTTTATCAAAAAATCTCCAAACAATAAATGCTGGCGTGGTTGCGGAGAGAGAGGAACACTCCTACACTGCTGGTGGGACTGCAAACTAGTTCAACCTCTGTGGAAAGCAATATGGAGATACCCTAAAGCGATACAAGTGAATCTACCATTTGATCCAGCAATCCCATTGCTGGGCATCTACCCAAAAGATCCAATGACACTCTACAAAAAAGACACCTGCACTCGAATGTTTATAGCAGCACAATTCATAATTGCAAGGCTGTGGAAACAGCCCAAGTGCCCATCAATCCAAGAATGGATTAATAAAATGTGGTATATGTATACCATGGAGTACTATTCAGCTCTAAGAAACAATGGTGATATAGCACATCTTATATTTTCCTGATTAGAGCTGGAACCCATACTACTAAGTGAAGTATCCCAAGAATGGAGAAACAAGCACCAGATATATTCTCCAGCAAACTGGTATTAACTGAGTAGCACCTAAATGGACACATAGGTACTACAGTAATAGGGTATTGGGCAGGTGGGAGGGGGGAGGGGGGCGGGTATATACATACATAATGAGTGAGATGTGCACCATCTAGGGGATGGTCATGATGGAGACTCAGACTTTTGGGGGGAGGGGGGAAATGGGCATTTATTGAAACCTTTAAATCTGTACCCCCATAATAAGCCAAAATAAAAAAAAATTACATTTCTTTCGTGAAATATTCATTTCTCTGCTTCAAACAAAATGGATTACTTTCATTAAAGTTATTAACACTCATTAGTAAAGGAGAATGGGCTTGAACTTTCCATATCCTTAAGTTGACCACAGGAGCAAATGTTCTACCAACACTAGCATGGTTTCATCTAAAATCAGTGTGCCATGTCTATCTAAGCTAAAAGACTATACTTCTAAATAGACGTAAAATTTAGCACAGACATATGGATGTGCCGGTTGTTCTCTCTTGTCCTTGGGATTTTTTGTTGCTCTTGTATCTGGAGAACTACCTAAATTCTAGTCCTATGTTGTCCAATATAGTAGCTTCTAGCCACCTAAGGCTATTTAATTTTAAATGAATTACAATTAAATAAATTTAAAATTACGTTCTTCAATCATAGTAGCCACATTTCAAGTGCTCAATAGCCACACAAGGCTAGTGGCTAATATACTAGAAAGAGTAGATACAGAAAATTTTCATCATTGCAGAAAGTTCTATTGGATAGAGCTGCTCTAGTACATTCCAAAGCTCCCACTTCCAGTACAGAGATTCAAATGATGCTCTCATTCCTCAGCTTCCCTCCTCCTGACATTCTGAAATGATTTAGATATTGAAATAAATTCCCTATTAGAACTCAGCTTCAGTCAAAGTAGAGACTTTGACAGTTTCATTACTACCTCATCAAGTCACTTCATGATTTTTAAAAAATTATTATTCTAAAAACCCATTTATCCGGACCAGATTTAGTAGCTGTTTGAAGTCTATTCATTTAACAGAAACTGATTTCCAGCACATGATTCCTGGCTGTCTTGTCCCCTAATATGCTCTATACCTAGCAGCGCTCACAGTTACGTCCTTTCCAAGAAAGCTTCCTTCCATCAGCCATATTCACAGACCCATTTAAAATCATGTTCAGGTACTTTTTTATGTTTTCACAGTCACAGAAAATTACTTCTTTCACTTGAGCTTCATTTCTTCCTTCCCACTTTATTTTTAACTTCTTAAGGAAAAGACTGTCTACTATGGCAATAAAGCATTTGTGCTTTCTGCGGCTAGATAATTGAAGAAGAAACACTGACAGGCATATTGCTATATCAATAATGTGTTGTCCTTCTGAGACAAAAGGCATAGCTACTGACCCACCTCTAGCAAAGTGCAGGCCTTGAACTATGTCTCCAAAGGTGAGCATGCATTTGACTTAATCAATCTGATGATCATTTTTGTAACAGCTGCCTGGAGTTGGGGTGCTATCTGTGGCCATATTGGGGCTCAATCTGTGACCAGGGCCACAACTCAGCTTAAACTTCAATTAGGAAATGATTTTGTTGCCAAGATCAAGGTTCACCTTAATATCTGATTCTATGATCAGAAAATACATGAGGATTAGAGATTAGTAGCCATGTGTTCTAACCCTTTACCTAGGCAAGGTGGAGATGATAAAGTTTTAGGCAGAAATATTCAACTTTTTCCTCTGCCCCCAGAATAGTACATTTTTGAGGCATGCTGTCAGTCTCCCATCTCCTACCTATAGAGCAGACATCACTATTCAGCCATGGCATTCTTTCCTGCTGTGTTTAGATGAGGCCCCAGATGACTTCTCACCACAGTGCCCTATGTGGCCACTGTCATTCAATCAGAATTGGCCCAAAAGATTAAACCTATTTATCATCTTTGCTATGGAGGTCCATGAACCAAGCAGCAGATTACTTCTGGAAAGAAGATTGTTATGATTCTGACCTTTTTTGAGGTAAGAGGAAGGTAGGGAACAATCAACTTAAGAGTAGGACCTAAGGCAAATTGAAAAATGTGTACAAGCACTCCCCTGACTCAAAGATGAAGAGTTGGCACAGGCAGCTTCAGAAGAGATAGGGGAAAGACAGGACTGTTACTGTCAGGCCACATGTTTTAGTCCTAACTTTACATATTACTTGAAGTAACAAGGTTTTGTGCCAATTGGACAGATATATTTGCACCTCTTTCTACCTTTTGCTGCCTTAGTCACCAAATAATTTTAGCCTCTTTGTTCCTATGATTAGCCACTGAGACATCCCCCCAAAATCAGGCCCAAAAGATTTAATTTATTTTATAGTCCCCTAGAAATGACTAACCAACAATAGAGACTGAGTCTATCTAGAGTGGCACTATTATTTTCTAGTATGCCTTTCACTCACTGAAGATCATCTTCCTGAGTTTTCTTTTTTTAATTTTAGGACCACACATACTTATTAAATAACTCTACGAGCTTTGGTTTCTACATTAGTAAAATGGGGATGATGATGGTATCAGATACATGATTTGCAAATATTTTCTCCCATTCCACAGGTTATCTCTCATTTTGTTGATTATTTCCTTTGCTGTGCAGAAAGTTTTTAGTTTGATGTAATCCCATTTTCACTTTTGTTGCCTATGCTTTTGGGGTCATATCCAAAATATAATTGAACAGACCAATATCACAGACCTTTTCTTCTATGTTTTCTTCTAGAAGTTTTATAGTTTCAGGTCTTACATTGAAGTCTTCAATCCGTTTTTGAGTTGATTTTTGTATATTGTATAAGATAAGGGTCTAATTTCACTCTTCTGCATATGAATATCCAATTTTCCCAGCACCATCTATTAAAGAAACCATCCTTTCCCCATTGTGTGTCCTTGGAACCTTTGTCAGTAACCAATTGACCATAAATGTGTGGATTTATGAAATCCCCACCATTACTTACTTTGTCTTATAATGATACTGAAGGCCCTGAGTTTCTGATTGGAGACTCTAAAATAGTAGTGGGGACGAGTATAGGAGATAACACAGAATAAACTCTTTAAGTCACAATTTTGTCAAAGGTTAGAGATACTGTAGCACTTGGAGTTTTAAGGAAACCCCTATAAGTTTCCATGAGCACCAATGCCCTTGGCTCTACTCACTCGTTATAAAGGGAAGTGTCCCCTTTATGTGGCATATCTTGGGGATGAAACATCTCAGAGTTTAGGAGATCTTACTCCCACACTCAAAATTGCCATACAAGGCTGTAATACATTTCAATATTTATCAATCGCCTCTCAGTCACTTTCCACTCTTCAAAGCACTTTCATATACATTTTCATGTAAGCTTCAAATACTAGAAATAATGTCCAGTCACTGTCCTGAGCACTTAACATGAATTATATCATTTAATTCTCACAAAAACCCTATGAGGTATGTGCTATTATTCTCTCCATTTTACTAATGTGCAAATCAAGACACAGGGAAGTTAATAATTTGCCCAAAGCCAGATAGCTAGTAATTGGTAGAGCCAATACTCACATTCAAATCTGCCTGACTTTAGAGTCAGTGATATTTAACAAATATGCTATATATGTATATAATATCATGGTGTGTTTATACTTCATAACCTTCCTTTTCACTCAATAAATACTGTAGAATCTTTTGATGTCAGTAAATATAATGCTACATTATCATTTTAAATGTATTTTTACTATTCCATTATAAAATTGTACAAAAATTTATTTAATCTCATTGATAGAAATTTTGGTTGTGCCTAGTTTTTCACAATTTCGAAAGTATTGTGCTGAAAACCTTGTATATATATACATCTCATTACATGTGTGTTACTATTAATATTTACTCAGAATACATTCTTAGAAGCTTTATGCCACTTTGGGGATGTGATAGGAGCGACCTGCAAAATAACATTCAAGAAAAGCTCCCAAGGCACAGAGCCAAGTCAATAGCTTTATAAAGCCAAACACAAATATTTCCAAATGCAGATGTGTTTAATGGTTAGCAGAAGGAGAAAGAACAAAAGAAAAACAGCAAGAATCAAAGATCAAATAAGAAGTTGTAAACAGTCAAAGAGATAAATAAGAGCAAGCTAAAGCAAAACCAAAGTCAAGACTTAGGAACATTTGACAATGGATGAGTAAGAGAGAAGAATATTGGCTGGTAGTGGCTTTAGTAGACAAGCTGAACAGATTAACAGTGCAAAAGAAGAAATTTGGATCATAGAGTTCTTTTCAGAACTGTTTTAGGAGCAGAGAGAAGGGAAGGGCCATGATCTTATGTTGAGGTACCAATCAAAGGCAAAAGAAACAGTTTATAGAGAAATTAATATGACAGCTCCAGAAGTGGGCAGCATGATCCAGCCATTGAAGAAAAGAAATACTCTCAGCCCTGCTGGCCTCACTGCTATGTTCAACAAGACTTTGGAGGACAGAAGCTTGAGCAGAGCTTTGAAGGCTGCTGTTTTCAGTGACACCTGGAAGGAGGGGGAAATGGTCATCAAGGTGACACACTAAACCTAGTTGTACAAGGTGCTGAGACTAGCAGAATGCATACTACTCAAGGTAATACAAACAGTAACAAAGGGATAGGCAGTATTTGATTGACAAGTACCAGGATTTCTCCAAAATTGTTCACATATTAAAGCCTGTGAAATGTGTCTAAATCACAAACAAGCTTTGGTATATGATTTTCTTCTTCTATTGCAGAGAAATACAAACGTCAGATGTACTGATGAAACTGAAGAAGATACCACATGGCACTGAGTGGTTAAGGTAAGAAATTGAAGTGATATTGAAGCTAGGAAAGGCTATCTTTATGTGTGGTCTGCCACACCTCTCTTACAAAAACTGATGCCATGTTTGAGCGAAGAACAGTACAAAGATGAAGAGGAAATGGTTTATATATAGCCAGTTACATATTTTTCTGATGAAATCACACTAGCAATATGCACAGAAGGCCAGAAAACGTGGAGTAAGACAAAGTGAAAAGTTATAAATACAGAAACCAAAAGGAAATATGCTAGTAGCAAAATCTGTAAGTGGTGAAAGTTCTTGACATCTATTTTACAGGGAAAGAAGACACAGGAAGAATTTGGTAAATAAAAATAAAGTTCAGCAGAAAATAAAAATAAATGTAGAGAGTTTGGAAGTGATTAGAATATATGGCAAGACTGAGCAAACATTTTTGGTGTATAGTCATCCTCATGGAAGCCATTGAGGTAGCTGTATGGAATAGTAAATCCAACATTTAGGAAGCTCATATTTCAGTGTCTGGAAGAAGACAGGCTGGGTTTAATCAAGGTAGAATTAATGTAGTTCAGGAAAAAGAATTAGGTTTTTATATCAGACAAACCTCAGCTTCCATCTCAGCTCTGAAACTTATTAGCTATATGACCTAAAAACAAAGCTCACATATCTCTGAGCTTTGTTTTCTACATAAGTAAAATGAGTATGATAATGGTATCTACCACAGAGGGCTACTGTAAGGAACCGACGAGATAATATATAAAAGAATTCATGGAATATAAGAAGTGCTCAATAAATATAGAGATATGAGGGAAAATGTTCATCAAAGTTTTAATGGTAATTATATCTTGATAGTGGGATTTGGGGAATTCTTTACTTTCTTCTCTAATTGTTTTATCTCTTGAATGGACTTCTAAAATAATATCTTATTTTGAATAGTTTAAGACTCACAAGAAGTTGCAAAAATAGTTCAGAGTTCCCATGTACCCTTAATCCACTATCCCCTAATGTTAATATCTTATATAACCATAGTGCATTGTTAAAATCAGTAAATTAACATTGGTATAATACTATTAACTGAGATACAGGCTTTATTCAAAGTTCATCAGTTTTTACCTATATTTTTTTGGCATACAGTTCTATAAATTTTTACTACATGTAGAGATTTGACTAACCCTCACCATAATCGGGTTACAAACCTGTTGATTGGGCAGTTTTATAATGACAATGTAGCATGTTTCTTTTTATATAAAAATATAATATTATGACTATAAAATTATAATATTTTACCTTTTCTTTTTAAAATTCCTTCCATAGGTAGACAGTTTATTTGAAAAAAATGCATAATGGTCAATATGGGAATGTTGCAGGGTGCTGGAACTATAGATAAGGTTCTTAGAAGTACTTTTGTTTATGAGCCTGTTTTATATGATCTTTCAAGTTCAGTCCCTCACATGCACATCCCACAGTAGCCAGCCAAGCTTAACTTGCCTCTTAAACATGAGAAGAAGGAAACATCAAAGGAATAGATACAGAGAAGATGCTCTAGACTATTGCTACTCAATGTGTACTCTGGAGGATTGTGATAAATGCAGAATCTCAGATCCCACCCAGAACAACTGAATCAGGATCTTCACTTTAACAAGACCTGCTGGTGATCCTTATGCATGGTCAAGTTTTAGAAGTGTTGCTCCAGAGATACATTGGAATTTAAAAACTGGAAGAGAGAGAAATTTTTAAAGCATATTTACTTCCTCATCAGAATTACAGGAATCAATAAGGTTAAGGAAAACAGGAGAAGAGATATCACCTGATAAATGAATTCAAGAAATTTGTTTAGAAGACAGAAAATAGATGAAAGAGTAGTCATTTATTTGGCAAAGTAGAGAAGTTTATCACCTAAAGTGTTCACAAAGGAAGATATTAAAGAACACATACCTTAGAAGGTCCATAGAACCCAGGAGAATCTCAGAACGTGCAGGCACCATTTTTCGCAGAGGGTAGGGATGGAGTTATGAGGTAAAAAAAAAAAGGGGATATATTGGAAATCTATATATGAAGTAATCAAAGTTCAGCCCCATACACATAGACACTACTCCCCATACTCATAGAACATCATCAGCCAGAACTTATTCCATAAGCCAGAAGCCCCTGAATATTTATTGGCTAGAAAAACTGAACTGAGTGTCTTCAGAATCAGGGACAGCAAGCAAGATGACAGGTGAGGGTGAAATTGAATATAAGGTGATTAATTAAAACTCTGCATAGGAAATGATCAGACACTCATGTATACCCCTTCCTCTACACCATGGGCAGAAAGCTTTACAAACAGATTACTACACCTGACAAGAAATTGAAATAGCCTTTTCTGGAGAAATTTATCTTGAAATAAATCACTCCCACATAGTGACATTTTGGGTCCCCAGTGAACTATCTGAACACTGAATAGTGAACTCCAGGCTGCACACCTTGTCTAAGCACAGAAAGCTCCCATTCAGCATTTTATGCAGCAAACATGCATATTAACAGATAACCACCAGGTCACTGAGGAAGGCTCTCAACATATGAGAAAAGCAGGAAGAAAAACGAAAGAAAGAGGAAAACAATGCAGAGATGGGGGATAAAGCTGCAAAACAGGAAAAAATATTCCTCCATAAAATAGATATAAAGTGTTATAACCAAATCAGGAAAAAGTAAAAAGAAAGGTCTTTTGGAAATTAGAACTTAATAAAAATTAATATAATTAATTTTATTATATAAAATTAAATTATTAGGCCAGGCGCGGTGGCTCATGCCTGTAATCCTAGCACTCTGGGAGGCCGAAGTGGGAGGATTGCTTGAAGTCAGGAGTTTGAGACCAGCCTGAACAAGAGTGAGACCCCATCTCTACTAAAAATAGACAAAATTGGCCAGGCGTGGTGGCACACACCTGTACTCCCAGCTACTCTGATGGCTAAGGCAGAGGATCACCAAGCCCAGGAGCTTAAAGTTCCTGTGAGCTAGGCTGATGTCATGGCACTCTACGCAGGATGACAAAGCGAGATGCTGTCTCAAAAAATAAATAAATAAATATAACTTAATAAAATAAAAATTCAATATAAGGTGAGAAAATAAACTCATAGGACATTCTCAAAAAGTAGAATTATAGTGATAAGAAATCAGAAAACAGAAAATAAAATATTAAGCTTATAGAAACAATCCAGGAGATCTAATACCCAATTAATTAATAATAGCTTCTGAAATATAATTAAATATAAAGGACAGAAAATGATCAATAAATACTATTAGAGAATTTCCCAGCCCCAAAGAACATGAGTCTACAGATTAACAGTGCTCATAAAGGGTTCAACATAATGAATGCTAAAAGGCCTTATACCAGAGCACAGCATTGAAATGTCAGAACATCAGGAAAAAAGAGAAGATTCTAAAAGCTTCCATAAAGGAAGAGGAAGGGGCAATACACTCAATAGAATAAGAATCAAAGAATTGCTGAAGAAGACCCCAAAAGCAATCACAGCACCAACAAAAATATATAAATGGGACACGATCAAACTAAAAAGCTTCTGCACAGCAAAGAAAACTATCATGAGAGTGAACAGACAACCTACAGAATGGGAGAACATATTCACATGCTACACATCTGATAAAGGGCTGAAAACTAGAATCTATTTAGAACTCAGGAAAATTAGCAAGCAAAAAAATCAAACAACCCTATCAAAAGGTGGACAAAGGATCTGAACAGAAATTTTTCTTTTTCTTTTCTTTTTTTTATTTTGGTATATTATGGGGGTAAAGATTTTAAGGTTTCAATAAATGCCCTTTCCCCCCCTCCCCACACAAGTCTGAGTTTCCAGCATGACCATCCCCCAGATGGTGCACATCTCACTCATTATGTATGTATATTCCCGCCCCCCTCACCCCTGCCCAATACCTTATTACTATAGTACTTATGTGTCCACTTAGGTGCTGCTCAGTTAATACCAGTTTGCTGGTGAGTATAGGTGGTGCTTGTTTTTCCATTCTTGGCATACTTCACTTAGTAGTATGGGTTCCAGCTCTAACCAGGAAAATATAAGATGTGCTATATCACCGTTGTTTCTTAGAGCTGAATAGTACTCCATGGTATACATATACCACATTTTATTAATCCATTCTTGGATTGATGGGCACTTGGGCTGTTTCCACAGCCTTGCAATTATGAATTGTGCTGCTATAAACATTCGAGTGCAGGTGTCTTTTTTGTAGAGTGTCATTGGATCTTTTGGGTAGATGCCCAGCAATGGGATTGCTAGATCAAATGGTAGATCCACTTGTATCACTTTAAGGTATCTCCATATTGCTTTCCACAGAAGCTGAACTAGTTTGCAGTCCCACCAGCGGTGTGGGAGTATTCCTCTCTCTCCGCATCCACGCCAGCATTTATTGTTTGGAGACTTTTTGATAAAGGCCATTCTCACCGGAGTTAAGTGATATCTCATTGTGGTTTTGATTTGCATTTCCCTGATGATTAGATATGTTGAGCATTTTTTCATATGTTTGTTGGCCATTCTTCTGTCTTCTTTAGAAAAATTTCTGTTCAAGTCCTTTGCCCACTTTTTAATGTAGTTATTTGATTTTTTTTCTTGCTGATTTTCGTGAGTTCTAAGTATATGTTAGTTATGAGTCCCTTATCGGATGTATAGGACGCAAAAATTTTCTCCTGTTCTGTAGGTTGTCTGTTTACTTTCATGACTGTTTCTTTGGCTGTGCAGAAGCTTTGTAGTTTGATCATGTGCCATTTATTTATTTTTGTTGCTGCTGTGATTGCCTTTGGTGACTTCTTCATAAACTCTTTGCCTAGGCCGATGTCTAGGAGAGTGTTTCCAACTTTTTCTTCTAGAATTCTAATAGTTTCATACCTTAGGTTTAAGTCTGTTATCCAGCGTGAGTTGATTTTTGTGAGAGGTGAAAGGTGTGGGTCCTGCTTTAGCATTTTACAAGTGGCTATCCAGTTTTCCCAGCACCATTTATTGAAAAGGGATTCCTTTCCCCAGCGTATGTTTTTGTCTGCTTTGTCAAAGATTAGATGGCTATATGAGGATGGTTTTATATCAGGATTCTCACATCTGTTCCACTGGTCCATATTCCTATTTTTGTGCCAATACCATATTGATTTAATTACTACAGCTTTGTAGTATAGTTTGATATCTGGCATATTAATGCCTCCCATTTTGTTTTTGTTGCCTAGAATTGCTTTTGATATTCGGGGTCTTCTTTGGTTCCATACAAAGCGTAAAATTATTTTTTCTATATCTATGAAGAATGCTGATGGGATTTTAATAGGTATTGCATTGAATCTGAACAGAAACTTTTCAAAAGAAGATAGACTAATGGCCAACAAACAGGAAAACATGCTAAACATCTCCAATCATCAGGGAAATGCAAATCAAAACCACAGTGAGATACCACTTAACTCCATCAAGAATGGCCTTTATGGCAAAGTCCCCAAACAGTAAATGTTGGCATGAATGCGGATAGGAACACTCGTACACTGCTGGTGGAACTGCAAACTAGTACAACCTCTGTGGAAAGCAATATGGAGATACCTCAAAGAGCTACAAGTAGAACTACCATTTGATCCAGCACTACCATTACTGCTCATCTACCCGAAAGAACAAAAGACATTCTATAAAAAAGACATCTGGAGACAGAACAGGACCTCAGTCTCCGACCTACTTGCAGTTTCCTCAGCGTCCAGTGTCAGACCACTCAGTTAACTCTTTCTCCAACTTCTGCAGGTGGGCTTCCAAATTTTTCTGTTTCTTGTAACTCCCTACCGCGGCTTCTTGCCACAGGGCATCCTCATGCTGCCCCTGGAGGGCTGCAAGAAAGAGCTGGCCCACCCAGCCAGCCACCGCTCGCTCCTTAGGCTGCAGAGACTGCTCTAAGGACTTCAAGGCCTTTTCCAGGGAGGCAGGTGTCCATTCTACCTGCTCCCACCCAGTGGCATGGGCCCACGACATGCCACTGGCTACCACAATCCTATAGAAGGCCATGTGTCCTACCCTGCTGAGGTGGAGGGGACACTTATCCCTCGGGATACTGCCAGACTACGTCAAGTGTAAGGAGGATACTCTGTGGCTAGGGTGTGCTCCTGTGCAGGCTTCAAAAGTAGGAAGAAGAGGCGAGTGGCAGCAGGCAGTAGGTCTAAACACATAAAAAAAATATAGTTGAAGATGGCGGACGAGAAACACCGCCAGACAGAGTGTCTCTGCAGAAAAGACAGATTCTAGCAGAAATTAGAAAAAAGAAGCAAGAAGACGAGAATACAGTGGACGAGGGCTGGAAGGATGGGTACCTGAGACCCCGGGAGACTCCACGGGAGAAGACTGCGGAGGAGAACCGGAGGCTGAGACCACTAAAGCAGCCCGGAGACCAGCGGCAAAGGTAGGTGGATTTGCTGTTTCCCCTCCCCTGCATTTGGGACTGCTGGTGGGCTCCCCAGCGGGTGGAGAGACCTGAAGACGCCAGCCCAGAGACGGCCGCCGCCAGCCAACAGTGAGCCTGTAGCAGACATGGCACCAGGTTCCCAACTTCCTCCAGGCACCTCTGTGTGCACAGACCCGAGGCAAGCAGCAGGCGCCATATTGCCTCCTCCTCCCCTCCGCCGACCCTACCCGTGGCTGCCCAGAGAGACAATACAGCCACCAGCCAGAGGCACCTCCAGGGAACAGGACCTTCCCTTTTGGGACCCTACACCTGACTCAGAGGAACTCAGACTGTGAGCTCCCTACCCGCCAGCTCTCCCAGGTGCTGCTGGCATGGTGCTCCCAGAAGATTGGTGCCGACTCAGAGGCTGAGAGACATAGACCCAGCTTGGGCTCCCTGTGGGTGAATTGAGACCGGAAATCCTCTCCCTGGTGGGGATACAGTTTGAACTCTGGGACCCAGAGGTCAGACCTGGAGACCAGATCCACTGCACCAAGGGCTAGCATTGCCTAGGGCACAGAAGGGTTATACGTGAACAGCCTACTGAGGTGTGTGTGCCTCCAGGGGTGGATCGGCGTACTAGAGGGCAACCCTCCTCCCAGGAGGAGGCCGTGCTCCAAGCCCAGGTGGCGTTCCTGTGCAGGGAACCTCCCCGCCAGCGTCACAGTCTGGGGAGGCCTGGTGGCTTGTGGTCTGGCCTGCTGGCAGAGGCCCAGGAGTAGCTGCGGAGTTGGGGAGGGTGGAAAGAAGCGAGGCCCGCTCCAGACTGCGGGTCTCAGACAGCCCCACCCCCACACCCAGACTTTCTGGCTGAGCGGGACCATTCCAGCCCCGCCCTGACAGCTTTTCCTGGAAGCAGAGACCAGAATTTTGACCCCTGCTAACTACCTGAGGGCAGGCTTACCCAACCCAGCTCCGCCCAGAACTAGAGCTGATAAAAGGACACAAAATCAACAGCATAGCCTGTTCCTCCAAGCAAACACCACCCACTGACAGGGACGGCATATTGCACAGCCTTTCCACGGCACCCACTGACTCAATATACAGGGAGTGGTCCAATTTCACCCACAGACACCACCTAAAGCCTCAGAAACTAACAAGTTGTGTGAATACCCAAACAATAACCTAAAGGAAAGAAACAACAACTGATCGACATGGGAAGAAATCAATGAAAGAAATCAGGAAATATGAAGAACCAAACGGAAAACACACCCCCAAAGAGGAGCACCAGCCCCCTAGAAACGGACACCAACCAAAATCAGGCAACCAATATGACAGAAGAGGAATTTCATATGTAGATCATAAGAACACTCACCGAGCTAAAACAACTCAATAACCAACACAAAGAAACCACAAAAAGCCTCCAGGATATGGAAAAAGAAATAGACACAATGAAGAAAAGTGTAACCGAACACCTAGAAATGAAGAATCAATTCAAGGAACTACAAAATACAATGGAAAGTATCAAGAACAGGGTAGATCAAACAGAAGAAAGAATCTCAGAGCTTGAAGATAACACCCTCCAATTAAATAAATCAGTCACAGCAATAGAGGAGAGAAACAAGAGAAAAGAGCAAAGACTACAAGAGCTGTGGGATTATGTGAAGAAACCTAATGTGAGGGTCATAGGGTTACCAGAAGGGAAGAAGACAACACTCAAGGGTTGGACAAGCTGTTTGAAGATATAATAGAGGAAAATTTCCCAGGCCTTGCTCAAAATCTTGATATACAAGTTCAAGAAGCTCAGAGGACCCCTGGGAGATTCAATGCAAACAGGAAGACGTCACCACATGCAGTCATCAGACTGACCAGAGTATCAACTAAAGGGCTGTAAGACAAAAGAAGCAAGTAACATACAAGGGAAAGCCAATTCGAAAAACATCAGTCTTATCTAATGAGACTTTACAAGCAAGGAGAGACTGGGGCCCCATTCTCACTCTTTTGAAACAAAACAATGCCCAGCCTAGAATATTATTCCCTGCAAAACTAAGCTTCGTATATGAAGGAGAAATAAAAACATTCTCAGACAAGCAAAGGCTCAGAGAATTCACCAAGACAAGACCAGCCCTACAAGAAGTACTTAAAACAGCGTTACGCACAGAACATCATAATAATAACCCACGAATATAAAAACAACCAAAACCCAAAGATATTAAAGGCCAGATATTACAATGGCTCAAGACAGAAATCATAGCAACAACATCCAACCCAACAGAATGAACAGTAATCTACCTTACCTATCAGTTCTCTCAATAAATGTCAATGGCTTAAACTCTCCACTCAAGAGACATAGGCTGGCTGAATGGATAAGAAAATACAGGCCAAGTATATGCTGTCTTCAGGAAACACATCTAACCTGCAAGGATGCATACAGACTAAAAATAAAAGGGTGGAGATCAATATTCCAAGCAAATAGAAGCCAAAAGAAGGCTGGTGTGGCAGTTCTAATTTCAGACAATTTAGTATTTAAACCAACAAAAGTAGTGAAAGACAAAGAGGGTCATTATATAATGGTGAAGGGCACAGTCCAACAAGAAGAGATAACAATTTTAAATATATATGCACCCAACTTAGGTGCACCCAGATTCATAAAGCAAACCTTACTGGAGCTAAGCAAATGGATTAATAGCAACTCCATAATCACTGGAGATTTCAACACCCCACTGACAGCACGAGACAGATCCTCCAAACAGAAAATTAATAAAGAAATAATGGACTTAAACAAAACTCTAGAACAATTGGGTCTGACAGACATCTACAGAACATTCTACCCAAAATCCACTGAATATACATTCTTCTCATCAGCTCACAGGACATTCTCTAAGATTGACCATATCCTAGGACACAAAGAAAATCTCAAGAAATTTAAAAAAATAGAAATCATAACAGGTACCTTCTCAGATCACAGTGGGATAAAAGTAGAAATAAACCCTAACAGAAACTCACATTTCTACACAAAAACGTGGAAATTAACCAACCTTCTACTAAATGATTACTTCATAAATGAAGAAATCAAGACGGAAATAAAAAAATTCTATGAAGAAAACAACAATGGAGAGACAAGTTATCAACTACTCTGGGATACAGCTAAAGCAGTTCTGAGAGGAAAGTTTATCTCCATAAATGCCTATAAACGAAAGACAAAAAGATCACAAATAGACAATCTAATGAAACGACTCAAAGAGCTGGAAAAAGAAGAACAGACCAACCCCAAACCCAGTAGAAGAAGTGAAATCAACAAGATCAAATCAGAACTAAATGAAATTTAAAACAGGGAAGCTATTCAGGAGATTAATAAAACAAAAAGTTGGTTCTTTGAAAAAATAAACAAAATTGACACACCTTTGGCTAAGCTAATGAAAAGCAGAAAAGAGAAATCTCTAATAACCTCCATCAGGAATAAAAAAAGGAGATATCACAACGGATTCCAAAGAGATAAAAGATACAATTTATGAATACTACAAAAATCTTTATGCATACAAACTGGAAAATGTGGAGGAAATGGACAAATTTCTAGAAACACACAGCCTCCCTAGGCTCAACCAGGAAGAAATAGATTCCCTGAACAGACCAATCTCAACTGCTGAAATAGAAACAGCAATTAAAAATCTCCCTAAAAAGAAAAGTCCCGGTCCAGGTGGCTTCACATCCGAATTTTACCATACTTACAAAGAAGAACTAGTAACTATGTTGCAGAAACTATTCCACAGCATCGAGAAGAACGGAAACCTCCCCGACACCCTTTATGAGGCGAATATTACTCTGATACCAAAACCAGGAAAGGATGCAACAAAAAAAGAAAACTACAGACCAATATCCCTAATGAATATAGATGCAAAAATTTTCAACAAAATCTTAGCTAACCGAATCCAGACACTTATCAAAAAAATAATCCACCACGACCAAGTGGGCTTCATCCCAGGGATGCAGGGATGGTTCAACATACGTAAATCTATAAATGCAATTCACCACATAAACACAAGCAAAAACAAAGACCACATGATTCTTTCAATAGATGCAGAAAAAGCTTTTGACAAAATTCAACACCCTTTCATGATACGAACACTTAAGAAAATAGGCATAGAAGGGGCATACCTAAAAATGATACAAGCCATATATGACAGACCCATAGCCGACATCATACTGAATGGGGAAAAATTGAAATCATTCCCACTTAGAACTGGAACCATACAAGGCTGCCCACTATCTCCACTTCTGTTCAACATAGTGTTGGAAGTCTTGGCTACAGCAATCAGACAGGAAAATGGAATGAAAGGTATCCAAATAGGGGCAGAAGAGATCAAACTTTCACTGTTTGCTGATGATATGATATTGTATCTAGAAAACCCCAAGGATTCAACCAAGAAACTCCTGGAACTGATCAATGAATTTAGTAAAGTCTCAGGATACAAAATCAATACACAGAAATCAGAGGCATTCATATACACCAACAACAATCTAATTGAGAACCAAATCAAAGACTCAATTCCCTTCACAATAGCAACAAAGAAATTAAAGTACCTAGGAATATACTTAACCAAGGACGTAAAAGACCTCTACAGGGAGAACTATGAAACACTGAGGAAGGAAATAGCAGAGGATGTTAACAGATGGAAATCCATACCATGCTCGTGGATCGGCAGACTCAATATCATCAAAATGTCTATACTACCCAAACTGATCTACAGATTCAATGCAATACCTATTAAAATCCCATCAGCATTCTTCACAGATATAGAAAAAATAATTTTACGCTTCGTATGGAACCAAAGAAGACCCCGAATATCAAGAGCAATTCTAGGCAACAAAAACAAAATGGGAGGCATTAATATGCCAGATATGAAACTATACTACAAAGCTGTAGTAATTAAAACAATATGGTATTGGCACAAAAACAGGAATATTGACCAGTGGAACAGATGTGAGAATCCTGATATAAAACCATCCTCATATAGCCATCTCATCTTTGACAAAGCAGACAAAAACATACACTGGGGAAAAGAATCTCTCTTCAATAAATGGTGCTGGGAAAACTGGATAGCCACCTGTAGAAGGCTAAAACAGGACCCACACCTTTCACCTCTCACAAAAACCAACTCACGCTGGATAACAGACTTAAACCTAAGATATGAAACTATTAGAACTCTAGAGGAAAAAGTTGGAAACACTCTCCTAGACATCGGCCTGGGCAAAGAGTTTATGAAGAAGACCCCAAAGGCAATCACAGCAGCAACAAAAATAAATAAATGGGACATGATCAAACTACAAAGCTTCTGCACAGCCAAAGAAATAGTCATGAAAGTAAACAGACAACCTACAGAATGGGAGAAAATTTTTGCATCCTATGCATCCGATAAGGGACTGATAACTAGAATATACTTAGAACTCACGAAAATCAGGAAGAAAAAAATCAAATAACCTCATTAAAAAGTGGGCAAAGGACTTGAACAGAAACTTTTCTAAAGAAGACAGAAGCATGGCCAACAAACATATGAAGAAATGCTCAACATCTCTAATCATCAGGGAAATGCAAATCAAAACCACAATGAGATATCACTTAACCCCAGTGAGAATGGCCTTTATCAAAAAATCTCCAAACAATAAATGCTGGCGTGGTTGCGGAGAGAGAGGAACACTCCTACACTGCTGGTGGGACTGCAAACTAGTTCAACCTCTGTGGAAAGCAATATGGAGATACCTTAAAGCGATACAAGTGAATCTACCATTTGATCCAGCAATCCCATTGCTGGGCATCTACCCAAATGATCCAATGACACTCTACAAAAAAGACACCTGCACTCGAATGTTTATAGCAGCACAATTCATAATTGCAAGGCTGTGGAAACAGCCCAAGTGCCCATCAATCCAAGAATGGATTAATAAAATGTGGTATATGTATACCATGGAGTACTATTCAGCTCTAAGAAACAATGGTGATATAGCACATCTTATATTTTCCTGATTAGAGCTGGAACCCATACTACTAAGTGAAGTATGCCAAGAATGGAAAAACAAGCACCAGATATATTCTCCAGCAAACTGGTATTAACTGAGTAGCACCTAAATGGACACATAGGTACTACAGTAATAGGGTATTGGGCTGGGGGGAGGGGGGAGAGGGGCGGGTATATACATACATAATGAGTGAGATGTGCACCATCTAGGGGATGGTCATGATGGAGACTCAGACTTTTGGGGGGAGGGGGGGAAATGGGCATTTATTGAAACCTTAAAATCTGTACCCCCATAAAATGCCGAAATTAAAAAATAATAATAAATAAAAAGTAAAAAAAAAAAAGACCTCTACAGGGAGAACCATGAAACACTGAAGAAACAAATAGCAGAGGATGTAAACAGGTGGAACAATATACCATGCTCATGGGTCGGCAGAATCAACATTGTTAAAATGTCTATACTACCCAAAGTGACCTATAGAATCAATGCAATCCCTATTAAAATACCATCATCATTTTTCACAGATATAGAAAAAATAGTTTGACGCTTCATATGGAACCAGAGAAGACCCTTTATAGTAAAATCAATCCTAGGCAATAAAAACAAAATAGGAGGTATCAATTTACCAGATTTCAAACTATATTACAAGGCTGTAGTAATTAAAACAGCTTTTCACTGACACAGGACAGGGACATTGACCAGTGGAACAGAACAGAGAACCCAGATATAAAACCATCTTCATATAGCCAACTAATCTTTGACAAAGCAGACAAAAACATACACTGGGGAAAAGAATCCTTATTCAATAAATGGTGCTTGGAAAACTGGATAGCCACAGGTAGAAGACTGAAATAGGACCTACACCTTTCACCTCTCACAAAAATAAATTCACGCTGGGTAACAGACTTGAACATTATGTGTGAAACTGTTAGAATTCTAGAGGAAAACGTTGGAAATACTCTTCTAGACATTGGCCTAGGCAAAGAATTTATGAAGAAGACCCCAAAGGCAATCACAGCAGCAACAAAAATAAACAAATGGGACCTGATCAAATTAAAAAGTTCCTCACAGCCAAACATCCCAAATGCCCATCAACACATGAGTGGATTAATAAAATGTGTTATATGTATACCATGTAGTAATACTCAGCCATGAAAAACAACGGTGAAATAATACCTCTTGTATTATCCTGGATGAAGTTAGAGCCAATTGTTCAAAGTGAAGTATCACAAAATGGAAAAACAAGCACCATGTGTACTCACCATCAAATTGGTACAAACTTATCAACACTATGTGCATGCATGGAAGTAATAGTTATCAGGTCCGGGTAGGTAGAAGAAAGGTGGAGGGATGTGTCAATTCATAACTAATGGGTGTGGAGTGCACTTTCTGGGGGATTGGCAGGCTTGTAGCTCTGGTTTGGGTAGTGCAAAGGCAATATATGTAACCAAAATGTTTGTACCCCAATAATATTCTGAAATTTTTAAAAAGTCCCAAAACAACAAATGTTAACAAGGATGCAGGGAAATAGGAATACTCAGACACTGCTGGTGGGACTGCAAACTAATACAACCTCTATGGAAAGTAGTATGGAGACACCTCAAAGAACTAAAGTTGAACTACCATTTGATCCAGCAACTTCACTACTAGGTATTTACATTCACCCAAAGGATAAAAGAAATACTATAAAAAAGACATCTGCACTCGAATGTTTATAGCAGCGCAATTCACAATTGCAAAGATGTGGAAAAAATCCAAGTACCCATCAATACATAAATAATCCACTACAAATTTATTTATACTAATAAAATGTGATATTTGTATACCATGGAGTACTACTCAGCAATAAAAAATGGTGATCTAGGCCGGGCGCTGTGGCTCACGCCTGTAATCCTAGCTCTTGGGAGGCCGAGGCGGGCGGATTGCTCAAGGTCAGGAGTTCGAAACCAGCACTGACCAAGAACGAGACCCCGTCTCTACTATAAATAGAAAGAAATTAATTGGCCAACTGATATATATATTAAAAAAATTAGCCGGGCATGGTGGCACATGCCTGTAGTCCCAGCTACTCGGGAGGCTGAGGCAGAAGGATCACTCGAGCCCAGGAGTTTGAGGTTGCTGTGAGCTAGGCTGACGCCATGGCACTCACTCTAGCCTGGACAACAAAGCGAGACTCTGTCTCAAAAAAAAAAAAAGAATGGTGATCTAGCACTTCTTGTATTATCCTGGATGGAGCTGGAGCCCATTCTTCTAAGTGAAGTATCACAAGAATGGAAAGACCAACACCATATGTACTCACCATTAAATTAGTATGAATTGATCTAAATTTATGTGCACATGTGGAAGTAAAATTGATCAGATTTCAGGCAGGTGAGGGAGGAATGATGGGTAAATTCACACCTAACAGTTGTGATGTATGCTATCTGGGGGATGGGCATGCTTATAGCTCTAACTCAGGCAGTGCAAATGCAATTTATGTAACCAAATCATTTGCACCTCTGTAATATTCTGAAATAAAAAATAAGCAAATAAATAAATTTACTGTAGTTCCAAATAAATAAATAAAAGTAGACCTACCATTTGATCCAGCAATCTCACTACTGGATATCTGCTCAATGAAAAAGAAGTCATTTTATCAAAAAGACACCTGCCCTGGAATGTTTATGGCAGCACAATTCACAATTGCAAAGATGTGGAATCAACCTAAGTGCCCATCGATTCATGAGTGGATTAACAAAATGTGATATATATATAGATATATATAGATATATACACACACACACACACATACACACACCATGGAGTACTATTTAGCCACAAAAAGGAATTAATTAATATATTTTACAGCAATTTGGATGGAACTGGAGACCGTTATCTTAAGTGAAGTTCCTCAGGAATGAAAAGATAAACACCACATGCACTCTCTAATAATTTGGAACTAATTGATGGGTACACGTTTGCACAGAGAGAAGTATAAGCCATTAGAAACCAAGAGGGGGCAGAGGGAGGAGAGGAAGTGTAAAAACCTACTTTTCAGGTATAATGAACACTATTTGGGTTATAGGCACACTAATAGCCCTGACTTAATCATTATAAAAGCTATCCATGTACCAAAACTATTTGTAACCCCTTAACATTTTCAATTTTTAAAAAAAAACTCATAGAAAAATAATAAAAAACTATATAGCCCAAACTGTATTTCTGCAATCCAGATAATATATCCAATTTTTTGCCATTATCTCCATTTGGATATCTGACAAGCACTTCATACTCAACATAGGTAAGACTAAGCTCAGTACTTCCCCCTCAAATCTTATCCTACTCTGTTGTCCCTCTCAGTGAAAGGCAGCCCCTTACACCCACATCCAAGCCTGAGATTCATACTGTCTTCATTATCCACCTCATTGCTTACATTCAATTGATTAGCAAGTCTTTAAATCTCTCTCATATATATGCCCTCTTCTTCCTCCTTACTACCATATTTTTAACTCAGGGTCTTATCATTTCCACCTGGATCGCTGTAATAGCCTCTATAGGACATTTCATATCAGGTCCCTATTGACTCCTCAAACCTTCATTCTTTATAACTTGATTCACACCCTAGTCTAGCACTCCCAGGAACTCTCCAGATTCTCTGCACCTCAGTGATTCTCCATGCTCTCTCTGCTTGAAACACCTTCTCATTTTCATCATTTCAAGAAAATGCATATTCTCATTCATATTTGAACTCAGAAATTACCATCTTTAGAATACATGCCTTTTCTGACACCTCGCATCCTATCTAGAAGTGTCCTTACACCTCTCACCTATCTCCTCCACTAAATTCATATCTCTATTGGCAGGGAAGATATTCATCACTGTATTCCACATTCCTGGTACACAATAGTCCATCAATAATTTTTAGAAATGAATTGTTCTCTGAGTAAACTCTATCTCCATTGGACTGGTGCCCAAGAGTCTTTGTGATCCAGCTCCAACCTCCATTTTCATCCATATCACTCACTAGACCCCTACATGAATCTAATGCTCCAAACAATGTAAACAGTTAAGGATATCATATTGTAGCTTTTGTCTGAGAAAAAGGACTGTAAAAGTCAACAGTTGTATTCACAAATTTAAATAAATTGCCACAGTAACTGTTGAATATGTAACCAAATTGGTCTATTTCATTCCCTAAAGACACTGTGCTGGTTTCCCACCTCTCTCATTGCTCATGGTCTCCTCAATATCTCTTCTTATAAGTCTAACCCTCATCAACCAGATTGAAACCTGACCAGTTATCCCTAGCTAGAAACAGAAGTGATTGCTCTTTCCTCTGAGCTTCTCCACACCTTGGATTCTCTGATAATTATCCAATTTTGCTTTGTTTTGTAGTTTTTGTGTGCATTGCTTTTATCCCCTTCCTGACTATAATCTCCTTCAGTTGCAGATAACATGTCTTTTTTGGCCTTTGGATGCCCTACAGCATCTTGAACTTAGCAAGTACTCAAATGCATATTTTAAAAGAATATTAAACAAAATCAGATTAGAGAGAACATTTCAACTAATTACAAATGCATTTAGCATTTGATTATCATCCACAAATACAGGTGCTTTGTGAGTTAAAAAATAAGGCTCATCTATGGTAATAATTAAATATTAATTATCATGGTGGTGTTTCCCATTTACAAATATTAAATAAGGGAACAGGGATTTTCTAAGTTACCAAAAGGAGTAAACATTTGGTTTCCACTTCTAAAACCAAAGCTACAGAATCCATATTCATATGGTCTGCTCGGACAGTGAAGGAATCACTTCAGTTTCCAATTGAAACTACTAATATATTGACAACTCAAAGGTATCTCTTCAAACCCTGAGTAGGTCCCCTGGAGCCTTCCTGAGATAAAGAGCTGTAATTTAATTTGTCATTGCATAACCTAGTCACGGAAGTCATGAAAGAGCCCATGTTTTCATTCCCTTCATAGTAGACATTTAATTATATGATAATTACTTACAGCTTGCTGCTCAGCTTCTACTTTTATGAAATGTAAATTACACTTCACTCAAAAGTGCAAGATGAACATTTAAAATACTTCACTAAGTAGGTTTAAAGAATTTTCTGACATTTTTCCCCCAGGCCAAGAATTAGAAAGGTGATATACCTTTAAAAGACACTTTTATTTAGACACCAGGAAAATTGAGTTCTTAATGAATACCTGAAAGAGAGAACAGCATCCAAGAAATAAATGTGTAGTGTGTTCTAAACAAGCCCAATGGCCTCAGTGAAGCCAAGTCTCATCTCTTTGAATAAGCCAACCACTATATCAACTATGCCTACTGGTAAACTCATTAACTGATTTTTACCTGTAAGGCTAAGGAAAAAAGAGAGCGATGACAATGATAACGATGATACTATTTGAATGACAACATTTGGAAATGAAAGTCAAATGTATCTTATCAGTCTTCCATAGCATTACTTTCCCCTAACATTAAAATTATGGACTCCTAACAGAGGGTCAAGTGATTGGAAAAAATCATTATTATTTCCACTGTTGCATCATGCATTTGAGTAGAAAACCAAGTCCAGGGAACCCAAAGCCACAAAGACTCAAAGGAATCATCAAGTACTGTCCTTGTGACTTGCATTCAGAGGCTTTGCCATTGTTATTGCCAACTCGAAATTGAAGAGTGATCAGGATTACTCTCCATGATATTTGTCTCTGGTGGCTCATCCAGGGTCTTGACTGAAAAAGTTCAAAGAAACTAGGAAATGAGCAAGAGCCATAAATGGAGAGAGTTAACTTAAATTTTCAAGTGTGAAATAAATTTGTAGAAACTTAAGCAAATTCTTTTTCATGGTTTAATCAAGAAATCACTAGGAATTCAGGATTAACTACCATTACCACTTATAATCATAGAAGACCTTACACTTGGAGGGAATTTTATTATTTTCAAAGTATTTTCACACAAAATCATAGCATGTTAGAGCTAGAAGGGACATTAAAATTCATCTAGTGTAACTCTCTCTCTTAATGTATTCTTATTTATTTTTAAACTTTTTATGAAAATATAACATACAATAAAAATAAATCTTAATTATACAGACTGATTAATTTTATAAAGTGAGCACACACATGTTAATACCACCTAGATCAAGACTAGAACATTATCAGCATCACAAAAGCCTTTCTCACATCTCTCTTGATCTTCTATCACTATTCTGATTTCTATCACCATAGATTAATTTTGTCCATGTTTGAACTTGATATATATGGACTCTTTTCTTTAAATCTGACTTCTTTCTTAACCTTATATCTGTGAGATTCATCCATGCTGTTTGGTGTTGTAATAATTTGTTCTTTATAATTGCTGTATGATACTCCATTGTATGAATATACCACAATTTATTTATCCATTCCAATGTTGATGAACATTTAAGTTGTTTTAAGTTTGGTGCTAGTATATAAATAATGTTTCTGTGAACATTTTGCACATGTCTTTTGGTACACATATGTGTATATTTCTGTTGGGACCATTACATAGGAATGGATTTGTTAGATCACTGGGTACACATATATTCAACTTGAATGGATACTGCCAGTTTTCCAAAGTCATTGTACCAATTTTCACTCCAATCAACAGTGAATGAAAGTTCTACTAGCTTCACATCTTTGACAATACTTGACATTGTTGGTCTTTTTAACGTTATCTATCCTGACAGGTGTGTAGTGGTACCTCGTTGTGGTTTTAATTTGCATTTTCCTGATGACTGACGATGCCTGTTGACCATTTTAATATCCTATTTGGTGAAATATCTATTCAAGTCTTTACTTTTTTAGATGGGTTATCTGTTCTTTTCTTATTTATTTGAAAGAGTTCTTTAGATATTCTGGATACAAGCCCTTTGCCAGTTATGTATATTGCAAATATTTTGTCCCACTCTAGTTTGCCTTTTCACTATCTTAATGGTATTTTAGATGAATATAAATTTTTATTTCAATAAACTCTGAGGGCTCAATTACCAATATAAGGAGTGAAAAAAGAAAAATCACTACAGATATTTTATGTGTAAAAGAGATAATAAGAGGATAATAGAAACAACTCTATTCAACTCTTTTGGTATGATAATCGCCCATGCACTATTTTCATCCTATAAGCTGTCATCACTTTATAAATTTAAAGCATGAAAAATTAGAAAAAGGCCTCTGGGCTGTTACTTATCAAATATGGAAAAATATTTCCTCATTTATTCAACATTTGTTTACATCTTCTAAATGTCAGATATTATGTGAGGGGATAGGGATATAATAATGAACAAAAATAACAGTCCTTATCCTCATGGAGCTTACAAATCAGTGGGAAAAACAAACATTAGCAATTACCCTAGTAGCTCACTACTATTATGACAAGTGCTACATAGAATAGCTACAGGGTGCTATACATGTATATAATGGAGACCTAATTAGACTGAGAGGGCATGGAAAACATATTAAAGAGCTACATATAAGCTGACACTTCAAGGATAGTTAGAAGTTTACTAGGTGAAGGGTTGGAGGAGTAGGGAAGGTGATAAAGGGAAAATTCAGAAAGAATGAGCTCCCCCTTTCCCCAACACACATACATGCATGCATGCACACAAACTATGGAGAGCAATATGATCCAGAGATTCAACTATTCCAGGTCAAAGTTAAGAGAATGTTGATTTCTAAAGACAAGGCAAAGGAAGCAAAGGGCTAAATTACTGTCCTAAAATGGAAGTGGCTCTGAGGTTTGGAAAACAGATATAAAAAGGTACCTAGAGCTTCAAGACAATATCCTCAAAACAGGCAGGGCTACTAGGGTTTTACAGATGTTGCACATAAAGGAAATAGACACCCTGTTCCCTGATAGTGACCAGGGAGAAGATAGGACTTCAGAGGAAAATGGCAATGTGGTATTCAAGGAAGACTAGACCTTAGGCTATTTCTGGGTTCCCAGCCTGGACAGAAACCCCTGTGCCTCAGCTTGGTCCAGAATCAGAAGATCTGCTAGCCTTGAAGAGACCATACAGGCTTAGGCAACGAACACGTCAGTGGTGACCAGTGTATACACTAATACCTAGGATTCCCCATGATTGTTCAGACACCCAGAACTTACCATGAACCTGGAGACCTCAATAACGACTGAGAATAAATGTTCTATCAAATTTGGATGTGGGATATGGTCCCTAAGGAAATTAAATCATATTTAGAGAATAAAAAATAATAATATTTCTTTTACTCCATATTTTGGAGTAAAAACCATGCCCACTACAAGATTTAATATTGGGGAAAGTAGTAGAATCCAGAGAGTGTCTCAAAGCAGTTTGGGCTGTGTTACAGGTGTAGCACAGGACTTCCTTGGTCATCAGTGGGGAAGGAGCAGTTAAAGGTGCAAGGCCATGGCAGACAAATGCTCAATAATTGAAACAATGAATGGTCCTGGCCCTTTCAGGAACCTATTCCAATCTCTAGAATATCATTCTTTCTATTAGACCTCCTCTTCTACAGGACAGACACATAGAAAGTTGGGCTGTGTTACCTTAACCTATTGCTTTCCAGCAGTGAAACTAAGCCTCCCAAGTGGCCACCAAGGTTGCAGGGGCAAAAATGTGCTTCACACTTAACTGAGAAAGAAGCACCTCCTTGAGTTATGTGTCATTAGTGAATCCTAATGTCATTAGGTACAAGAATCAGAATTTGCATAGAAATCATTGCAGGGAATTGGTTCTTCCCCATACTGGTATTGATTTCCCAGCAGCAGTAGCTGCTTAATGCTACTGCTTTTAATTTATTACTCCAGGAGAGTCCTTCAATAGCAGGCTTCTTCAATTGAGGCACAAGAACATTCATTGAATGTGATTCGACAACTCCAATTGACTCTGGAGACCTCTGCCTATCTATAGCATAATCACAGCAGCCTCACATAGTTTAATAAATAATGTGGCCCTTCGAAATGCAATACTCAGGCTATAACCCAGTTAAAAATATGAACTTGTCCAGTTCTGTTTACCTGCTAAAAATCAATAATGAAGTCATACATTTGTAATTACATGCAAAGTTGGGTGTCTGAGTCTTGCTTTAAAACCTCTTCTTGTTTCAATCTCTGTATGTGTATGAAAACTCTAACATGCCTGAGCTCACTCTCCTGTCTTAGCAAGTAGTTGAGTGGCTCTGGCTAGACTCTCCTTTGGCTAGCTAGAGATATTGCTATTTTCAGTATTTATAATACCATTGTTCACTACCAAGGACTAGAGAAGTTGAAAAGTGTTGGGGTAGAAGCATACTGAGACAAGGACTGCTCAGGGAGCACTTCAATAATTTATCTAGTCTGCAGTGAGAGTTTCTTGTTTTCTCATTCATTTTGCTCCCAAATGTTGGCCTCCAGAAAAATAATCTTGCTAATCACTTCAATGAGATTGACCAAATATAGTGTGCCTTGATGGGGTTGATAGAAATGCCAACCCACAAATTCAGATGCACAAGAATGTTTTTCTTTTATTTCATTCTATTTTGAGCCTGTGTTCCTCTAGGTAGTATAAAACTTAATCTCAGTCCATTCAAACTCTCTCCATAATCTCTGGGATTATGGACAACACAAATAGAAAGTATTTGATCTTAAGTTGTCTGTTGCTATTGACCCTGGAATCCACTGAGAAGTCCTTTGTCATGTGTGGCCTTGATTGCCTCTGCACATGTATTGCAGGGATATTCAAATTCCAACCGGGCCTCAGTTACAGATGCATTCAGATCACTGCTGTGCCTCCTCAACCTTCAGTTTAAATTCTCTTAGGTATCAGGGCCCCTTGTGGGTATTCAGAAAACTCTTGGTTCTTCCAATATCTCACCAGGATCCAGGGAATTGTGAGGTGGTCGCAGGCCCTGTCTCCTGCGATATAGCACATGCAGCCAACTCTACTGCTCTGGTACCAGGATAGGTTCAAGGGAACTGTTCAAAGCTTTCTGCCTTCCCCTATGTGGGGAGAGGCAAGACACAGTCTTATTTGCTCTTAGATTTCTCTACCCCAACCTCAAATTGAGGATTGTATTATTTCTTCAACCTGGGTCTTGGTCCCCAAGGGCAGATTACAGCATCTTTGTTAAGGGATTCACCAAAGATTCCCTCTTTTGTTCTCTCACTTTTCTCACATCCCACAGAATCTTCATCTAGTTTGGGGAAAGGAAAAGTGGCTTTGACTGATCCTGTAACCTTTCAAATCTATTGTGTATGTCATGAAGTGTATTTCCTGGGTTCTTTAGGACTTGGGCATTTGAAGCTCAAAAGCTCTGGTTCCTGAAACTCTAAATATACTTTTAAAACTCAAAGGCTATGAATTTACTTGTTTTGTTTTCTGTTCTTCTACTACAACCACCTTTCCCTTAGATAATGACTATCTTTGCTGAATATAGAAAGGGCTATGTATAAAAACATACACACATAAGGTAATTAAAACACTATCCCAATATTTTGTTATATATTTAAGGCCATAGGAGAAACTAGAGGAGACAAAAGAAAAGACAAAGTTTGTGTGCTGAAGGGAATACAGTTTTATAATGGAGAACCATGATTTATGTACCTAAGACACTCAAAAAATGCATCATCACATATAATCCAGGGATAGCTTAAGCGATACTCTAAATGCTATAAAGAAGCCAAATAAGACAGCTATCAATATGAACCACAGGGGTCAGAGACAGTTTCATGGAAAAGATTGACCTGAAAGGAGGAGAAATGGAGGAGGAGGTTATAAATAATTTCATCATGAAAACTTTTCTCCAGGCGAGTGTCATGCCCCTTATATTAGGCTTTTTATGATGTCTTCACTGTCTCCCTATGGTTTTGATGAAAAAAGCCTATTCATGTCTTTCAAAACCAAATGTGCCCAAGAGCTTAATTCACTTATTATTCAAAGCAGACTTATTAAACACCTATGTATGCTGAGCCCCATGCTAGGTAGCGTTAGGGCTATTTGCATAAACTGGGAACAACTTGGATCTCCTACCAAGTGGGAACCATATAATGGGCAGTGTTGTGTACAGCAGTGGTTCTCACACCTGAGCAGGCCTCAGACTCACCTGGAAGCCTTGTTAAAACATGGAGTTCTGGGCCTCACCTTCTGGGTTTTTGATTCAGTAAGTCTGAGGCAGTATCTGATAATTTGCATTTCTAATGAGTTCCCAAGTGAGGCTGATGCTGCTGGTCTGACAGAAACCACTGGCATAATGGTTAAGAACCCACAGGATTTATAGTAAGCCAGACCTGGGTTTGAATCCTAGTTCTGGTACTAATTAGCTGTGCAGCCCCGAGTACATTATTTAGCTATTTAGTGGCTCAGGGTTTTTTTTTTTTAATTCAGGATATTATGGGGGTACAAATATTTTGGTTACATGTAATGCATTTGCCTCGCCCAAGCCAGGGCTACAAGCATGTCCCTCCCCTATACAGTGCACTCCGCTTGCATTAGTTGTGTGTTTACCCCTCCTACCCCCGACATAACCAACACCCAATGAGTATTACTACCATATGAACACTTTAGTGTTGGTCAGTTAGTACCAATTTAATGTCAAGTACATGTAGTATATATTTTTCCATCCTTGTGATACCTTACTTTGAAGGAAGGGATCAATCTCTATCCAGGGTAATACAAGAGGTGCTAGATCACCATTGTTTTTTGTAGTCGAGTAGTTAGTATTCCATGGTATACATATACCAAATTTTATTAATCCACTCATGTATTGATGGGCACTTCTTGATATAAGATTCAGAAATTATTTGGGGGATACACTGTGTGTCTAGATACAGGGGAAATAGCAGTGAACAAGATAGACATAGACCCTGTGGAGGTAACAACCATTACACTCGATCACCAAAAGTACTGTATGATTAGCATTGTGGTCAGTATTATGAAGAAGGGCAGGGAGGGGGCTTTAAGAAGGGAAAATAAGGAAACCTAATCCAGACTAAATTGTCAAGGAAGACATTACTGACACAGGCTGATACCTAAACTGTAAGTAGGAGGGCCCTTGCTCATTAGGTGGGGTAGTAGGGTAGGGCTGCTAGTGTTTGGAGCTGCTGGATGGGCAAGGGATGATGTGGCTGATGATGGTGTATACAGCTTCTGAGTGTGGCTAATGGGGAGTGGTAGGGAGATGGAGCAAAGGGGAGCATGAGTTATAGAAGGGGTAGGTGAAGTTGGTGGTAGTGGATGGGGTTAGAGGGTGTGGCTGTGGATATAACAGCAGGGAATTATGGTGGGGAGATGAGGATATTGGGGAGGTAAAGTCTGGTGGAAGTAGTGTGTGAGGGGGTGGGCTTGCTGCTCATGGTAGGCAAAATTACTGGGTGTGACTTAAGTGTAACTGATGGCAGTTATTGGAACCATTATAAAGAATAAGGGGACATTATTTTACACAAATAAATCAATCAAAGAAAGCCCTCCTGATGTTGTGACATTTAAGTTGAAACTGGAAGGATGAAAAGAGAGGTAACATACACTCTGAGCAGAAGCAATTGCATGTGCAACAGCTCTGAGGCAGTAGGGAGCTGAGGATCCTATAGAAAATCAGTGCAGCTAAAACACCCAGAACGAAAGGGAAAATGGTGGGACATGATGCTAAAGAGGTGGGCAGGAGCCAAACCATGCAGAGCCTTGTAGAGATTGATAAAGTGTCTGGTCTTTATTCTAAGAACAATTAGAAACAATTAGATCAACTTAGCGTGTTCGAAAGCTCACTCTGGCTATATTGTGGATAAAGGCTTGAGGAGACCACTAGTTAGGAGGACAATTAGAAGACAATTCAGCAACTCAGCAGCACTGAGTTATATTTTTCTACTGATAGAATATAGATAACTCCATAATCAGAACCCTTCCATGTCTTTCCTCCCCTGTGTCTGATTCCTTGCCTGATATCCCAGTAGTAGAACTAGATTTCCTACACAAAAATCTGTGTCCTAATCTGCATCTGGATCTGAATCCCTAATACCCACCACCTAATTCCTTAATAACTGACCTGCAGCTAATCTGGACTCACCCAATTGCCAACTACTTGGATGATTGCCTCTCTCCTGTTTATTAATAGCCTGGCTCTTGGTTCAGTTTGTCACTGCAGATGCTTATACTCACATCTTACCTGTTCTTAACTCTCTGAAGTCTGATCTGATTCTGAAACTACCTTTGGAGTCCAACCGCCATGTACTCAAGCCTATAATAACAAATCATTAAACCTTGGAATTAAGTCCTTGTCCCAGCCCCAGAGTCCCCCTGACCCAGAAAGCCCTCTTGAATTCCCAAGTCTTGTCTATACCATCTGGGTGACCTGTTCCATCACACACAAGCCTGATTCTACTAGCAGGTATTGTCAAAGGGCTAGAATATCATTTAATAATAAACATGGCCTGGGATTCAGACCATATCATGTCTTGCTCTCTGAGAATTGGATGTGCACTATTTGATATTCTTGGGCTCTTGTGATTGTACAGCTTAGGCCTGGTAAACAAGTCAGAGGTGCTTGTTTACAACACTTGAGCTCACTTGTCTAGTTTCTGAGAAGTCAGCACTCACGTTTGGATGGATTTGCCTGAGACCTCCCAGCAACATAATGAGTGAATCTGTTATATATCCTAGACTCAGGCCTTTTCTTGGGTCTTATCACTGTATTCATTCTGAGGCAACAGACCTGAGAAACATGGAATCTCTCCTTCCTGGGTTGCTTGAAGATCATATTAGTCGCAAAGTCTGATATGCATCTCTAAAGGCCCAACTGATAGAATCCAAACTTCTCATATTCATATTCATCAAACTACAAGTGGAGATCAGGCTGGCATGGGGCAGGGATATCTACTAATAGGTTCAATGACCCTCAATTTTCTAGACTTTGGTTGCAGTGTTCTGACAGTGAGATCAGAGGTAGGGAAGGCAGGTGAGGGAGTATGTTGGTTATAGACGCAGAGAGCAGGCTTTTTGATTAAAGATCCTTCATCTGTAAAGCAGCTACTTCTTATTTTAAAGACCCAAATGCCCATGGGGGTGCAGTGGAGGAAAATTGTCTCTCAGAGTCAGCTCATAAAGAATCTGAGAGGTCTCCTAATCAGGGCCTGATGGTAGCTTTGGTGCCAGGGGCCAGGTAACAAGGGTTTACAGATTAGGGCAAAGAATTTTTAGAAGCAGGAAACTCAAGGCTCTCAGAAAAAAATAGAAAACTGACTGGCAGGAAGGCCAAAGAGCTGAAGTTAGAGGGGACTGGGAGTCCATAATAGGCAGAAGTTGCAGGATGTCAGAACACTAACGAGACCAGTTCCTAGAGGGGTACACCAAAGAGCAGTCAGTACCCAAGGCAGAAAGTTTATAAGACTAGGCAAGTCCAAAAAGTTAATTTTCTTTAAGCTCACCAGGAGCTATATGGAACAGGCTGGAAGATGGATTAGTCACATGGATGACGTATGCTCACAACCGAAGCATTGAGTTTGTCACTGAGTGGCCGCAGGAAAAGGTATGATAAGTGGGATTTAGTTTTCAGGCTCTCTCTCTTCCCTTTTGACACCATCTCATCGCAGGTTTCACTTGCTGTATCCAGATCCCACCCATCAATTCAATCCTCTCACAATGCCCCAAGGCCGAGAAATCCCTCCATCCTTGGTCCCCTTCCTTGCTCTCTGCCAGCCAGTCAGATTGAGGCATAACAGGCTGAATGGTGCCTAACGTGTTTTCCCTTTGCGTTTTAGTGGAAGCTTTTAACACTTGCATTCTTCATTGATAGCACCCAATACAAGAATTCTAATATTGGTAATTTTTGGCTCCACAGCATATCTGGGAGAATTTGGGGGGTCGGCCTTAAACAACACAAACTTGTTCTCTTATGGTTCTGGAGGTCAGATGTGTGAAATGAATATCACTGGTTTAAAGTTGTGGTGTAGACACGGCTGATTCCTTCTGGAGGCTCCGAGGGGAAAATCCATTTACTTGCCTTTCTCAGCCTCTAGTGGCCACCTGTATTCATCCACTTTGGGCTTTTTCCTCCATCTTCCAGGTCATCACTCCAATCTCTGCATCTATCATCACATTGTCTTCTCTTCTGCCTCTGACTCCTCCTTCATCTCTCTCATTAGGACCCTTGTGACCACACTGAGCCCACCTAGATAATCCAGGATAATCTCCCCATATCAAGATGCCTAATACATCTTTATATCTGCAAAGTTCCATTTGCATATAAGGTGACATATTCACAGGTTCCAGGGATTAGGACATGGAAATATTTCGGAAAATGTTATTTGCCTTATCACATGGAACATTTCAAATTGTACCACACTTCAGACATTTTCTGGGCCTGTACATAGCTTATGCATTATAGACCATAAAAAGATTTGAAATAGCTCAGTGTTACCTTTGCCCAATGATCATCATTCTCCACAGGCTGTGTAAGGGTGAAAGGAGGTGGTTAGGGGCAAGGAGTAAGAGCAGCAGGAAGCCAGTTACCGAAGTTCTGCAGTGGGACATTTGGAGTTGGCCATCTGCCCGACTAACTCCACTGCCAATTAGGCCTAGGCTCGGCCTGGTGCTTTCATTTAAAGCCTTGTCTCATGCCAATTCATTTCAGTCAGTGATTCTGCTGCTTTTCCAATACAATTTTCTCTTAAGCTCAACTGGTATTCTCAGTCTGGTTGGAGACTAAAGGCAAGCTTCCCTCAACTCTGGCCTTGATCAAAGAGATAGGAAGTGGACATTTAGAAAATTTATCTGGGAAGGAAGGGAAATTAAAACTGAAGGGAATGCAATTGTTCTTCTGAAATGTCTAAAGAAATTAGAGCAACGGTGACTCAAAATGACATCCTTCTTAACTTACAAGCTTTCACTTGTTCAGCACTCTGTGGTGCAGGAAATAGCCCTGAGTGTCTGTGCCCAGGAAATCTTCACAAGCCTCAGAAGCAGAGGGCAAGGATATAGTGGTGAGAAAGAGTGACACTATGTAGGGCCATCACTTCCTAAGGTTTGTGTTCTAGGAAGAAATTTATATAATAGCTACCAATGATTGTACACTTACTATATGCCAAGCACTGTGTTAAACACACGTCTTGTCATTTAACTTAACCTTCATAACAACAATGTAAGATAATTAATATTACCCTGTTTTTTTTTTCTCTTTTATAGGCATATGTATTTTATTTTATTTTTTGTTTGTTTGTTTGTTTGTTTTTTAATTATTTTTTTTATTTTGGCATATTATGGGGGTACAGATTTTAAGGTTTCAATAAATGCCCATTTCCCCCCCTCCCCCCAAAAGTCTGAGTCTCCATCATGACCATCCCCCAGATGGTGCACATCTCACTCACTATGTATGTATATACCCGCCCCCCTCCCCCCTCCCACGTGCCCAATACCCTATTACTGTAGCACCTATGTGTCCACTTAGGTGCTACTCAGTTAATACCAGTTTGCTGGAGAATATATCTGGTGCTTGTTTTTCCAATCTTGGGATACTTCACTTAGTAGTATGGGTTCCAGCTCTAACCAGGAAAATATAAGGTGTGCTATATCACCATTGTTTCTTAGAGCTGAATAGTACTCCATGGTTAAGAGGTCAGTAACCAGAGGCACAGAGAGGTTAAGTGAGTTGACCAATGTCAAACAGCTCCTACAAGGCAGATATAACATTTGAGAAATTAGTAATTCCAAGCCCTCACATTTATCTACTATGTTATACTTCTCCACATGGAACCCTGACTGGGAAATTCTATGTTAGAGATGTGGACGTTTATGGTGCTAAATAGGCCATCATACCTGCTCACTACTAAAACTACTGCCTTCAAGGATTTAATTTCCACATTAAGGGAAGCACAGCTAAGACACTTTCATCAGATTTTCACAAATTATACTTAGGTAAAGGTTGAAATCCAGGCATGTATGTGATCATGTACTAGCCAAGGCCAAATATAACATGGCACATGTATCATCATGCAGAGGTAAACTCCTTTCTGGAGAAGAACTCTACCTGATCAAGATAGCAAATATCCTACCTAAAACAATCCTCAGTTTCCTTTTCATATGTATTTTTTAAAAGCCTATCCGGTCATTCCCTATATACCCTATGAATGGAGAGAGCTCATGTTCTTCAATCAGAAGCTTTCACATGTCATCTATTTCCAACCATCCAGACTGGTTTAGAGGTGTGAAGACATCAAGAGCCTTGGATCTAAGAGTTAAAGAAGAAGAAGAGGAGGAGAGGAAGGAGGAGGAGGTAGAAGGGAGAAGGTATGTAAGTACCTTACTCAGAAGATTTGGAGAAGGTTCTAATTTGGGAGATTGATCATAAGAGCCAGCTAAAGCCATGAAGGCCTCAGCTTGATAGAGACAGGACATTGTCAAGACTTGTTTAACAGGAGCTGCCCCTGTGCCTCAAGCCAGCATCCCCCACTTTCAATACATATTGTCTCAACTCCTGCAGGTTTTGCCATTCATTCAACAGACCTTTATTTTATATATGTATTACATACTGTATTCTTACTATAAAGAATAAGCTAAAGCAAAGAAAATGTTATTAAGAAAATCATAAGGAAGAGAAGGTGTATTTACTATTTATCGAGTGGAAGTGAAAGTGGATCATCATAAAAGTCTTCATCCTCATCTTCATGTTGAGCAGGCTGAGGAGGAGGAAACAGAGGAGTAGTTGGTCTTGCTGTCTCAGAGATGGCAAAGGTAGAAGAAAATATATGTATAATTGGGCCCTCAACAGACCTTTATTCAGAACCAAGTATGTGTCCAGCACTATGCTAGACACTGTGAGGGATATGAAGAGGTGCAAGACACAATCCTGCTCAAGATAATGCATCTATCTTGCTATTTGTAGTCCCCAATAAGTATAAGAACTATAGAAAAGAACAGAAATAAAAGATGAAAATTGTTTCAGTGATCAGGTTCTCTTAACTCTGAATCATTTTCCTTTTTTCGTATTATCTACCTATTCCCTCTATCCTACAACTTCTCTGTTCCTGATCTTATTCTTTGAAACTCATAGTGTCCTTCCTCTCCCCTCCTCAAGATATGGCCCATTTTTGTTCTTCAGCATCTTTCTGCTGCTTCATGAAGATTGAACTCAACTCCCTATGATACCTAACACCTTCACCTACTCACAGACATCACATGACACCAATCCTAACACATATACATACCATTACCAATAAAAATAATGCAGCCTACAGTTTGAATTATGAGACCATGTTAATCAAAGAACTGGCAACCACTTGGTGGCAGCATACTCAAATTCAAATAGGAGGAGATATTTCTAAATGAGCAAGAACAGCCTGAATTCACAAAACTAAAGTTAGAAAATGCCAGATTTGCAAAGCTAAAGTTAGAAAACGATAACCATGTCACATCTGTAAAATAGTATCAGTTGTACTCAGGAAGACTGAATTGAGAGTGTGCTGCAGTCCTGATAACTACAAAAAAAGAAAGAATAAAAAAAAATTATAAGGCTAGGGAGTGCATCTCAGGGCTATGGCTATAAGAAAGAGTCCTGAGTCCTAATGTTTTCACATAAAGGCAGAAAATCTGTTATGTCTTCATATTTCCTCAGAGAAAACTTAATTGAGACTAATCAAATAATCCAGACCATTGGAAAGAATGATAAGCCAAATGAAAATGCATATATAGACATTTTTGTTTCTGGTATAATGAGCCATTAATAATAGCATACTTATAAGAATATAAGCAGAAAATGTATGACTTTTGGGAATATACTCATATGGAGTCAACTCTTCCTCTGGGATTGGTATCAAATGCCAAATCAGCTCCCACTGATGTCATAGGCTGGTGTAGATGATTTCCAGAGGTTATTGTCTTCTACCAAAACACAGAAACTATATTCTAGTTTAGCAGCAAAAATATGATAATTATTAGCAGCCCAGCACAACAAACTGCCCCTGATAACTTGGAAAATGTGGGTCTCAGAACAGCTTTGGAATTTATCCCTTAGTCAGTGACATTCAATTGATTAAAAAATGCCTGTACCTTGAATCCTACATGCCTGGGGGAAAAACCCAGCTTCTCTATCTTTCATTAGAGCTTTTCTATTTCTAGGGGATTAAGTCTACAGTTTTCATCTATGATATGACATCCAAACCAAGGTCAGTGATTAAAAATAATGAGTATTTTAGCTCAGTTGGCATGCATATAACCAACGTTAATCAAAAAACATGTACTGAGCCCCAACTACATACCCATCCTTGTGCCAGCTGCTGAGTAGACAGAAAAAGTATTGGCATCATGCCTGGTCTCAAGTGCTTACAATATAGGTGGGAGATAAAAATAACATACAAAACAATTAGATAAAAGACAAAATGTGTTTTGAGATTGTTGAGAGGCTAGGTGGTATGGCAATAAGAAAAGAGGAAAGTGAAGTGGACTAGAGTTATTGTCAAGAACTGTGAAGGGTCTGCAATTTTACTCTACTTACAAACTAGCAAGTTAGCCTACTACAGTTTCATGGATGTTGGTAGAAAATATGAGATCCTTGAATTAGAGATGAAAGATAATTGATTGCAGCAATAGCAGTAACCAAAGTATCAACATTTTTGCATTGGTTTTGGAGTTCCAGTTCCCACAGTACAATGTGAAAAGGGCCAAATGACACCTGCACATGAAGTGAGTTAAGTGGGTTGTATTACAGGAGAGGAACCCTAAGCTCAGGGAACTCAAACTTAAAGAATCTTGTAAAATGGGCAATAACCATGCCTGCCCTTTGCTCCATAAAGAGACACCATCTCTATATTGTAAGGCTTTTCCCTATACAAACATTCTTTAAAAAATAGTCTGAAACAATGGGCAGTCAGTGCCTTGCTCACAAGACATACAGAAATACACCTCAATAGTCAAAGTTTTGTAGAGCCAAGGCTTTGGTAGGCGGTACAGATCACAGCAAAATTGCTCATGCAAACCCATTTCCATTACAAAGCACGTGTCCTAAAGATGCAGGATTTTTTAAGATGACTAAGAAACTACTAAAAGGTTCAGAGCTTCAAGGGCCATTGTCCAACCTTCTCATTTTATATAAATGGAAACTGAGTCCCAGAGAAGTCAAGCAGTCATAGTAGTATTGTGATATATAACTGGCACATTTCTTAGGTCTGATTAGACAGGTATATTCTGTGGCCACTGAACAACATCCTACTTTTCATAGAAGGATGCTGGTTGGGAACCTCATTAGAAACCAAATTACTACCTGCACCAGGTTTACACTAATGTGTTGACCTCTATAGCACTCATTAAATGAACTGTAAATCCAGTACACTGAAGTCATTTTCCACTGAATCAAATCAGGCTTCAGTCAAAAGAATTACCATTGTGATATACTTAATGGCTGGAATTTTTAGGGGGTCTCAGACTAGATCATTTCAGATAAAGAGAAAAAAATTATAGAGTCATGAAATAGTGCTGACTAAATGAGCCACATTGCAAGCATCCTAATCCAGAGTTGGGAATTTAAAAGCAATAATCGACTAGAACTGACTAGTTAGTGAAGGCATCTAAGGACTCACAGTGCTTTGTTTACTAATGTCTGTACTTTGCTACTTTCTCCCAGATTCACAAGTGCCATAAATAACACTACTTTGTCTAAGAATACCTTTGGTCCTTTGCAGTTTGCATAGCAGCAGAACTGTGGGAACGGATGAGGGGGATATATAACTACTATCCAAAGTACTAAAAGAAAACCCAAAGTATAGATAGACCTTGCATCTGTGGGGAATCTATATAAGAATAATAATCCCAGAGCAAGAAAGTTAATTGGATTTAAATATATTTTCTGGTTGGATTTCATTAAATCTGACCCAGAAAGTTAGAAGCAAATGTTGAACAAATGGAAAATCTACTTGTGAGTTTCTGATTTTGCATGCAAATCAGGCCACAGGATGAGAAAATATAACTATTTTCAAAAGTGGGAGTGTATTGGGATATAAATCCAAACATGGAATGAAGTTAAGTGTGTCCCTCAACCTCCACCATAATCTCCCACTTTCTAGGCTTCCAATGCCCTAAAGTTGACTAAAAAGTCATTGCCACCTATTACTGGCTTAAGAAGAATTATCTTATTCTGGCTTCATAAACTACCTCAATGGAAGACCAGTGTTGAGATCAAGGGAAATGATAATCCCATTTTACCCAACAGACCATACCCAAAGTATCGGTCTTCAGTTGTAGGCACCATATGTAACAAGGAACCTTGAAAACTATAGTGTGGCCAGAAAGGAGCAAGCAATATAATCAGGAGACTTGGAGTTTTAGCCTTTGAGAACTAGTTGAGAAGCTCAAGGATGTTTAGCCAGCAAAAGACTTAGTGGGAAAACATTAGTAGTGTCTTCAAACCTTGGGAGGGCTATTTTTATTTCATTTTTCCAGATTTATTGACAGATTACTAGCAAATAAAAATTATGTATACTTAATATGTACAACATGATTATTTGAGATATATATACATTGTGGAATGATTACCATAATCAAACTAATTAGCATATCCATCACCACACATAGTTACCATCTTCTTGTCTGTGGTGGAAAAACTTGAGATCTACTCTCTTAGGAAATTTCAAGTATATAATACATTATTAACTATAGTCACCATGCTATGCATTAGATCTCCAGAACTTATTCATCTTATAACTGCCAGTTTATATTCTTTGACCAATATCTCCCCTTTTCTGCCAACACCCAGCCCCTGGTAACCATCATTCTACTCTCTGTTACTATGACTATGACTTTGACATTTTTTAAGATTTTATGCACAATTGGTTGTCTTTCTACATCTGGCTTATTTCACTTAGCATAATGTGGGAGGGTTATTATTTGTAATAAATTACTTAGTCTGGGTGGCCCCAGGGAACAAATATGAGGCAACTGGCATGGCTGAGGGTTAAAAAGTCTCAATTCAGTAAAAAATAACTTTCAAATAATTGCAACTGTCTAAAAATAGAGTGAGAACGAAGTAGGGCAGGATATATCTTCGGAAGAGAAGATTCTATCTGCAGTGTCACCCCTTCCTTAGGGCTTAGTGTACTCACAGGGTCTGGGAGTCAGGACCTTGAAGCAGCATGCTTTCCGTAGCTATCAGGACCCTTAATCATCTGCCTGTGAAACCTCTAGTTCTTTGGATCTATTAGATTAAGAACAACCCATCTCTGAGCAAAAGAGTCAGGATCCTGCAAATAAAACTTCATATTTTTTTCAGAAACTCCACATCATAGGACCATAGCACACGGGAGGAAAGGGACTTCTAAAATTATCTAAGCCTCCAATTAAGTTCGTATTTCAGATCCTGTAAACTGAGGATGCCCAAGAGGGTTGCAGAAGAAACACTTATAAACTTGCGATGTTACCCAATCAACTGACATCATCTTCACTTTAATTCTATACACTCTTGAGTCCCTTCACAAATAGAATTTAAATTTTATTTGTGCCAGGCTGATAATGCCAATGGTTTTACTCTTTACTTCTTCTAGCATCTTCTATATACTCACTGGAGAGCCAAACTGTGTGTGGCCCAAATCACAGCATCATTGATACATGTAGTGTGAATAATGCTCCCTGTAACTTCTACTGATCTGGGACTCTTTTGAGTACCTTCCATGTCTTTTTTCCAGCTCTGTAGCCCATGCAGTAGGTTACTAGATTCCCCTCCACTACAAAGGGCCCCATTGCAGGGATTGTAGTTCTAAACCCAGTGTCTATACCACAAGGAACCAAGGAAATAGATTTCTCTGTCTTGCGATATTTTCCACCCACTTAAGTATGTCGAGGCCCTCCATATTGGCTCACACCTACTGCACAGTGAAGAGGAGAAACTGGGGCACACATATGGCTTCTCTTACCTCTCTGAATTTTTCTCACAGTGCAGACCTCAAACAAAAGAGCTTTCCCCCTTATACTTTCTGTTTATCCAAGCCTGGATCCTGATATGCTGAAGGAGGAGATCAGGGAATTTAGAAAAATCTTGTTTCATTAATGTCTAGCTTTCAAGTTATTTCCCAGGTATAGAATTCTATTTGGAATGTCAAAAGCTAAAAGTTAATTAATGCCCTTCAATACATGAGTGGATTAATAAAATGTGGTATATGTATGCCATGAAGTATTACTCGGCCATAAATAATGGTGAACTAGTACCTTTTGTAACAACCTGGATGGAACTGGAGACCATCCTTCTATGTGAAGTATCACAAGAATGGAAAAATAAACATCACATGTACTCGCTATTAAATTGGACCTAATGATCAACACTCATGTGCACATATAGTAGTAAAATTCAATGGAAATCAAGCAGCCAAGAGGGGAGAGAAGGGGATGAGCAAATTCACACCTAACAGGTACAATGCACACTACCTGGGTAATGGACACACTTATAACTTTGACTGAAACTGTACAAGAGTAATTCATATAACCAAAACTTTTGTACCCCCATAATATTCTGAAATTGAAAAAGAAAGAAAAAAAGTTAATTTTTTCTTTCATTTCTTGTTCTCAATCTGATTTATCAATATTTAGCAGTAGATGAACATCTTAAGCTAAGAAAAAAATCATGTACCCCAAAATGCAAATGAAAAAGCACATTTATATTTCTTAAACTATTTCCTCCATTACATGTATTGTCATTTATTCAGCACCATTTATTCTATATGCATTTTATATATGCTGCAATACTGGATAAGTCAGGATTACTTCAGAAATATTTGAGAGATACCCAATTCAAACTGTTTAGGCAAAAGAAGGGATTCATAAATGGGGAAGTTCAAAGGGTAACCTGTTTCAGACACAGGTGGATTCAAGAGCACAATTCTCTCAAGTCTCTTCTGTGTATTGGACTCATTCTATAGACATATGCTCTCCATGTGCAAGAGAAGATAATAGCTCATAGGTCCAGATTTACATGCTCCCAGTTTAGAAACCCAAACAGAAAAGTTTATATTCTCCTCAGCACCCAAAAGTCAATACAAAGAAGGCATCTGATTGGCCATGCTTACATCTGGTGCCCAATCCTGAACAAATCACTGTTGCCAGGGGATAGATACTATAAAAGGCCCAGGTATTGGGCAGGTGGGAGGGGGGAGGGGGGCAGGTTTATACATACATAATGAGTGAGATGTGCACCATCTGGGGGATGGTCATGATGGAAACTCAGACTTGTGGGGGGAGGGGGGAAGGGCATTTATTGAAACCTTAAAATTTGTACCCCCATAATATGCCCAAATTAAAAAAAAGGCCCATCCTAGAGTATATTATTACCATGATAGCCAGGGTTGGGGGCATCATGATTAACAACCCCACCAAATTCACATGGAATGTGGGAAGGGACAGTCTTTCAAAGGACATTGAGGCCTGGACATACCAAAACATCAAATGTTGACTTTACAAACATCACCTGAATCCTTAAAATTCTTCAACTTACTTAATTTAAATAAGTTAAATAACTTTCCCCAAATCACATAACTATATAATAAAGTGGGAATTTAAAGCCAATCTTGACTGATTCCCAATGTGCTTCCTCTTTCCACTACATTTTCTAGATTTTTAATACCACCCCCCCCCACACACCTTCAGTGGTACCCAGTGACCTCTGTTTCCATCCTTTAACCCCAGTCAGAACATACTCTGAGATAAGAGTTGGCAAACTCATTCACACTCAGCTGTCTGACACTGAATAAGATTCAGGTATTACTCCCAGGGAAAATTATAATTTAGCATATATCAACTTCAGGAAGCACAATGGCTTGATAACTAAGGGGATGGATTTAAGACATACACGAATTATAGTCTTGCCTCCAAAGCTTGTGAGATGTGTGATCTTGGGAAAGTTATCACTTTGAGCTTCAGGCTACTTATCTGTAAAATGGAGATAATAATACATACAAAAACAGAGATGTTGTGAGGATTAATTTAGTTCTTTTAAAATGCCTAGCCCATAACCAGTCACACAGTTGATGTTAAATAAATATTCATTTTCCCCCTATTCCAAAGTAATAATCCAAGTTTTGTTATTAACCCATAGGTGAGGGAAGTTTGGGGATGGCCAGGGGCCTTTCTTGTTACCCTGAAATCATACCATAGAAATGCCTGAGCACCTTAATATTTTTTCAGTATCTTGGCTCTTTTGATTATTTTAACAACCCATAAGGGAGGTAAGGCAGGCCTCGTTAAGCCCTATTTCACTGATTAGGAAACACAGGTTCTCAGAAAGTTGAGTCACTTTGCTAAATATTGCTCAGCTAATATTTAACACAGCTGGAGCCAGAACTGAGGGTTTTGTCTTCTAATCCTAAACTATCTTCCAGTGGACCAGATCATATCTCTTGATAGTTATGGTGAGGGAGAAAGGAGTTTCTTCTCTATTTCCCCACATGGAATTTTTTCTCCTCCTTTTCCTTTACCCACCACTAGGTTGCCAATGGCTCACCCAGGTTAGAGCTTGGAGAGAAAGAACAGGTAAGAGACAAGGTAAGTCTTACTTGATTGGTGTATTAGGGTTTTCCAGAGAAACAAAACCAATAGGAGATATATAATATGTACATGTTTTACACATAATATATTTTATAACACATATATTATATATAATATATATAGTATACTTATTATAAAGAATTGGCTTACCCAATTATAGAGGACGACAAATCCCAAGATCTACAGGAGAAATGATGACATGTTTCTAGTCTGAAGGCCAGCAGGCTCAAGACTAAAAAAAGCTGATGTTTTAGTTCAAGTCCAAAGACAGGAAAAAACTAATGTCCTAGCTCAAAGGCAATCAGGCAGGAGAAATCCCCTCTTACTCACAGGAAGGTCAGCCTTTTTACTCTATTCAGACCTTCAACTGATTGGATGGGGCCCACTCACATCAGGGAGGGCAATCTGCTTTACTCCATCTACAGATTCAAATATTAATCTCATCCAAAACACCCTCATAAACACACCCAGAATAATGTTTGGCCAAATGTATGGACACAGTGGCCCAGTCAAGTTGGCACGTACAATTAACCATTACAACTGGTAAAAGATGTTCTATGACATTTGTGCATTCGGGATATCACAGATTTCTTATCTTATGGGGCATATTCATATACTTCTCAGAGATAACCCTGCTGGGGCCTTTCAACTTGTTTGTACATGATGCATTTTCTCTAGCTGGCTGTTAATGGCTTCTACCCTGAGCTTTTGGACATCAGACTATTCTACCCTATGCGGACTACCTGCTGGGGACCCATTATAATTCCAGGTAGATTCAAATATACTTGGGAAAAATTCAAAATGCCTCCAAGCAAGCACCTTCACATGTGTCTCAAATTTGGTCACAGAAAATACACATTCTTTCCCTCTTGTCAGTGAGAATGCAGAATGCAATTTGCTCTGAATGCAGCACGTGCTTTCTCTCTCTTGCTCTCATCTTCCACTCTAGACCAACACAGCCACATTTTCTCTTACACAAACACATGCTTCCCCATGAACTCCAGATTCACATGCTAAGCTCTCTGTTTTATTAAAGCACCCCTTCTTACTTGGCTTAAGGTGAAAAAGCCTCCTCTGTTCCACCATGCTCTCTCAGGATCCTTCAATCGCAATACATTAATATCCTCCAGGTGGGCATTTAGAGAAAAGTCACAAAATCAGTTTCTTACCACTCTCTTTGGTTAAAATGGCTAATTTATGTATTTTTTGCTACAATTAAAAATGTTTTAAAAGTAGACTGAGTTTTTAATAAAAGTCATTCTAACAGGGGTAAGATGATATCTCATTGTGGTTTTATTTTGCATTTTCTTGATAATTAGTGACACTGAGCATTTGTGAAATCAGCCCAAGTGCCCATCAATTCTTGAGTGGATTAACAAAATGTGGTATATGTATTCCATGGAGTACTACTCAGCCAGGAGGAAGGATGACTTAGTGCCTTCTGCAACAATTCAGATGAACTGGAGACCACTATCCTAAGTATCTAAAGAACAGAAAAGCAAACACCACATATACTCTCTATTAAACTGGAACTAGCCAATGAGCACACGTGCACAGAGAAAAGTAAAACTCAACAGAAAGCAAGTAGGGGGAAGGGGGAAGGAGGGGATGGGTGATAACCTACTTAATTGGTACAATGAACACTATCTGGGTGACGGGCACACCTATAACCTTGACTCAAGTATTATATAAGTGATCCATGTAACCAAAAAAATTTGTACCCCCATAATGCTTTGGAATAAAAAAAAAGGTAGACTGAGAACACAAAAATCCTAAGAGCCATGCTATCCCAACAAATTCAGTCTGGGGCTGTCATGGGTTTCATGGAAGCCATGAAAAAATTGCTTTACATATAAAACTCACTTTAGCAAGACAAAACAAAAGGGCATCTCCTTTCATTTCATAGTTGGTAACATAACTTTCTGTTATGGTTTTAAAGTGATAGATTTCCCAAAGTCAGGGTTATTCCCGCTTAAATGTCACCCCATGTGGAACTCATTTCCTCCATGAATCTTTGTTTCTAGTGCTTCTGAGCCGAGTGCAGTGCCCTCAGGGTCTTATGATTCTCTGCTTCATTGATTATCCCTCCCACCAGAAGGTCCGCCTGTGGGCTGGGCCTGTGTCTGACTTATTGCTTTATCGCCAGCACCCAGCACAGCCTGGCACACAGGGCGAGGAGCTCAGCCCAGGTTTGTTAAGTGATAGATCATTAGAGGAAGAGAAAGCTGTGTGTTTTATCGATTCAATGACAATTAGGGGATGGCCCCCTGACCTCCAGGAACTCAATGTTTACTTGGGAATGTTTTGTATCCTCCACTATAAGATCCTAGAGATCAGAGCTTGTGTTTTAGTCATTTCTGTATCCCCACCATCTAGCATAATTTTTGGCACACCCAGAGTTGCTCAAATTTGTCCACCTAACTACCCCTAATGGTAGAGGAAAGTAGATATAATTCCCTGAAGAAATATGGGGGCCTTGCTTGCAGTGCCCTTCACAATGAGAAACTACTTTGAAGTCTTGTGGTCTGTATGCTTCCTGGCACATAGTAACCGCTCAATAAATAGTAACCTCCCAATAAATCTTAGAACTGCTTAAGACAGTTTTCAGAAAGGTAAGACTGGTTTTGAAAGAACCAGAGATACATAATGAGAATCAGAAACCCTTGGAAATACAGAGAAAAATTATATCAGTCAGTGTTCTCCAGAGAAACAGAACCAATAGCTTGAGGGAAAATATACATATACATATATATTATATATATATATATATCTTATATATATATACACACATATATGTATATGAATATATACACACATATATATTTTATATATATATCTTATATATACACATATAGGCATATAGAGAGAGAGAAAGAGAGAGAGATTGATTTCAAGGAATTGACTCACATGATTGTGGGGGCTGGCAAGTCTAAAATCTGTAAGGCAGGCTGGTAGAAGTTGATGCTGTAGTCTTGAGGCAGAATTTCTTCTCCAGGAAACCTCTGTTTTTGTTCTTATAGCCTTCAATTGATTCGATGACTCTCACTCACATTATTTTTTTTCTTTTTTTTAATTTCAGAATATTATGGGGGTACAATCATTAAGGTTACATACATTGCCCTTGTCTCCCCTCCCCCCTTAAGGCAGCGCTTCAAGCGTGTCCATCCCCCTGACGGTGTGCATCACATTCACTATGTATGTATATACCCATCCAGATTTAAACTTAAGGCATGAAAACTTAAGAATCCTAGAAGAGGTTGGGAAAACCCTCTCAGGCATTGGCCTAGGCAAAGAATTTTTGAAGAAGACCCCCAAAGCAATCACTGTAGCAACAAAAATAAACAAATGGGACCTGATCAAATTAAAAGGCTTCTGCACAGCCAAGAAAACTATTATTAGAGCAAATAGACATCTTACAGAATGGGAGAAAATATTTGCTCTCTACACTTCTGATAAAGGTCTGATAGCAAGAATCTATCTAGAACTCAAAAGAATTAACAAGAAAAAAATCTAACAACCCCATCAAGAAATGGGCAATGGAAATGAACAGAAATTTTTCTAAAGAAGACAGAATAATGGCCAGCAAACATATTAAAAAATGCTCAACATCTCTAATCATTAGAGAAATGCAAATCAAAACCACAAAGAGATATCATCTAACCCCAGTGACAATGGCCTATAGCACTCACATTATTGAGAGTAATCTCTTTTATTTAAAGTCAATTTATTGTAAATATTAACCACATCTACCAAATTCTTTCACAGCAACACTTAGTGTTTGATTAAATAAATGGATACTATAGTGTAGCCAAGTTGACAAGTAAAATTAACTATTTTAACAGAGACCATTATAGGTCTTTGGTTCTCAGCCTTGGCTCCACATTAGAATCACCTGAGGTTTGTTTGGGTTTTAATATTAAAGCCAGGCCTCACTCCCAAGAGAAAACTCCATGGTTTTTAATAGCTCCCCAGATGATTCTAATGTGCAGTGCACTCATGGTAAAGAATCACTGATATAGAGGAAAATCCTCCTCATTTTACACATAAAGAAATTGAAGTCAAGAGAAAAACAGAGATTATCCCAGCATTCCTTAATAATCAGAGGCTAAATCTGGGCTTCTCAATTCATATGTTACCAGAATCTACCTCTGCCTGAATAGATAAATTTACATAGGAATTCCACAATATAATATCTAGAATTTCACTAGAAAACAATTTGGTGTTAAGGTTGTAAAGAGTAGGTAGGGTGGCATAAATAAAACAAGTTACCATGAAGTAATGATTGTGGAGGCAGGTAATGGATCATGGGGGTTCTGGTACTATCCCTTTAGTTTTGTATATGTTCAAAATTGTCACTAATATTGTTTATAAAATCAAAAACAAAAAGGGGGAATTGCATACTTTTGCCTAACTCTACATAAGGATATCAACTGTAACTGTCTTCCACTGAGTTTGAAGAAACCTTCCCTACTTCTCAATTCTATCTGGAAACATGATAATACTCTATCAGTATTGGCCACTTCCCTGTAACTATAATGAGTGCTGATTCCTGAGCCACAAGCTTCTCCAAAATAATAAACAAACAAACTCTATAAACATGTTACTAACAAATAACAAAGTACCCATTAAACAGCCACAAGTTTTGGAAAGTCAAAGTCTCTTATGGTGATCTGTGATCAGTGATCTTTCGTGTTACTGTTGTAATTGTTTTGAGGTGCCATGAACCATGCCCATATAAGACAGCAAACTTAGTGAATAAATTTTATGTGTGTTCTGACTGCTCCACTGACCAGTCCTTCCTTCGTCCCCCACCTTCTCCCTGGGCCTCCCTATTCCCTGAAACACAACAATATTGAAATTAGGCCAATTAATAACCCTACAATGGCCTCTAAGTGTTCAAGTGAAAAGAAGAGTCACACATCTCTCACTTTAAATCAAAAGCTAGAAATGATTAAGCTTAGTGAGGAAGACATGTCAAAAGTCAAGACTTCTTGTAAAGCATTTAGCCACGTGGTGAATGCAAAGGAAAAGTTCTTAAAGGAAATTAAAAGTGCTATTCCAGCAAAGACACGAACAATAAGCAACTGAAACATGCTTATTGTGATATGGAGAAAGTTTTGGTGGTCTGGATAGAAGATCAAACCAGCCACAACATTCCTTTTGCCAAAGCTTAATCCAGAGCAAGGCCTTAACTTTTCAATTCTGTGAAAGCTGAGAGAGGCAGGAAGTTACAGGAGAAAAGTTTGAAACTAGCAGAAGTTGATTCATGAGATTCAAGGAAACAAGCCATGTCCATAGCATACAAGTATAAGCTGAAGCAGCAAGTGTTGATATAGATCAGGCGTCCTCAAACTACGGCCCGCGAGTCACATGCGGCCTGCTGAGGGACATTTATCCGGCCCACCGGGTGTTTTTGCTGCCACTGCCTGTCCTGCTTAGCAGCTGACTCATCCCGGGCCCACAGTGCGCATGTGTGGAATGTGCGCCGCACTCTCCAACGGCCCTCCAACGGTCTGAGGGACAGTGAACTGGCCCCCTGTTTAAAAAGTTTGAGGACCCCTGATATAGAGGCTACAGCAAGTTATGCAGAAGATCTAGCTAAGATGATGGACGAGGGTGGCTACACTAAACAACAAATTTTTCAGTGTAGATGAAACAGCCTAATATTGGAAGAAGATGCCATCTAGGACTTTCATAGCTAGAGAGGAAAAGTCAATGCCTGGCTTCAAAGCTTCAAAGGATAGGTTGACTCTCTTGTTAAAAGCTAATGCAGTTGGTGACTTTAAGTTGAAGCCAATGCTCATTTATCATTCCAAAAATCCTAGGGACCTTAAGAATTATGCCAAATCTACTCTGTGATCTGTAAATGAAACAACAAAGCCTAGATGACAGTATATCTGTTTATAACATGGCTTACTGAACATTTTAAGCCCACTATTTAGACTTAATACTCAGGAAAAAATATTTCTTTCAAAATATTACAGCTCATTCACAATGCACCTGGTCACCCAAGAGCTCTGATTAATATGTGCAAAGAGATTAATGTTTTCATGCCTACTAACAAAATATCCATTCTGCAGCCCATGGATCAAGGAATAATTTTGATTTTTAAGTCTTTTTATTTAAGAAATATGTTTTGTAAGGCTATAGCTTCCATACATAGTGATTCCTCTGATTGATCTGGGTGAATCAAATTGAAAATCTTCTGAAAAGGATTCACCATTTTAAATACCATTAAGAAAATTCATGATTCAGGGCAGGAGGTCAAAATATCAACCTCAACAGGAGTTTGAAAGAAGTTAATTCTAACCCTCATCAATGACTGAGGGGTTCAAGACTCCAGTAACTTGAAGGAAGTAACTGCAAATGTGATAGAAATAGCAACAGAACTAGAATTAGAAGTGGGGCTTGAAAATATGACTGAATTGCTGCAATCTCATGATAAAACTTGAACAGATGAGTTGCTTCTTATGGATGAGCAAAGACAGTGGTTTCTTGAGATAGAATCTGATCCTGATGAAGATGCTGTAGATATTGTTGAAATAACAACAAAGGATTTAGAATATTACATAAACTTAGTTGATAAAGCAGTGGTAAAGTTTGAGAAGATTTACTCCAATTTTGAAAGAAGTTCTACTGTGAGTAAAATGCTATCAAATAACATCACATACTACAGAGAAATATCCCATGAGAAGAAGAGTTAACTGATGCAGAAAACTTCATTGTTGCCATTTTGAAGAAATTGCTACAGGCACCCCAACCTTCAGCAACCACCACCCTGATCAGTCAGCAGCCATCAACATCAAGGCAAGACCCTCTACCAGCAAAAACACTGCAGCTGCTGAGGGCTCAGATGATTGTTATCATTTTTTACCAATAAAGTATTTTTTAATTAAGGTATATACATTGTTTTTCAACATACTGTTGCACACTTAACAGAATACAGTACAGTGTAAACATAACTTTTATATGCACTGGGAAACTAAACAACTCATGTGACTCACTTTACTGTGATATTCACTTTATCACAATGGTATGGAACTGAACCCATAATATCTCTGAGGTATACCTGTAATAACAGAAAGAAAAAATAAACAATAGAGGAACTTTTAAGTATTAATAAATTATGTGGTACATTCACTCAGGGAAATATTTTGCAGTCATTAAAAATGATAGTATTAAAGGTAATACTGAAACATGAATAAAATGCTTATGCTATAACCAGATAGTAAATTATATGTATAATATGATATATTAGTCAAGATTCTTCACAGAAAAAGAAGCTATACAAGATATATTTATATATTTTATATATAGAGAGAGATGATTTATATGTATAAAGAGATTTGTATAGAATATAAATAGAATTTTTATATAGAATATAAATGACCTATAAATATTTGTATATCCTATATATAAAGACATTTATTATATGGTATCAGCTCCCATGATTATGGAGGCTGAGAAGTCCCCTGATGTGCCATCTGCAAGCAGGAGACCCAGGAAAGCCAGTGGTGTAGTTTGAAGATCTAAGAGCCAAAGAGCTATTGGTATAGATTCCAGTATGAGTCTGAAGGCCTGAGAACCAGGAGTACCCAGGAGAAAAGAAGGTTGATGTTCTAGCTGAAGCAGTTTGAGACAGTTTGTTCAACCTTCTTTTACCTTTTTGTTCTATTCAGGCCCTCAACAGATTGGGTAATATCCACCCACGTTGGGGATGACCTTTGTTTTATTCAGTTAACCAATTAAAATGCTAGTTTCTTCCAGAAACACCCTCACAGACACATTGAGGAATCACATTTAACCAAAATATCTGGACATTCCTTAGCCCTATCAAGTTGGCACATAAAATTAAAAATCACAAGTTGATCCTTGGTCAACTTGGCCCCCCATACACATCTTAAATCATATTTAATCTTCAAATTAATAAAATAACAGGGTCAAAATTCTGCCTAACATGATACAACTATCCTGTGTACAACCAAAAATGCATTAGCCTCTTCCCCAGAAGACAAGATAAAGTCCTTGAGTGGTTTACCCTTCTCCTTGCTATCCTTCAACTTAAATACTGTGATATAAAATTAACAATACTATATCAAATTAACACTATGATATAAAGTCAATATATTTTTGCAACATAGTAATGGAATAAGAGAAGAAAGAAAACAAAGATATTTGCTTATGTATTTGCACACGCAAATGTATCTATAGAAAATTAAATAAGAAATATTTATAACAATTACAGTCCTTGCTTTTGTAACTGACCACATGATCATAGCTGGTATTTACAGCTACCTTCATCCACTACCCATTAGATATTCCTTTTGTTTTCAGCCAGTACTTCAGCTTGTCATGGTTCTTGACCTGGTGGAGCGACCCAAACCTTCATTCCTAATGGATCTGGATCATTAGTAGTTTGATCCATATTGAATTGTTTTACTTCTTCATTGACCTTAATCACAAGGCACAGTAAATACTAAAAGATACCCTAAAAGAGCTCCTGTATTCCAAACATACCTTCTTTACCTCCACTGTGGAGTAGTAGTCCAATTTCACCTTGGTAGTCAGGATCAGTCACCCCAACCAGCACTATACCCTTCTCCTTAGACTGTAGATTCAGAGGAATGAGGAGTCCAAAGTGGCTGGGCAGCAGTCTTACCTTCCAGTTCAATGCAATCATTATGTCTCCTAGAGAAAGAGTTCCTCCCTTTAGAACTAAGCTCTTTAGACCAGCAGAGCATGAAGTCATGAAAATAGGAAGCAAAGTTTTGCTAGTGGAATGCTAAGGGTAATCATGAGTGGCACCACTCCCATATGCAGCCCTTAATTCCTAGACCCTTGAATCTTGGCTATGGGAGAAATAATACCATATGTTGGATGCTGATTCAGAGCATATGAAGCCTTCTAGAGGACCTTGCCCCAGCTCTGCAAGGTATTGCCACCTAGATGGCAAAGTAACTGAATGTTCAAAAGGCCATTCCACAGTTCTATCAAGCCAGCTGCTCCAGGATGATGGAGAACATGGTAACATCAGTGAATTCCATGAGCATTGGCCCACTGCTCCACTTCTTTTTCTGTGAAGTGAGTTGCTTCATGGTGGTATTGGCAGAAGCATGACATGCAGGGAAAGAAAATCCCTATCCAGAGGAAATGTCTATTTCAATAAGAAAAAAAAACACTGCCCTTTCTGCAATGAAGCTGTCAAGTGTAATCAACATGCCACCAGGTAGCTGACTGATCACCCCAGAAATGGTGCCATATTGAGGGTTCAATGTTGGTCTCTGCTGCTAGCAGATTTGGCACTCAGTGCTGATCATAGCTATGTCAGCCTTGATGTGTAGAACTCCATGTTGCCGAGCCCATTCATAACCTCCATCACTGCCTCTATGGTCACTTTTTTATGAAGGTGATGACAAGGATAGCTGGAGAAAGAGGCTGACTGGTATTCACAGAATGGGTCATACTATCCATTTGATTTTTAAAATATTCCTCTGCTAATGTCACCTTCTGTTGACCATTTATATAAGACACAAATATCTTCACTTGTTTTGCCCATTCAGAAAGAACTATCTACATACTTCTTCCCCAAATTTCCTTGTCATCAATTTTCCAATCATATTCCTTCCAAGTTCCTCATCATACAGCCAAATCATTGGCCACAGGCCATGAATTGCTATATAACTGCATGTCTGGCCATTTCCTTTCAATCAAAGTGAATAATCAGGGGCACTGCTCAAAGTTCTTCACACTGGGAAAATTTCTTTAACCACTGTCCTTCATGGATGACCCAAACAGGAGCTATAGGGCTACAGCTGTCTGCTTTTAGATAGTGCCTACATATTCTGCAGAACCATCTATAAGCTAGACCCAAGTGTTCTCTTCCTCAGTTAACTAATTGTAGGGAACTCCCCTTGAGGCCATAGGTGGAGATTGAGAGACAGAAGGTAGTGTAGAAAGAGTGGAAACCATAGGTATTTGGGCCACTTCTCCGTGTAACTTATTTGTTCCTTCAGGGCCTGCTCAGCCCTGTTACATATATACTACTTCCATTTGATGATGAAGTGCTACTGTAAACACTCAACTTTATGGTTTGGTGGGTCAGATAACACCCAGTTCATGATGGGCAGCTCAGGTCCCATGGTAACTTTGTGGCCAATGGTTAAGCATTCAGTCTCTACTAAGGCCCAGTAACAGGCTAAGAGCTGTTTCTCAAAAAGAGTGTAATTATCTGTGGAGAATGGCAAGACTTTGCTCCAAAATCCTAAGAAAATTTTGCATGGCAATTCACCTATGGGGGCCTGCCAGAGGCTCCAAACAGCATCCATATCTGCCACGGACACTTCAAACACCATTGGGTCTGCTGAAACATATGGCCAAGTACTAGAGCAGCCTGCACAGCAACCTTGACCTGTTGCAGAGCCTTCTATTCTAGGCCCTACTCCAAACTCGCAGCTTTTTGTATCACTGAATAAATGAGCCAGAGTAACACACCCAAATAAGGAATATGTTGCCTCCAAAATGAAAAGAGACCTACTAGGCATCGTGCCTATTTTTTGGTTGTAGGAGGGGTCAGATGCAATAACATTTCCTTCACCTTAGAGAGGATATCTAGACCCCACACCACTGAACTCCTAGAAACTTCAAGGGATTTGTTGAAGGCCCCTGAATTTTTGTCAGATTTATTTCTCACCCTCTGTCATAAACATGCCTTACCAATAATTCTACAGTAGTTGCTACTTCTTGTTCACTAGGTCCAATCAGCATAATATCATCAATGTAATGGATCAGCATGATATCTTTTGGAAGGAAAGGGTGATTCAAATCCCTGTGAATTAAGTTATGGCATGGGGCTGGAGAGTTGATATTCCCCTGAAGTAGGACAGTGAATATATATTGCTGGTCTTGCCAGCTGAAAGAAAACTATTTCTGGTGGACCTTATGGACAAGGATGGAGAAAAAGGAATTTACCAGATTGATAACTGCGTACCAGGTACCAGGGGATGTGTTAATTTGTTCAAGCAATGAAACAACATCTGGTGCAGCAGCTGCAATTGGGTTAAGCCTATGATGATCCACAGTCATTCTCCAAAATACATATTCTGCATGGGCCAAATAAACAAGGTGAATGCAGATGTGGTGAGAATTACCACCCCTGCATCCTTCAGGTCCTTGATGGTGGCACTCCCATCACTGAAATCCCTCCAGGAATGTGGTATGACTTTTGTTTTACTAATTGCCTAGGTAGAAGTAGTTCCAGTGGCTTCCACTTGGACTTTCCCACCATTATAGCCCTTACTCCACAGGTCAGGGAACCAAAGTGGGGATTCAGCCAACTGCTGAAAATGTCTATTCCAATTATGCATTCCAGAACTGGGCAAATAAACATAAGATGGGTTTAGGGACCTGCTGGGCACACTGTGAGATGGACCTGAGCTAAACCTCCATTGATCACATGACTTCCATAAGCCACTCAGCCACAGTGACATTTTGCATCTCCTGGAATTGCTATAATTTAGAACCAATGTCTACTAGTCCCCAAAAGGTCTGATTATTTTCTTTTCCCAATGTACAGTTACCCTGGAAAAAGCTTGTTGGTCCCTATGGGGAAAGGTAGAAGAAAGATTAACAGTATAAGTTTGTAGTAATATACTGGGGTCCTTCTTCAAGGAGACCTGGCCTTTCCTTCATTCAAGGGGTTCTGGATCTATAAACTGGCTAAAGTCTAAGAATTGATTGAGGGGCCATGGCTCTCTGTTTTTATGAGTTGAATTAGACTTTTGTCTTGACCTAGAACTCTTCTGTTTATACAGAACAAGTAAGAATTTAGTAGGCTTACTATCTATGTCACTTCTACGAAAACCATGATTAACTAACCAAAACCATAGGTCGTAGCAAGTCAGACTATTTTGCTGTTGTGGCTCTGCTGTCCATTACAGTAACTACACCCACTTTGCCTTTGGCAGTTGAGTGCTGTTATTTGGCCCCTATCACCCTAGCACCTAATTACTCTCATTTCATTTAGTTTTCCCAATTCGGTGGCTGCATTTTCCACAATATGGTCTGGCCTACAGAGAAGAAAGCTCATAAAATTCTTCAAGGATGCCAGGGCTCCCCTCACAAATTTATTTCTCACAGTACTGGTGAAAGTTATATCTTCTGGACATCCTCCACCCCTACCCAGTGTGGCTGAGTAGATCTTATATGATAAATCCATTTTAACATTCCAATCTCCCCAAGCCTTTGAATTTCTTTCTGTACATTAAACCAAGGCAGGTGTGGCATTTTCAGTTCACTCACTGTGGACCACCTTTTGGTCCATGTATCAGCCAACCAAACAAACAAACTGTTAGAGGCCTTTCTAACTCCCTGAGCTGTAACATTAAATACAGAATCTCTGTTTAGTGAGCCTATATCAATAAATTCTGCCTAATCCAATTTTATATTCCTTCCACCATTTTCCCATATATTTAGTATCCATTTCCACACATATTCCCCAGATTTCTGCTTGTATAAATTAGAAAACTCAAGTAGTTCTTGTGAAGTTTAGGACACCTCCTTGTAGTTCACTCACTTTTAGGGTCCTATTAGGACTTGACTCTAGTTATAGGTCAAGAAGCAAAGAGAGGCAGTACAAGAGTAGGTCCTGAGGATAATCAGCATCGTTTTGCATGGCTATTGCCTCAGGGTAGGCAATTACAGTATCCTCAGGCAATGCAGCGTTAATCTTCTCAGCCTAGAGTAGAAAGGCCAATACTACTATGGTGGAGAGGCTGATACCACTGGGAGTGAGGATGCTGCTGTCACTGAGTGTGGAAAGGTCACTTCCACTTGGGACAGGGAAGCCACTCCCTTTGGGAGTAGAGATGCTGCTTCCACTGGCAGTGAGGAGATCTCTTCTACAAAGAAGATTCACCAGAATTTAGGGGCCTAATGTCTTCAGCTTCATCAAGGTCTTCCCATACATCCCTATTCTTTCCCAATGAATGGGATAGGGATTCATTCTTTCCCAATGAATTGGGAACTTACAGGATCCCAATCTTTCCCAATGAATGGTCTCACTTTAACAGTAGACACCCTGCAGAGCTGGGACTTCAATGTAAGTTGAAATTCAGCCAGAGACAGACTATGTTTGAATTTCAGCAATCTCAGCCCTGCAGCGATAGCACATAAGGGTCTCCTTTGGGGCGCATATAAAAGACTTCAGGTAATTTTTATGGAGCTTGAGCTGGGAATTCGAATCCCTGAGCGCATGCTTTTTTTTTCACCACTTTTCTGGTCACATTAAGACCAATCAGCCAACCTTATTATGTTTGTTAGTTGTCCAAAAATGTTCCCAAGTATCATATGCACAGTCACCCATTCCTTCCTTTTTTCTTTAAGAGACAGGGTCTCTCTTTACCCTTCCTTCTTACACGTGGTTGATTAGGAGTATCAATGCAGATATTTTGCATATTTCTGTTTCCAGATCGTGTATCAACTATCAATGCTCTCTTCACTACTGGAAATAGAGTCATTAGCATCTTTAAAAATAATCATATTTGAGAGGCAATTCCAGAAACCAGAACCAATTCACAAACCACATCCTTAAAATTCTATCCTAGAACCACTCTCAGTACCAAAATCTGTATTAGAGGCTTCCAGACAAACAGAACCAATAGGATGCATATATATATATATATATATAGAGAGAGAGAGAGAGAGAGAGATGTAGATATAAAGAGATTTATTATAATGTATTGGCTCATGTGATTATGGAGGCCTAGAAGTCCCATAATCTGCTATCTGCAAGCTGGAGACCCAGGAAAGCCAGTTGTGTTTGAAGACCTGAGAGCCAGAGAGATGATGGTATAGATTTCAGTCTCAGTCTGAAGCCCTGAGAACTCAGAACCAAGAACAGGAGATTGATGTTCCAACTCAAGCAGTTAGACTGAGAGCAAATTCAACCTTCCTCAGCGTTTTTGTTCTTTTCAGGTCCTCAACAGATTGGATAATTCCCACCCACATAGCATCATCTGCTTTATTCAGTTCACCAATTAAAATGCTAAACTCTTCTGGAAACACTTTCACAAACACATCCAAAAATAATGTTTAACCATATATCTGGGTATCACTTAGTCCAATCAAGTTGACACATAAAATCAACCATCAGATATGATATTAATTGTGTTAGAAAAAGATATTCCTGTTTATTAAAAATGTAACCAAAATTATAAGAGTAATTGAGATGACAAAACTGAGGGTTTTTTTTCTCTTTTTTTCCATTTTCCAAATGGTCTATTCTTTATTAGGCTTAAATAATATTACATTCTGTCCTTTCTGCATAACAGGCTTAATTTGAAGAATAAATGAGACTATGACATGTATGGAAGCACTCTGTAAACTCTCACATAATAACATGATGTATGTAAGGTGTTATTCCATGGAGAGTTATATACAATCTGTACAGAGCCATATATGCACTAAATGGCACTTCTGTGTAGTGCTTCCCACATTGTTATATCAGAACACACATAGGAAACGATAATATTTTTCAACATTGTAAGGACACATACTAGGCTGCTTCCAGCCAGAGCAATTTGCCAGGGCTCTGGCCACTCCCAGCCCTGCTCCACCTAAGAGTAAGAAGACCAGTATCTCTGCACACCAGGTAGAAATCTCTGTTCTATTGGCCTAACACTTCCCTTTAAAAGAGGCCAAGAAATGTAGAGTCCAAAGATCCAACACTATGTGACTCTGGACATTTCATTTCACCTCTCATTTACAAATGGAAATATTATAAATATGTCTTTTCTTCCTGAACTTACAGAGAAAAGTGAGGATCAAGCGAGATGATGGTTATAAAAGTGCTGCTTAGAAATAAAAAAGATAAGGACACCTGGTAGATGCTATTATTCTCTCCACATTTAAACCCCAGGGAGAAGCTTCAACAATAGGGAGAATAGAAGCCAGTGTGTTCTCAAATGATACACATATGCTGCTCATTTATTCTGCAAGTGTTTACTGAGTGCTCCCTGTCTGCAAAACACTGTGTTAGGTTATAGGTTCTGAGAATTAAAAAAATTTATTCTCCTAAGAAAAGACTGATTGTTTGGGCCATAGCAACAAGTAATCCCCATAGCCAATTTTAAATCAATTCTTTGGTCAGTGACACTTTGTAGCAGTAATTTACTTCTGAAAGTCAACAAATCAGTGATAGCCTCATGCCTCAAAAAGCCGGTCAACAGCAGATACACACCAGTAACCATGTTTCCATGGCTGCAATGTAAAGTCCCTAAACACTTCTGCTTCTGAAAGTTCACCAATCCCTGAACAACATGTTTTCCAAAACTCTATATATGATAAACTTCCTGCTTTTCTCAGAGAGTCTTTACCTTATAAGTGAAGCTCTTGCTTAAGAAAGCAATGAATTCAGCTTTTTGTTTCAGTTACTGAGTCAGAGCCTTCAACAGTACTAGCAGGCGTTATATAAATGAGCCAAAGATGGCCTCTATATATTGGCCCTATGTTGTTTACTTCTTCATAGCAAGCTGAGAACTGTTAGCTCAAAAGCCAATAGACACCAAACTCAAATTTTTACACATCCTGTTCTTTCAAATATAGCCCAAATAGGCAGATTTTTAGCCTTTTAGAGCCTGCCTGCTTTGTATAACCTGAAAAACTGTACTTAACATTTGCTAACCATAGATACGATGAACTCTGTAGTTATAAAAGACCCCACTGTTGCCCTTTGGAACTCTCTGAATCAGAAGCTCCCCATCGTGCTGCTAAGCGACATCATTTAGACATGTAGGCTGCCTCTCCAATTTCCCTTTCTCCTGGAAATTCCCTGCTTTTCTCCCTTTCTGGGTGGTGGCCCCTGCACTGTGGCCTTTGGAAGGTCTTATGCTGTGAGGAACTTTCCCCAACCCCACGCAAACCTGTGCAAGTGGCACCCAAATAAAACTTGTTGTGTGCTACTGCCACCTCATGGTCGTATATTTTTTCTTGATCAGCCCTAATATGCCCTCGAACTCACTACAAAGGGGAGGGAATTAGACTGGCTTGACTTTCTGCCCTACAGGAGTTCTCAGTTTGATGGGGGAGTTATGACAAATTCATGCATACTAGTGGACAGTTGATGGATATAAACTATAATCTGTCAGATTTGGGAGGAAGGAAGAGATCACTGTGGGCAGGAATATGTCAGGAATAGCTTCCTGGAGAAGGTGAAAATTGAACTGGATAGTGAGATGACCAGGCAGAGAAAAGGAAATAGAAATCAAAAGATGAAACCAAGAGAAAAGGTCAGACCACTAATAAATGGAGTGAGTTTTGAAATTTTAAATCCTCTTCAAGAACCTAGTAGAATTAGGTTCCCTGAGATAGGCCAGGCAAATACTGAAAGCCAGTTTCTACCAAGTGCATCTATACTTAAGTTTTGTCTCAAAGGTATTTTTATTCCCCCAATGGTCACCAGACTAACAATGCCAGACATTAAAATGATTGCAGGCCAGTAACGTGTGGATCATGATACAGAACAGCTTAGTGACCTACTTTGTCCCCAGATCTAAATAACCCCAGAGGGAAATAACCTTTATAAACCCAGAGGAGATATTATGTCACACCATGGCTTTTCAAACACACACACACAAAAATGTTCATAAATATTCTTTGATTTTACTGGTAACAGCAGTTGCTCACAGGAAAATAAAACCATCTTTCCCTTGCTGTCCTCAGCCTTTCAACGGTATCCCACTGCCTTGATCAGGTTATCCTCCTTGAAACAAAGTAACTTTTAATAAAGTGAACTGGTGGCAGAGAGAACCTGATATGATCACACACCTGTTATAATAGGATTTAATTCTGCTTCAGATGTGCTAGTTTTAATAAAAAAGGATTGAGCAAATCGAAAATAAATTACATTGAAAGGTCAGGCTTATTGCTTGTACAGTTATGTTAACTCCCCCACTGACACTTTTACAGACTGTATTTATGAGACCTTTTGATTTGGGAAGGAGAGGTATAAAATACATCTACAATTTCTCCATTATTTGCAGCAGTATTTCATTTTCAAGTGTCAATTCCAAGCACTTAAGTATGGCATTCTTTAACAAGAGTAAATCTAAAAAGTATGAGTTGTTTACACAATTCTGTTATTCAATATATTAATAAAACAAGCTTTTCTATCCAGTGCAAAGTTAGAAAAATCGTTCCAGAGTTTACGCAGCATGATAATTCACTTTATTGCATGTGGAACATTTATCACGGATGTGTTGGCTCCTAATTTGAATAAGTATATTCCTCTGACACAGCATTTCCTCTACCAGAAAGAGAGCATGCTCGATTTACTATCTAGGGATTGATGGACCAATGACCCACCCAGGATTATTTTCCTGATATTTCTAATGGGACATTCAAGTAGATATAGTGAGTTTGTTCTTTTGCTCAGCTCCAATTTAACTAGAATTGATGATTCCAAATGCCCTTTTTGCTTTCAGATTAGTTTCCTGATCCATCCAACAAATGTAACAGAATGTGGAAGGGGACTTCTCCTATTACCCTAAAATTGGTGACTATGATCCAAAGCTGAAGACAAAAAAAAGTGATAACAATAATAAAAAACAATGAATACTTGCATGGCATTTGCATTTTACAAACCTTAATTCAATCAGTGTTCACAATAACTCTGAGATGTAGATATTATTATTATACCGATTTTTGATATGAAGAAACTGAGACATGGAAAATTTAAGTGAGTTGCCCAGTGGCACAGTTTGTAAGTGGAAGAGCCCGGATTTGACCCCAGGTGCTCTAACTCCAGACATGAAGTGTCTTGTAGCCTAGACTCTCTCATGTTCAAAATATAGCCACCAACAAATGGGACAGATATTTTCCCCAAGGCTTACTGGACATACTGTCATCTTCCATCTTCTACTGCCCTCCACCTCCACACTACTTCCCTGAAGCCCAGAGGAAAGGAAGGAGTTATTGGAGTTTTCATCCTGTTGCAAAAGAGGAAGAGGTTTTTCTCTTCCCTCCACCAAAGCCAAATGAAGCGGTATGAAGTGGTGAAGAGGTACCCCAAGAGTATCTTTCATTGATTTAGGGAAAGCCTGTAAGAAAAGGAGACTGGGGCATCTTGATACTCAGCAGGATACTAAGGGCACTGTAGACCCTGCAGAGTTACCCTAATACCTTTGGGTAAATAAGGTGAGAATGCTTAAGAGAGCATGTGTGCTCTCTAAAGGCAGAAAGTGTATGTGAATATTGAGGCTAGGCCTGTGCCTCACCTGGAGATTTCTAAAGACAAGAGACTTGCTGGAGTAATCCATTCCAGTAGGAAATGTAAGGACTGTAGTGTAATGTAACTTGGAGAAGGAGAACAGGATGAAAATCCAATACCAGATCCCTGCTGCCCTTCAAAGTCACAGAAAAAGATCACAGTAGCTCTGTGACTCCATGTACAGGAACACAGATTAGAAAAGCAAAAGACTTAGTGCTACCCAGGCAGCTACCCAGGCCTGCTACTCAGGCCAATGGTCATGGCAACCCATCTAGTGAAGGGATTGGACATGTGGACTTCTGGGAGTCCTCTTCTGTATTGGCACTCTTAGTCTCATACAGAAATACTACATCAGAATGTGCTGGTACATCCCAGATACATGGGAGTCTTTTTTCCTTGGACTCTGACATTTGTCCCAAAGGAATATGCAAGAAGCCTATATGAGTATCAACCTACCACAATGCACCTGATGATCCCACTCTGCACATTCTACCATTATCACTGCACCAAGTTTATGGACCCAACTCTCTCCATTGCCAAGTTGAGCTCCTAATAAGATTAGATATGTATTGTGCAGGTGCTCTATGGTCAAGCACTGTGATAATTGGTGTATTATCACACTTAATCCTCAAAACTACCCTATTAGGTAATTCCTGGTTAGGCTTAATTTTGCCTGAAAAAAAAAAAACAGAAATAACAGGGAAATAATAATGCCTTAAGCAACACAGGGCTTAGTTTCCTCTCATGTTCCAGTAGGACTGGTGTGACACCCCACTGTGTCAGAGACCTGGACTTCTATTTCATTGCTCCATCTTGTGGGGCTTCCATTTTTGTTGCCATTTCATGGTCCTAGTTGCTGCTGAGGCTTTAGCTATTATGATCTTATTCATCATGAAATGAAAAGAACATGCTTCCTCCCTTTAAGAACACTTCCTAGAAGTTGCACACACCATTTCTATTTACAATTCATTGGCCAGAACTTAGTCACATAGTCACACCTAACCGCAACCGTAGCTGGGAAATGTGGTCCTTATTCCTGATGAACATGTGGCCAGCTAAAGAACCAAGGTTCTATTTCTGACGGAGAAGGGGGAATATATTTGGGGGAACAATTAGCAATATCTACCACAGATTAAGCACAAGGCTTCCGCATATGAGTGCGCATTTTGTAGATTTAAAAGGGCTGAGAGGAAGAAGGGAGATGAAATCTAGCTATTGCTCAGTAGCAAAACCAATGCACCTTAGCTCAAGGCTCAATCAGCCCAGGAAAAGGGGCACTTTTTTGTATTCAGTTGAGCCATATGAAATTGCCATTTTCATTGACTAAACAAGATAAAATATCAGCAATTTCATATGTTTCAACCCCAATAACTCATCTGCTCAGAGAAGACAATTTTTTGTAATTTTCACAAAGGTACCTGTGGTAGACTGATGCACGAATGTCCATCTTCCTTATAACTATGCCCTTTGTAATGTGACTTTGCAGCCCTTCCCATCAAGAGGTAGAGTAGATTTCCTCAACCCTTAAATGTAGGCTGGCCTTATGCCTTATTTGCAAATAAAGGTGTGCCAGTGCTAAGTCCAGGGCTCTCAAGAGGCCTCACATGTTTCTTCTTTCTCTCTGGGAACCTTATCGAAACCATGTGAAAAAGTCCAGGCTAACCCACTGGAGGGAGGCCATCCTAGACCATCTTATAGCCAGCCAACCCTCAAACACATATGAGATTTCAGCCAAGATCAACAGAGCTGCCTGCCTGACTCAGCTGATCGCAGACACATAGGTGAGCCTAGCTGAAAACAGAATCAATCACTCAGCTGATTCACAGACTCATGAGCAATAATAAATGCCTATTGTTTAAGCCCCTAACTTCAGGGCTGGTTTGTTACACAGAAATAGTTAACTGTTACAATGGCATATATACAAGCAACATCCCTGTGTATTAGCCCCATTTTATAGCTAAATTAGCTTCTTAGTGTTAAGTGATTTACCAAAGGTCACACAGCTAGTTAATACAGGGACAGCCAGGATTGTAAACCAGGCTGTCTATAGACCTTGTGATGGTAACCATTACTCTGTACGACCATAGCACTACTCCGACTAATGGGGAGGGCAGTCCCCCTTATTCCCCAATGGCTAAATGGTAGGTGTTAAGCAACCAGCTCTCTGTGGGGAAAAGCCCTGATCTGTAGTGCTTGCTGATTTTCATGGTGTACATACTCACATCATAACCAATCTCAAACCTATAACTTGTCGTTACTGAACATGCAGTTGGGAAGGTATATACAATAGCACACCATTATATAGTATTTCCACCATACAAATAAAAGTAACTAATCTCAAGAGCATAGATAATAGTAAAATGTAATAAAATAATTATAAAGTGGAGAGTTTCAAGTATTTGTTATCTTTGAATATAATTTGTTTAATTGTAAATGTATATAAATTTATTTTTTAATGGCTGTGTTTAAAAATTGGCTTGCAAAATTTCCTGATAATTTAACAATTGGCTTTTGTGAGCCAGTATAAGATGGCTCTAGCACACCCTTGGCAAAGGGTCATGATCCAATCATCCAGTCATTTGACTTGCTCAGCAACCTTCTTGCTTCTTCCTGTAAACCAATGCCTAGCCTCTCACCTCTCCAGCCTCCAGATGTGTATGAGTTAGCTGAGATCTATAGCTTGGCCTATATCATGGGACCTCTGTCCCCTCTTTAATCTCTTCTGATTATCTTTTCAGTCTATACTACCCTTTTAGGTAACAAAATCTGTATCTACTCCCCACTGGGTGAAGTCTATATTTCCTTAGCTTATTTTGATCTCATTTGTCTTCTAGCTTCAGAAAGAGTTCCCTACCTAAGCTTTCCATGATCCAGCATCAGACAACAGCTTCCATTCTCCTTCTCACCATCTCCTCTCACCTTCCTGATAGCAAAAATCTCTGTACTGTCAGCCATCCTCTCTTCACGTGGAGGGAGCCTAATTCTTTGTCCTTGTGGTCAAATTTATCCACTATCCAAACCTTCCTCCAGTGTCTTCCTTGCAATTTCTGGGCATTTCACAAAGAAGCAGGTGTTTTGAGAACAAATGAAATATCAAAGAGCTGGGTTAATTACTGCTGTGTCTCCAACTTCCCAGTTTGTATTAATGTTGTAATCTTTAGCCCTTCTAGGGTTGTCACAGGCACCTTTGGCCCAAGACCAACTTCACACAGAATCTTCGAAGAGGATTCCAAAGGAATTGATTCCAAAAATTTTCTCTGCCATACAGCCCAGGGTTAAACTTGTTGGGTTCAGAAATTCTGTGTGTGTGTGTGTGTGTGTGTGTGTGTGTGTGTGTGTGTGTGTGTTGTTTAACCTCAATCCTGGTGCTAGAATTCATTCCCATATTCTCCTTGGTTAGTGTCATGGTGGGATATAGAGTAAAAATTTAAAAGTTCATATGAGGCCCTTCATGAATTTCATGTAAGTCTCTTTTCAGGGACTCCAAATTTTGTCACTCCCTATCTCACATATGACATGTCAGCAACACTGAAAAGCCCGGAGTTGCTTACACTCTCCAAGGTATTTCTTGCCTTGCGTTGCTGCTTTTCTCTCTGCCTGAAATGCCCTCTCTTCCTCTCCCCACCCCATACAATGGCGTCTACCTATCAAATGCTTGCACCTCTCCCCACCTCCTCCATGCAACCTTCCCTGATACCTTGAGGGAGAATTCATGAATTTATCCACTGCACAACTTTTCTATGACATACATACTTCTACTGTTGTGTGACACATAGGGTTGTCAGATTTAGCAAATAAAAATACAGGACACCCAGTTAAATTAGAACTTCAGATAAACAATGAATAAATTTTAGTATAAGTATGTCCCATGTGTTATTTGGGACATGTTTATGCTAAAAATTTATTGTTTATCTCAAATTCAAACTTAACTGAGCATCCTACATTTTATCTGGAAACTCTAGTGACCTATCGCACTAATGTTTCTCTTTGGCAGCTCACCTATGAGTTCTTTGATGACAGGGGTTCAGGTGTGTTCACCCATGTATCATTAGCGCCACACAGTCCTTAGCATGTGATAAGAGCTCACTAAATGTTTTTGAAACTACATTTGGGTACTGCTTTATACCATTTGGACTGATTTACATAAATCATCTTATTGAGTTCCACAAAAATCCAGTGAGATAGGAAAAATAGATATAATCTTCATGGTACTAATGATGAAACCAGGGGACAGAGAGGAGTAACTTACCCAAGACCATGCAGTCTGACCATGACAGAGCCAGATCTGAGCCCAGGTCCTCCTAACTCCCTAGTTCTTTTCATGAAACCACACTGCTGTTTTTCTACATATGGCCACAGATTTTATGCAACTTTGCAATTTTCAGACCTATTTCCAAGCTTTAAATAAATGATCATACTTGCTTTGGTTTTAAATGATATTGTGACTCCATTGGTATAGCAGTGACTTTAATATAGCTTGAGGTGCTTGAAGTTGAGCCTAGTGAATTTTTAATTAGGTATCAATCAAATTGAGAGACTGGTTATAAAGTATCATTTTCCAGTAAAGTCAGCAACATGGTAAATGATTTTATTGGTAAACCATGAGCTTTCTTGACATATTTATTATTATTATGTCAATATGGGTTTCCTGTATCTGCGTATGTATAGCAGTTGACAATATCAGCCACATTATTAGTTTGGTTTCCTCTGCTTGGCTGGCTTTTCAGTTGGGGTAAGTGAAGTCTGCATTCCTTGTGTCAGCAGTTTTGAAGAAGTGGCAGTAACAGTAAAACTTACATTAACTTGCACCCAAGTAATGAGCCCTCTGTTAATTGAAAATTTTCTGCACTTAGCTCTTAGAGGAAAAAAAAGAGACAATTATGTAAAGATGGACTGACAAACATTTTTCCTCAGAAGCTTCTGGCACTGGTCTATTCAGTCCAATTTCCTATACCATCTATTTACATCTAGAGATCTAGAAAGTAATAAGCCATCAGCACCTTGGCCCTTACAGAGGGCCCAGCTCTCTACTAGGTCCTGTGGGGTTCAAAAGGGGCAAAAAGAAACTAATGTTTATGAAATGATTACTATGAATATCTCTGGACAAATACTCAAGAAACTGGTGACTGTGACTGTTTCCTGGGAGGAAAACAGTGAGTGACTGGGGGACAGGAGTGAGAAAGAAGCTTATTTTGCAGTATATTCCCTTATGTACATTTTGAATTTTATATCATGCACTTGTATTACCTAATCAAAGAAATTAATCATTATTTTTTAAATGCCCACCATGTTCTTTGTGTGCTCTAATTAATTCTCACAACCCTTTGCGGTAAGTATTGCTATCATTCCTATTTTATAGAGAGAAAACTGAGGTTCAGGGAGTTTAGGTCACTTGTCCCAAGTTCATATTATTTAAATGAGGGAGCCAGAATCTGAAAAGGTTCTGCGTCTCTCTAAAGCTATGCTACCTGTCCTGCTCCTCAAAGAAGATGAAAATCCATATTCATTCTCAAGGACAATCTTGTTAGAGAACTAAGACATAAAACTGTGAAGAGTTAATTACCATATTTCATTGACTCTAAGAAACACATTTTAAATTTTCTGAAATTGAAATGTATCTTCCAATGAATTACATGCTGCAGTATATTTGATGGTGCTTTATTTTTCTCAATGATTCATAAGATATGGTGTGTCTTCCAACCATTGGCATCTTGAGATCAACGAAATATGGTGTCAATATAGTGCAGAAAAGTAAAAGGTCCAAATCAGCAACACAAGCAGTAAGTGCTGTAGGAGCCCTGAGGAAGGAGAATCCTCTTCTGTAAGAGTTGCTAGCGAAAGCTTTGAGCTGATTTGAGCTAAGCCTCAAAGATCAGGTAGCGTATCTGTTTGTTATTGCCACAATAATGCTGTACAATAAACCACCCAAAACCTTAGTGGCTCAAAAGAATAACCATTTATTTATAATTGCTCTTGATACTAGAGGTTATCTGGGACATTCTGATGATCTTGGCTGGACTTGTTCATGTGTCTATGGTCAGCTGCAGGTCAGCTGACTAGTCTTGGTTATGCTTACTCGTGTTTGGAGATCATTTGGCTACTGGCTGACCCAGAATGGCCTCAGCTTGAGTGAGGGATCCTGTGGCTCTGCTCCATGTGTTTCTCCATACCTCCTAAGCATGTTCTCATGGATATGGCTAGGGAGCAAGGACAGAGGTATAACAGTGAGCAGGAAGAAAGATGCAAGCATTTTTCTAGCCTCTGTTTGCAACATGTTTGCTAACATCCTGCTGACCAAAGTATGGCATGCCTTAGCCCAGAATCCAGAAATGATGCAGAACACAGCACCTTCAATGAGAGAAGTGAAGAATTAGGGTCATTAAATCAATAAATCTGTCACAGGTAACCTTCAGATCTGTAGGTTGAAGAAAGTAGGGTTTTGGTTGCTGGCTAGGAGAGATCCTACAGGGAGAGGGGAGTCATTCAAATGGACTCTATATGTATGTTTAAGAGGGTGGTTACATCAGTAAAGACAGGACCAGGCAAGGCTGTAACTGTGAGTTTGCATAGGGACAATGTTCACAATGACAATATAGAATCATTGTTTGAAAGGATAGAGCCCATCATCCCATAAACTCAACCTCTCCCACCTCTGCTCCCAGAAGCTCCTGAAGCTCACCCATAGAAACTAAATCTCTAGTAAATACAGTTGAGAACCACTGCATGGGTATTCATGGCCCCAGGTGCAGACCTAGCCTGTCTTCTTTCAGCTTCATATGACAAGCACAATGATAAATCCATCATTTTCTGCTTCCCCATTATTTTTAGTTTGGATGCTATCTTTCCCCGTTCTAATTACCCTCACTAGAAAGCTTCAAAAATGTCTTGTAGATCCTTCTTCTTATCTACTAATTGAGAATCATTTGTTTTAACATCAGAATTTCATTTCTGAGATTCCCCCAGTCTCTTGAACAACCCAAGTTCCATCCTTAAGTTGTAGATTTCTTACAGTGACCCCATCACTTCTACTTTATCAAGTTTCTCTTTCACTGATAGAATTTATACCAGAGGAATATTTTTTTCCTGCCAGTCCTTCTACTTTCTGGGAAATGACATTGTCAGCAAGGTAAGAAAAGGAAATGAAAGAATATATTAAACACATTGTTCTTATATGAATAAGCTTCAGGAATGGAAATAGACCAGTAAAAGCTGAGGTATATAGAGAAGGCTTTCTGGGGAAAGTAAAGTCTGAGCTGGACTCCCAAAATAGGTAGGTTTAGGATGGCCAAAATAAGTGTGGAATATTAGTTTATGACAACTTGTTCTAAGTTGAACAGTCCCTGCAAGCTCCCACAGACAAACTCTGATAGTCCTTCAGGAGCTTTGTGAATTATCACCACTAAACCAACCTAATGAGGTTTCTTTGTGGATCTTATATACAAAACTGGTATTTGGCATAGTGACTACAGCTTGGAGTGTAGGCACTTTGGCCCTTGGAAAGTCACTCTCTAGCTTAGCCATCTTGTGAGCCAAGGTATATTCCTCACTGACCATGGCACCATTCCTCATGTTCGACTCCCTCAAGACCAGAAAAAGGTCTCCACCTCTGTAGATGAACTTTAGAAAGAACATATTAACATCTTCCACTGGGATTCCAATTTGTACCTTAATAATGTTTGCAGAACTTTCTTCCCTGTGAAATTACTGAATAATTAACCACCTTTCAGCTCTGAATCACACTGAGGATATCCACAGCACTGAGAATTTTTCTTTTGAAAACAAAAGGGAAATCAATTTCAGCCAATTCAATTGTTGCCATTTTATGAAGTTAAGGTGCTCAATGTAAATTAATGTTTTGAATGTATGCCTTTGATCAATAGGTGTAATTATTGATTAGAATCACACAAAGCAGAAAGAAAACCAATCATTCTTAACACTGTGGGCTCTGTACCATGCAGATAAATCTCCAACACAACTGCACTGAGCTTGAGGCTTATGTGACCCCCGCAATGTTACAAGTCAACTCTTCAAAGAATGCAAACATGTTCATTCTTTGCCTCCCTTCCCCTGCAAACTCCTCTGGATTTTTAATTCAAAGGATCCATAAACCAAAGTAGGGCCAGCTATTCCTGTCTTGTCCAGAAAGTGACTAATACAATTCCTTATGTTTAGTAATTACATTGCTACTAGGAAGTATAAATTAGGCAGGATATTCTAATGTAGAGCCCTCGAGAAAATCTAGCCTGATTTCATTATTAAGTGGCCACGGCAGCTCCCTCTTCCACACAATCAGAAGGATTTCCCCATGAGCTTGTTATAGCATCCAAAATTGTTACTATTTGTCAATGTCAGGATGCCTTTCCCTTCTTAAGCCCTGGATTCATTCTCAGTCCCAGGCCAGTCTCCTATGCTTTCATGAACACTAGCTCTCATTGAGCACTTACTAAAGTGGCAGGCACTCAGCTAATCATGTCACATGTATTACCTCACTGAATCTTTACAAAATTCTGTGAAATAGGTAATGGTACTCTAGTTCTGATTCCAAGACATCATTGATTTTCAGATTCCCTATCAATTTAACAAATCCTATAGGAATTGTATACACAGATACTATATCAAATACAGAAGTGTTAAAATGTTAGCATCAGGAAAAAAGATAATAGCTCCATTTTACAAAGGAGGAAACTGAAGCCTAGAGGAGTTAAATAACCAGTCCCAAGTAACCAAGGTCACAATACTAGTAAGTGGTGACAGGGATTCAAACCTAGATTTCTGACTCCAGTGCCTATGCTTGACTATAAGCACATGTTCACTTTACCTCCTTTGCCACAGGTTTCCCAGCTGCCTTGCTCCTCTGATGAGATTAAGACCACTGGGACTTAGGGATGCTATGTCTGAGGCTGTGAGAGGATAGGAGATGAAGGAATTGCCTGAGCAGAAGCCTGAAATAAATGCAGATGTTAACTACCTAGTTGGGGGACATATATCAGAGATGTGGGTCTACAGCAAAGCATGCTCCAACCTCAGAGCTTAAGTGGTCTCATGCATGAAAAGCCGTGGGTGGCCTCACATGAAAACTTCTCATGGCTGTAGAGGTAGATTGCAATATGTCAGCCCGGGCTTCCATAGTGTTTGCACCCTGGGCCAAGTTCTTTCTCTCCCTTTCTCTCAACAATGCCTCAGTTAATGAAAAACCAGTCTCACAGTGGGAAGCATGTAGTTTCCTTGTTCCTTGATCAAATGGGTCGCAGCTACTGACATTAAAGGTTGATATCCATGTACATAGCTTGAGCTTGGGATAAATCAGTTTACCTTGATCAAAATGGTTGTACCTACTGAAGAATTATGTGTTTTTCACTTCTAGAAAGGAGAAGGAAATTAGCTAGGACACCCTAGCTAATGATTTTGGGGGAGCCTGGAAACCTTTGATCATTGCATTCCTTAATTTTTTCACATGAGATCATTGTATTTTGCGACATGGCAAAGAGAATAAAAAGCAAGTGCTGGGGTTCAGTCACCGCCACCTTGGCACCAGAGTGCTGGTGGTCCTCTAACCTCCTCGCTTTCTTAACTATTATTTCTGTGTCTGTGTCTTTGTTTTTCACATCTCTTGCATCACGGTCTGCCAGGGGATCCTATCTTTATAGGGGTCATCGCAAACCCCCTTTCTCCAGATGCCACCTTCTATTTTGTTTCATGCAGTTCTGATAACCCCTAAAGCCTAGCTATAGGGGTAATACAAACTACCAAGTTTCTTCCTTCCATAAGACCTCAACCAATGGTTGAGGTCTAGACATGAACTAATGGTCAAGACATGAAATAAATCGAGATAGTAGAGTCTGGTAGATAAAGGTACAGGATCACTGATTTCAGGGTAAAAGACCTAATACATGCTGCAGTCTCTCCCTCCAGCACCAAATCCACTGAAATATAAAGGAATCCTTGAAAGGCATGAAGCAGGTGGAATAATATTGAAGAAAAAACTATAGCCCAGGACATAGTAAAAATCTGCTGGGATAGGTAAAAGCAGTACAAAGGGTGCTTTATGCCCTCAGGTGGTAGAAACAGGAAGAACTGGGGATAAACATGGGATGGTTATGCAAGATCAGAAAGGGTAATTAGCCCTGCACATTCCTTCTCACCTCCTCCAGCCATAGGCAAGATAGTAGCCACAATAGCAATATTATTGTCTATGTACAGATGAGAACACTATAGCAATGTTTTAGGTGTAGGATTGTCAGGCAAAATACGGAACACTCAGTTCAATTTGAATTTCAAATAAGCAATAAACTTTTTCATATAAATATGTCCTAAATATTGCATGGTACATACTTACACTAACAAATATTTATTGTTTGAAATTCAAATTTAAGTAAAAATTCTTTGTTTATTAAATCTAGCAACCCTATTCAGGAGGCTAGTAACCCTTGAGAGAAATAAGGAGTACCCACATCCAAAAGAATGGCCACCCATGTATCCCAGCTAGCAATATATCCTACTCTCCTTGAAAATAGTCACAGCACACAGAAGCAATTTCCATATATTCCCTCAAGTAGATTGTGCAGAGGCAAAACTGTCAAAACATTTAAGGAAAGCTCACCCTATTAAAGAAAAATAACAAACTCAATAAACAAAAGAATTTAAGTTAGAGGAACCAAAATTAATGGAGAAATCAGGATAAGACTTTACAGAGTTTGATTCATTCCCTCAGAGAGATATCAAGGATATCATGTCCATAAAATAAGAATAAATAGGTTCAAATAAGAACTGAAGATTACTTTGTAAAGGCTAATTAGAGCTCTTAAAATTATAATATAATTATTGAAATAAATAGCTCAATAGTTGGGCTAAATAGCAGATTAGATTCAGGTGAAAAGCAAATAAGTAGACTGCAAGATTGAACTAAGAAATTATCCAGTAGAATCCAAATAGTTGACAAGCTAGAAAGTACTATAAGTACAAAGACATAGAGGACAGACCCAGAAGTTTTAACATGTCTAATAGTAGTTCCAAAAGAAGAGAACAGACAAAATAGAAAGGAGGCAATAGAACTGATAGCCAAAAATTTCCCAAAAGGGAAGAATGATGAGTCTTTGATTGAAAAGGCTTGTCACACACTCACACACACATTATAGTGTAATTTCAGAAACCAAAGTTAAAGAGTAAGTGCTAAAAATATACCAATGAGCAGTTAGAGAAGTCAGATTACCAGAAAGGAATGAGAATCAATTTGACATGAGACTTCTATCTGCAACACTGGATGCAAGAAGACAAGGAGCAGTTAATATTGCTAAGGGAAAATAATTCTGAACCTAGAATTCTATTAATCAAGAGTTAGGGTAAAATAAGAACATTTGCAGCCATTCAAAGACTCAGAAATTTGACAAATCACAAACACATGCTGAAAGACTTACTGGTAGATACATTACAGGAAAAAGAAAATTGAATCCAAGAGGAAGTAGTAAGGACTAAAATCCAAAACTATCAATATAAGAATTGGGGATGGAGAGCAGAGATTAGTAAAAACATGCTAAGGTTATTATCCTTTCAGGAAGATGAATTAGATACTAATTCTATTGTTATAAAAATACAACTTTATGTATATGTTTAAAATTAAAGGGTGATTATAAAACATAGAAATAAAATGTACAACTTTCCAACTTGAAAGAGGGAAGGGGAATAAAAAGATCTCAATCCATTAAACAAAAGGTAGGAAGGAAAAAAAGAAACTGAAAGCGTTACAAGTTATAACAAGAAATAAGAAAACAGGAATATCTCTACACCCATCAGTAATCATAGTAAATGTGAATAAATTAAACTTAGCTGTTAAAAGATAGTAAAAATTATCCAAGTAGACGTTATGTAGAAGAGACACACTGGAGACAAAATGACTCATATAAATGTTAGAAAATGGTAATACCAGACAAATGTTAACAAAAGGAAAGCTGGTGTAGCAATATTAAGAGCACACAAAATATAAATTCAATGAAAAAATGATTCAGAGGCAGAGAGAAATATCATTTTGATAAAAAAGAAAGAACACTCCACCAAGAAGATATAACAATTATGAACCTTTGTGCAAGTATGAACATAGGCTTTAAATATAGAAAACATAAGCTAATAAATGTACAAAAAGAAATTAAGCTTTATATAAATCACAATCTCAGTGGGAGAATTTAACACATTTCTCTAAGAAATTGAGAAATCAAGTAGATGAAAATTAAGAATATAGAAAATTTTAATAACTCAATATGTAGAACTTTGTATTCAACAAATAGAGAATGTACCTTCTTTTTAAATATACACAAATAGTCACCAAAAATATGACCATTCATTACAGCATAAGGAAATATCAAATTTCTAAAACATAATGTCTTATAGGCCATGTTCACTTTTCTCAAAACTAGAAAACAACCACCAAAAGATGGTTCCTTAAAAACTTTACCCCCGGAAATTTGTAAAGAACACAGCTCTAACTCCTGGGCTAAAGTATAAGTAAAAGGAGAATTATAAACTATTTAGAATAGAACTATAACAAAAGCACTAATCCCAAAATTTTAGGAATAGGTACTCAACTTCATTAGTCATCAGGGAAAAAACACCAAAATTGGCCCAAGAATAAGAATAACCAGAGGATCCTGAATAGAATAAAAACTATAGAGGAAATTTTAATAATAGTCAAAAGTTTCTAACCCCTCCCCCCAAAAGTCCCAGTGGTTTTACTGACATATTCTACAAAAGCTTCAAGAAACCAGTGTTTTATATAAATGAATAGAATGAGTTCTGGAAGTATGCAACCAAACTGATAATAGTGATTACTTCTAGAGAAAAAAAAAAGGTGTAAATTATGGGTAACAAAGAAATAATATTTTCATTTTTATAAGAATATATTCATGTAATATTTATATAATTTATAATTTTCTAATAAATTATCCTATAAAGTTAACACCAAAAGTCTCAATTTATACCTAAATTGAAGACCTAAATAAAATGGACAATTTCCTATATAAATTAACAACCTTGACTTGCAATCCACCACTTACCAGCTGTGTGACCTTTGGAAACTTATTTAACATCTCTAAGCCTCAATTTCTTCTATAAATGGTATATAATAGTACTTTCCTTATAGGGTTGTTATAAAAATTTAAATTAAATGAGTTAGACAATGAAAAGTGCTTAGCATGATGTTTAGTACAAAGTAAATGCTCAACAAATGTTCATTATCACCATTACCATTTATTAATAAAATAATAATATTGAGGAATTAGAGAGGCCACAGAAACTGACAGGTATCTCATGGTCACCATCTCTAGTCTGTAATTCCTGACTTCCTCCTGAGTCAATATTGACCGGGAGCCCTCTTAGGATTCTGTCCTCTACTCTCATTTCTGATCATTGGCCTCACTCTGCCTCCCCACCACAACTCTGACCCCCTTCAGGGAAAGTCACATGGAGTTTCCTTTTTGTGTTGTTTGTTTGCATGTTTGTTTCTTTGGTTTGTTATAGTGATAAAATACACATAACATAAAATTTACCATTTGGACCATTTTTAAGTATACATTTCAGCAGCATTAAGTATGTTCACATTGTTGTGCAACCATCATAACTGTCCATCTCCATAACTTTTCATCATGCCAAACTGAAACTCTGTACCCATTAAAATAATAACTCCCCATTTTGGAACCTATTTTTCCTGAAGTTACCTCTTCCCTACCTAAAGATACTAAGCCTTTGTCTCCAAGGACAATTAGCATTTCTGAAGCTCTTGAAACTGGGTGGCCTCCAAGTGCCTAGGCCTCTAAAATGATGGCTCTAGACTTTTTCTTATAGTCAGTACTTTCAATGAAAGTATGGAAGGCTTCTTCTGAAACATAAACATATTCACAGGAATACTGAACCAATTTAAGTCATAACCTATCTCACTGGGTTAGACAGAACCTATTAAGGATTGAATTGTATCTCTTCCAAAATTCATATCTTGAAGTCCTAATCCCCAGTATCTCAGAATGTGACCTTATTTGGGTAGGCCCCCTACTCCAATATGACTGGTGTCCTTATAAAAAGAATGCCATGTGCAGAGACAGGTGTACACAGGGAGAATGCTATGGGAAGAATGGAGTTATGCTGCCACAGCCAAGGAAATAACAGAAACTAGGAGAGAGTTCTTGAAAAGATCCTTCCCTAGCATATTTTGCAGGACCATGGCCTTGCTAACACCTTGATTTTGGACTTCTGGTATCCAGAACTTACACAATAAATTTCTGTTGTTCTAAGCCATCCAGTTGGTGGTACTTTGTTATAGCAGTCCTAGGACACTAATTCTGTCACTTACTTGAGAAAATAGTAGTGGAAAGTTTTTGTTGTTTGTTTGTTTGTTTTTATTTTGGCATATTATGGGGGTACAGATTTTAGGGTTTCAATAAATGCCCATTGGCCCCCTCCCCCCACAAGTCTGAGTCTCCAGCATGACCATCCCCCAGATGGTGCACATCTCACTCATTATATATGTATATACCTGACCCCCTCCCCCCTCCCACCTGCCCAATACCCTATTACTGTAGTACCTATGTGTCCACTTAGGTGCTGCTCAGTTAATACCAATTTGCTGGTGAGTATATGTGGTGCTTGTTTTTCCATTCTTGGGAAACTTCACTTAATAGTATGGGTTCCAGCTCTAACCAGGAAAATATAAGATGTGCTATATCACCGTTGTTTCTTAGAGCTGAATAGTACTCCATGGTATACATATACCACATTTTATTAATCCATTCTTGGATGGATGGGCACTTGGGCTGTTTCCACAGCCTTGCAATTATGAATTGTGCTGCTATAAACATTCGAGTGCAGGTGTCTTTTTTGTAGAGTGTCATTGGATCTTTTGGGTAGATGCCCAGCAATGGGATTGCTGGATCAAATGGTAGATTCACTTGTATCGCTTTAAGGTACCTCCATATTGCTTTCCACAGAGGTTGAACTAGTTTGCAGTCCCACCAGCAGTGTAGGAGTGTTCCCCTCTCTCCGCATCCACGCCAGCATCTATTGTTTGGAGACTTTTTGATAAAGGCCATTCTCACTGGAGTTAAGTGATACCTCATTGTGGTTTTGATTTGCATTTCACTGATGATTAGAGATGTTGAGCATTTTTTCATATGTTTGTTGGCCATTCTTCTGTCTTCTTTAGAAAAGTTTCTGTTCAAGTCCTTTGCCCACTTTTTAATAGGGTTATTTGATTTTTTCTTGCTGATTTTTGTGAGTTCTAAGTATATTCTAGTTATCAGCCCCTTATCGGATGCGTAGGATGCAAAAATTTTCTCCCATTCTGTAGGTTGTCTGTTTACTTTCATGACTATTTCTTTGGCTGTGCAGAAGCTTTGTAGTTTGATCATGTGCCATTTATTTATTTTTGTTGCTGCTGTGATTGCCTTTGGGGACTTCTTCATAAACTCTTTGCCCAGGCCGATGTCTAGAAGAGTGTTTCCAACTTTTTCCTCTAGAATTCTAATAGTTTCATACCTTAGGTTTAAGTCTGTTATCCAGCGCGAGTTGATTTTTGTGAGAGGTGAAAAGTGTGGGTCCTGTTTTAGCCTTCTACAGGTGGCTATCCAGTTTTCCCAGCACCATTTATTGAAAAGGGATTCTTTTCCCCAGCGTATGTTTTTGTCTCCTTTGTCAAAGATTAGATGGCTATATGAGGATAGTTTTATATCAGGATTCTCACATCTGTTCCACTGGTCAATATTCCTATATTTGTGCCAATACCATATTGATTTAATTACTACAGCTTTGTAGTATAGTTTGACATCTGGCATATTAATGCCTCCCATTTTGTTTTTGTTGCCTAGAATTGCTTTTGATATTCGGGGTCTTCTTTGGTTCCATACGAAGCGTAAAATTATTTTTTCTATATCTGTGAAGAATGCTGATGGGATTTTAATAGATATTGCATTGAATCTGTAGATCAGTTTGGGTAAGTAGTGGAAAGTTTTAAAGAGCAATAGAGGGTTGATGAAGAACATTCATTTTCTATTGTTCTTGATAACAAATTACCCAGATTATAGGGTACTTTTCGATAGGGCCAGCTTAGGTAGAAGCCATAAATTGGGGGATATGGACAGTAGGGAACATCATAAGGGTCTTAGGTTCGTGGAGGACTCCAAATGTCTATAAAAGCCAGGCCTGTTTGCTGACATTTTCCTAGTGTTTCCAAGGATATTTTTTCTCAATCTATCTGATGGTTTCCTGATTGTCACATGATGCACAACTTCTCCCTTTTTGGTGCTATTTTGTTGTTGTTAATCCAAGAGAAGACCTCTTGGAAACAGACAGGCACTTGAGGGGAACCATTAGAGGAAAGGAGGCTCTTCTATTTCTAAGCTTCTCAGTCTGGCATCATAAAGCACTGCCTAGTGCCCATCTCACATGTTGTTTAACTAGAGGCTGAGTTTTGTCTTTAAGGACAACAGAATCTCCTGGGTATTAGGTAGGAGCTTTGAATATACGGCATCTGGAATGAGTTGGGATATTCAATCCCCCTTTCCCAGAAGAGCAAGGACACTTCCATGTTAGCCTTAGTATGATTTCCTTACTACAGACCACAAGCTCAGAAATCCAAGATCTTCTTTCAGCTACCAGCTGTTGTTTAAGAATTGGGACTGAGGCCACAGAGGCCTGACCAGAAAGCTTCCCTGTAACCCTGCTGACCTGTCTGGCAATGAAAGTGCAGGATTCTTTCTCCGGGGCTTGAAGTTGGCTCCCTCTTTTCATTAAAAATGAAATTCATGAAATTTAAAAGTTCATGAGGTTAGAATGTACATTTGCTGAATCGTCCTTTAATGGTCTCTTACTTCCCATCTGTGCTTTTGTGTGTTGCAGCCTCCTGTCAGTGTGTCCATAACACAAAGAAAATAGCCCCTTCTCAGCAAAATATCTTGAGGTTCATAAATGACAAATAGCTGAGAAGGGAGAGAGCCTGTGCCTTAGTTGGCTACGTAAAATTAAAATGTGTCATATATTATTTTTAAAATTATCTTTTGTTTTCTAATTTCCCCAGTGAATTTTTTAAAAGGTTGGTAACCATAAATACAAATTGAAATAAAGGCCCTCCTTTATGGCAAGATTTTCAGCCATAAATATCTTGACCAAATATCTCATCATCATATCCAAGCATGTCCGTGGTATTTGCAAATATTTTCTAATATCTAAAAGTATATCCCTTCAAAAAGACTTATCAAATAAAAAAGTAAAATGGTGAAATTATGGAAAATTTAGCATTGTCACTATATTTTGTCAGGTTTTTTGGAAGGTAGTATAAGCTCAATGCATGTTGTAACTCATTCATTCATTTATTAATTCAGCTGAAGAACCTACTAAGGTGAAGTCAGCAAGATGGTGGAATAGGAGGTCCCAGACTTCACTCCCTCAACAGAAAGTCCAACTACCAACTATCCACAGAACACCTTTGTGAAGACCAGTGTGGTAATGACAAAACTTGGTAATGAGACTGATACACCTGTATGGACCAGAGAACTGAATAAAAACTACGTTAGAAGGATAAGAGAAATGGTCTCACTTTGACTGCATCACTTCTCCTCCCTCCACGTCAGCCACAGTGCCACATAGAGAGGATTCTCCTGGGCCCACAGTTTCTACAGTGGAAAAAGAGGACCAAAGGCAGGCATCCAGTTTCCCTAGAATTCCAAGACATTTTCCAGGAAGACTTGTCTCCCCTCAAGGAGAATATTGGGGGTAATGGTAGGGCTATACCTACCATTTCTACTTGGTGTCAAGTAGAAACAAAGAAAGGAGTAAGAGCTCACAGTGACCAGCACATGAATCTTGATTGTAGTTCTGCATTTCAGCCAGTGGTAGCACACAATCAGAAATACCATCCCACAAAGCCAAGCTGGTCACTCCTAGAAGCATGTAAAAAGTTCAGCCTGGTTTGAGTCACTAGATGGCCAGCCTTCATGCCTAGCCTCAGAGACTACCTCAAGGTAGAGAGGTAGAGAGACAGGTAGAGAGACACTCACTTCTACAAATTTTGGCAAAGAACAGGGACTAGACTTTCCAGACCCAGGAGTTCAAAGAGCAGCTCTTCTCAGCCTCGGAGCATACTCCAAGGTCATGCTCAGGCAGGCAAATGCCCACCACTAAACACTAAGCATTTCGGAAGAGAACAGAGGCTAGACATGCCCAATTTAGAAACCAAAAAGCAGCGCTGCCCAGCCTCAGAACCCACCCCAAGACCCCTTCCAGGCAGGAAAACACTTGCTACTACACATTTCTATGGACCACAGCCTCTGGACCTGTCTATTCCAAGCAGTTACTCCACTTAACCTTGAATTAAGGGTTACAGTCTTGCCCAAATTCAGAACCCAAATAGAAGTACTGCTCAGCAAGGAAATATGCCTGTTACTCTGCCCAAGAGAGGTGATTACAGTGCCCAGTCAGCAGCTCCACCTAATTGCAGAGCCCAGCCAGTGGTCTTGCCCAGCCAACATCCCCACTTGACTTCAGAGCAAAGACAGCACAGAACACAGAAACAAGCTCTGCTGGCCAGGGGTCATTACCAATTGGCCTATCTAGAATCACAAGCTATACTAACTGGGTCTATCCCTGCCAAAGAATACCTGTCGAGGCCAGAAAAAGTGGCTTTCTCCTCAACGTGCAGACAGCAATGTAAGGATAAAAAGGATTATGATGAATCAGAGAGGCATGACACCACCAAAAGAAACCAATAACATTTGAACAATAGACCCTAAAGAAATGAAGATCTATGATGACTGACAAAAAATTCAGAATAATCATCTTAAAAAAATTCAGTGAACTATAAAAACATAGGGTATAAAACTAAATGAAACTTAGAAAACAATAGATGAACAAAATGAGAAGCTTAACAAAGAAATAGAAACTATTAAAAAAGAAATCCTAGACAGGAAGAATGTAACAACTGAACTTTAAAAGTCCATAGAAAACTTCTACAGAAGACTCAACAAGCAGAAGAAAAAAATCAGTGAGCTAGAAGACAGAACATTTGAAATTATCCAATCAAAGGTAGAAAAAGAAAAAAATAATGAAAAGGAATGAAGAAATCCTACAGTAATTATGGGACACCATCAAGAGAATAAATCTTTCCATAATAAAAGTTTCAGAAGAAGAGACTGAAAAAAGGCAAGTGAGTATATTTAAAGAAATAATGGCTGAAAACTTCCCAAATATGGGGAAAAATGCCAACATCCAGGTACAGAAAATGTAGATGTCTTCAACCAAATTCAACCAAAAGTTAAGTTTACCAAGACATACAATAATCAAATTATCAAAAATCAAAGACAAAGAAAAAATTCTGACAGCAGGAAGAGATAAGAAACTTATCACATACAAGGGAGTCCCAATACAGATATCAGTGGATTTCTCAGCAGAAACCCTGCAGGCCAGTAGAGAATGGAATGATATATTCTAAGTCCTCAAGGAAAGAAAAAAGAAATAATAAGCTGCCAACCAAGAATACTTTACTCAGTAAAACTATCTTTCAGAAATGAGGGAAAAATAAAAACTTTTTCAGACATAAGCTAAGAGAGTTCATCACCACTAGGCCTGCTTTATAGGAATTGCTAAAGGAAGTTTTTCAAGCTGAAACAAAAGGCCACTAATTAATAATATAAAACATATGAAAGCATAAAACTCAATCATATAAGTAATACAGCATCATATTCAGAATACTCCAGGACTGTAATGGTAGTATGTAAAGAAATTTGATCCCTAGTATGATAGTAAAATAGCATAAATATTATCTGGAGAGCTTCTTTACTCTCGTGAGCCCAAAAGCCGCTGCTACCAGAGAACTGGGAGCTTCTTGAGAACAAAGCACCAGGCTGCCAGCCCCCTTGGGGTCGCTCCCCCTCACCACAGACCTGAGCTGAGGCAGCAGGCTTCTCCACACTTTGTGTGTGCCTTTGTCCTCCCTAGGGAGCTTCACTCCTTCAGTTTTATTGTCACTAGTCTACATGCAAACACTTTCCAACTCCTGCCCAGACTATGGTGGCCAGAGGGGGCTGGTGGGTCCCAGAGGAACTGTGTGATCCCAGAGTTTGGACATTCAGGGCAGGCTGCCTTCTGAAGGGAGAGACAAAGGAGACCAGATGCCAGCACTCCTCTATTCAGACTATCCTCCTCCCCTTCCACTCCCTCCCCTTCCACTTCCCTTTCTACTCCCCCACCCATGTGGCAGTTCTCATGTGAGGTGGCATGGGTGTCCCAAGGGATGATTGAGCTAGGGCTCTCAAGAGCAGCTACTTCCCCTCTGTTGGTATGCCAACCACACTGAGGCTTCCACAGAGAGGCAGGTATCACACCTTTGCTCTTAAAGACCTATAGCAGACCAAGGGGTATTGGACTGTGAGCTCCCTGCCTGCTAGCATTCCCTGGGACTGCTTATCTGGCTGCTCCAGCAGAACAGGCATACCCTAAAGCAGAGAGACATTAAGCTTGCTTGAGCATTCTATGGGCAACTCAGGACCAGCACACTTCTCCTTGGCATGGTCCAGCATTGAACTTGGGGGATCAGAGGACAGGCCCAAAGGCCAGTCCTGTACCCCCAGGACTCAATCATGTTGCTCATGGTCATGGAGGGGAGATTTTTGAATTAATCTTGAGAAGCAAGGGAGCCCATGTGGGCAAAAATAAAAGGAGAGTGCAGTGTGGGTCCAAGCTACAGCACACTTACAGAGCACCCCTTCTGCAACAGAAAAGTCATGCTTTGGGTCCATAGTGTGTTCCTAGACAGGGAAGCTCCCAGCCTGCAGCACCACTGTTTGTTTGCTTATCCAGTATGGGTAGCTGCTTGTGGCTAGATGCCATAAGGAGATATGTGGGGCAAGGAAAGAGGGAGAAGAGCAAAACACACTCCTGACTGCCAGACTGTGAATTCTGGATGGTCACTCCCCCATGAGCAGACTTTTGGCTTGGCAGAGGCATGTGAGCCCTTCCCTGGTGGCTTTCTCCAGAGGCCTAGGAGCTGATCCTCAACCCCTGCCAAGACAGCTCTTGTGCCCACCTTTGTGAAGCCTGAACAAAGGCTCATATGACCCAGATCACCCAGCCTCACTCAATGCATCAGCCTCTGCTGTGGTGGAGCACAAGAAGTTGGCCCCAGGAGCTTCAGAGCCCTGCCCACCAGGGCCCTGAGTGCTTCTCCTGATCAATTAGAGCTGATCACAGGTCCTAAAAAATACCACCACAGCTGTTTCTTCCCTACAAGCATCACCTACTGATAGGGAGAACAACTTGTACAGCCCATTACATCATTTACTAATTCAATCAATCATATAGGTCATGGCTGGCTCTTACCAACAAGTACCACCTACTGTCTCAGAGATTAAACTGGAAATCCCAATATATTAGTAATTCACATTGTTAAGAAGACCACAGAGTTGGGAAAAGAGAAAGAACTTCAAAGAGCTCCATCTCCCCTTGTCAACAAGAGAAATGAAATCTGCCCATGCAATATACCACCTCTACAGCCTACAAAAAGCTGGCAATTGAGAAAATACCACATTAAGGATATCTATAACCAAGGTATGCATCCAGAACCTAGACCCCTATCAAAGTACCTACAAGCAAAGCCAAAGGTCCTTATCCAACATATGCTAAAGACACAACCTTAAGAATGAGATGGAAAGAAAGTCCCTTCTAAACAAAAGAAAATACAAAAGCAAGAAGCAACAACTGCCTCACATGAGAAGGAATTAGCACCAGAACTCTGGATGTATGAAAAAATCACAATGAAAGGACATCCCCAGCAATTTCTCAATGGATCCCAACAAAAATGAAAGAAAATACAGAAATGACAGATAAAGAATTCCAAGTATGGATTATAAGGAAGCTCAGTGAGATACAAGAGAAAATGGAAAACTAACTGAAGGAAATCAGAAAAATAATTCAAGAAATGAATGAAAAATTTAACAAAGAGATAGATATATTTAAAAAACAAATAGGACTCCTGGAAATAAAATTCATTTAGGGAAATATAAAACACAGTGGAAAGTTTTAAGAATAGACTAGACCAGGCAGAAGAAAGAATTTGAGAGCGTTTAAATTAACCCAGTCAGTCAAAAATAAAGAACAATCAAGAGAAATAAACAAAACCTACAAGAAATATGGGATTATATAAAACAGCAAAATATAAGAATCATAGGCATCCCGGAATGTGAAGAAAAAGCAAAAGGCCTGGAATATTGAAGGGAATAATCAAGGAAGACTTCCATGGCCTTGCCAGAGATTTAGACATCCAGATACAAGAAGTTCAACAAACACCTGGGAGAGTCATTGCAAAAAGGGCATTGACAAGGCATATGGTCATCAGACTGGCCAAAGTCAACACAAAGGAGGAAGTCCTATGAGACATGAGGTGAAAATATCAAGTAATTTACAAAGGAAAACCCAGGTAAGAGAAAGAAATAAAGGATATCCAAATCAGGAAAGAGGGAATCAAACTATCCCTGTTTACTAATGATATGATCTTGTATCTAGAAAACTCTAAGGACTCCACCAAAAGACTCCTCCTGGAATTGACAAATAAATTCAGCAAAGTCTCATGTTACAAAATCAATGTACACAGATCAGTAACATTTCTATATACTAATAACAGTAGAGCTCAGAGTCAAATCAAGGATTCAAAACCATTCACAATAGCTACAAAGAAAATAAAATACAGAGGAATATACTTAACCAAGGATGTGAAAGATCTTTACAAGGAGAAATTCAAAACACTAATGAAGGAAATCACAGATGACATAAACAAATGGAAAAACATCTCATGCTCATGGATTGGTAGAATCAACATTGTTAAAATGTCCATACTGCCCAAAATCGTTTATAGATTAAATGCAATCCCTATCCAAATACCAGCATTGCCTTTCATAGATCTGGAAAAAATACCCTAAGCTTCATTTGGAACCACAAAAGAGCCCAAATAGCCAAAAACAATCTTTAGCAAAAAGAACAAATCTGGAGGCATCACATTACCTGACTTCAAATTATACCACAAGGCTATGGTAACCAAAACAGCATGATATTGGTATAAAAATGGAGATATAAACCAATGGAACTGAATAGAGAACCCAGATATAAAACCACCTGCATACAATCAACTGATCTTCAACAAAGCAGACAACAACATACACTGGGGAAAGAAAGCCCTATGCAATAAATGGTGCTGGTGAAATTGGATAGCCACATGCAGATGAATGAAATAGGACCGCTATCTCTCGCCATATACAAAAATTAATTCAAGATGGATTAAAGACTTAAATGTGACAAACTATAGAAATGACCCCTGAAAGTATAGTCTTATGTACTCACTATTAAATTGGAACTAATCAATCAACACTCATATGCACATATGGAAGTAAAACTCAACGGAAATCAAGCATGTGGGATGGGGGAAGAGAGGATGGATCAATTTACACCCAATGGGTATAATGCATACTACCTAGGTGATGGGCACACTTGTAACTTTGACTCAAACTGTACAAAAGCAATTCATGTAACCAAAACATTTGTACTCCCATAATAGTCTGAAATTTTTTTTAAAAGACTTAAATGTAAAGAATGAAACTATAAATTCTAGAAGAAAACATAGGAAAATCTCTTCTAGACATCAACCTAGGCAAAGAATTTATGACTAAGACCTCAAAGGCAAATATAGCAACAACAAGACTTGTGGGGGAAGGGGGGAAAGGGCATTTATTGAAACCTTAAAATCTGTACCCCCATCATATGCCAAAATAAAAATAAAAAAATAAATGGGACTTAATTATATTAAAAAGCTTCTGCATAGCAAAGGAAATAATTAACAGAGTGAATACACAACCTACAGAATGGGAGAAAACATTCACAAACTACATATCCAACGAAGGAATGATATCCATAATCTACAAGAATCAGCAAGAAAAAAAAAAACCATCGAAAAGTGGACAAAAGACATGAACAGAAGTTTTTTGAAAGAAGCTAGAAAAATGGCCAGCAAACATATGAAAAATGCTCAACATCACTAATCATCAGGGAATTCAAATTAAAACTACAATGGGATACCACCTATCAGAATGGCCATTATCAAAAAGTTAAAAAACAATAGATGCTAGGGTGGACTCAGAGAAATAGGAATGCTTATACACTGTTGGTGGGACTGCAAATTAGTACAACCTCTATGGAAAAGAGTATGGAGATTCCTCAAAGAAATAAATGTAGACCTACCTTTTGATCCAGCAATCCCACTTCTGGATATCTACCCAAAGAAAATGAAGACCTTTTATAAAAAAAAAAAAAAAAAAGACACAGAACAATTCACAATTCCAAAGATATGGAATGAACCTAGGTGCCCATCAATTCACAAGTAGATTAAAAAATGCAATATACACAGACACACACAGACAGACACACACACACACACACACACACACACATACACCATGGAGTACTACTCAGCCATTAAAAGGAATGAAACAATGTCAATTGCAGCAACATGGATGGAACTGGAGACCATTATCCTAAGTGAAGTATCTCAGGAATGGAAAACCAAACACCATATGTTCTCACCAATAAGTGGGAGCTAATGTATGCACAGGCATGAAGCATACAAAGGACATGAGAAACCAAGAAGGGGGTGGGGTGGTAGGGGGTGTGGGATAAAAACTACCTATTGAGTACAATGAACACTATTCTGGTGATAGGCACACCAAAAGCCCTGACTTAAGCATTATACAAAGTATAGATGTTACAAAAACACTTGTACCCCCTTAATTAATACTTTGAAATTTAAAAAAAAAACAAACAATAGGCTATTAGTAGTTAGGTTTGGGGTGGAGTCAAAAGTTACACATGGATTTTCAATTGCACTGGGCGTTGGCACCCCTAACTCCCATGCTGCTCATGGGTCAATTGTACTTGAAGCCATCAGGTAAGATTGCATAGGCAGAGAATGCAGAAAAAAAGTAAAACAGTTTTAGGCACAAGTCCTGAGAAATCCAGCATTTAAAGTCTAGGCGTAAGAGAATGAACTCCCAAATGAGACTGAATGGAAGAAGGCGGAGAAGTAAAAGGAAAACCTGGAGAGTTGTACCATAAAAGACATGGAAAGGGAATGTTTTGAGCAAGAGGGAGTGGTGAACAATGCAGTATGCTGCAGAGAAGCCAAGCAAGATAAGGACTAAGTGTCCACTGGATTTAATTACATGGGCATAATTTTCTGTTCTTGAGTCTCAGTTTTCTCACTCTTAAAATGTAGGAATTGGGCTGATCTTGATCTCGCCCAAATTCAACTAAAGTACTTTTGCTTTTGTCTGTTTTACATATTCAGCTTCTTTACATATGATTCTATTTGAAGAAAGAATTCCATGTATTCAAAAATTCTAATGAAAACAATAGGAATCACACACTGGTTAGATATTCTAGTTCCAGCTGGAATATTAGCAATGCCCTTTCAGCTCTAATAATTCTTCGATTCTGCATATTCAAGACACACCCCAATCTAGACTTATCTTACTCCAATAATTTGATATGGTTCTTCAACCATATCAGTCTTGCCTCCTTATATTTCCAACCTCATGTTAGGTTTTGTGCATCCTTTTTACTCCCCTGCCCATCAAAATTATTCCAAGTCAATCTTGAGACCTTAGTCTCTCTCAAAGTCCTTCCTTGATGCCAATTTACACTGACCATGTACTCCTCTGCCCTTGTTTTAGCAATCTTTATGTACTACCTCTAATTTAATAGTTCTCTGTTTCAGGTACATTAGTCTTATCCCGGTGAGCCTGAAAACTCCCCTAGAGAAATGACCATGTATTTGCTTGCCTACCTGCCCCACCCCCATGCTTGATACCGGCTACGTGCTCAGCAAGTATCTAACAAACATCATTTGGCATGCAGCCTGCCTTTTTAGCTGTTAAGGCAACAAGACCAAACCCTGTTATTTGTGGTTTATTGCTAAGGATTTTCATTCTATGGCATTTGCAATGGTTACTGGGATAGGGCAGCATGATGTCAATATTTTAGTTGCAATAAAGCACAAAATACAAGCAAATGCCACAAGAAAGAAAGCAACATTAGGCACTATGCTCAGGAACCTGAGGCCTTGGTTACAAACCCTCAAGTCCCAGCATGATCTTGGCCTTAAGAATGAACATTTCACACTGAGAAGCACTCATTTTCAAAGAAGGTCATGTTTGAGGTCATAGTTAGTGGACTGCATTGCTTTAATGGGGACAATATAAAAATCATACATTTTCTAAACAAGGGCTATAGAATGATTTTGCCTTAACTTGTGGTGCATTTATACTGGAAGGAAAGCAGGTAAACATGGTTGAGACTTTAATTAAGCTATAAAAATTGATGGAGCCAATTATCTCCTTCCTGAGACTTAGCCAATATAAGGAAAACACGAGATGATTTAAAAATGGAGATTGGGCACTGATAGACGGGTCTTCAAAGAGTTGATGGAAAATGTATAATATGAAAAAACTATGCATGGATTTCAAAATTATTTCACATCAAAATAAACTCTTGTTAACTTTTTATAACATGTTTGAACAGGATCCAGTTTGAGGCACTAAGAAGGATAAGACGTCAGTTTGAAAAGAGTTCTTATCAGAGGAATATGAATTCTGCTAAAATTAAAGCAAGAATTAAAGCTTCACCATAAACATCAAATTTAGGGTGAAGCTTGGGTGGAAGAATGGTGAAATCACTGATGCTTTATGAAAAGTTTACAGAGACAATACCTCAAAGAAGTCAGCAGTTTAAAAATGGATAGCTCATTTTAAGAAAAGAAGAGATGATATTGAAGATGAAGCCTGCAGCGGCAGACTATCCACGTCAACTTGCAAGGAAAAAAATTCATCTTGTTCATGTCCTAATTGAAGAGACCTGGCAATTAACAATAGAAACAATAACTAGTACCATAGACAACTGAATTGGTTCAGCTTACACAATTTCTGACTGAAAAATTAAAGTTGAGCCAATTTTCCCCTTGATGGATGTCAAAACCATTGCACCCAGATCAGCTACAACAGACAAGAGCAGAGCTCTCAATGGAAATTTTGAACAAGTTGGATCAAGATCCTGAAGCAGTTCTTAGAATCATTGTACCAGGAGATGAAACGTGGCTTTACCAATATGATCCTGAAGACAAAGCACAATCAAATCCATGGCTGCCAAGAAGTGGAAGTGGTCTATTCAAAGCAAAAGTGGACCAATCAAGAGCAAAACTCATGGCAACAGGTTTTCTTAGATGCTCAAGGCATTTTGCTTTTTGATTTTCTGGAGGGCCAAAGAAGAATAACATCTGCTTATCATAAGAGTATTTTGAGAAAGTTAGCAAACCTTTAGCAGAAAAACACCTGGGAAAGCTTCATCCGAGAGTCCTTCTCCACCACGGCAATGTTTCTGCTCACTCCGCTCATCAAACAAGGGAAATATTGTGAGTTTTGATGGGAAATCATTAGGCATCCACCTTACAGTCCTGATTTGGCTCATTCTGACTTCTTTTTGTTTCCTAATCTTTAAAAAAATTCTGTAAAGGACACCCATTATTCTTCAGTTCATAAAGTAAGAAAAGACTGCATTGACATGGTTAAATTCCCAGGACCCTCAGTTCTTTAGGGATGGACTAAATGGCTAATATCATCACTTACAAAGGTGTCTTGAACTTTATGGAGCTTATGTTGAGAAATAAAGTTCATATTATTTTTATCTTTTAATTTCATTTTTCTGCAAACGTTTTGAAATCCCCTCATAACTCTCTGAGCCTAAAGTTCCCCTTTTATAAAACACAGGGATTGGCTTGCATGATCACTAAGGTCCCCTCAAGGATGACATTCCTCACCATGAATTGAACTCATTTATTTTAAAATTTTGAAAATGTTAGCATGGGACCCCAAATTCAAATGACCTTAATAAAAAGTAAAATATTTTATAAATAAATAAATTCCTTCCATCTTGAAATGCTTTTGCTAATCTTGAAATCTCACTGGAACTAAATCATACCATTTCTTCTTTGCTCCTGTAAGAACATGAAGTCATTCCCCAAGCCTTATGGGAACTAACTAGGAATTGGGACATAACACGTTAATAGTTGCTGAGAGGCTGGGCGCTGTGGCTCACGCCTGTAATCCTAGCTCTTGGGAGGCCGAGGCGGGCGGATTGCTCAAGGTCAGGAGTTCGAAACCAGCCTGAGCAAGAGTGAGACCCCGTCTCTACTATAAATAGAAAGAAATTAATTGGCCAACTGATATATATATATAAAATTAGCCGGGCATGGTGGCGCATGCCTGTAGTCCCAGCTACCCAGGAGGCTGAGGCAGAAGGATCACTCGAGCCCAGGAGTTTGAGGTTGCTGTGAGCTAGGCTGACGCCACGGCACTCACTCTATCCTGGGCAACAAAGCGAGACTCTGTCTCAAAAAAAAAAAAAAAAAAAAAAATAGTTGCTGAGACATAATACACTCGTGGATTAAACTTCATTTGTCCTTTATCTTATATCTTGTAAATGTAGCACTCCTTTTCCAGCTTTGTGTTTTTATAAAACTTATGTAATGCCAACAGCTAAGCCTAATTGAACCAACGAAAGAAAAGTAGCATTGTCCTAGTTCTTGCTCTGGCTTTTATTCAAAGATGACTTCTGAGTTTGTAAACCATTGGTTTGATATAAATTAATCTCGTGCTGATCTGTCCTTTATTAAAAATATATAGCATACTGTTGCACAACTGAGCAAGTATTCAAAATGGCTTTACCCTTCCATATTTTTAAATTTTGAAACATAATACTCCCTCCTTTATGTTTCCCTTCTTTTTTAACCTTCCTATTTTCTCTCCTGCGGTCCTTTCTCTTTGCAACAAAAGTGACTTGACCCACTTGACACTGTATTGTAGCTTAAGAAATGGAGTATACATCAGTTGCTGAATTGCACACATGCCATAAAGATGTCTTTTATTTAATGCACAGCTCCATGTGAAGTTTAAATTAACTTTCCAGATCACCACAAACCAGCATAATGTTTTTTCGTAGGTTGAATATTCAGGAAGTAGTTTTTATATTTAGCTTCAAAGTAATGAACTCTTCTATCCTAAGTACCAATCATTGGTTTTTTGGCAACTGATTATGCAGAATATCAAAGATAAAACAAAACACAACCAAAAAAGTCCTACAAAGGAATGACTATTAGATTGACAATAGAGGCTCAAATAAAATGGAATGATAGCTTCAAAGTGATGAAAAAAATGTGCTACACTGAAGCCTATACTTAGTTGAACTATTACTAAGAAGTGAAAGGAATTTTCAGAGAAACAAAGCTAAGAGTATTTTCCACTCATGGATCCTTACTGAAAGGCAACAAAAATATGTACTTCGGCAAGAAAAAACTAATAATTTCAGAAAGAAAATGTAGGGCACAAGAAACAATGGTGAGCAGAGAAACTGAAAAATGTGTTTACAAATTTTAAAAGCACTGAATTTAAAAATAAACAATAACAATAGTTGGAGATTATTTAATAATAAAGTTAATATACTAGATAATAAGATAGAAGAAGGGTGATGATGAGTATTCGTGTTCTACTGTCTTGCGTTATTCAGAAAAATAGATACAGTGATTAATATTAGACTTTGTTAAGTCACATTTATCTGTAAACATTTAAGGGATTACATATTGATTTAATTTTTTAAAGAAATTCCTAGAAGAGTGGAAGTAAAATGTATGACTTTGGAATGAGTAGAGCGTACAAACAAAAATAAAGAAAATTTAATCAATAAGAAGAATCTCGAGCTGGATGCAGTGGCTCACACCTGTAATGCTAGAATTTTGGGAGGCCAAAATGAGAGGATCACTTGAGCCCAGGAGTTCAAGACCAGTCTGAGCAACATAGCAGAGACCCCATCTATACAAAATAATTTTTCAAAAAATTAGCCAGCATGGTGGTGCATGCCTGTAGTCCTAGCTACTTGGGAGGCTGAGGCAGGAGGATCACTTGAGTCCAGGAGTTTTAGGTTACTGTGAGCTATGATGACACCACTGCACTCTACCTCAGGCAACAGAGCAATACCCTGTCAAAGAAGAAGAAAGAAAAGAAGGAGGAGAAGGAGAAAGAGAAGGAGAAGAAGAAGAAAAGAAGAATCATCAACAGTTCCTAAAAAAGTAAAACATAGAGTTACAATATGACCCAGCAATTCCACTCCTAGGTATATACTCAAGATAATTGAAAACATATGTTCACACAAAACCTCATATATGAACGTTCAAAGCAGCATGATTCACAGTAGCCAAAAGGTAGAAACAACCCAAATGCCAATGAACAGATGAATGGATTAATAAAATGCACTCAATCTATACAATACAATATTCACCTATAAGAAACGCAGTAAATCTATACAATACAATATTCAGCTATAAAAACGAATGAAGTGTGGCTGGGCACAATGGCTCACACCTGTAATTCTAGCACTTTGGAAGGATGAGGCAGGAAGATTGCTTGAGGCCAGGAGTTCAAGACCAGCTTGGGCAACATAGCAAGGCCTCATCTCTAAAAAAAAAAATTTTTTTTAATTATCTGGGTGTGGTGGCCCACACCTCTACTGGGGAGGTTGAGGCCAGGGGATCACTTGAGTCCACAAGTTTGAGGTTGCAATGATCTATAATCATGCCACTGAACTCCAGCCTGGGTAACAGAGTAAGACCCTGTCTCTGGAAAAAAAAAAGAAAGAAAAAGAATTGAAGTGTTCATACATACTACAACATGGATGAACCTTGAAAACATTATGGTAAAGCCAGACACAAAAGGCCAAATATTTTATTATTCCATTTATATGAAATGTCCAGAATAAGCAAATTCATAGCAATGGAAAGTAGATAAAGAGTTGCCAGAGGCAGGGAGAAGGGGTAATTGGAAGTGACTTCTAATGTGTATGGAGTTTCTTAATGGGATGATGAAGGTGTTCTACAGACTTAAACTTAAGACATGATACCTTAAGAATCCTAGAAGAAAATGTAGGGAAGACTCTTTCAGACATTGGCCTAGGCAAAGAATTTATGAAGAAGACCCCCAAAGCAATCACAGCAGCTACAAAAATAAATAAATGGGACCTGATCAAATTAAAAGGCTTTTGTACAGCCAAGGAAACTATCATTAGAGTGAACAGACAACCTACAGAATGGGAGAAAATATTTGCTCTCCACACATCCAATAAAGGACTGATAACAAGAATCTAATTAGAACTCAAAAAAATCAACAAGAAAAAATCAAACAACCCCATCAATAAATGGGCAAAGGAAATGAACAGAAACTTTTCAAAAGAAGACAAAATAATGGCCAGCAAACATATAAAAAAAATGCTCAACATCTCTAATCATTAGGAAAATGCAAATTAAAATCACAATGAGATATCACCAAACTCCGGTAAGTTTGGCCTTTATCAAAAAATACCAAAGTAGCATGCTGGCAAGGATGTGGAGAGATAGGAACACTCTTACATTGCTGGTGGGACTGCAAATTAGTGCAACCTCTGTGGAAAAGAATTTGGAGATACCTCAAAGAGCTACAAGTAGAACTACCATTTGATCCAGCAATAGCACTATTAGGCATCTACCCAAAGGAACAAAAGCCATTCTATGATAAAGACACCTGCACTCGAATGTTTATGGCAGCACAATTCACTAGAGCAAGGATGTGGAAACAACCCAAGTGCCCATCAATCCATGAGTGGATTAATCAAATATGGTATATGTATGCCATAGAATACAATCAATTACAGAAAGCAATGGTGATCTAGCACCTCTTATATTTTCCTGGATAGAGGTTGAGCCCATCCTCCAAAGTGAGGTATCACAAGAATGGAAGAACAGGCATCACGTGTACTCGCCATCAAACTGGCACTGACTGATCAACACTAAGGTGTTCACACAGTAGTAATATTCTTTGAGGGTAGGGGGCTTGGGGTAGGCAAACTCACAACTAATGGATGCAGTCAGCGTTGTAGCGGAGGAAAGGGCATGTCTCAAATCATGGTTGGGATGTGGCAAAGTCATAACATGTAACCAAAATGTACCCCCATAATTTCCTGAAATAAAAAAAATTAAAATAAAAAAACAAAGTGTTCTAAAATTAGATTGTAGTGATGGTTGCACAACTCTGTCCATATAACAAAAGCCACTGAAATTTACATGTTAAAATCAGGAATTTTGTAGTATAATCTGAAGTCTGGTAATGTGATGACTTTTTGGAAATGAAAGAATGTGGGACCTAAAGATATCATTGCTAAAATAATAATAATAGCTACCTAACATTGTTTAATTTATTAGTTTAGATACATGCAATTGAAATGTTAAGTTAGCCATGTTGATTATCCACTTTCATTTCATGATGCCAAATAGTGTTTTCATCTTACTGGATCACTTTTTGCATTATCTAACATAATTTTCTAGAATACATCATTTTCACTTCAAAATAGTAGCAGAAGATAGAACATTTTCAAAATACTTACATGATGTTGTCTCTGGAAGAAAATGTTCTCAGGAAACAAATACCTGTAGGCATAGCAGTCCATTTTTTCCATTAATATATGGTTCAAAATAGTGATTCAAAGTATAAGCTCTGGAGCTTTATCAGTTAACATTTATTGAAGACTTATTATGCACCAACCGATTAATTTTCACAATAACCTTTTGGGATAAATATTGTTATTTAGCTTCGTTTTTGGATGAAAAAACAAGGCTCAGAGAACTTGAGTAATTAACAACTAGTAAGGGGATCTGATGGCAAAGCTACTTTAGCAGCTCCTATCAAAAAGTTTCTACCCAGGGACAGTCTATAAAGAATCTAGTAGAAAGAGAATGTTTGCCCAGAGTCCTTGTCAATGCTGTCACAACAAAACCTTATGTTTTAAATTTATCCAATGACTTCAGGTAATTTTAACACCCAGGATTCCAGAGAATTCAGTTGTCTTTGCCAGAGTTTCTCATATTCTCTTTTTATATTAATATATATTCGTACATATTATGGGGTACATTTGATGTTTTGTTACATTCATAGAATGTGTAATGATCAAGTTGGGAAATTTAGGGGATCCATCACCACTAGTGTTTATCATATCTATGTGTTGGGAATATTTCAAGTCTTCTAGCTATTTTGAAACATACAATAAATAGATTGTGGTTAACTATAGTCACCATACTCTGCTATTGAATATTAGAACTTATTCCTTCTATGTAATTGTATGTTTGGACTCATTAACCAACCTCTCTTCATTGCTCCCCACCCATATACCCTTTCCAGCTTCTAGTATCTATCATTCTACTCTCTACTCCCATGAGATCAACTTTTTTAGCTCCTGCATGTGAATGAAAATATGTGATACTTGTCTTTCTGTGCCAGGCTTATATCACTTAACATAATGACCTGCAGTTCCATCCATGTTGTTGCAAATGACATGATTTATGGGTTATCTATTTGGTTCCATTGGTCTATTAGTCTGTTTTTATACCAATAAAATGCTGTTTGGGTTACTATAGCCTTGTAATATATTTTGAAATCAGGTAGTGTGATGCTTCCAGCTTTGCTTTTTGCTCAGGATTGCTTTGGCTATTTAGGCTATTTATTGATTCCATAAAAATTTTAAAATTGTTTTTTTTCTTATTTCTGTAAAGATGGCATTGATATTTTCATAGGGATTGTATTAAATAGGTAGATAGCTTTGAGTAGTATGGCCATTTCAATGATGTTAATTCTTTTGATTCATGAGCATGGGATATTTTTCCATTTATGTCCTCTTCAATTTCTTTCATCAGAATTTTGTAGTTTTTCTTATAGAGGTCTTTCACCTCTTTGGTTAATTTTTTTCCTAGGTATTTTATTTTCTTTTGTAGCTATTATAAATGGGATTGATCTCTTGATTTTTTTTCTCAGCTAGTTCATTATTGGCGTATGAAAAGGCTACTGATTTTTGAATGCTGATTTTGTATCCTACAACTTTAAAGAATTTATCCTAACTAAAAGTTTATTCATGGTGTCTAGATTTTTCTAGATATACAATCATGTTCTTTGCAAAAAGGGACAATTTGACTTCCTCTTTTCCAATTGGGATGCCTTTTCTTTCTTTCTCTTGCCTGATTGCTCTGGCTAGGACTTCCAGTACTATGTTGAATGGGAGTGATGTAAGTGGGCATCCTTGTCTTGTTCCAGTTGTTACAGGAAAGGCTTTTTAACCTTTCTCCATTCAGCATGGTGTTAACTATGGGTTTATTATATATGGCCATATAAAGGCCATCTTCATCTGGTTTTGGTATCAGAATAATGCTGACCTTGTAGAATGAGTTAGGGAGAATTCCCTCCTCTTTAATTTTTTGGAATAGTTTGAGACGAATTGGCACTAGTTCTCCTTTGTAAGTTTGGTAGAACTCAGTAGTAAAGCCATCAGTCCTACACTTTTCTTTGTTGGGAGACATTTTATTATTGATTCAATCTCATTACTCATTATTGTTCTGTTTAGTTTTCCTATTTCTTCCTGATTCAATCTTGGTCAATTGTTTGTACCCATTTACTCTAGGTTTTACAGTTTGTTAGTACAAAGTTGTTCATAATAGGCTCTGATGATCTTTTGTTTTTCTGTGATAACAATTATAATGTCTCCTTTTTCATTTCTGATTCTCGTCTTTCTTTTTCTTAGTCTAGTTAGCTGTTTATCAATTTTGTTTATCTTTTTATAAAACAACTTTTTGTTTTGTTGATCCATTATATTATTTTTTAGTTCTATTTCATTTAGTTCTACTCTGATCTTTATTATTTCTTTCTTTCTACTAATTTTGGGTTTGGTTTATTCTTGCATTTTTAGTTCCTTGAGGTACATTATTAGATGGTTTATATGAAATCTTGCTACTTTTTTGATAAAGGCATCTTGCTTTAAACTTCTCTCTTAGAACTATTTTTACTGTATCTCACAGGTTTTGCTATGTTATGTTTTCATTTGATTCAACAGGTTTTTTTATTTCCTCTTTAATTTTTTCCTTGATCTAATGGTCATTCAGGAACAAATTGTTTAATTTGTATGTATTAGTACAGTTTCCAGAGCTGCTCTTGTTATTGATTTCTAGTCTTATTTCATTGTGGTCTGAGAAAATACTTGGTATGATTTCAACTTTTTAAAATTTGTTGAGATTTGTTTTATGTCCTAACATATGGTCTATCCTGGAGACTGTTCCATATGCTAATGAGAAAAATGTATATTCTGCATTTGTTGGGTGAAAAGTTCTGTAAATGTCTGTTAGGTCCATTTGCTATAAAGTACAGTTTAATGCCAATTTTTTTTGTTAATTTTCTATCTAGATGATCTATCTAATGCTGACAGTGGAGTGTTGAATTCCCAAACTATTATTGTATTGGAGTCTATTTCTCCATTTAGATCTAATAATATTTACTTTATACATCTGGGTGCTCTGGTGTTGGGTATAGATGTTTAGAATTATTATTACCCTCTTGCTAAATTGATTGCTGTATATAATGACATTCTCAATCTCTGTTGTTTTTCACTTAAAGTCTTTTTTATATAAGTATAGCTACTTATGCTCATTTTTTATTTCTATTTGCATGGAATATCTTTTTCTATCCCTTTGTTTTCAATCTATGTATCGTCACAGGTGAGATGAGTTTCTTGTAGGCAGCATGTACTTGGGTCATTTTTTCTATCCATTCAGTCAATCTACATCTTTTATGAGAAAAGTTTAATCTATTTACATTCAAGGTAATTGTCGATATGTGAGGGCTTATTCCTATCATCTTATTAATTGATATCTGGTTGTTTTGTATATTCACTTATATACAAATGTTTACATATTAACAGGTTTATTTCTCTCTTACTATTTATCATTGTGGTTTGGTGGTTTTGTATAGGGGTAACATTTGAGTCCTTTCTCTTCCTTCTTTGTGTATTTGCCCTACCAGTGGATTTTATGCCTTCTTGTGTTTCCATGATGGTAGGTATCATCATTTCACTTCCATGTATAAGACTTGGACCTCCCTGCAGCTTTCTTGGGTCTTGGCAATGGTAGTGGTGGGCCAGGCAGGTTCTCAAGTCCCTGGGCAGCAGAAATGGTATGAGTAATGGGAGTAGCAGTGGTGAGACAATCCTCCAGTTTCCAAGCAGTCTGCACTGGTGCTGGCAGTGACTGAGCCGGACTGGGTGAGCCAGTCCTCAGCCCCACAGATGGCATGTGCATGTGGGTGCCAGCTGTGGCAGTAATGGCAGGTACAGCAGGCCCAACTTCAGGCCCTGGGAAGGAGTTTGCCAGTGCCAATGATGGTAGATAGGGCAGGAGATTCCCCAGGCCCTTGAACAGCATGTTCAGGCACTGAGGGGAATGGAGGCAGGCCAGGTGGGCCTGCCCTCATGCTTGTGGGCACTGGTTGTGGTAGACAGACGTAGGGTGATCCCAATGCCCTCCACAGAATGTGTAGGTAGTGGGGGCAGCTGCTGTGCTATGGACCTGCTGCTGGGGAAGGTCGGGTTGCTTTCAGTGGCAGCAACCATAAACAAATGGCTAGGGAGTATACACTTCATCCCCAGGTGGTGGCTGAAGATGGGTCAGCCTGTCCTCAAGGTGTTTGTAAATGTAGAGAAGCCCTGATACTCGGGTCAGCAGGGTTGCTGCTGATGGCTCACACTTTGACCCTGGTGGCAGCAGCCAGCAGAGGTGCCTGGCCATAGGTCGGGGATGTTGATGGAGCTCCAGGAGTATGGAGATGTGGGGGCTGTTGGACTCTAGCACAGGAGATAGTCTAATGGGGGCTGGGATCTCAAATGGTGCTTTTCTGTAGCTGCTTAGGACTCTGGGAGGGGATTGGACCCAGTATTAGCTCCTTCTCTAGAGTAATGCTGTTGCACAACCTCTAAGTGGCTCCCTGTTCGTATCAGGGCCCACATAGGTCAAAAGGCTGTCTTTGTGGCTAGGATTACAGGAGCCTGTGGTGGGAATGTGGACCACTGGGGGTCACTCACTTACCTTTTCCCCATATTTGGGAACCTCGCCAGGCTTTCAGCTGATCCCAGCTAGCTGAGCAGGCTGCCTCCTTCCCTCTCCTTCCTTGACTTGGGTGTTTCCTGTCACTCCTCTGTTGAATTCCAGCATTCGCTCTTAGGTAATCTATTTGAAGTCTGACTATCTACTTGCTATTTTGGTTCTTCTTTGGGAAGGAGGCAAGTACCAGATGCCTCTAGTCAACCATCTTGAAGCTTCTCTCCAGATTGTCTTTTTAGGAAGATTCCAGATTTATTAAATCATGAATAATCACCCTGGTGTTTCAGTTCCACAGAAAACCTGGGACTATTGGCTGACACAATGATCAGGTAGCACGTAATAGATGACTGATGCTCTGACAACAATGGAATAAAAAAATGGCATATACCCCAAAACAAAGACAATAGTAAAGAAACCATCCATAGATGAGAGTGATCAGGGAATTTCTAAAAATAGTAAGCAGATGTAGATGTATTAACTGATAAAGTGGGGCAGAAGAAGCAATAACCTAGAGAACATATAAAGGAATACAGGCAAGAAAGGAATCAGTATGCCCTCTAGGATCCCAGAAAATGTTGGCATGGATGCAGAGAGATAGGAACACTCATACACTGCTGGTTGGATTGCAAACTAGTGCAATCTCTGTGGAAAGCGATATGGAGATACCTTAAAGCGATACAAGTAGATCTACAATTTGATCCAGCAATCCCATTACCGGACATCTACCCAAAAGAACAAAAGACACTCTATAAAAAAGACATCTGAACTCAAATGTTTATAGCAGCACAATTCACAATTGCAGAGTTGTGGAAACAACCCAAGTGCCCATCAATACATGAGTGGATTAATAAATGTGGTATATGTATACCACAGAGTACTATTCAGCTATAAGAAACAATGGTGATATAGCACCTTTTGTATTTTCCTGGATAGAGCTGGAACCCATTCTACCAAGTGAAGTATCTCAAGAATAGAAAAATAAGCACCACATGTACTCACCAGCAAATCGGTATTAACTGATCAACACCTAAGTGCACATGTAGGAATAACATTTACCGGGCGTCGGGCAGATGGGAGGGGGGAGGAGGGGATGGGTATATACATACATGATGAGTGCGATGCGCACCATCTGGGGGATGGTCATGCCTAAAGCTCTGATTCAAGGGGTTATATATGTAACCTTAACATTTGTACCCCCATAATATGCTGAAACTAAAAAAAAGTTCAGAAGCACCAGGGACAGCAAAAAGTAGGGGTGAGCTGTAGAACTGAGGACACAGGTATTAGTTAAAAGTCTGTATATGGAAACCCAACCTCCAATTCCCCATGCATGGAAATATAGTCACCAGAGTTCTATTCCAGGCAAGAGAAGGCCGCTTCTTCTCTGGAGCAATTAAACAGTTCTAGAGCAAAACCCTCTACCTTTTGATTGTTGAAGGCTCCCAACAGAACATTCTAAAGTTAAACACACTAGTTGACAAGCTGTACCCAAGCACAGAGGTCCCAAGCTGTTCTTTATATTTTATTGCATTATTTTTATATATGAAGACACCCAGGCATCATCAGGCATTTGAAGAAATTTTGCAATGGAAAAGAAATCAATAATAAACAGAAAATGGCCCTAAGGGAAACATCAATAGTTCATGGAATAAAGAGAACTTAAACATCAATAAGAACAAAATAATTTTAAATAGCATCCTCAGGAATTCAAAATATCACATCCCTAAACATGGACAACATGCCATGACAAAAGACCAATCAGTGAACAAAAGTGTGCTTTTGTAAATTCTAAATGTGATTTCCAAAATAAAATTTAGTGACAAGGTTGAGCATAAAGTTGAAGAAATTTCCCATAAAACGGAATGAAGAGACAAAGAGATGGGAAATCTGAGCAAAATGATAAGGGACATAGATCAATCCAAAAATTCCAAATCTGATTAACAGCAGTTTCAGAAAAGAGAATAGAGAAAGCATATAGGGAGAAATTATCAGAACAAATAATGCAAGAGAAATTTACAGAGCTTCAGGAAAAATAGAATTTATATTTCAAAGGAGTCCCCTCGAATGCCCAGTGCAATGAATCAAAAGTACCCAACAATAAGTCACATCACTGTGAATTCCAGAACACCAAAAATAAAAAGAAGATGCTAAAAGCTTACAAAAAGAAAAAAAAAATGGTGATCTAAAAGGTACAAGAATTAAACTGGCATATTTCTCATTGGCAACATTAGATACTAGAAGACAATTGTGTCATGCCTTCAAGTTCTGAAAGAAAAGTACTTTTAAAGGAGAATTTCACAACTATAAATTTATCAATCAAATGTGAGAATAGAATCAAAACATTTTCAGACACTTAAAACTCAGAAAATTTATCACTCACACATCTTTCTTAGTAACTTGCTTGAGGATCTATTCCAGCAAGAAAAAGTAGTAAACCAAAAAAGAAGACATTGAGATCCAAGAACCAGTGACTCCACCCAAGGATTGTGGTGAAGAAAAATCCTAGGATGACTGCTGGCCATTAGGACTGGAGAGCAATCAGCCAGATTGAATCAAGGTCATGGAGGGCTCTAGGAGTGAGGTATCCATAGAATACAACAGGAATTAAATGATTTGACACTATCCTTAAAAAACTGGAACCACCTAAGGAGATGATAAAGGCACACAATGCCTGGGAATTAGGAAAGCAACCAAGCAAGCAATAATTTACGTAATATTTTACCCATGAAGCCCTCTGGAAAGAACTGCTTATGGATGAAATCCATCCAGGGAAGAGGTAAGCAAAATAAAAATGTTCTAAATGGAGATTCTTTGGTAAAATGGACTGGTGTTCCAGCCATTAAATTCATGTAAATATATAACTAAAAGCAAGCAACTATGGAATTTGAGGTCAAAGTGCCTGCCCACCTTACGCAATATGCTCAGTGGAAAAAAACTACATTCCCCAGTCTCCCCTGCAGATGAGAAAGGGAGATAGTGAAACACAAATGGCAGTTAGGGCGGCTGGAAGTCTTTTTGACCAGATTCTCTGCCTTCCTTCTGTTTCATGCCCAGAATGTAAACATGATGAGTAGAACTCCAGCAGCCACCTTATGATCTTGAAAATGAAAGTCACACACTTAGCATGGCAAATCAGGAAACCAGAGGAAGATGGATCCCTAATAATGAGTTCATGGAACCTTCACCATGACTTATTCCTATCTCCAGTCTTCCTTTAGGTGAGAGACTAAATCCTTATGTTTTTAAGTCACTATAGTCAGGTCTCCATTAACTAGCAGTCAAACACAATTTCTAACTGATTCCTAGAACAAAAAGTAAATGATAAAGACCTTGATGATGTAATATGTTATTGTATAAAACAAAAATTAGAAGGGAAGAGCGAAAAATACATGTGATTTCCTCATCTTTCAAATCAGGGAGTCAACCAATATTATTTAGAATTGAAAAAAGAAAGCAAAAAATGCCGTAACACCAACCTCTTGATTTTATTCAATTTTTTTCTTCAACCTTAGAGGGATCTGTTAGAAACTGATATTCATTGTAAGAAATAAACATTTTCCCAAAGTATACAGTTCCTTCCATTTTACCTCATTTTCTTTTTATTCTGGTAAATTCCAATAAAAGTAAATTGAATGAATAATTTTAATTAAAAATATGTATAATATGATCCAAGTTTTATCAAAAATTGGTTCTATTTATCTATTACCTGTCTACATGCATACAGTGAGATATCTGGAATACTGTTAACCTCATGTTAATAGCACTTGTATCAGAGTGGTGAAATTTGGAATAGTTTTAGTTCTCAACTTTTTACTTTGAATTGCTAGAATTTTTTATAATGAGAATGCACCATTTTTAGAAGAACAATAAAGTCATTTTGAAATGAGAAGATTAGAGTTAGAGGTCTCCAAAGACTCCCAAGCTTTAAAACTTTATGATTTAATGTTCTATGAAGCAAACACAGATACCTAATGCAGTTATAAAAGACTCTACATTCTTTTTTAAAAAAAAAATATCTCACTGAGTCATCTAGCCTCTTTTGATCACTGATCTTTGTCTAGGCTCAAGGCCTGTTGAAAAAACACTAGATGACTTCAGATAATTAACCTTAGAGAACAGTGTGTTCTCATCAACCAAAAGCAGTGTTTTAAACACAAATGAAAATTTAACCACTTCGGTACCACACTCACTGGCCAGGAAACCTTGCCCACAGCCGGCACTCATAGTCCGCATGATAGTTTGTGTGTGCATTGACGACGAATCTATTTTGCTCTTGTGTGATGAGGAAAGCTTTAAAGCACTGAAAGCTTGTTTTACTTTACAGGCAGCTTTACTTGTAATGTAAATCAGAATAGGTAACATATACATAAATGTTTTATTATGTTATGTTTAAATGTTCACAATTTTATTTTGATAAATGAAAAATTAGAAAAGTCAAATCACAGCTGTCAGCTACAGCAGACACTTGGCTGTGCCCCTTCATATCACAGCTGTCAGCTAAAGTTGTTGTGCGCTTTCATCTGTGGCTATAGACTATAGGCGACACTCGTACTGAAGTGGTTAAAAACAGGAAGAATGTTATCTAGTCCAACAAAAATGAAGAAACATTAACTTATACATAAAATAGATTTAATATTCAAATATAATGATGGTAAACTGTCTACTTAAGAGGCTGTAAGCCGGGCGCGGTGGCTCACGCCTGTAATCCTAGCTCTCTGGGAGGCTGAGGCGGGCGGATTGCTCAAGGTCAGGAGTTCGAAACCAGCCTGAGCAAGAGCGAGACCCCGTTTCTACTATAAATAGAAAGAAATTAATTGGCCAACTAATATATATATAAAAAAAAATTAGCCGGGCATGGTGGCGCATGCCTGTAGTCCCAGCTACTCGGGCAGCTGAGGCAGAAGGATTGCTTGAGCCCAGGAGTTTGAGGTTGCTGTGAGCTAGGCTGACGTCACAGCACTCACTCTAGCCTAGGCAACAAAGTGAGACTCTGTCTCGAAAAAAAAAAGAGGTTGTAAATATAACTTACATCACCATCCCTTTCTGCAAAACAAGGAGTCCAAATATGTTATCTGGTAGGAGTATCCACTATTCCCCTATCTCTCAGCTCTTTCATACCTCTCTGTCTTTGGCACACACTAAGGCCTCTCCTTCATCTATATTTGGCCAAATGCCATTTGTCCTGCAAAACTCAATACCTCCTACTACTACAGGTCTATTGCATTTGGTTTATACCTCTGTTATAACAGTTCTCAGGGCTGCCATGTATAATTGTGCAGGTTGCACATTACACAAGAACAGTCAGATGGGGGAGCAAGTGGGAGCTGAAATCCAGCCTAAGCTCAGCTGCCAAACCAGCTCCACCTGCAGGAGGACTCTACTAAATTTGCACAAAGTTACCCTACAGGTTCATGTTGACTCTTACAGTTGTTTGGATTGAAATCAGAATTCACTGCCCTTCCTAGACTGTGAACTCATCAAGGGTAGTGACAGTGCAGTGTTCAGCCCCAGCATCCCTCAGTGCCTGACACAGAGTAGGAACTTAACGTCTGTTTAATGGATACTGAATAAATATAAACAGTTTTCTTAAGCTGTTAACATTATAGTGAAAACAAATGTCAGAAATTTTTCTCCCCTTATGCTGAAAAACATATTTTTAAAGTCATACATGAAACAAACAAAAAAAATAAAACTAACAGTGAATAGCTAGTGAGTAGCATCTGCATGCCAGGAATTTCATATATATAGTCTCATTTTTATGCTTTCAATAACCCTACCCATTAAGTCTTATTAGGAGTGATAGTTCAACATATTTAACAACCAGTACAACATGTACACCCACCAATGAGAGTGGACACTGGTCCAATCAGAACAGAGCTTGGCTGTAAACAAATGTTCCACCCATGCTGGCAAGTCTCAACTGAATATCAGCCCTGAGTGTGTCATCCCCACATTACAGATGGGAAAATGAATGCTTAGAGAAGTTAGTTAAGTGGAGAAAATAGGACAAGATCCCAGATGAGTTTGATTCCCAAATCCTGTGTTTTTTCTCCCATACCATGATACAGCTACTTCATCTCTAAAGCCTATCTGAAGTGTGGGAACTTGGTCTAAGTTTCTTGACATCTAGTGCAATGTGTATTCACTAGACTACTTCACCTCCCCAAAGAGGAATAATCATAATTTATAACTCTAAAGTAATGACCAGCATTCCACAAGTCATACACAAGTAGTCATGTTGCTTTATAGTCACGCTTCATATCTTAATAAATCTGAGCAGCACATTTTTATTACTTTATACATTGAAAGGGTTGGCAACAGGAGACAATTCTTGAATAATACTTCTGACTCCCTTTGCACTGTCTAAAGTCTGTATTCTTTAAATTTGAACTACGTAATGCAGTTTCCTTCAGCAAATATACCTCAACTGCTAAAGAATATACCCAATGTAATTTTGTTCTGTGAAAGTTCAGGGCAATTGTTTGCACCCTACACATTTTCCTCTTGGTTTATGAATTCTAGAGTGTTTCAAGACATCATATGTTTTATAAACATATGCTCATTTTGGGACCCTGTTCTTTACTCAATCAAGTATCAGCCATTGCATAGCACCATGGCCACACACTAATGCTAAATCCCTACCAGGAATGAAAACATTCAACAATGTTTGGTTTGTTTTGAAGTTGTTTTCCATCACAGCCCTGTAGGGGATTCTAATAAATTAGTTTCTACTATGAAATCAGTTCTTTTCTGTAAAGGAAAGGGGAATTTTTTCCTTAGGTCAGTTTTATTGGAACACAGCACTAACCTACAGGCAATCTAATCATTCTGATTTGTGACCAAAATTTATCTTCCTGGCAAGAAGATAGTGAACCCAAGCAAACAGTATCACTTTTTAAATGCTTTTTTAAAGACACGGTTTCTTCTCTCTCTTTTTTTTTTTTTTTTTTTTACAGAAATAAATTGTGAATGTTTTTAAAATGCAAAATTTATAGCAAGACATGTTGAAATTGCTTTGGAACAAATCAACCAAACTATGAAGTACATTATTTACAACTACACTGATGAAAGAACACATAGAAAATATTGTAGATATGCATTTCATAATGTAAGTTGTGGATCCTCTTTCCATCCAAGTTATGGGGTGGCATTTGAAATATTTAACAACCAGAATGGCACAGACATAAGCCAATCAAAATGGAGGTGAACCCTAACCCTGGAGAAGCAGCCTGGAGTCCTCTTCTATGCCACAGAACAACCCATTAGTTGCTGGGTAGTAAGAAGCCATTGAGGGTCCCAGGAAAGATTCAGGTCAGCTGGGGTGAGGGAAAGCACTGGAGAGGCTCATGGAAGGAACTATTTTCCAATCACTAAGATGTATTCAGCACTTTAATAACAAGTTCAGCTGCTTATTAAATAATTACCAGTAGTATTATATTTTAATTTATATTATATTTTCATATTAATATTAACAGTATAATTTAAAATAACCAGTATGGTAAGTGCCATCTGAAAATCAACCCTGCCAGTCCCTGTACTCAAAATGTCCATCAATGCCTGCCAGGCCCTTTGTCCAACTACTCTACTCTTAGCCCCTACTACCTAGGCAGCCATGTTATGTACCATATTAGTCTGCCCTTCACTGGCCACAGCCAAAAGGACTCAGAATGGACTCACAACCCAAGGGCCAGAAATCCATATGCCAGCCAGCAACCCTTGACATGGCTGGCACAAAAAAATAAACTGGCCAGCCAATCTGATTCCCAGTCTTGGGAATTTGAGTTAGGAAACATGAAAAGATTGATGCAAGTGGTGTTAGTGCTTTTCTGACAGGAAATGAGAATGGGAATAGTGATAAAAGCATCAGTAAATCCCTAGAAGATGAAAGGAGGTAGGGTTGGACACAACTAGTAGCAGTTAATCCCAGAAGTGAGTATGGACATCACAATCAGCACACGAGGAAGAATGGCAATCCAAGTGCCAGGAGAGAGAGAAAACTGGGAGACCACTATTTTGAGTTTACAATCAAGGGGTTCCAAGGAACACGACTGGCAGATGACCTAGAGAAATAAATTCTCCTGGATTGAAACTATCATACAGCAATACAACAACAACAACAACAAAAAAAAAAAAAAAAAAAAAAACCATTTCTGCTCAACCCCCAAAGGCCTGATTCAAGCTAGCACCCTAGAACAGCAGTTTGCAAAGTTGTGATTTCTGAACCGGGAGCATCAATATCACCTGGGAACTTGTTAGAAATGCAAATTCCTACTGAATCAGAAACTCTAGAGGTGAAGCTCAGCAATCTAGGTTTTAATAAGCCTTCCAAGTGGTTCCGATCAAAGATGAAGTTTGAGAACCAACCCCTAAGGTAACTTTGCTCAAGGTGCCAGCATTACCTGGAAGTGGACTGCTACTGCCCTTAGAGCATCTTAGGGGTAATCCTCCAAGAGGAAGATCTTCCAGTTGGTCAGATTTGCTGATGAAGGAGCTCCTCTGCAATACATTTATGCTTACTTGTTCCAGTATATAATTCACCATCCCCAAGCAGCTGCAGGATACAATATATGCTCTGAACCAACAACGATAGGCAGCCCCAGAATTGAAAATTTGAAGATGCTCCTGAAAGATTATAGACAGAGACTGACAGGCAGCTTTTAATGTGATCATTTCACATCACTGCTAGATGAAACTGGGTTGTCTCTCTCCCGGAAGTGGGGGAAGCACATGTTTGTAGTTAAGGTGTGATAGATAGATGATTTTAGGCAGAGAGATCTTTAGTACTGTATATAGGAGAAAGATTAGTGTACTAATGAGCAAGAAATAGACTACAGAGAGATGTCAATTACTGCCTGTTAGTCTACTGCCTGAAACCTCTGCTGCTCTTGCTGCCAAGTTTTACATCACATGACTTTGCCCCCTAGCCATAGGGTGTAGCCCTGGCCCTGGTAAAGCCAAGTCAATTGAGGCACTTACCTACAAGGTGACCTGATGCAGATGATGATCTATACTCATATGATTCTCCCACTCAAAAATTTGAACACTGCAGCAGTTAGAAATGAAAGTTAGAATTTACCAAAAATTCCCTGAAGAAGAGAAGGATCTATGACGGATGATGGCAAAGCAAAGTAATAATAAAAGCAGAATGCCTTGCACAACATGGGGTTCCAAGAAATAAAATTAGTAGGTCACATCCATTAAGGCTATGGACATCCTAGCACTCTGGGAGGCCGAGGCGGGCGGATTGCTCAAGGTCAGGAGTTCAAAACCAGCCTGAGCAAGAGCGAGACCCCGTCTCTACTATAAATAGAAAGAAATTAATTGGCCAACTAATATACATAGAAAAATAATTAGCCAGGCATGGTGGTGCACGCCTGTAGTCCCAGCTACTCGGGAGGCTGAGGCAATAGGATTGCTTGAGCCCAGGAGTTTGAGATTGCTGTGAGCTAGGCTGATGCCACGGCACTCACTCTAGCCTGGGCAACAAAGCGAGACTCTGTCTCAAAAAAAAAAAAAAAAAAAAAAGGCTATGGACACATACAGAGAGAAGCAGAGATGCTGAGAGAGAATGACAATGACAGAGACATTGAGAGAGATACATAGCCATGGAAAGAGATGGAAAGCATAACTGCCTGGATTCCTCCTGGCTGATTTCCTTACAATACCCACCTTTTCTTATTTAGGTCATCAGAGTGAGTTACTGGAGTGCTTGAGAAGAGGACTATTTAAATTAGTTTCAGTGTAAGAGCAAGTGAGGACAAGTAACAAAGAGAGACACAGAATCAATGAGAGGGGCAAAGACAATGAAAGAAACACACACAGAGAAAGACTCCCTGTGGATGCAAAGCTTGAAGAGCATTCTGTCAGAGAAGGGGTCATGGCCACAACCCTTTCTCCCTGGGGTTTAACCTGAAGTCCAATTAAAAATGAATAATGTACTCACCATCAAATTGGTGTTAACTGATCAACATTTAAGTGCACATATAGTAATAACATTCATCGGGTGTCAGGCAGATGGGAGGGGGGAGGGGATGGGTATTTTCACACCTAATGGGTACGGTGCATACTGTCTGGGGGATGGACACACTTTAAGCTCTGACTCGAGTGGGGCAAGGGCAATATATGTAACCTAAACATTCGTACCCCCTTTAATATGCTGAAATAAAAAAAAAATTTTAATGAAAAATAAATGAACGAATGAATGAATGAATACTCAAATGAATAAATACTAAATAAATAAGCACATTTTAAATGAATCCATAAAGTTAATGACATTTGTCAGAATGGACAGAGGTGACTCCGGCCAAGGTCCAGTGGCAGAAAGAGCAACAAAGCTTCTGAGATCAATCACTACAAGAGTAGAAAGAGATGACAATAGTAGGCCAGCCCTTGTCCCTAGCCATGTAGTCAAAGAGGAACGGAAGGTCTGGATCTGTGAGGTGACAAACCAAGCAACCCAGCTCTTCTAGTGTCCTGAACAAAAGTTAATGTTTCTAAAGAGCTCAAGTGTTTAAATTCCAGACCAGTTTTTGCTGAAGCACCTTTGCTCCACAGTGGCCTGAGTAGGGATCTCACTTAGGGGCCAGTGAGATAGAAGTGGGGGTGTTTTGACCCAGACACATCAATTTAGACATAACAGGTGGCAATGCACAGTCTAGCACCACCCACAGCAACAGTGGCAATGAAGGGATCAACCTTGCCAACTTTGGTGGCAGCAAAAGCAACATGAAAGCCTGTTCTGAGGCAAACGGCCTAGGTAGCAAAGGTGGAGGTCTCCTGCTTTGAAAGGGCTCTTCTGAGTTCTGGTCCAGTGATGGAATAAGAGCAGTAGGACCTTCTCTGGACCTTAGTAAATATGTTGGACCTCAGGATATTCCCAGACAACACAGGACATTTTGATACTCACTGCCTGTTTTTGGCCCTGCTATTTTAACCCCAAGGGCATTTTTGTTCTGCATTTAGCTCTTTCCTTCACTCAGAGTAAGGACCATTCTGGCTATAAGAATTCATGATGTAGAACAGACTTAAACCTGAGGCATGAAACTATAAGAGTTCTAGAAGAAGATGTCAGAAAAACTCTTATAGATAATGGCCTAGGGAAAGAATTTACAAAGAAGACCCCAAAGGCAATCACAGCAACAACAAAAATAAATAAATGGGACCTGATTAAATTAAAAAGCTCTGCACAGCCAAGGAGACAATCAATAGGGTGAATAGACAACCTACAAAATGAGAGAAAATATTTGCAAGCTATATATCCGATAAAGGGCTAATAACCAAAATCTACAAAGAACTCAAGTACATCAGCAAAAAAAAAGAAAAAAAAATCAAACCTCATTAAAAAATGGGCAGAAGACATGAACAGAAGCTTTTCAAAAGAAAATAGACAAATGGCTGATAAACATAAGAAAAAATGCTCTATGTCATTAATCATTGGGGAAATGCAAATCACAATGAGATATCACCCACCTACAGTGAGAATGGCTTTTATCAAAAACTCCCAAAACAACAGATGCTGGCATGGATGCAGAGAGAAACAAACACTTATACACTGCTGGTGGGACTGCAAACTAATACAAACTCTATAGAAATTAGTATGGAGATACCTCAAAGAACTAAAAGTAGACCTGCCTTTTCATCCAGCAATCCCACTACTGGGTATTTATCAAAAGCAAAAAAAGACATCTTATAAAAAATACATTTGTACTCAAATGTTTATAACAGCACAATTCACAATTACAAAGATGTGGAAACAACCCAAGTGCCCATCAATACATGATGGGATTAATAAAATGTGGTATATGTATACCATGGAATATTACTCAGCCACAAAAAACAATGGTGAACTATTATCTTTGTAACAACATGGTTGGAACTGGAGACCATCCTCCTATGGAAAGTATCACAAGAATGGAAGAACCAAAACCATATGTACTCACTATTAAATTGAAACTTATAGATCAATACTCATGTGCACATCTAGTAGTAAAATTCAATGGAAGTCAAGCAGGTGGGAGGGAGTAGAAGGGATGGGTAAATTCACACCTAATGGGTACAATGCACACTATATGGGTGATAGACACACTTATAACTTTGACTCAAACTGTACAAGAGCAATTCGTGTAACCATTTGTACCACTGTAATATTCTGAAATTTTTTTAAAAAATCAACTTTACTAGAAGTTTAATTCAATGCCCCTATTTTCAACTTATATGATTCCTTTGAATGTAATAGAGAGTTGACTCCTGGAAATCAGCTAAGTCCGTGAGATGCTGAGCCCAACCTAAATTGCCAACCCACAAAATTGTAAGTTAAATAAATGGTTGTTTTAAGCCACTAAGTTTTAGGGTGTTTAGTTATATAGCAAAAGCTAACTGATAATAAAGCCTAACTAAAAGTGAAACCAACCATAGTTGTCTTCAAAGGCTAAAGCTGGTAATTCTGAATACAACTCTGAATTTTTTCCTTCAGCATAGTAACTCCAAATCCCTGTATCCTGAGAGATACAATCACTAGTTCCAGCTCCATGAGACTTACGCAGCACAGCTTGCCAGGCCACAGTACCTACCTCACATTGTGGAAGGTCTCCACATGAGGAAAAGTACGGCATGAAAATTATTTGCATATAGTTTATGTTGCTTTTTTTAAGTACAAAATAAAAGCAAGTCTTTAAAAAACATAATCCATCCATATTCAAATTTCAGCAGTTGTGCATTCATAATACCATATGAAAGTATCACTTTTTCTCCCAATATCATACCCTGCAACAGTTGCCATTTCCCAGAAGACTCAAAATATTGTGATACTACAGTACGGTAAACTGTTGTCTCAAGGACTCAAGTTCACTGATAAGCAGTCTTATCAATAATCACAAAATATGGTAGATAATAAGAAATCTCATAGGTGATATAATTGTCACAAGAAGTTATCAAGTTTTTATTCTATAATGGTACCTCTTTTGATACCTTTTGTATTGGTCAATGTTGCAGCCACATATCAGCATTTAACCAACCACAGGCTGTAGGAACTGACCTGGTTATAGAAGCTGGGCATGTGAGCAGTCAAAGCATAGTGTTCATACTGACTTACAAGGGAAGGGGCTCAAAGCTCCTCTCTGGCCTGCTCCCCAGCCTCCTATCCAAGTAGTGGAAGAGTGCTGAATTAATGGGTAAGATTCCTGAGCACTCTTGAACCATAATTTGTAGTGAGTGGAGCCTTAAGAATGTAAACAACCCCATATGGGTAGAGAGCCTCTTTCTGGAATCATTCCCTCTTGAGCTGGTAGCTGTGACTTGTTTTTCTCATTGGAATGGAAAATTCTAAGATTTGATTTTCACGTAAGAGAAATGCTGAGCCATTCATCCTGTTTCAGTTCTCAGTTCCACGGTCTCGTCTCTAAGCCTCCTGTGGTCAAACTCAGCTTAATAGAGTACTAAACTAGGGTTTAGGACCAATGTCCCAGTCAATAAAATGTTACTTTGCTTCCTTTGCCATTCTTTGTACACATGCATCCCTTGTAGAACACACAAGGTAAAGGCATAATTTAAATATTTAAATATTTCTGAGTCTCCTGGCCAATTACCACCGCAATTCATCTCTTAATGGTACCTGGATCTCACTTCCATCCCTAATAGTGGCATGGTCTCAGAAGATAGAGCAACTATATTTCCCAGGAACCAACATTTGGGGAGTAAAGTCCCACAAAAGAGATTGAAACTTGAAATGTTGCTTATGTAAGCCCAATATATAATCTCCCATGTATAACAAGCAAGTGCTGATATTGGTACAAATATTCATTTTAGGAGCTAGGTTATCCCCGTCTATGACTTCAAACTGCAGGACCAGCAAGCTTCCACATGAGCTACATTTCCCTAGAATAAGCAGAATTCCAGTGTGTGATATTTTTGGCCTATTGGATCATTAGATCCAAATACTTATATAGCCAACTAGATGGCAGGCCCAATTCTGTTCCTCTGAATCTTTCTTGTTTTACCCTGGACCCAGAGATAAAGAGAGAATGATGGTGAGATAAAATTCTGGGGTATCCTGGGCCTTCTCTAAAGTTTTCTGAGTCCCTTCCCCACCATATTTTCTCACATTGATTCTGATTTGAACATTGTATAAACCCTAATATTTGAATTTTTGGAGAGAAAATAGAGTAAAAAAAAAAAAAAAAAACAATCCTTAGTTATTTGCAGGGCCTAATCAGGAGACAGCATGCTCCTTGCAATTGCTTTCCTCATCAGGAATCTTCAGTAAACATTGGCCAAGCATCTAATTATGGTTGTGGATTTCAGAGACCTTAGAGTATGAGTGCAATCACTGAAGAGAAGTAGAGTTCACTAATAACAAGGGATTAAGGCCCTTACTACATGGAGAAAGTTGCTTCTTCTTGGACTGAGGTGAAGAGGAAAATTTAATGAAAGAAAAAGCAAGAACAGAAGTCAGTAAGGCATTAAATAATGGCTATACCTATAATGCCTTGGCTTTGAGACTTGGGTTGGCCTGGAAATACTTAAAGGCCCTTGGCCATCAGGTAGTGATCATAGGATATTTTAAATGAACTAAAAACTCTTGCTCATAAAATAGTTTTAGCTTTAGAAGTGGTAGGAGGCAAACTAGGAAAGAATTAGGAAAAGAAGAGGAAAAGCTTGAAGTCTTAGAAACCAAGATAAATTTATATGAAAAAGAGAAAGGGATATACCTACAAAAATACATCCAGTCCTCAGACCTAATTGCAATCATCCCTCATGAAGGCATTAAGGCAAGGAAGGCCATCTACCCAACTGTAAACAATATGGCTAACACACACTGGGAAACAGTAGACAGAATACCATGGCAATCTTAGTAGAAAAGGGGTAAATTATCATATTTCAGCAATGCTCTGATTGCCAGTACAAAAGTAAATGGCCAGTACAAAAACAAATGGCATGTGGAGAATTACAGTTGATTTTAGAAGAGGGATGAATAAGGTACCAATCCTGAATGATGATGATGGTCACATCCCAAATACTCTAGCAAAGGTGGGACCTCATGTAAAGATCTTTTCTGTCTTGGACATAACAAAGAGGCTTTGGTATTCACCACTGAAGGAGATATGATAAAAACTGTATTCATGAAGGGAGGTAGACCGTGATGCATGAATAGTGCTATCAACTTCCCATAGATATATGGAGACTCTCAAAAACAACCCACATAATTTGGTAATCTAACATCTAATCTATGTTAGATTATACATGTGATTTCTAACATGCATATCACAGGAAGATCCGAAATTAAACAAGTGTGAAACTGCAAACTAGTACAACCTCTATGGAAAGTAGTATGGAGATACCTCAAAGAACTAAAAGTAGACCTACCTTTTGATCCAGCAATCCCACTACTGGGTATTTACCCAAAGCAAAAAAAAGACATTTTATAAAAGACACCTGCACTGAAATGTTTATGGCAGCACAATTCAGAATTGCAAAGATGTGGAAACAACCCAAGTGCCCATCAGTACATGAGTGGATTAATAAAATGTGGTATATGTATACCATGGAGTACTACTCAGCCACAAAAAAATGGTGAACTAATACCTGTTGTATTTCTGGATGGAACTGGAGCCCATTCTTCTAAGTGAAGTATCACAAGAATGGAAAAACAAAAACCACATGCACTGATGAAGTCACTAGGCAAATAGATGAGAAAACCCGGTAACACCAGGTTTCTATAATGGTTAATATACCATTGGCGAGAAAGGCCAACACTTGGTCCAGTTATCTAAATGAACCACTGGTATGAGAAAGGAGGTACCAGCCAGCATCGAAAATATTTAAAGAGACAGCAGCCTGGGCACAAGCGTTGGCCTTACCAAACACTTGGGAACCTTGTAACCTCTGCCTCATAATAGTTCCCAATACCATAGCTATGGATGGTAAAATCTCATTTGTTAATGGACAGAAATCAGAACCTAGTACTTTGTATCAGTGCAGAACACCCACTGACTGTTCACAGAGGGTGTAGATCTTATAAGAACAGATTATTACTCTCCGAAGACATCCTACACCTTTTTATGAAATTACTAAGGGCTAAGAAGGGCTAGGTATACAAGTATCTTAATTTGGGTTCCCTTAGAAGCAGATCCTGAGACAAAGATTCTAATGCAAGTAGTTTGTTTAGGAATTGGCCTCAGGGAACACGCATAAGGGAGTAGGGAAGTGATATAGGGAAAAGAAAGCGGTCAATGAAGAGCACCTTATCAAGAAAGTTACTACTGTAGGTGATTGGAGCTTAATCTCACAGGTAAACTAAGGGGAACCAGATAAATCACATGCTTTAGTTACTTTGCTCAAGGGGAGAGAGAGCCAGGGTACTTAAACACCAACTCCCATCAGTTTCTGACTGAGAGCCACTCCCAGAGGTGCTAATCCCTAGCTCTACCAGTCTATCATGCAGAGTGGGGAAAAAGCCTTCCAGGCCTCTGAAAAAGCCCTCAGACAGATACTGGCAGTTAAAAATCAGCTGGAGCAAACAGAAATAAGACTGAGGGATAGGGGAGGCGACAGTCAGCGTTAGCTATGTATATTTGAACCACAGAAAAATCTTACTCCTTTTCTATTGGGGAAAGTAGCTTAGGCAGACTAAATGGAGACATGGGGCAGAATACTTAGACATTTGAAATTTGATGGCAACTTGAGGATTTCAGGAGTTGGTAAGAACACCTGGAGAAAAAGCAATGTGGACACCAACATTAATCATGGGCTTTGAAACTGGTCTGGGGATCTTAGTTAGCTGCATTGACTACTGCACCATAGGGGGTGGTGGCTAACAGACCACAGTGGGGACCTTTGCCAATAATTTGGAAATAACAGCATTTTATTTTGTCATCAGTGAATAGTTTCGCCAGTTGAGTAGACGCTTTTCAAACCAAACACCCAGCAACCAAGAAAGCTGAAAAGATTTTAGTTCGACAACCTCTTAACTCAGAAGTCTCAAAGAAGTAAATATGGAGACATATTTCTTGGGAATATTTTATAATCTGACAAGAAACTGTACAATAAAGACTGAGATACAAATGGCTCCAATGAAAATGAGAGATTACTGAGCTCACCACCTTCTTTTGATTCTAAGGAAATTAGGATCTGAGTATTCAATAGATCAAGATAGATGCTTTATGAGGGCCTCTGTGTAAGCTCTAGGGTTTAGGGAAAACCTATTCACCCCTTATCTTCTACAAATAGAGGCCTTGAGTTAAGGAAGCCACTCAGGGTCCCTGTTCCTCTGCTAGCTTTCCTCCCTGTACATTTTCCAAATGAGGAATCAAGTTGGGTCAGATTTCAGCATAATTAATTGGACCATTTTTGCTAGTGGGCACGGTCATTGTGCTTTTATAAGATTCCATTCATGTATACAGCACTCTCTCCTGCTTCCTGTGGCTTCCATGCAGATGGTGCGATAAACTATCTGGATTTCTCTCCCCAGCGTGGCAGCCAAGTTTAGGGATACTATTCCATTAGTCTAGGGCTCTTTTTTGAAATGGGATTTCTTTGTTGGGACTTTTAAATTTTCTATGGGAGTTTAATTTCTCCGTGGAAATTTTACAATAAGTATTTTGTATTTCCAACGTGGTATTATTTGTACTATCCTATCATCAGGCATTCATTGTATGGTTCTCCTTGGTAGCCTAGGTTCAACTGTGTAGCTGTACATACTTTAAGATGAGAAATAAAACAGGTAGTAAATGCTTCACTAAATATTAATATAGTGTGCTCTTTAGATCCTCAATGAAATCATTTCACAAGTTTCTAAGGATGACATCAGAAGCATTCGTTTTGAAGGCATTGGGGAGCTAAATTTTAACATCTCTTTGTTCCAAGGCAGGCTTCTAATAGCCATGATATTGAGGGAAATGACTCCACAGAAAGGCTGGAAGAACTTACCTGCAGATTTTCTCCCCTAAGGTAAAAAGTCATATACAGCTCAGCTATTAACCCTTTAGGGTTAATAGAGAAAGAACAGTAAGTAGAGATTGTTAAATTTCCACAAAGGAGTTCAAAGATCCTAACTGTACCTGCCCCCACCCCATCTTCATTCCTCCCTAAGAAAGGATGAACTGATTGGTAAGAATACAGGCCCCTCACTGGGCTGATTTCTAATACACATAACTTCGGGTTATCATAACTTGGGGTTATGGGGTTACCAGAACTTGGGGTTATCAGTAAAAACCTCTTGGGTATTATTTTCTCCTGCTCAGGTGATGGACTGTAGCTTTTCATAACAGTGAAATAGAAAATTCTGAGATTTGATTTTGGGCTTAAGAGCTCTAGATTGGAGTTTGGAGCCAAAGCAGCAGCTAGTGAAGTACTATTAAATACTTTGCTTACCTTTGCTTCCTTTGTGGGCCTTACAGAAAAGGTAGTTAAGCCAAGGACAGATTTGGGTATCTCTGGGTCCCTTGATCTAGTATCATCCTAACCTTGTCTCTAAATAGCACCTCAATTTCACCCCAGCCCCCAAAAGAGTATAAGAATCTAAGTTCTAATCATGGAAACAGTAAAAGGAATCCAACCAAGAGCATGGCAGTTAGAAATATGAAATCTGAACAGTGAATGAAAACTTAGAAGAACTTGTAGGTTGTCATTCTAGACAATCTATTCCTATGCTGCAGAACCCTTATGAGAAGACTGAGGATGTGAAAGATGCTAACTTACACACAGGGGCTACCCAGGGTTTGCCAGTGGTACACTAAATAGAGTCTGATAAGAAATGCAAAAGATCTTGATAGAGGGAAGAGACTACTCTTTAGTGGTCCAAACCTTGTTTTGGTAATTAACATCACTATCCTGCATTCCCAGCTTTTCTTATTTGCTGTGTATTTCACACTAGCTGCTGATCCCATTTTCTTCATTCTTATAATGTGACCTTGACTCTGATTAATTCCACACTAACAGTTTCATGTGACAGACTCGGGTTCTTTCCTGAACTGACAGCCCCTGTGGCAGAGGCAGTAATGTAAGACATTCCATTTTTTCCCCTACATTTGCCAACCCTCTTGCAAGTACATAGGACAACATGACCAGTTGGTGGCAATGAAATATAAGTGGATGTGACATGTCACTTCTGGGTTGAGGCGGTAAAGAGCCTACATGAGATTCTCCAGCCTCTCATTTTCTCCTACAAGTGCCAACTGAAAAGGCCACATGTCCTGGATGATGCAGCTACAAAAGAGCAGAGCCTCCATCAGTCTGGAACCTTGAATGACTGTGTAGAACAGATCCCTTCCCATTCCCACATCCCTATGACCTGCGTAGGATATGTAGTGTGAGTGAGAAATAAACTCTGAGTGTGTCAAACCTCCGACACTTTGAGATTGTTACCTGGGAATAACTGTATTCTTAACAAATACAGCCCCCCTTCTGCATGCATTATTTCATACTCTTAACTTAGTTGTTAACAAACCTATATGTTATATCCAGACTCCTCTGAACTGGCTCTATGGGACAGAAGATCACACACAAGTCAGCAAGCAAAGCTTTAGCTTTCAACCAAATACGTAGTAGTGAGCAATACAATTCAGTAAACACAACTACTTTCTACTGCACAAAAAACAGGAAATAATTAAATTTCTTATAGACATTTCTTTATTATATTTTCCCACTTGAATATTTAGAGAATAATTTAAATGTAATGCATACTGACAGCAAGCACAGTATCAAATATTAGGGTTTTTTAATATTTTCTTTTCTCACCCTTTATTCCTTTAGGAAAAAAAATATTTAGATGACCTCAAAGAAACAATTATTATGCTAATCACAGTATGCAGTAACACATACAAGCCCAGACTCAATAGAAAAGAAAGCAACAAAGAAGTGAAAAAGTCTTTCTCCTCAAATCATTTTAATTCATTTTTCCACAGCCATATAAATTTAAAGTATGAAACAACAATAATACAGCTATAGAATCTAGGTTCTCTTTCAAAGCAGCGGCATATAAAACATAGAAAAGCTAAAACCTCAGCACAAGCTTCAAAAGAACAAGGACTGAGAGGATTTTGATGAAGACATGAAATGCACAAAATACAGTACACAAAAATACTAGAATGCATAAAATATAAAGCTACACATTTCAGGTAGAAAGCATTGTAAAATATATAAAATATGCAAGAAATCAAAACCAAAGAGATTTTTCTTAGAGTACCATGAATACACTGGAACTGGCAATTAGCATTTGAAGATGGGAACAAGAAAATAGCAGTTTCCCATTTAAAACTTTATTTCTAGGCTTTAGGATTTCACCTTCTTGACATCCTTCTTTCCAGAGCTCTCAGTAGCTGACTCTGCTTTTCTTTTCTGTGACTAAAATGGAAACAGATTTAATGTTCTGCTCCAATATGCACATTTTTAAATGGCCCAACAATGTTAAATCTAGGATGTAAATGCATTAAAAAAAAATTTTAACATGAATATTCACTTAAATGTTATACTCACAGTTAATGTTCTATATAGCCCAACAAACTATATAACCCAATGTAAAATAACCCTCAAAGATGTTTCTTTTTACAAAAAGACATAAAATACCCATCAAAAATAGTCATGAAGTATCTACTTACACATGGTATTATAAATGTACTCTTATCTTAAAGAACTACTTAATAAAGTTTTCTGGGCAAAAGTTTGAGTGTATAATTTTTAAAAAACTTATGATCGATTTCAACATACCATATTTCATATCTTCTACGATGCACACTGTTTTCACATTTTAGCATCTGTGCAATCAGGATGCATCTTATAATTATTGAGAAATTATACCTGGCAGCATTTTTTCTCAGTGGTATATAAAATAATGCTGTGTCTTACAATGGGAAGCATCCTAGATTTGATGAAATATGGCAGTTTACTTAGCCACGCTCAAATAATATGATCTCTTAAAGAATATTTTAAATTATAGCTATACAAAACAACCTGACTAGATTAATATCAACTTATCTTATTATTCAACAGTTAACTTATTACCACGTAAAGTTTTGTTGTATGTTCAAAGTTCTCATTTGTACTCATGGTTCCACAAAGATCAGAAAACTGATTTGATCAAATCAGAACTCCCAGTTTCAACCTCGGCCCCACCCCATCCCACCCCTACCCTTCTCCTACCCCCCCTAATAGCTCCAGTCTCAATTCAAAGGATTTTACTTGCATTAATATTTCTGCTTAGATTCATGAGGAATTTTTAAACACTGAACTCAGTTATTAGGGAGGAGTTCCTAACCATATGTTCTACAAATAGGAAACATGTGGTTGAGGTATAATTCTTTTTCTGTCCAAAACAAATCAGCATTTTATAAAACCAGCTTTTATAATAGGTATCGGTTATGGCAATAAACATAATATAGGCATTTTAATTATGTAAAAAAATGGGATCTACCTAAAAGTTAGGAAAATGCTGAAAATTTTACCATTGGAGTTTTAGTTGCCCGTTTCTTCTTTTCTGCTCTCTCTCTTTCCTCAATTTCCATATTTTCTTTCTCAATCAATGAAATCAGAGTGTTACAGCGTCTCTGGAATTCCTAAACAACATAATAAAACAAATTTTTAATTTCTGTAACCCAGTCATAATCTTTAAAAGGGTGACAATTCTTTAACTGTATTATTTCTGTGGTACAGAATTTCTAAAACTGATATTCTTCAGAACAATATTCATACAGGGTATTAATCCCACCAAAAATAAGGGGTGGGGGTAAGTGTCATTTGGTGGGTGAATGGTTAAACAAACTGTGATATATCCATATCATGAAACACTGCTCAGCAATAAAAAGGAAAGAACTATTAATGCATGTAACAACCTGAATGAACCTCAAAGGAACTATGCTGAGTGAAAAAAGCCAATCTCAAAAGGTTACATACCACATTATTCCATTTATATAGCCTTCTTAAATGAGAAAGTTATAGCAATGGGGAACAAATCAATGATTGCTAGGGGCTAGGGAGAGGGTGGGTGTGACTATAAAGAGTTAACACAACAGTCTTGCCATGGTGGTGGTGATTACACAAATCTACACATGATAAAACTGCATTGTACTACATACACACATATAAATGAGCACATGTATAACTGATGAAATATGAACAAGTTCTGTGGATCATACTAATGTCGATCTCCTGGTTATGATCTTTTCCTACAGTTATGCAAGATGTCACCACTGGGGAAAATGGGGGAAGGGTTTATGGAACCTTCCTGTACATTTCTTTACAACTTTCAGTAAAGTTAACATAAATCACAAACAAAAGATAAATAATGAGATGTTCTATGGTCAAAATAAGTTTTGGAAGTACTCAGTTTACAAAAGTTAAACAGCTTTCTTCCCTACAGAGCTTCTCAAAACCTTTTAGTTCCTAACGTACACTGTGAACAACTAGGCAGGAGATAGAGAATACAGCAGTTTTCAAAGCTATTTAAGCAACTGACTCTATTCTCTCTCACTGGACATCTTGTGGGACCAGAGTTCTGGGGAACATATCTCAGGAAAAACTGCTGTATGTGTTAATTCAGAGTAAACAATACCTGAAAAGATTTTTACATTAACCTTGCCACTATCTACATTTCACTGCTAGCAAATCAATGCATCTAAACTATAAACAGTTTTTATGAATGTATGGTGAGCATTAAATATATGATTCATTGATAAGGAAACTCATGTTATTAACTCTATACACTTTGCTGTATTTTAAAGGTAAATAATAGCTTAATATCAAAGAATAAATAACATTTTAAAATATGATTTCTTTTCTGTGTAAGGAAATCAGACAAATTACAAAATAGCTAAATACTCAGCAAAAGCTTAGGTTTACTGGCAACTAACAACCACAACCAAAAAAAAAAGTCAAAGTACAGAAATAGAAAACTCACAAAAAATATCCAAATATTAGAAAACAAGTTTCACTGCACTAATGATCAAAGAAATGTAAACCAATGCCATCTTCATCAAATTAGCAACATGTGCATGTTCGTGTGCATGTGCACACGTGTGGTATACATACCCAGTGTTGGCAATAAGATGGTGAAATGGGAACTCTCATTCAATGATGGAGTGTCAATGTGATTACCTGTTATGCACTGAACTGTGCCTCCCTAATATTCATATTTTGAAGCCCCAACCTCCAATGTGACCATATTTGGAGATGGGGCCTTTAAGGAGGTAATTAAGTTTAAATGAAGTCATAAGGGTGAAGCCCTAATCCAACAACACTGGTGTCCTTATAAGAGGAAGAGACATCAAAAAAATCTTTCTCTTTCTCTCTCTGTGCACAAAGAAAGGGCCATGTGATGACACTGTGTGCAGAAGGTAGCCACCTGCAAGCCAGGAAGAGAGGCCACACCAGAAACCAACACTGCTAGCACCTTGACCTTGGACTCTAGTCTCCCGAACTGTGAGAAAATAAATTTCTGTTGCTTAAGCCACCCAATCTGTGGTATTCTGTTATGGCAGCACAAGCAGACTACTATACTACCTTTGTAGAAAGCAAATCAGAAATATCAATGAAGGATCTTAAAATTTTTATGCCCTTTAACCTAACAATTCCATTCCTAGAAACTTACTAAAAGGAAATAAGAGATGTATATGAGGATTTACAAAAGAATGTTTAAAGCAGTGTTAACAGGAAAATACTGGGAACTAATTAAATTTTTGGTAATTTGGAAATAGAATACACAGGCACATCTTATTATATAAATATATACACATAAATAGCTGAAATAACATAAACAACAATGTTGGTAGTGGTTAACAGCAACTATCTCTGACAGTAGGACCATTGGCAACTTTTATTTTCTTCCTGACACTAGGCTGTATTTTCCAAATTTTCTGCAATGAACATTTAAGTCTTGAGCAAAAGTATTTAAGAATGGTATTTTTAAAATACAGCTTTATCTTTTCAAATAAAATCTAGAAAATATGACATACTACAATGACATAGAAAATGTCAGAGAAAATTCTACTCTCTAAAGCAAGCCCCAAAAGAGGCAGAAAACCAGAGTCTAGTCATAAAAAAAAATACTCATTAACAAATTATTTACCTATTAAAAATAATCTTATATAACACTGTTACATTCAACTTTCTTTTGCATCCTTGATTACTCGAGGTTAAATAATTTAGAAAATACTGGAATCTTCCCTACTTACCAATACAATCTTGATATCTTTAATATGCAGACCAAATACTCTTCATAGCTTCATTCAATAACACACATACAAATTAAACAGCATGTTATTCAATTTATCTATTATAGAAAGGGCTAAGTTGACCCTGATGAGATTTGATCGTTGGTTTCTAGGGAGACTGAATACAGTCTTTATGTGAAGCTGATTCTTGAATCATTAAGCTATACCCTCTGGCTATTATTATTCTCAATAAGTAATAGCTGCCTTGACTGCAGATGTCTTTAGATACATATTCATGGTTCATGTGGCTGATTCAGGGAATAAAACTAATACTTTTGATACAGTCTCCGACGCAGGGAAGTAGAATATCTTAAAATTATAAATAGACTATATAATAAGTTCTTACCTTCATTCCTTTTATCTTGTCACTAACTACTCCAGACACAGAAAAATAATCTAACTCTCTAAAGAAAGCCATCAAGGAATGACTGAGTACGAATGTTACCTTCCTAGCATAGGTCATATTATACTCTCTGGAGATACCAATTCCATTTTTTATTCACATGCTTTAAGACTGCCTAACTAAATAGATGGTATAATTCAGAACACTCGCTAAAACCAAAAATTACAATGAGAAAGGCAAGATTACCAATAAAACAGTGACTCACTTTTTGAATAACTAGGTCACTATGAAATGATTAAGAAATTTCATGATGTCAAAAGGACTTTCCTTTTCTATAATTTCTTCTTTTATATATTCTCCTAGATTCTTGTACCTCCCTATTCTTCCTATTTTGCAAGAGTTATAGAGAATGATCCACGGGGCCTCAAACTGTTTGCACAATTATTCTGTAGTCTAATTATCTCTTTCTCTCACCATATCCCTACACTGGATTTAGGAATGAAGTTGGAGGAAGTAGCACACAAGAGGAAGAGAGGAGATGCAAAAACAATGAAAGCAACAGAAGAGAACAAGAAAATAACAAATGGAAAACTGTCTGTAGTGTTAATAGCTGTGGCAAAAATATATTCTGTGCTCAAATGTATATGAGCAACGTTGGATTTTAAAAAGGTTAAATAAATTTCTTCAAGGCAGGACTTCTCAGAGCTTTTTAGCATTCTAATTTAGAGTGGAAGTGTCAAGGGATGGATTCATTATCAGTACGTCCCAAATCTATTTGAACACAGAACCCTTGTTCTGCATCTCATCTATTTGCATATACTGGAACAAAGTTTGGTAGAAACCAACTCGGAAAATGTTGTACAATTTAAGATTAATAGATAAGGCTAAGTTAGGATCAAAATACAGACATAACTCATTTTATTGCACTTGACTTTATTGGGCTTCACAGATATTGTGTTCTTTACAAATTGAAGGTTTGTGGCAATCTTGCATTGAACAAATCTATAGGCACCATTTTTCCAAGAGGATGTGCTCACTTCATGTCTCAGTGTCACATTTTGGTAATTATCACAACATTTCAAACTTTTTCATTATTATTATATCTCTTATGGTGATCTGTGGTCAGTGATCTTTGATTTTACTATTTTAATTGTTTTGAGGTGCCACAAACGATGCCCATATAAGACGGCAAACTTAGTAAATAAATGTTTTGTGTGTTCTGACTGCTCCACTGACCAGAAATTCCTTTATCCTCCTCCCTTCTCCCCAGGCCTCCCTATTCCATGAGACACAACCATATTGAAATTAGGCCAATTAAAAACCTTATAATGGCCTCTAAGTGTTCAAGTGAAAGGAAGAGTCCCACATATCTTACTTTAAATCAAAAGCTAGAAATGATTAAGCTTAGTGAGGAAGGCATGTCCAAAGTCAACACAGGCCAAAAGTAGGCCTCTTGTGCCAAACTGTGAATAAACAGGAAAAGTTCTTGAAGGAAATTAAAATTACTACTCCAGTGAACACATAAACGATAAAAAAACAACCTTATTGCTAATACGTAGAACATTTGTGTGGTCTGGATAGAAGATCAAAACAGCCACAACATTCCCTTAAGCCAAAGCTGAATCCAGAGCAAGACCCTAACTCTTCAATTCTGTCAAGGCTCAGAGAGGTGAGGAAGTTACAGAAGAACAGTTTGAAGCTAGCAGATGTTGATTCATGAGGTTTGAGGAAACTGTCTCCGTAACATAAAAGCACAAGGTAAAACAGCAAATGCTGATATAGAAGCTGCGGTAAATTACCCAGAAAATCTACAAAAGGTGGCAACACTAAACAATAGATTTTCAATGTAGACAAAATAACCTGATTATCGGAAGATGCTGCTATCTAGGACTTTCATAGCTAGAGTGGAAAAGTAAATGCCTGGCTTCAAAGCTTCAAAGGACAGGCTGCCTCTCTTGTTAGGAGCTAATACAGTTAGTGACTTTAAGTTGAAGCCAATGCTTGTTTATCATTCCAAAAATCCTAGGGCAGTAAAGAATTATACTAAATGTGGCTTGAGCCCAGGAGTTTGAGGTTGCTGTGAGCTAGGCTGATGCCACGGCACTCTAGCCCAGGCAACAGAGTTAAACACTGTCTCAAAAAAAAAAAAAAAAAAAAGTATACTAAATCCATTCTGCCTGTGCTCTATAAATAGAACAACAAAGCCTGAATGACAGCACATCTGTTTACAGTATAGTTTACTGAGTATTTTAGGTGTACTTTTGAGACCTACTGCTCAGAAAAAAAGATTCCTTTCAAAATATTACTGGTCATTTACAATGTTCCTAGACACCGAAGAGCTCCAATGGAGATGTACAAGGAGATTAATGTTGTTTTCATGTCTGCGAACAGTACATCCATTCTGTAGCCCATGGATCAAGGAGTAATTTTGATTTTCAAGTATTATTATTTAAGAAACATATTTTATAAGGCTATAGCTTCTGTAATTAGTTATTCCTCTGGTGGATCTGAGCAAAGTCAATGTAAACCCTTCTGGAAAGGATTCATTATTTTAAATGCCATTAAGAACAATCATGATTCATGGGAGGAGGTCAAAATACCAATATTAACAGGAGCTCAGAAGAAGTAGATTCTACCCCTCATGGATGACTTTCAGGGTTCAGGACTTCATTGAAGGAGGTAACTGCAGATGTGGTGGACACAGCAAAAGAACTAGAATTAGAAGTTAAAGCCTGAAGATGTAACTGAATTTACCATGCTATATTATCATAAAACTTCAATGGATAAGGAGTTGCTTCTAATAGATGAGCAAGGAAAGTGGGTTCTTGAGATGGAATCTACTCCTGGTGAAGATGCTAAAAAAACACTGTTGAAAGAATAACAAATGATTTAGAATATTACATAAACTTAGCTGGTAACGCAGTGGTAGGGTTTGAGAGGACTGACTTCAATCATGAAAGAAGTTCTACTGTGGGTAAAATGCTATAAAACAGCATCACATGCTACAGAGAATTTTTTTGTGAAAAGAAGACTCAATGATGTGGCAAATTTCATTGCTGTGTTATTTTAAGAAACTGCCAAAGCAACCCAAACCTTTGGCAACCAACATTCTGATCAGTCAACAGCTATCAACATCAAGGTAAGATTCTCTACGAGCAAAAACATTATGGCTCACTTGAAGGATCAGATGACCATTAGTAATTTTAACAATAAAATATTTTTAATTAAGTATGTATGTTGTTTTTAAGACATAATGCTATTGCACACTTAGTAGACAACATAGTGTACATATCACTTTTTCTTTGAGACACAGTCTCACTCTGTTGCCCCAGCTAGAGTTCAATGGCATCACCATAGCTCATTGCTACCTCAAACTCCCAGGCTGAAGTGATCCTCCTGCCTCAGGCTCCCAAGAAGCTGGGACTACAGGTGCACACCACCACACACCTGGCCAATTTTTCTATTTTTTGTAAAGACAGGGTCTATGTTGTTCAGACGGGTCTTGAACGCCTGGCCCCATGCAATTCTCCCACCTCAGGCTCTCAAAGTGCTAGCATTGCAGGCATGATCCACTACAACCAGACAAATATAATTTTTATATGTACTGGGAAACCAAAAAATTCATGTGACTTGCTTTATTGAGATATTCACTTTATTGTTGTGGTCTTGGACCAAACCGACAATATCTCCTAGATATGCCTGTACAAAAAAACCTAGAAACTAAGAACAAAGAACTTCTACTTAAATTCAGTTGACAAAAGGATCTTACTGGCAATTTTATAGAAGGAAGAGTGATATAATCAAAGATTTATTTTTGTACTCAGAAATCTTCCCTTCATACGGATTCTCACCAGTGGGAATTCATAAAATCACAAACTCTCAAGATTAGAAAGGAACTTTAAAAATCATTCAAATTGATGCTTCAATCCCTTCTACTCGATCCCTACTATTTAGTTGTCCAGCCTGTCTAAATTCCTCCAGTGATGGGGGATTCACCACCTCCCAAGGCTGCCTATTCCACTTTTGGACATGTTAAAAATTTTCCCTTATACAAAGCTAAATTTGTTCCCTTATAGTTTCCAACAATTGGTCCTAGGTATAACTTTTGCAGTCATTGAAGAATAGGCTGATTTCTTCTTCTGTATGACAATCCTTCAGATATTTCAATGCAGTTCCCATGCCTCCATCGTAATCACCGCAGACCTGCAAACATCCCTCTTTAAGGCTAAATATTCTCTCTTTTTACTCATCCTTCACTTAAATCTACCCTTGGTTATATTATTTCCTTTTCTCCACCTTTCTTCACATTCTTTTAAACCAGAGTTGGCACATTTATTCTATAAAGAGATTGATACTTAATATTTTTTACTTTGCAGACAGTCTATCACAACTATTCAGTTTTGCCAGTATAACATGAAAACAGCCATAGACTATACATAAATAAATGTGTGGCTATGTTCCAATAATCTTATGGACCCTAGAATCTGAATGAATTTTATATAAATTTCACATGTTATAAAATACCATCTTCTTTTGATTTTTTTCAACCACTTAAAAATATAAAAATCATTATTAGCTTGCAGGCCACGTGAAAACAGGACCACAGTTTGCAAGCCCTGTTTCAAATGATAGACTACAGATGCAAAAATCATCAATAAAATTCTAGCAAATGGAATTCAGCAGCACACCAAAAAAATAATCCATCACGACCAAGTGGGCTCCAACCCAAGGATGCAAGGATGGTTCAACATATGTAAATCCATAAATGTAATTCATCACATAAACAGAAGCAAAAACCAAGATCATATGATCATCCCAGTAGATGCAGAAAAAGCATTTGACAAAATTTAGCAGTTTTATAAAAAAAAAACTCTTAACAAAATAGGTATAGATGGAATACATCTCAAAATTATAAAAGCCATATACAATAAACCCACAGCCAACATCATACTGAATGGGGAAAAGTTGAAAGCATTTCCACTTAGAACTGGACAAGGATGCCCACTGTCACCACTTCTATTCAACATAGTGCTGGAGGTTCTACCCAAAGGATTCACGCAAGAGAAGGAAATTAAAGGTATCCAAATGGGGAAAGAGGAGGTCAACCCCAAAGATTTCACCAAGAGTCCTGGATTTGATAAATTCAGTAAAGTCTCAGGTTACAAAATCAATGTACACAAATCAGTAGCATTCCTATACACCAACAGCAGTCAAGCCGAGGATCAAATTAAATACTCAATACCTTTCATAATAACTACAAAGAAAATATAATATCTAGCAATATATTTAACCAAGGAGGTAAAAGATCTCTACAAAGAGAACCACAAATCACTGAGGACAGAAACTGCAGATGATATAAACAAATGGAAAAATATATCACGCTCATGGATTGACAGAATCAACGTTGTTAAAATTTCCGTACTACCCAAAGTGATTTACAGATTCAATGCAATCCCCATCAAAATATCAACACCATTTTTTACAGATCTAGGAAAAATAATTCTATGCTTTGTTTGGAACCAGAAAACAGCCCGAATAGCCAAAGCAACCTTAAGCAAAAAGAACAAATCTGGAGGCATCACTTTACCAGACTTTAAGCTATACTACAAGGCTACAGCAACCAAAACAGCATTGTACTAGCACAAAAATAGGGACATACACCAATGGAACAGAACTGAGAACCCAGGTATAAAACCATGCACATATTGCCATCTAATCTTTGACAAAACAGACAACAACATACACTGGGGAAAAGAATTCCTATTCAATAAATGGTTCTGGGAAAATTAGATAGCCACATGTAGAAGACTGAAACATGATCCATCTCTCTCACCACTCACTAAAATTACTTCAAGATGGATAACAGGCTTAAACCTAAGACATGAAGCCATAAGAATTCTAGAAGAAAATGTTGGAAAAACTCTTCTAAATATTGGCCTAGGCAAAGAATTTATGAAGAAAACCTCAGCGGCCATGACAGCAATAACAAAAATAAAGTAATGGGACCTGATTAAATTAAAAAGCTTCTGCACAGCCAAGGAAACAAACAACAGAGAAAATAGACAACCTACAGAAAGAGAGAAAATATTTGCATGCTATATATCCAATAAAGAGATAATAACCAGAATCTACAAAGAACTCAAGCAAATCCACAAGAAAATATCAAAGAACCCCATTAAAAAGTAGACAAAAGACATGAACAGGCCGGGCGCTGTGGCTCACGCCTGTAATCCTAGCTCTTGGGAGGCCGAGGCGGGCGGATTGCTCAAGGTCAGGAGTTCAAAACCAGCCTGAGCAAGAGCGAGACCCCGTCTCTACTATAAACAGAAAGAAATTAATTGGCCAACTGATATATATATATAAAAAATTAGCCGGGCATAGTGGCACATGCCTGTAGTCCCAGCTACTCGGGAGGCTGAGGCAGAAGGATCACTCGAGCCCAGGAGTTTGAGGTTGCTGTGAGCTAGGCTGACGCCATGGCACTCACTCTAGCCTGGACAACAAAGTGAGACTCTGTCTCAAAAAAAAAAAAAAAAAAAAAAAAAGACATGAACAGAAGCTTCTCAAAAGACGACAAATGGCCAATAAACATATGAAAAATGCTCAACATCAATAATCATCAAAGAAATCCAAATCAAAACCACAATGAGATATTACCTAACTCCAGTGAGAATTGCTTTTACCAAAAACTACCCAAACAATAGATGCTGGCATGGATTTGATGAGAAAGGAACACTTATACACTGTTGGTGGGACTGCAAACTGGTACAACTTCTATATAAAATTATATAGAGATTCCACAAAGAATTAAAAGTAGACCTACCATTTGATCCAGCAATCCTACTACTGGGTATTTACCCAAAGGAAAAAAAGTCATTTGTTCAAAAAGGCACTTGCACTTGAATATTTATTGCAGCACAATTCACAATCGCAAAGATGCAGAATCAACCCAAGTGCCCACCAATTCATGAGTGGATTAATAAAATGTGGTATATGTATATCATGGATTACTACTCAGTCATTAAAAAATGAATTAATACCTTTTGTAACAATCTGGATGGAACTGGAGATCATTCTCCTAAGTGAAGTATCCCAAGAATGGAAAAACAACCACCACATATACTCACTATTAAAATGGAACTAACCAAACAGCACCCATGTGCACAATACAAAGTAAAACTCAATGGAAATCAAATAATTGGGAGGGGGAGGATGGGATGGTAAAATCGTACCTAACAGCTACAATGTACACTAGCTGGGTGATGAGCACACTTATAACTTTGTCTCAAGCAGTACAAAAGCAATCCATGTAGCCAAAACATTTGTACCCTCATGATATCCTGAAATTAAAAAAAAAAATAGACTTTAGATTTACTTCAAACAAAATTGTGCTCCCTTGGTCTTCCATAACTTTTTAATGGCTTATGATTCTATTCAATGCAAAGTCACTCAAGTTTCAACTTTTGAATACTAGGACGTGTATCTCTACCTTTAATAAATGATGTAATGTTTGCAGTAAGCAGCACTGTCCCTTAGTGTGCGGTGAATATCAATCATCCCAGGCACCAAGTTCAAATATCCTTTGCCCCAATACTCAGCTTCAAAGCATCAATTCAAAAGGCACAGAAAGCATCAGTAGACTTGAAGTGACTTATTGAAAGAGATTAAAGAGACTCCACATTACATTTCTCATGTACTAAAATCCTAGACACTAAGCCTACCTAAGTCTGAATGATAGAAGGTCTCTGGCCTGTTATGGTTGAAAGTCAAAAGCTGCTGAATGAGCAAGGGCTAAAAAATTTGCACTCCACATTTGTGCCTCTAGATTTATAGGTAAAGTTCTATACAGTCAGAATTTTCTTCCATGGTTCTTAGTAAAACAAAATGGACATTTTTTTCTCTTTTCCTCTTTTATATGCTTCCTATACTTTACTTCCAGAAAATAATTTTTTAATTGATACCTTCACCTATACATTCTGCAGTCTATTAGTATTCTCCAGGTTCCTAAGTCACTTTTGAACCTCTATCATATGAACAAAAAGCAATGTCAGTCTCCACTGGAATCTCAGGGCCCAAGCACACTGGCAGTTAAATGAGAGTTAATATCCAAATAAATATATCCTGCATTTCCTAAACAAGTTATCACAAGTTATATGCTTTTATGTAACTGCTACTACTTAAGCACTGCTATTTAGAAAACATTACATCACTTCCTCATAAGATAACACATAAGTATAAATACCTAAAATGGACTCCTGTTAGTGCATTAATTGTACTTTAGATTGTTAAAACAATTCAGGGTCCTAAATCAAACACTATAGCTGCATTAATAGAACACATGAAATTTACAACTGGCTGTTCAAACTTATGAATAAATAAAAGATGCAGGGATGACAGCCAAACAAAGTCTATCATTAGAAAAAGGTAGATTAAAACAAAAGAAGTGAACTCCAACCCACTGGCACATTTCCTTGCATTCTACCCAAATCTGGTCTAATTATAGGAGTCTATGGGACAAAAGCAAACTGAAGTACAAAAGTTCTATGCTTATTTATTCACTAAGTGTCTACTCTAGATAAGGTCCTATGCTGCACTCTTTAAATATAAATAATTGCACTTGAAGGTTAAGAGAGCAATAGGGAAAAAAAACACTCTGGGGCATATTAACAAAGGGAAGGGGAAAAAACAGTGAGGAATAGAGAAAAGACATAGATATAAATTTGAGAATTGTCGGTATAGTTGGTAGTTGAGGTAGACATTTACCCACTTCCATTAGAACTGTATTTTTAAAATGTAAATCTGATCATGTCACTGCCCTGTTAAAATCTTTCAATGACTCCCTACTTTCTATAAACTAATGATCAGCCAAAGTCTAAGATAGGGCCCCTTCATATTTCAGCTGCCAGCTACCTTTCCACAGCTTCATCTTCCAGCACTTTCCTATTCACACCTTCCATATTAACCTGCTTTCAGTTTCTAAATATGTTTTACTTATTTATACCTTTGCATATGTTATTTCTACAACCTGGAATGTACTCTCATGGCCAATTCCTTCTAGTTTTTCAAGACTCAGTTCCAAGAATGACTTCTGTGAAGTTATTCCTCCTAATCTAACCCTCAAGGCAAAGTTAAGTGCTACCTGATCTGTATATACCTCTGCTATAGGACCGTTGCAAAATTAAGGTTAAAAAGGGACATTCTAGCCTTTCAAGTACATAGGGAAGTAACAAATCCCTGTGAGCATGAATACGTTTGGTTTTTAATATTTTAATTCTATAGTCAAGAAGAATCCATCAATACATTTTATGGTTTCTTAATTTTACCAGTAATGTATTAATTCATATTTCTCATCTTCCAGTAAGAATGTAATACTCTAAAATATCAATATTAGCTATTATCACACAATTAAATACTAATATATAAAATCAGAAATAATTATTTCTTTCTTTGTCAAATTTCCTAGACTATGCTCCATAAGCAACAAATGGAAGTGTTATTGTGACCACAGAACAAACTGGAAACTTTTGAATTTGACTTTCCTTTAAAAGTACTTATGAAGAAAATCATTTTCTCACTGGACAGATAATTTATAAAATATCCTGTACTGAATCAATAACCTAATTAACATCTACTACCCACTGATAAACTTATAAAAAGGGAAACAAGTTAACAAAAAGCTATGGCAATATTTTCTAAAAAGTATTTTTCTCCTACAATTCTAATGGAAAACATTTTCTTACTTTCAAATAAAAAACTTTCATTAATAATAAAGCTGTGATATGAAAACAAACAGTAATAACATGAAATGTTTATTACATTGTATACAACATTGCAGGATTGTCTCTCTGAGATGCTATCAGAAAAACTCATTTAAACTACCACAAAATGCAGGGTAATTGTAATGACTAATTACTGATACTCAGATTTAACTTCAATGTGCACAGCCCACAGGCAATGCACATGCAGCTTCTTGAGCTGGCTAGAAAAGTCCCCCCAGAGGTTAAAAGGTAAGAATTTTTTTATAACTAAAATTAAGAGTCAAAGCAACCCTGCAGAGGATACAATAAATGGTTCTATCAAGAAATGTTCTACTTTAAGTACTTAGGAGGACCCAAGGAGGTCCAAGGAATTACACTAATTGAATTTTGGGTACTTTTTCCACATGTCCTTTGCAGTAAACTGACTAATGTGCTTGGTATATTGGACCTCTCAGATGCTTCTCAAATCCCCCAGTTTAGTCTGTCACTAAATAAACAGAAATAGTACTTTGAGATACATTCTCTAAAAGGAACAGCAAGAAAATTAATAAGCTAATGTTAGTAATAGGACTGGCAAGCATTATATAAAAGGTACTATATACATACAAAGTATTATCATTTCCTCTTACACTCGTTTGGTAAAGGTCCTTTTAAGTTTTTGAATACCCTAAGACTAAGACCCCATTCTATGATATTTTTCTTAGAAAGAAAATGGTAGGGCAATTCACATGCTCTGAGCTTAAAAAGCTAAGTTGATCATATCCTTCCTACTTGTTTATGTAGTTCAATAGAGACTGATTACTTACTTAAAGACCACACAAGTTCTCAGAGAAAGAAATCACAATCCTTTTAGCACAGAGAAATGGAACTGAAACTCATTTCCTCTTTTGTATAGCCAGCATTTTTAAATGGAGAAGAGCTTCAAAGAAATCTTCAACCTTTAGCTGAAGGCTTTCAAAGTGAGGCATATTTAGAAGTGGAGGTACGTGCCTTTAAGCACTTTATGACTGTTAGTTAAGTCAGAAGCCATGAATTCCATACTTTGCTTTGAGATCTTTGAATAAAATATAACTGCTAAGGTTTCTCCTTTTTTCTAAGCAGCATTTCACACTATTTATTGGTATCTCTGGGAAAGAAAAGAGTCATCTTTAAGCAACATTGTTTTTAAAGACAGCTTCTTTAGTAAGCTAAGTTTAATCATTAGTAAGATTTTCATTTAAACACAGCGACACACTCACATAATGAATCAAATTACATCTTCTGTATTTCTAAGATGGGATTTTTCAATGAAATAAATTGTTTTCATTTCAGAAATCACAATCACCTCTTTCAACGGGGGTGGTTTCGTTTCCTAGATTGTGAATGTCATTCACTATACAGGAACAGTCATTAAAATGAAGAGGGAAAGAAATCATCAAGAAATATTAATAATGCACTTCTAAAATTCCCTAACTATTGATGTTATCATGAAATATTCTAAAAAGAAGGTCTAAATGTATACATATTTTAAGATATATTACTTATATTCTAAATCCAGAAATGTAAGCCAAACATATCCATTAGCTAGGAGGTAAATAAAAATTTAATATGATAGAAAAAATTATAAAAACTTTTAGTTAAAATATAAAAATATAAAATAAGCTATTGCATGGTTTTAAAGATTCTTTAGAAATCATAAATTCCACCTTCTAGAAGGCAATTAAGGACAGAAGTATCTTCATTTTTAACAGACAAAACGAAGATTTCATTTTGCGATCACCTATATAGTTAATATCTACTTTTTGGAAAATATACACTAGAGATTTAAATCTCTTAGTAAAGAAAGAGTACAAAGGTAAATGTTTTGTAAAAAGAAGATGGAGGAAGAATAGATTTTTTACAAGGGAGTTCAGAGACATCTAGTGGTTGTTAATAATATACTGGATTTCTTCTTGGAAAATAAAATAAGGTTATATAGTTCCATAGTCGTGTTCATATTACAAATAGTATAAGATTTTTCTTGCACTTTAAATCTCCTTCATCCTACTGCTTTAATGATTCCAGAAACTGGAAATAGCTTTAAGCTCCCAACCTTTAAAAAAATTAGCAAAATATCACTGAAATAAAACTCAAAATCCAAAAAATGCTCTATCACAGAAAAGGCCATGTATGTTCCAATACGTGATTAACCAACAAATGTAGGTAGACATTTGCCTTTTACAAGCTGTTGGTGCTGCTCTAAATTTTATCATCACACACATAAAACCCCAAATGGCTAAAAACTTTAATGCATGGCTTTTGAAAGGAGTTCTCTGCTAAACACAGTCATAGGATGCACTGTGGTAGAAGAGACCTAAAAAGCCAGCTAACTCATGCCCAAAGTCTTCAATCAAAATAGAATCTCATTTTCAAAGGCTAATAGAAAAGATATTCTACATTGTTCTTCAATAATCCATTTCAATGATCCAAAAAACTCTGTCAAACAACTTTTCTCTATGTCTAACCTCAGTCCTTCATGCTACAGATTGTTATCTTTTTTATTCTTTTCTAAATACTTCCTACTGTATCTTGCTAACATATACACTTCTTCATATCCCTTTGTACAAATATAGCACTTTACATTTATCCCTATTAAATGTCATGTTGCTAGATTTAACCAATCCATCATTCCAATTGCTCTAATTTCTTTTGGATCATGGCTTGGTCTAAAGTATTTGCTAGCTCTCCTAGCAATATGACACCCATAAATTTGAGGGCACATTCCAATGACATAATCCATGTACACTCTAAATTTGCACTCTAACATTTTATGAAATATCTGATCTTCTAAAGCCTCTGCCAAATTAATGTCTTCAGGATAACAACTCAGATTTTTCTTTTTATTCAACTTGAACTGAAATATAAAATAAGTCAAACAAAATATTAAGCATTATTTCACACCCCAATGAACTTTTAGACAAATCTTTATGATAAATAGCAACTAAGAAAAATGTGTCCTATTTTATGACTAGTCACAAAAACCATTGTTTGGATTGTTAGTTTCTAGTTGCTTTTAATTTTTAGGCTGTATAAATCAATTTTTGTTTTAATTACCATGGCTAACAGAAGACTGATGATGCCAACATTAAAAATGAGTTGCATGTATTTCAATATCATTATGAACACCACTGTTAAGTAGCACTAGAATTTAACAGGAACAATTCATGTTAGAAAGTAATGGAGAAAGCTGCATAAAGTAAAATAAAATGTCTCTTCTACTTAATTATTCTGTTTCATAATACTCTTATTTAAAAACTAGGGTGACAATTCCTTTTCATTAAAAATAAATCTTTAAGGCTGGGCGCGGTGGCTCATGCCTGTAATTCTAGCTCTCTGGGAGGCCGAGGCGGGCGGATTGCTCAAGGTCAGGAGTTCGAAACCAGCCTGAGCAAGAGAGAGACCCCGTCTCTACTATAAATAGAAAGAAATTAATTGGCCAACTAATATATATAGGAAAAAATTAGCCGGGCATGGTGGCGCATGCCTGTAGTCCCAGCTACTCAGGAGGCTGAGGCAGGAGGATCGCTTGAGCCCAGGAGTTTGAGGTTGCTGTGAGCTAGGCTGACACCATGGCACTCACTCTAGCCTGGGCAACAAAGTGAGACTCTGTCTCAATAAATAAATAAATACATATTTAAGTCATTCACACAGTCTCAAGTATCACCTGTTTAATTTAAAAGGGGAAAATATACCTCTAGAATGGAGAGCTCTGAAGATTACCATGTTGATCAAGTGACCAAACTTAGCATCACCAACAGTATGACAACCTGATATAATGTGCCTCCTGACATGATGCAATAATAAATACACGTCTCTTCCATAAGACCCTTGCCAAAAATGTGGAACCTAAACCTAACGATGAGCAAACAATGAGGGGTAAATCCACAGTGTGGGACATTCTCCCAGATGATTAGCCTGGACACCTTAAAAAAAAAAAACATGATCATGAAAAACAAAAAGTTGTGGATTAAAAGAGACTAAAGAGACTCAGCAACCAAATGCAATGTGTGAACCTTCCTGGATCATCCATTTTTAGAAAAAGCTATAAAAGACATTTTGGGGACAATTAGAAAAGTTTGTACATGGACTGTATAGTAAATGACATTATTGAGTCATTTAACATTTTCAGCTAGGATTGTGGTTATGTAGGAAAATGTCCTTATTCTTAGGAGATAACATGCTGAAGCATTTAGAGGTAAACAATCACATTGTCTGTAATTTATTTTCAAATGGTTCAGAAACAGATATTTATAAATGTGTATAAAATAGATTTATGTATTTCTGAATATAGACATGTTTCCCTATTTCTGAATACAAAATATAGATTCTACATGTATATATAGATTCTGTGTATGTATGTATGAGTATACATGTATGAGAGAGAGAAAGCCAATGTGACAAAATGTTAACAACTAGAGAATCTAGGTGAAGAATACATGGTGTGTGAAATTTTTCGAAATAAAAAGTTGGAGCAAATAAGAAAGGAATACATACCATGGCAGTTCTAGACTTGATAAACCAGTCAAATCTAAACTGAGGAGCATTCCGTACACACTGTCTTAATTCTTCATACACATTTTCTCTATCAAAGCCCATTTTGTGTAACATACAAATCAAGAATCTATCTTCTTCCTCAGTATAGTTCTTTCCTTTGCTGGTTCCATACTGAATACGCAACTGATGAAATGGTGCCTTGTATCTTGCAATCTGTGTATTTCAACAAAATAGTGCTTTTAATTGAATGTGCAATAAGAAGTCAAAGCTGACCACCACATCAATGAAAACATAAAATATAGTACTTTGGCATCCAGTGCTTTCTTGATGCTGATCCTTCGTTGAATTCTTGCTTCTCCACGTTCAATTTGAGCCATAATTTTTTCAATGTCCTGTAATTCATTGCAACGTTCCCAAAATACAGCTGAAAAACAGTTATTACTTAAAATACTATCAATTAAGCAAACAAATCCAAGGAATTATAGAATAAAGAATAGGAGGCCGGGCGCGGTGGCTCACGCCTGTAATCCTAGCACTCTGGGAGGCTGAGGCGGGTGGATTGCTCGAGGTCAGGAGTTCAAAACCAGCCTGAGCAAGACCCCGTCTCTACCAAAATATAGAAAGAAATTAATTGACTAACTAAAAATATATATACAAAAAAAAAAATTAGCTGGGCATGGTGGCGCATGCCTGTAGTCCCAGCTACTAGGGAGGCTGAGGCAGTAGGATCGCTGAGCCCAGGAGATTGAGGTTGCTGTGAGCCAGGCTGATGCCACGCCACTCACTCTAGCCTGGGCAAGAAAGTGAGACTCTGTCTCAAAAAAAAAAAAAAAAAAAAAAAAAAAAAAGAATAGGAAATAGTACAGTCAACGTATATTTTTTAAATTAAGATTGAGAGTCATCTGTATATAGATGTTCAATTATTCACTACTACTAACTTTTCACTTAAAAATAAGAACAACAACGTTTCAAGAAATTTTCTTTTCATGAAATATTATGAAATCTTTAATTATCTATCCAAAATGACTAGGATTTCAAAAGATACTACAGATACTGATTTAAGCTGGGCTTTTTACTCCAACATGACATAGAAGGGACCAAACACATAAAGTGAAACAGGAGAGAGCAGCATATAAACAGTGAACATAGCTTCCTAGCACAAAAACAAAACTATTATCAATAGGTCATTCAAATGTTTTCCATGAAGTGGTAATTTCTACTGAAACTGTTATTTGCTTTTGGAATCACTCACTAATCGTACAAAATTTCCAAGGATTTGTAGTTTGTTTTCAAGCTTATTTAGAATAGCCTTTTCTCTTAAAATAAATCTTCACTGGGAATTTAATTGGATGCATACAGAAGAATATTCAAACTACTGAGTCACTCAACCAAATTTTATAGATGAGCCAAATAATCTGGCTGCATTAATATGTCACATCTTATGACTTCAGTGAAAATATCTTTTAATGACATACTCTACATTCTTAGATTTTTCATTTTTAGAGCCTATCAAGAAAGGTATGATGGCACTCTGATTTTTATAAACACCTGTGTTCATTTATTCAGTCACTTATTCGTTCAAAACATTTAAAGGCCTATTATGTACAAGATACTATATATCATGAACATCCAATTGTACACATTCCTTCTCTTACTGCAACCAACTACATAAACCCATTCCAAACTCCCCACTCTATGACATGGCCCCCAACCTCGTGGGCAGCAACTGAACAGTCATGCTACCTGGCCTGGTATCAAATTTGAGAGAACATCTGACATGATATCTTTTTGAATCACATTTTCCTGCAATTTCACATACACTGATGCTATCTCCCTTTCTATCTTCTGAGGAAAATTCTCCTTCAGAAAAAATCTCACAGCACATACCCTTTTACACTCCTTTTGTTCAACTGTTGGAGCTAAAATGTCCCTCTTCCATCTATTTTCCCCTCTCTAAGCTCTCAAATGATCTAAACTTAGGTGTTAAATCTTAAGAGTAATAGTAATATCATGCTGGTATCAAGGAAAAGGAAGTTCATAAACTAGACATTATATAAAATAAAAACTAAATACAGCTGACTTCCAAAGTCCCCAGAAGACACTTTCAGATTTCCAGAAGAAAAAATAAGTGTCTATTATATAATTAAATCTGGAATTGTTCAGACACTAGCACTCTAGATACAATTAAAAACTGCTTCTAGTCAGTATTAATTTGTGTATATTTATTGGTACTGTAGTATCTCCTTCCTACTATTGCAAAAAAAAAAAAAAAAAAAAAAGAATTTCAATGGTTAACTTAAATAGGTTTTGGGAGCTGGCACAGAAACCCAAACCTACTTTGTAACATTTTTTTCAACCAGGAAAATGCTCTGGATTCGGAACATCTTAAGGATACAGACTAAATTTGAGAGCTCAACCTATTTGGAAGTTAAAAAATATCTATGTTCTACATATAGAAAACTTGCTAGACATATTTAGCTATTTTTAATAAGATTTCTTTTCAGAGCTGTAGGTTGGATGTGCTGTGACAGGAGAATTAGTATTAATACCATATGCTTCAGCAGCTAAACTGATTCTGGTTAAGACCAAAAACACACCTGAGTAAGAGAGGGAGATGATTCAAGGCCCAACCAACAGACTGATTCAAGCAATCTTTTTAGATCTATACCAGCTTGCCTCAAATTAATGGGACCCACATGAACCTTTCTGGAGTAGACTGTAACCCTCAGGGTGTTTGAGAATCTAAATGGGCTCCGCAGAAACTCACTACTTCAAGGACAAGCTAGAAAGATAGACACTAATTCAATCCAGTGAACCTGAATCTCAGGACTGGACTAGAAGAGGATCTAATTCCAGAGGTGGGAAAGTATGAAACCCTTGTTCTATCACTTGGCTCTATTGGCCAACTAATAGAGACAAAAGCAGTTCGTTATGATAAATCTTATATTTCATAGAAATATATTTTATACTTTCACCTACCTTTTATTCATAAAAGTTTAAAAGATCTCCAACAAAGGTATAATTAACACACTAACTGCCACACTACGAAAAAAATTTCCTTGGGGCCACAGTGTTTTATTACTAAAGTAGAATAAAAACTTCAAAAACAAAATGATCCTTTCTAATTTAATGAAAATTTTGTTATTTTTTATTGTTTTCTGTGTGCGTGTTATATGCAACTTGAAAAACAGTTCTCATGGCTCCCAAGGTGAAGAGACATGTGAATTACATATGCTTCATGAGGCCCTGGGCTCAAAATTAGTGTGAGTTAAATACAACTCACATGGCAGTTAATGTATTAAATTGACACTAAAAAATGAATGAAGTTAAAATAAAACATAATATTTCAAATTACATACAAACCTGAATACTCCATGACCTCCTCAGGGGATTTGCCCTCCACCTCTCGAGCTATATTATCAATGTCATCTCTTCCATACTTCTCATTAGCTTTAATAAATTGGTTAAAATCTCGCTTCGTCCAGTTTGTGAAACCCTGTGAACAAAAAGTTAAGCATCATCAATCAAAGTTGACTTAGTAAATCCATTTATTGTCCTATATACTTCTATACGATACCTTAAAAAGACTTTAAAAGACTTAAAATGTTCCTCCTCAAAAAAATCACATATTTTTTATGTTGGGATCAAAACTTGAGTGAGTTGTTACAGAAACAACTGCTTCTCTATTACAAAAAGAATATAATCTTCTCCAAGTACTTAAATTTGAGTTATAGTTCTAAGATATTGTGAAGTTTTTAATTCCATATTTATAGATTCCTACATTAAAATACAAACACATTAAAATACAACTGCTTATATTAATGCTGAAGTCCTGATATTTCAGTGCTTCAATAATTTTTTCACAGATCTGTTCACGTGTAAATTAAGAGAGGAATGTAGATATATTTAATCAAATGAATACTGAGGAATAATCAAAAAAGAATGCAAAAAACTGTTCTGTAGCTCTTTATATCATTCCAAACTACTGTGAATAATTTCTGTTCTACATTGTATTCATAAATAGAATTTCTATAAATGGAACATTATTGGGCCCAATTTCTTTACTAAAATATAGAGCCGTTTAGCCAATGTTTTAAATTTCTATGGCATTATTAGCATGTCTGTGAAGTCATGAGACCAATAATTTGTTTTCCACCCCTCGTGCCCGAACCCATAAAAATGTGATAATCTAGACATTGCAAAACTCTATCCCTAGCTTTTAGGTGATCAAGGTTTCAGATGACCCTATATTTTGTTCCTTTGTATTGCCATGATTTTTTGAAAAGATTAATTAAGGCAGCAGAGAAAGACAATTAAAAAGGAATTCAACTGCTAGGAGGGGCAAAAGAATTAATTATACTTCTCATTACAAACTAAAGCATTATTTCAGTTGAGACTATATATTCACATTATATTGTGCATGCACAATATACTATAAGCCATGTAGCATTCTAAGGCCATAACTTTATTTTTGTGCTCATGAAATAAATCTTGAAAATAAAACATGAATATTTAAATGTTTTATTTTATTCTGTGGTAAGTCCTAGTGTTCAGCCAACCGCAATTATATTTGCAAACTAAACTTTGACTTCCAGGCATTTGGCTCAAAAACTTATGAATGTAATTTGCAAAAATTCATTCAACAAAATTACATGTTACAACAAGGAAAAAACTATATAATAAATAACATAAATATAAAAACTATCTTTCAATAATTAATGTAGAAAATTTCTACTGCGCCTTGGATATTGTTCAAAAAATTGTTGAATAAATAAATCTTGCTGGCAACCTTCAACATTAAGGTGGTGTAATACAGTACATCTTTTTATTACTTTGCAGGAGTCTTTCACAGTGAAACTTTTTTATATCTTCTACAGTTTATTTTGGAAGTATAATACTCATAAAACTCATTAAAACAATAATGACTTGAAAGCATTAACATTTTGTTCAAATGGAAACCTTTCCAACTTAATAACTATTAGCTTTTAATTATACAATGATCACCTTTCACAGTTTCAGAAATCTCTCATCGTATGAAAGTTCTTTCTAAGAAAGGATAAAAAGAATTGTGAAAATTATGAAATTATTCCATAAATAAAAGATTAGTAGAGTATAACTTCAGGAGACAATTCACATCAATAAACAAAAGAAATTTAAATTTTTGAGAGTATGTTAAGAAGTATCGTCTCTCAGGATTCAAGTGTGAATTCATCAATTTATTATAATTGGTAAAATGCATGTGATATTTCTGATACTTGACATTTTTACTTTATATATATGTATTTTCCAGTATTTCCAAAAGAGTATATTCTATAAAAGGGATTTTTAAAAATAGGGATATTTGGTCTAAATGCATGTTTACAAAATAGCCCTGAGTGTTGTTGATCTGTCAAATCAGGATACTAGGCCCATACAATAAAAAGTAAGTGTGGTCTATATTTTCTTTTTTCTACTGGTTGACTAGAAGTATTTCAGCCACTGAAAATATTTTACTTGTGTGAGAAGTTTTTCCTTTTCTTCAGTCTCTTCTGCTGTAAGAGGTTCAGCTCCATCAATCTTTTTTTGCTCTTCCCTTTGAGCCAGAGCTGGATTGGGGATATCCGGATTCCTTGGGACCTATGAATCAAAAGAAGACCTAAGAGTAAACTGATGAGAAAAATTAATTATTGAAGGTGTATATACACATATCTTTAGACTTATTTCATCAGTAAATATAAAATCATGACCAGAATGACACATGGTCCCCTCCACATTTCTACCATGATACTACCAAGATAAAAATCATTCTTGTGCCACATGGTATTTCACAGTTAAAACTCATTGGTAAATGAATGCCACATTATATTACAGATCTGATTCTACTGTGGAACAAAGTATATCCTTCTAATATTATAATACATGGAAGAAAAAGTTTGGCAGGAAAGAATAAAAAAAGGAGAGAGCCTGTATTCCCCCAGCAATACCAGAGAAGGGTAGAGAGGTGGCAATGTACCTAAAGATTCTATTCAACACTGATCAGTTCAATGTGCAAAAGAAAGGAGTGTTTTCACTGCCTGCCAGGGTATGTAAGGGGAGAGCGTTTTTACATAAAATGGGAAGTCTGGGCGAAGTGACAGGATAATGAAGAAAAAACGAGGAAACAGAGAATGTAAGAGGGAAGGAAGTAGTAGAGTACACATACTGGTGGGATGGAACCAGCAGTCAAATGAAAAAAAAGACTACAGCAGCAGTGATCAACAGAAATTATAAATGATATTTTGGGTAGAGTGCTGCAAATATACTGACAACTGAGAAGAGAATTCAAGTTCAAAAGACTGAAGATAGAAGCTCAGCTCTCCAAGGAAGAAAGCCTTTATCTCAAAACTGTACCCCAAAAAGCATCAGTGTGTCACAGTAAGAATATACAACCAGTGTGCTTCAGCATATGGGGCAGCATTCATTGTATGGAAGGACAATCTAAGATTCTCAGCCTGAAGTCTCATACTACCACTACATGCATCTACCACTATCACTATGTACATCTGCTGTCACAATGCAGCACACTGATATAACAGGGCAGGTACATAACACGTGGAGCACATTTTACAGCATTCCATTACAAAGGAAAATAAAAGAGTTGGCAATGTGCCTTCCACTGTTTGTAATGTACACATACCATAAATGACTCTCATTCCCTAGGGGTATGAGATAGTTGTGGTTTTACTACAATGTAATTATAAAACATAGAACACATTCTTCTCATTGTTAGACATATTTCATAGAGTTTTGAACTACATCATTATAATAAATATTTTTTAAACTATTGCATCCAATAGTTTCTCAAATATAAAGCCTAAATGGGCATTAAAAATACATTCTGAAAAACCAGGTTCATTTGTAATCATCAGTACCAGGCAACCAAATGAGTATGTGCTGACTAAATGTCTATTATATTCCTAGCACTATGATAAGTACTGATTGGAATATAAAAGAAGTATAGTATTAGACATGGTCCTGGCCCACAAGGAGCTCAAAAACTGAGCTGGACTTTAAGAACTCCAAAGATTTGGGGAGACAGATATGGTAAAGAATATTCTAGGCTTGGAGTAGTATGAGCAAAAGCATGAAGACAGAAACCATGCAGGAAGGCACTTATGTGTGTGTATATGTGTGTTCATTGCACATATAGGGTTTATGCTGAGAAGGGATAAGAAACAAGGCCAGGTAGATGGCCTTGAAACTACACAGTAAGTCTTGTGCTGGATGAATTGAAGTGGGGAAGCAAGAGAACCTGCTAAACTGTTATAATTTAAAAATGAGGTATGATCACCTGGCCTAGGATGGTGGCAAACGGAAATGGAAAAAAAAAGCATAAATTAAAAATGAAATGTAGTCCCAGAGATAAGCATGATTAAAAATAATGTTTTTTAATAGCTAGGTTCAATTTGAAAATTACAGGCATACCAACAATTTCATTCATAAGTATTTACTCAAAGAAATGAAAGCATATTTCTACAAAGCTTTTTACAGGAATGTTCACAGTAGCTTTACTCATAATAGCCAAAAACCAGAGGACAGCTCAGATGTCCATCAACAAGAGAATGAATAAGCAAACTGTAGTCCATCCATACAATGGAATAGTGCTCAGCAATAAAAAGGAGTAAACCACTGATACATATGATAATATGGCTGAATCTCTAAAAGATTATGCTAAGGGAAAGAAGCCTTGAACATACTGTATGATTCCATTTATGTGAAATTCTAGAACACAAAAAATAATCTAATCTAGGAAGAAAATAATATTAGAACAGCAGCTGCCTCTGAGGAATACGTATGGTGACTGACTGGGAAGGGACACTTTCTGGGGTGACAGTAATGCTCTATGTCTTTATGGGGAGTTGGGTTATGTAAGTGTATGCACCTGTCAAAATATACCAGATGATACATTTCACTATATGTAAGATTTACCTTTAAAAAGAATCAAATAAATATTGGACTCTGGATAATGATAAGCATGTTGAAGTGTTTCTGGGTAAAATATACTTACGTCTGCAACGTTGAAATGCAAAAAAAAGATAAGATACCCATATAATAGAGGGCTGGAGAAATTGGAAAATAGGTGAAAAAGCAAATACAGTAAGATGTAAATTACAGAATTTAATATGTGGTATGTATATGTGTGTTCATTGTACAATTATTTCAACATTTCTGTATGTAAAATTCTTCATGTTTTTAAAAATTATCAACACAGTTTTAAAAGTTTAACAGACCCTTTCAAATTCCAGGTATATGAAATTACTTTGGCTTCAAATTTTAATTGAGAAACACCTCTTTGATCTCAAGATATATATCTATCAAACACCTTCAAAATTTCCCTGTCCAACAATGTTAACAAAATATTTTATAAACATCTAATTTATGACAGAAAATAGATAACATACGCACACAAAATGTTTATTCCCGTGCAGATATCCCCAATACTAAAAACTTCCCCTTTGAATTTCTAATAAGAGCAAAATCAGAATATTTTATAATACCATTAGATTTTAGGATCCACTGCAGAAAATTTCTACCACATCCACTGGTCACGTTATTTAATAAAGCAAAACTTAAGAATGACTTCATCAGTGCTATGTTTATTATTTTAATTCTAGAAATTACTGAAACACATAGCTGCTAAAATATTTAGAATTAGAAATGACTCAATTTCTAAATTCCTTTATTTCTTCATACAAAAAACTCAACATTCACCATTTTTAAAAGACTTTCATTTTTTACCTCATGAGGTTCTTATCAGCATTAAGCTTCCTCGAATGATTTCAAAGTGCTATGTAAGAATTAAGTAGACAAATTATAGACCAATAATACTGAACAGATACCTTGACGTATCTAAAGTACTTATATCCTGTGTTGTATTATGGTCCCCAGTGACATAAGATATAAAAAGTTATCTTTCAAAAGGAAACATCTCAATTGTTATTTTAATTTCAAGTTAGACCCTAAGGAATTTTTGATTAGAGCTCTGCTTCCATGAAGTAGTGAAAACTTTTTTGGGGGCCTGTTTCTTAGAAGCAGTTTAGCAAGCATTTCATAGAAATATGGAATACTGAATTAAATGTGACAGCACAGAAAATGAAAGCAGTAACCTAAAATCAGCTTACCGTATTTTAGTTCTACCACTGCAAAATAGGTAGCTCACAATGACACATTACCAAAATTCACAAAGATTATGGAACTTCCTCCATTTGTCAAATGTTTATATTTGTCCCTAAAGAATTTTTTATAGGGGATAAATGTCAGAATGTTCTACAGCTTTCTTCAGCTTCAAATATGGCAAAAGTCTTTCATTCCAGGTCTTACATTCAATGGAACTTTCAGATACTCTGGATTTTTTATGCAGCGATTAAAATTTCAACTAAGTTATCCTCTTCTAATGTAAAGATTTTAACATACAAGTGACTAAATGCATATGTAAATAACAACTCCTTTAAGTGAAAAGAGCAATGAAGTGTCTGAATATGCCTAACTTGCAACAAGGTCAAAGCTTAGACAGCAGGAAGAATGGGCACATAACGCACCGCTGTCTACCAAGCAGTTAGGGCAAAACAAACACTTCTCTCAACATCAAATAAAACAAAACCCATTAACTCCAGATCTCATTATCAGCAATACTGTTGTGACTTTGTGCTGAACATGGGGGGAGGGAGAAAATAAAACAGAAAATAAAAATGCAAATAAGCAGGTACTCAAGGAAACCACTCTTTACCAACTGCTTCAAAACTAGTGATCCCCTCACTAGCGCCACCCCAACTCACTACAGAATAAGACTTTGGGGACTCAAAATAGATTAATACATTACTATGAATCACAGTACCCCCGACTATGACAAAACCTATCTCGCCCTGGCTACCAATCATTTAAGTAGAATAATTTAACCTTTTTGAGGTTCTCCCTTTTTGAGAACCCGACTGTACATACAGAATACTATTTAACACCACTACAGCAGTTTTGCTTTGTTTATCCAAGGTAAACTAGTTCTCCATCAGTTTGTGGCCCTGATAAGTTTTCTGAAGGTGTAGGAAAGAAAAAAAATCAATGCTAGATATCCCTTGAGAAGATATGTTTAACAGTTACATATCACATCACCCTTGAAAGGAAGGTTTTTTCAGATGATTGACATGCCATGCTGGTCTATCTATACTCTGAACTCAAACACAAAACTCACCCAGTTAGAGAACCCACCTTAGCTCAGGTCCATAGTTCCTGGTAAAGAATGGAAGAGACAAGGTTCAGAAAGAACCAATATCCAGAATGTATTCTTATTTGTCTTGTAAATCCTCAGCTAAGTTTGCATAGGGAGGACCAAGGCCATTCTTAGGACAATAAAGAGGCAATCCAGGATGGGGCCGAAGAGAGCACAAGGCTACAAGTAGGGAATCGGTTCTCCTTCCACCACCATCACCGCAGTCCAAGTTGCCAACATCTTCTTTCGTTTTGATACTTCAACAGCCTCCTGGCTGGTTCCCCTAGATAAACTCTCCATTCTCTGCATCGCAGCCAGAGTGATCTTTTAAAAATGTAAATCTGATCATACCTTACCACTTACCAAGTTGTATGACCAAGAGCAAATTACTCAGGGAAAATTACTCAACCTCTCTATGCCTTAGTTTCCTCATCTGTAAAATAAGGAAGTAGGTTCCAGGGCTGTTATGAGGATAATGACCTAATATTTATAAAGAATTTGGAACAGTAAGTAACACAAGTAAGGACTAAATAAGTATCTGCTATTATTATGATTTTACCATCCACCCACTTACCTGCCTTAAAAACATCTCAATGGTTTTCCTTTGCTCTAAAGCTGAAGTTCAACCTCATTAATATGAACTATAAAAGCTCCACGTGATCTGACTCTACCACTCACTGGTCTCATCTCAAGTTGCTCTTCTCCTCATCACTCCCTAGCAACACAGGCCTTCTTGCAGCTCCTAAAAGGGGCCATCCTTCTGCCTACCTCAAGATCTTGGCATACGAGATGGCCCCCTGCCTCAGCTTTTCTCTCCCACGCTTCTCGTGGCTAATTCGCATCTCTTGGATCTCAGCTTAAGTGACGCTTCCTTAATGAACACTTCCCTGATCTCCCAGTCCCCCTGAGATACCCATGTTACCCTTATGGCATCCTTCGTAAGCACAGAAATACACAAATAACGATGATATTACACTGTGGTATCTGTTTAATGTCTGTCTCCTCCATTAGAATGTAAGTGCCGTGAAGTGAAGAACCTTTATCTGTCTTATTCACTACTTTATCCCACGTGCTTTGGCCAGCATCTGGCACAGAGAAGTATTCAATAAGTAGGTATTAAATGAAAAAAGAAGTCTTCCTTTCATTCATTCTCCCTCTCCTGTCACTTCTTTCTGGGATATAAGGAAGAGAAAACAGTAAGATATAATAGCATGAATTCCATGCTGTCTTCCCTCTCCCTGTCCTCTATTCTTAACACCTTTTCCTCCTCCCTCTTCCCTTCTATTGCCTTTTTTTTTTTTTTGAGACAGAGTCTCACTTTGTTGCCCAGGCTAGAGTGAGTGCCGTGGCATCAGCCTAGCTCACAGCAACCTCAAACTCCTGGGATCAAGTGATCCTACTGCCTCAGCCTCCCAAGTAGCTGGGACTACAGGCATGTGCCACCATGCCCGGCTAATTTTTTGTATATATATATATCTTAGTTAGCCAATTAATTTCTTTTTGTATTTATAGTAGAGACAGGGTCTCTCTCTTGCTCAGGCTGGTTTTGAACTCCTGACCTTGAGCAATCCGCCCGCCTCGGCCTCCCAGCGTGCTAGGATTACAGGCGTGAGCCACCACGCCCGGCCCCTTCTATTGCCTTTTGCAGCTGTCCTTTCATTCCTCTGTCTTCTGAGGTTTCCTCTCCCCTCTGTCTCCTTCCAGCTGGCCACCACACAAAGGGTCACTGTAAGACCTCACCCTTAACCACAAACTGCCTGTAATAAAAGGCACTGTTTATATTCAAACCAGAGCTGTGGCCAGAATGTGGTGGGCACTATAATTATCACAGGGAACAAAATTTCAGTATCTCCAAAGAAGGAGCATAAACAGTTATATCATCAGAGATGATTGTTTTTTATTGCTGCTACTTGACTACCACTTGGCCCACCTCCCAAACAACATGCCACATCACTATAAACACAGTCCCTATTTAGGACTGCAGAAAGAAGCAGGGTTCTATCACATATAAGAAAAAGCCAGGAATGTCTGAGTGAAAAGAGCAGAGCATCTGAATATTGAGAACCTGGTGTGAGACCAGCACCCTTGGCAACCCTGTTAGCTATGTGACCTGGAACAACATCATTTAAAATCTCTGAACTTCAGTTTCCTCACCTACTATACGGATATGATCATAACACCTACTTCATAAGGTTGTTAGGAATCAAATGATGTATTAAAGAACTTTGTAAATTATAAAATGCTCCTCATAAACATTTGATTTATTACTGAGGTCTAATATTTCAATTAATTCTCCTTTCAAGTCTCACTTATAACAGTCAATAAAAGTAACAGAAAATAATGTCTGAGCCTAAAATTATTATAAACCTTAACCCTCTTAGTGCGGCGGGCCGAAATACTGGCTTTTGCGTCTAGGGTGAAAAGTGCGGTGGGACGATATATCTTAACTATGTAGGAGCCGATATATCGGCCCGCCGCACTAGATGCAAAAGCCGATATTTCGGCCTGCCACACTAAGAGGATTAATGAGATATGTTTTTGTTTACCTCATGAAATCTTAACTTTATTATTAATTTTACCACTTTTATTTTGCATTTTGAACCTATATGTGCCTATTTCTTCTGGCATATCACTGTTTTCACTTTCTTTGAAACTAGTTTTATGCCTGATCTGAATTTTCAACCATATTTATGTTACTCTTCCATAATTTCCTAAAAAGGATTTTATCTAGCCCTGTTGGTTTAAACACATTTAAATTTAATCATATTTCCCTAACTAGATTATAACTAACCACTTATATTCCCCATAAGTTTTTGTTATTTAAATATTTGTAACTTTGATACATAAATTGCAAGAAAGGCTTTCTTTGTTGTTCTGATTCAAATAGCAATACTCCTACTCTGAACAAATAGTAGAAAGACTTTAGAGATCCACTCTAGTTCCAAAATATAAAGGAATGAACTAAATATCTTACATACATTAAGTTTTGCTAGGCACATTCCAGCTACTAATCAAAATTATTAGTCGAAGTTACAGTTGTGATAAAAGTTCACAAAATAAATTTTGAAATATAGCTTTAGATTCATAAAAACAGAAAACTTTATAAAAATTACAATGGGATTAATATTTTTATAATTTTTATGCTAGTGATTATTATACCTTTGGTCATCCCTCTCCATTCACTAGAAAGTCAATTTCAATATATAGAAATAAACTGGCATGCTTAATCTCCCAATAGGATAGATTTAGTATGACAGATATTAAGTTCCACTCACCAAAAATAGGTTCCTATCTACTTAAGATTTTTGAATCCCAAAAGATAATTTTAAAATTATGTAATTGTCATGTTTAATCATTATCTTTAAAACCTAAGTGACCACAATCTGCTAACTACCAACAAAGCTTTCAACAGTCTATGAGCAATAAATACAAAAATACTATTCTTTGGGTCCTATTAAAGAAACTGTTCAAAATTTTCTATATTAATATTCACTTCTAATCAAACACATACCCTATTGTTCTTGCTACATATTTTTAACCATTCAAACACTGCATTATTAAAAATAATATATTATCATTTTGAAATATTGGCTAATTCACCATTAATCTTATTTTAATCATGATCATATTGGGAATTCAGTAGTTTGATGCTTTACTTCCAGTTAAACCTCCTCTTAGCTTTTAAAAACACCACTGTTTGATTTACTTTTACATTCTCTCACATTAAAATGGAACACCTTCTAGCCTAGCTTAATAGATATTATCTTAATAGATTATATTACACTAATCTAAAAAATTGAAAAATTACCTTATAGCCTATTGTTTTCCGATAATAAAGAATTTCCTTTTCCAGGAGCTCAAATAAACGTGGTGGGAAAAATTGAAAATCTTGAACATTTGGCTGTTTTGGAGGCCGTGGAGCCTGTGAGGGGAAAATACATTACATATATATTTCTTTTTAGTACATGAAGTGAGCATGTATCTTTTACTATTTCTTTTATATAAAGAATATAAATACAATGGAATCCATATTTTTTTTTGAGACAGTCTTGTCACATTTGCCCAGGCAAGAATGTCATGGTGTCAGCCTAGCCCACAGCAACCTCAAACTCCTGGGCTCAAGCAATCATCCTGCCTCAGCCTCCCTAATAGCTAGGACTACAGGCAGGGACCACCACATCCTGCTAATTTTTTCTATTTTTAGTTGCCCAGCTAATTTTTTTTTTCTACTTTTAGTAGAGACAGGGTCTCACACTTGCTTAGGCTGGTCTGGAACTCCTGACCTCAAGTGATTCTCCCACCTTGGCCTCCTAGAGTGCTAGGATTATAGACATGAACCACCATGCCCACTCAGAATCCACTTATATAGGTGGGCCATAGCAAGTACTTTTGTTATATTTTAAGGACTATAATTTGGCAATAATATAAGTAAATGTGAATCACAGACCACATTACAAGAGAAATCTGTAGGACATAAAAACTGGCCTTGTACAGTTTTACCTTTGGAATCTTTGGCTCACTGACACGCAAAGCCTCTCTAAAGTAGGCATCCACTGCATAGTTTGCTTTGCGTTCTCGTTTAGGAGGTTCAATCCATTCCACCATACCAAGCTATACACAACAAACAAGAACAGGGGTTTAATAACTTCAAACTGTTCTATCAAAATCAAGTACATCAAGGCTGCAGAAGCATGAGAAAACCAAAACCATTAGAAAAAATCCAGACTCACTTCAGAAATCATAATTATACCTCTAAGGTTCCAAACCTTTTAGTGTACACAAAGTTTAGATGCAAAGATAGTTTCCTTCTTTTTAAAATATGTTTAAAAATTAGTTCTTCCTTAGTAACTGAGAAGAACCTGCAAACTCTGCTTAGTATTTTTTGTCAAATTAAATACATAAATAGCATTTAATACAGAAGGAAGAGTAACATTGATTCTGGTAACCGTGGTAAGAGAGTGAATTAGAAAATAGATGAGAGGGATGAATGAGGAATATCAACATGACAGGCATTTATCCCCTTCAAATCAAGAGAAATAGTCAAATGAGATCTTCTGGAAAGGTAGCTGTGGTATAGTCGGAAAAACTGGTGGAAACATAAAGACCTAGATTTGAATTCAGGTTCTGCTACTTCACCAGTTGTATAACTTTGGGTAAATTATTTTTTCCATCTGTAAAGTAAGAATAATAATACCTACCTTGAGGATTAAATGTGATCATACATGTGAAAGCATTAAGTAAACCACGGAGAGTTAAATATGAGATATATCAAACATCCAAAGTAGTATGAACAATGATTTGGTAGCATTACTGAATTTTACCTCATTATCAGCTAGAAAATACAATTTAATGGCAGACAAAACTGACAATGCAAAGTTGTGGAGTCTGAGGAATGGTTTGCTAATTCATATTTTTTTGTTGACTTCACAGTGCCTCACCTAGTGCCTTTACAGAAAATAGGCCATTAATGAACGATTAATGATCTCACTCTATTTGATCTTATCTAAAGGCTAGATTCCAACCTTGGCATCATATTTTAAGAGTAGATGATAAACTAAGATGATCAGGATGGTTAGAAATCTACGAATTCTCACAGTGTCTAGAGAAGACTAAATACAGACATAATGATGGCATTAACATAAGTAAAAGTCTACCAAACAGAAAAGAACACAGTTCTTTGTTGATCCATAAGATTAAAATCACTGTGGAAAGTTATAAGAAAGTAGATTGCTACTCAATATAATTTAACAACTATGCATTAAGTACCCACTGTATTATGTATAAGTCAGTGTCAGGGATATAAAGATGAATAAAATAATCTCTTTCATCAAGAAGCTTATAAAATAAGTCAAACAGTTTTCTGAGAACCAGAGAATATAAAACAATGAAATGAACTATCATAAGAGTGGTAAGCTTCTCAATATTACAGTGTTCAGTGCCTAGATATCTGTCCTAGATGCTAAAGATGGGATTTCTTAATTGTTAATATAAGAAAATTTATAGTAAATGACCTTTGAGGTTACTTCTAACTCTAATAGTCTATGAGATATAGATATTATAATGTGATATTTAAGCAAAATGAAAAATAACCATAGTAATGAAATAAATTTTGCTTTTTTGGGGGGGACATGGATCAATGTGAGGTGATAGTTATGAAAGAGATATTTTATAATTAATCAATATTTTATCTTTCTCAGTTGGAGTGAAAATAAATTAACAGTAGTTTAAATTAACTTTCTAAAAGTAAAGTAATTGGCCATTTAACCTATACTTGTTTGATGATCAAGGTATTCAAATTTGAAATAAGCATTAAAGGGCAATTCCTAAACTTTCAAAAAAAGAATAAATCATACTGAATTAATTTGTTTTAGACAAGAGTATATTAATATTAACTTATTCAAGTTAATTTATTCAGGATTTGTGTCAGCCATCATCATGACTTAATTTACCAGGTATGGTTATAAAGTAATGCAACTGGTTCAACAAATCATAAAATAAATCTTCCTTAATTATAATTCTAATGATTTATAAATAATATTCTTTAAGATTTTCAATTCTCTTCAAAGGATCAAAGGATAATTTAAACCTATTTAAAAACCTATCTAGAAAATACAAATAGAAATAAAATACATTCTCAGCTTAGAATATTCAGTAAAAATTCTAATTTGGGACATTATTATTATTACTTTTTTGGCTTAAACAACAGAAATTTATTTTCTCACAGTTCTGGAGGCTGGTGGGACATTACTATTACTATTACTGTCAGACATTCATTTATAAAAATACAAGTCATCATAATTATTAAAATTTCTCTACACCTGTGCATCATTTTGTTAGAATTAGAAGCACAAAGAAAACCAATCATATTAGAAATCAACAAGTATTTTAACAAGTCTAATTTTCCTCCAAAAATGTAGATAAGAAGCTCCACTGATATTTAGACTTCATTTTCTAGTATTTTTTCACTTCATAAAACACTCTTAAGTACCCATAATCCTGTAGGAATAATTATAAAATTAATATAATTTATATCACATAATGAAATCTAAAAAGCACATTAGAAAGGTAATTTCCACCCTGCGTAAAGAGGCTATCACCTCCATCTCACCAGGATAAAACATAAGCAGTCTGAGTTAAGATTATAAATACAACAACCAGACAGATATAAGAAACTAAAAGCTATTAATATCAGAAACAATGGCAGCAGCAAAGCATCATCAGCATACTAGCTGCAATGCAAACCAAAATGGCTCACCTCATTTTTCAGTAAAACCAATACCTAAGCTTTTTTAATTTTAATAAAATTCTCTTGTCAGTTCAAAAATATAACTGTTTATGGAACAATTTGAACAACAAAATAAATAATGATAGAATGAATTATACTCAAGAAAAGAAACATCTATGAGTCCATACTGATATAAATGACTGAATACATAAATAAATGAGGGAGAAGGGGCATTCCTTTCTTACAGAAAAATCCCAATTAACACATATAGATGGAATGAGAAATACAATAAATTACCATTAAAATACCACAATAATAACTATTGTAGGCAAGCCCTACCAATAGATGCTAAAGTCAGTGGGTAAAAGTTTTAGGAACATCTCTCCCCCAAGAGAGTTATCAATTACAAAGTGAAAAATGGGAACTTTACTGTGCAGAGACCCAGCAAATACCACTTCAATTAACTGATCAAGGTTAAAACCACCAGTAATCAGATACATCAACATCTTATATTCCCTGATATGCACTGAGAAGGATACATCATTCCTTCTGTGGTATTCTTGTCAAAAAACACATAATCTCAATCAAATCATGAGAAAATGTCACACAAACTCAAAGTTAAAGACAAACTATAAAATAACTGATGAGTATTCTTCAAAAGTGTGAAGGTCAAGAAAGGAAAGATTTAAAAACTGTCACAGACTAGAAGAGGCTTAGGACACACCACAACAAAAATGCAATGTGGATCAAGATAATGACAAGACAAGCCACAGACTGGGAAAAAATATTTGCAAAAGATACATTTGATAAAGGACCATTATCCAAAATATACAGAGACTCTTAGAACTCAACAAAATAAGAAAAGAAACAATGTGATTGAAAAATGGGCAAAAGAACTGAATAGACATTTCACCAAAGAAGAGACACAGATGGTAAATAAGCATATGAAAAGATGTTCAACAACATGTGTCATTAAAGAATCACAAATTAAAACAACAATGAGAAGCCACTACACACCTATTAAAATAGTGAAAATCCAAAACATTGACAACACCAAATGCTGGAAAGAATGTGAAGAAAAAGGAACTCTCATTCATTGCTTGTGGGAATGCAAAATAGTACAGCTGCTTTGGAAGACAGTTGGGCAGTTTAATAAAAAACTAAATATATTCTTATCATAGGATCCAGCAATCACATTACTTGGTATTTACCCAAAGGAATTGAAAACTTATGTCTATGAAAAACCTGCACATGAATGTTCCGAGCAGCTTTATTCATAACTGCCAAAACTTGGAAGCAACCAAGATGCCCTTCTGTGAGTGAATGGATAAATAAATTGTGGTACATCCAGACAATGGAATATGACTCAGTGCTAAAAAGAAATGAATATTACTAAGTAAAAGAAGCCAATCTGAAAGGGCTACATACAACTAACTATATGGCATTCTGGAAAAGGCAAAACTATGGAGACACTAAAAAGATCAATAGTGGCCAGGGGTTGGGGGAGGAATGAATGAATAGGTGGAGCACAGAGGACTTTTAGAGCAGTGAAACTACTCTGTATGATACTATTATACAATGGTAGATATATGTCATTATACATATGTCAAAACCCATAGAATATACTACACCAAATGAGAACCCTAATGTAATGATGGACTTTGGGTTATAATGACATGTCAACGTAGGTTCATTGAATGCAACAAACCATTCCACTGCAGCATGTTGATAGTACAGAAAACTGTGCATAAGGGTAGGGGGATATATATGGGAACTCTGTACCTTCCACTCAATTTTGCTGTGAACCTAAAAATAAAGTCTATTTTTATGGCTGAATAGTGTTCCATGTCTTTATATACCACATTTTCTTTAGCCATTCATCTGCTGATGGACATTTAGGTTGATTCTATATTTTGGCTGTTGTGAATAGTGGTGCAATAAACATGGGGGTGCAGATAGTATTTCAATATACTGATTTTAGCCAGGCGCAGTAGCACACACCTATAGTCCCAGCTACTTGGGAGGCTGAGACAGGAGGATCACTTGAATATAGAAATTTGAACATAGTAAGACCCCATCTCTTAATTAAAAACAAAACCCAAAAAATATATATACTGATTTCCTTTCCTTTGGATAAATACCCAGTAGTAGGATTGCTGGATACTGTAGTCTATTCATGCCCTTTGTCCATTTTTAAATCAAATTATTTAGGGTTTTTGTTGTTGAGTTCCTTGTATATTCTTCATGTTAATCCCTTATCGTATGAATAGCTTGCAAATATTTTCTCCCATTATGCAAGTTGTTTCTTCCCTCTCTTTGGCTGTTTCCTTTGCTGTGCTTTTTAGTTTGATATAGTCTCAATTGTCTGTTTTTGTTTTTGTTACCTGTGCTTTTGAAGTCTCACCCATAAAACTGTTGCCCAGATCAATGTCCTGAAGCATTTCCCTCATTTTCTTCATTATTATAGTCTGGGGTCTTTTTTTTTTTTTTTTTTCTTTTTGAGACAGAGTCTCGCTTTGTTGCCCAGGCTAGAGTAAGTGCCATGGCGTCAGCCTAGCTCACAGCAACCTCAAACTCCTGGGCTCAGGCGATCCTCCTGCCTCAGCCTCCTGAGTAGCTGGGACTACAGGCATGCGCCACCAGGCCCGGCTAATTTTTTCTTTATATATTAGTTGGCCAATTAATTTCTTTCTATTTATAGTAGAGACGGGGTCTTGCTCTTGCTCAGGCTGGTTTCGAACTCCTGACCTTGAGCAATCCGCCCGCCTCGGCCTCCCAGAGAGCTAGGATTACAGGCATGAGCCACCGCGCCCGGCCCTAGTCTGGGGTCTTATATTTAAGTCTTTAAGGGTGAATATAGTTAATAGTATTTTTTGCAGCATATTATGAGAGTACAAATGTTAAGGTTATGTGTATTGCCCTTGCCCCCCCCAAGACAGAGCTTCAAGCGTGTCCATCCCCCAGTTGGTGTGCATCACACTCATTATCTATGTATATACCCATCCCCTCCCCCACCACCTGCCCAACACCCAATAGATGTTATTCCTATATGTCCACTTAGGTGTTGATCAGTTAATACCAATTTGTTGGTGAGTACATGTGGTGCTTATTTTTCCATTCTTGGGATACTTCACTTAATTGGATGGGTTCCAGCTCCATCCAGGAAAATACAAGAGGTGCTATATCACTGTGGTTTCTGATAGCTGAATAGTACTCCATGGTATACATATACCACATTTTATTAGTCCACTCATGTATTGATGGGCACTGGGGTTGTTTCCACACCTTTGCAATGGTAAACTGTGCTGCTATAAACATTTGAGTGCAGGTATCTTTTTCAGAGTGACTTTTATTCTTTTGGGTAGATGCCCAGTAAAGGGATTGATGGATCAAATGGTAGATCCACTTGTATCACTTTAAGGTATCTTCATATTGCTTTCCACAGAGGTTGTACTAGTTTGTAGTCCCTCCAGCAATGTAGGAGTGTTCCTATCTCTCCACATCCACGCCAACATTCATTGTTTTGGAACTTGTTAAAGAAGGCCATTCTCACTGGACATGAGTGATATCTAACTGTGGTTTTGATTTGCATTTCCCTGATGATTAGAGATGTTGTGCATTTTTTTCAAGTTTTTGTTCATGTCCTTTGCCCACTTTTTGATAGGGTTGTTTGATTTTTCCTTGCTGATTTTCCTGAGTTTTAAATAGATTCTAGTTAGTTAATAGTAATTTACTGTATAATTTCACAAGCTAGAAGAAACGAGCTTGAATGTTCCCAATACGAACAAATGATATGCTAAAGGTAGATATGCTAAATTACCCTAATTCGAATTTTAACATGTTTGTATACATGTATTGAAGTATCACTCTGTATCCCATAAATATATACAATTACTATATGTCAACTAAAAATAAAAGACAAAAAATTATACTCTGGGAGGCCGAGGCGGGTGGATCGCTCAAGGTCAGGAGTTCAAAACCAGCCTGAGCAAGAGCAAAACCCTGTCTCTACTAAAAATAGAGAGAAATTAATTGGCCAACTAAAAATATATAGAAAAAATTAGCTGGGCAGGGTGACATATGCCTGTAGTCCCAGCTACTCAGGAGGCTAAAGCAGAAGGATTGCTTGAGCCCAGGAGTTTGAGGTTGCTGTGACCTAGGCTGATACCACAGCACTCCAGCCTGGGCAACACAGTGAGATTCTGTCTCAAAAAAAAAAAAAAAAAAAAATTAAAAAGGCTATTTTTTTAAAAATACATGTGGGATCCTGGATTCAATCCTCTAGAACAGGAAAAGGACACTGAGGGGGAAACAGGTGTTAATTTCCTGGGTTTGATATTTATACTAACATATAAGTTATTAGGGAAAGCTAAGTGAAGTATATATGGTAACCCTGTACTACTTTTGCAACCATTCTGTAAATCTAATTTCAAAATAAAACATTTTAAAATTACAGCCTTAATTTCAATTTAAACAAACAAGATAAAACCTCCATTTCTTCAACAGATGCTTGCTGTGCATGCAGTATATTACAAGGCAATATTTTATAAATGAGATCACATGTAACAAAAGTCCTTCTGACATTTAACTGACTAAATGTTACTAATAATATTATTCCTCAATATAGTTAATACTATGTACCAGGCATTGTTCTAATTACTTCATGAGCATTAACTCATGTCACTGCCAGAATCACTCTACAATATAACTACTATAATCTCCATTTGATAGGTGAAAAAACTGAGTACCCAGAGTCAATTAGTAAAGAATTCAGATTTCAGCTCCCAAGTTCAGGGACTCAGCTACAATCCTATACTGTTCTTCAATAATAAAGTAGTAGTAGTAGCAACAGCATAAATGATAATGATGATGATGATGGTAATAATAATAAACCAGCAAAATATGTGAAAAATATACCTTGCATGAGATCTTTTGACCTACATCAAATTTCACTCTATAGCAGAGTATTGTAATAGATAAGTGCCAGTGTTATTAATATTGTATAATTATTATGGGGAGAAATGCTAATGTGAGTGTCTAATGGTTGAGGGTAAAAAGTTACCTTCTGTTTTTCTCTATAATCTTCTCCTTCAAACTTGTATAAACTTTGTTCAGTGTCCATTCTAAAATTTCTAAGAGAAGACTCTCCCATTTTCTGTAAGCGTTCATTCATCTCTGCAGTCTAAAGTTGAATACATCAAAATGAGAAAATTATCACTTAATTGTTAAAAAACGGTGAATTCTCTACCTTTTTAAAAAGTCAAGTTTTGACATGAGATATCCAGTCTATTTATAAGGTATGAGTGCAATTCTAACATCAAACTTGAATGTAAATTTAACTTACCCCAAGTATTTTAAATACTTAAATGGTGTTTCCCAAGTATTCTCAGGCTTTAAAATTGTTTTATCATTGAAAATATAGCCACATTATAATTTCTATTGTATAATTTTAATTGAATAGCTGGTGCTAAAATAAAGGTAATGTTGGGCTAGAGCAATACATTTTGCATACTGATATGAAATATATTATCACAAGATTGTTCAAAATATAGGATATGACCTCAAAAACAAAAATCTTCTGAAAAGCATATTCAACCATTTTACTGAATATTATAGTAAATATGGTAAAAATACACGATGGAGATGGAATCAGCAAAATCCACACTTTGAGCAACTCAAAAGGCAAACAACCCAGTTTCTTTACCAAATAAATGACAAGGAAAAAAATACATAAATGTGAGGGGAACCTATAGATTTAAAAAGATAAGATGACATATCAACCAATGGCAATGTGCAGACTTTATGTGCATTCTATTTTTAAAAAACAAAAACTTTTTTAAAAAGTATAACTATAAAACAACTAGGAATTTGAATACTACTTGGATATTTGATGTTATTAAAGAATTATTGGGTTTTTTCTAGGTGGGACAATGCTATAATGATTATGTTTTTAAAAAGAGTCCTTATATTTTAGAAATATATAGTGAAATACAGCTGAAACGATATGTCTGAAATTTGCTTCAAAATAATCTATAAAGGCTGAAATGAATTGGGGATATGAATGGGACAGGACTGGTTGATGGTTGTTAAAAAATGAGTGATGATTGCATAGAAGCTTATTATACTATTCTGTCTACTTTTGCTTATGTTTGAAATTATCCATAATTTATGAAAAAGGTGAATTAAACACAAAATATTCTGAAACAATTTATTATGCTTTAACAATTAATGCTTTAGTATTTCATGAAATGTTTACAAAAGATTTTCAATTACCACAATGTATCAGACAATTCCTAATCCAATGCAAAAAAAAAGATTATAAAAAATGCAGTCTTTATACATGTGTTGAAACACAAAATTTACTAGACTTTTAAGTACAGTATTTTCAATAAGCATGAGATATAAGGTCACTCAATTTTAAAGTCTGGTTCTTGGTCTTTCTCACCAAAAAATATTTTTAAACCCCTAATCCATCGATAGAAATAGATCCACAAGTTGTTAGAGAAAGTATGAGTTATTTGAAACATCTAGTTCAATGCAATGCAAATATAATACATATGCTGAAGTATGTTGATTTTAAAGCAATCTATTATGAAAACAAAATACCACTCTACTAACCTTCTTTTCCCCTCTTTCCAAAACAGTTGTAATGTCTTCATCTGTCAGCTCACTTTCTTTAGAAGCAAAAACATGTGTGGCTCCATGCCGTATCATTTGTAACATTTCCTCTTTTGCCAGCTTGTTAGACTGTTGGTCAATGAGTCTTCCTAATAATAAAAAATTGTATATATTCAATCAATTATGTTCCAAAGAACAGCAAATAGTTCTAATCAGAACAGCAAATAGTTCTAATCAGACACTACCACAGTTAACCATGCATAAAGCTCTATAAGAACAAAAAATTAGTGAGCATTAAAGTTATTTATTTAATGAATAACCCTACAAGTTTTTATTCTACCATACTTTCTATTTCGGTGTCAAGTTCCTTATGTAAAATTCAGTTAAAACTTGGAAGGACAGAAACATTTGTTTTTTTTCATGTTCAAACTATATTTTTCAGATCAAACTTCTCTATATGGAAAGGCACCCTCTAATACATGTTCTAAAAAATTAAAAACTAGACATTTTATCTGCTAAATAATACCAGATATGTCAAAAGGCATGCTATTGGCATTCAACTATAAGCTAGTGAAATTCAACTATTCCATAGACTGAAAGCAAGGGTTTTACTTAGGAATATTTCTTTTTTTTTTTTTTTGGAACATTTCAATTAGCATTTTAAAATTATATTTTTACTTAATACATAATAATTATACATATTTATGGGATAGAGAGTTATGTTTCAATTTTTTCCTCTAAGTTTTCAAATTTTGGTCAATCTCTATTAAAAGTAACCTCCTTTGCAGAAAACTGCATTTGCATTTGCAAAAATGACCTAATTAAGTTTACATGTACAAATACCTTGTTGTATAACAATTGAATCAAGTCTCAATTTTATCTCAGCTCTCTCTACAATCCTTTCTTCAACAGTGTTGTCAGTGATGAGACGGAATACACGTACTGGCTTCTTCTGACCAATACGATGTGCTCGATCCTAGTAAAAAGAGTCCTAATATAAGATATTGGATATTCTGGATAAACTTGAGAGTACAGCCATCACATGCTGTGAAATTCTGAAAATAAAATTAGTTCTTTATCTCTCTAGATCTGCCTCTTTTGAAAGGAGGATGATGAATATTAAAAATACCTAAAGACCACTGGGAACAAAAATCTGTAAATATTATATCATTAATGAATGGGAAACTTCCAAAAGGACAAATGCCAAAGCCCCTTTAAGATGAGGACAAGAGGCAGCTGAAAGTTTCTGGATTGAGTTACTAAGTAACTTTAAACCACTAAATACAAACATCTTCTAAACTAGCAAGGAGTTTTATACCTAGTTAGCAAGGGTTGTTATGGTAGCAAAAGTCTGCTTTATCTCATCATCAAGCAGTTCTCTCTGCTTACTGAGGCAATTCAGGGATATGTAGTAAAGGGTCATAAAAATTAATGGGGTATTAATATCCTTACTACACAATGCTCTAGAATTGGTCCTATGGTTTATACCGTGTTGCCCCAAAAATAAGACAGGGTCTTATATTTATTTTTCCTCAAGAAGACACCCTAGGGCTTATTTTCAGGGGATGTGTTATTTTCCCCTCAAAGCCTCAGCTTACAGCACGCACAGGATGGCTGGGACCTGACAGGGGGAGCCAACCTTGTTGGTGAGGCTGCCCACACCTTTCCGGTCACCTCTGGGATAGTAGCTGTCACGATGGGGCAGATGAGAAGGGCTGCTCATCTTCTTTACCGCTCAGTGATGAAATGCATGGGTTGTACAGATACGCTGTGTAGCCACGCCCATCACTAGGTCTTATTTTCCGGGCAGGGCTTCTATTGCTCAAATGCTTAGAAATCCTGCTAGGGCTTATTTTATGGGTAGGTCTTATTTTTGGGAAAACACGGTAGTTGGTAAAGGTGACAGGTGGCAACTTCTGGCAATATAAAAACATCTAGGGAGTGTATTTTAAAAACACAAAAGCTGCTAGAGCAAATAGGTAAAGGGAGGAGAGTAGCAGAGAGAAAAAAAATCAAAGAAACAAGATTCAAAGCAGCCCTTGTACTAAATATAAAAACACTAGAGCCTAGTAACAAAGTTTCAACACAGCACATTAAAAGAGAATGCAATACCCTATACATATTTAAAATTTTAAACCCAAACCAACAAATCCTGAAAGATCAGCTCTACTCTAACACTTTTGAGGAAATAAAGTGCTATCACCATTAGGTTATCCAGTTCACTAACACTGTAACTTCCGGGGGCTTACTGCTACTTAGTCACATCAAACAGGTAGTTCAACACCATGCTAACGTAGTAATAATTATGCCACAGCATACTGATTTTAAAATGTCCCAATGATCAACCTTTTTCAAGTCTCTATTATAAAAGGGAGGACTTCTAAGTAATACCTCATTGGCAGATGACTTTTCATTGTTTCCAAAAAGACAGTCAATTATGCCATAACTTCTTGTGATTTTGAATATGTGGAGTTATTTTGCATCTTTTTACTTCTGAAATTATATTTCTTTATTTGAAAATGTGAGTCACATTTGATAGAAGCTATAGCTCTAGTTCAATAAATGATGCCAAAATGTCAAAGGAGTTTAGTGTCATGATGAAAGGTAAGAGGAAAAGCTCCCTGAAAAAAAATATTTTTAAAGTATAGAATAGTCCTTAAGCAGCAAATGACTTCCTGGAATATATTCCCTTCTTACCTTTTTATCTTCTCTCCCCAATCATTTTACTATAAAAGTTAAAATCCTACCTCTCCCAATTTCATTAATAATAGAGATTAATTTTATAACCCTTTTCATTAAAACAAATGTATGTGTCCTCTTCAATTTTCAGGAATGGGAAAAAAACTGACATTTGTGTTTCATGGTAAAAGCCAAAATTGACATAAATATGTTATAGTTGGATCTGAGGTATGTTTATTTGTTTTCATTTCTTTTGTTTGTTTTACAATTACAACAGCAACTTTGTTTTCCAGGATAATCTACTCTAACTTCTACAAAACCTCCCCCAAAGTTGTTAACCCTTTTATTGTAAATTACCTTTGTGCTATATAAATAGTATTCTGCGCTATGATAAATTTCTGACATCATGAAAGATTACTAACCATAGCTTGTAGGTCAACCTGTGGATTCCAGTCTGAATCATATAGTATAACCACATCAGCACTTGCCAAGTTAATTCCGAGACCTCCAGCCCTGGTACTCAGCATAAAGATGAACTTGCTACTATTGGGAGCATTAAAAGCCTCTATTGCTTCCTTTATTTTTGTAATTGCCAAAGGGATAGAAAAAAAAGAAATAAATATCAAATTATATCACCAGAGTCCTTAAGAAACAAATTTTAACATGCATACAGAAAATCTTTCTACATTTTACAATATCTTTATAAATATATTTTATATTCTTCTATCTTTAAAAACATTTAATCATATATCTATATACTGTACTGTGTGAATTGCTATAAAAAGTATATTACATAAATGAAGTTCCTAATCTTTAAAAGTTTACATCAATAGGCAAACTTAGAACAATCACATAATTAAATTTAACTAAACAATAATTCATTTATATTATTTTAAAACAATAGTGAAAATGTTTTAATGGAGAGCTGAAATGTACCTGGGGGTAAAATATCAGAAATCTCAACTTTATTTCCATTAGCTTATAAAGGATTAATAAGGAAGGTATGATTAGGTATGGTTTAGAAGATGAACCAAAAGAGAAAAAGTTTAGAAATGAGAATAAGAGCAACAGATAAAAGAGATGGTAAGATTTTTATCAGTATGGTAACAAGGGACAAACAGGTAAGTAATGAGGAAAACAAGATAATCTGGAGATATTTAGTAAAGAATCATAAAAAATTAATATTGATATGCTTACTATATAAAGGTCTCAAATAAATTAATTAGAAAAACACTAAGACTTCAACAGAAAAATGAACAGACAATTCACAGAACAAACACAAATGGCTAAAAAACACAGTAATAATGTTCAGTCTCACTAGTAATCAAATAAATGCAAACTGAAACAACATAATACCATTTTTTGAAGATAAAAAAAATGATAATACTCAATGTTGACGAGGGGGTGGTGAGACGGGCACTCTCATACACTGCTGCTGGGAATGTAAATTGGTACAAACTTTCTGGAAAGCAATTTGGCAATATGCATCAAGAGCCTTAAAAATGTTCATACCCTTTGACCCAGTAATTCCACTTCTAGGAATTTATCCTAAGGAAATAATCAGAGATGTGTATAAAGATTTATGTATAAGGACTTTCACTGTAGCATTATTTATAATAGTGAAAAATTGGAAACAGCCTAAATGATCAACAATAGGGGGATAATTTATAATATATAAATAATTATATAATCCATAGGATGAAATATTACTTTAACATTATGTTTACAATGATCTTTTAATGGACATAGAAAAGTACAATATGTTGAATAAAAAGTATCAGGATACTGAACTTCATATAAAGCATATATAGTATGATATCAATTACTTATACATGTTATATATACATCAAAAGATTGGCCAGAAATGCTTTTATTTTCCAAATATCCAAATTTCTTTATTCTATTTCAGCAACCACATATTATTTGTATAATCACAAAATACAGGTAAGGTTTTTTTTTTAATAAATAGAATGGCATGGTCAAAGTTATAGGCAGAGAAGGTGACTCCCACTGCCACAGTCAGCACAGCAGGTAAAGGAGGCAGTATAGAAAGCAGCGTGGTGTAGTGAGAGGCACCTTAGTGTAGAGGAAAAAGCAAAAACCTGGGCATGAATCACAACTTTACCATTTATTGCATCTGGGATTCTGGGCAAGCATTTAACCTCTCTGAGACACAGTTTCAAATGGAGAAAATTATACCAATACTTTACCGGGCTGCTGGGAGAATTCAATTGGAACTTTAAGATGCCTAGTTTATAGTAGTTGCTTGACAAATGTTAGTTCTTTTCCCTCTAAAAGTGAGGAGGCCAGTTAAGTAGAGGTTACAGGAACTGAGTCAGAGGATGACCAGAGACTTTGTTAGCTGAATCTAGCTGTAGTAATAGAGAAGGGGCAAATCTGAGAGCTACTGAGAAAGAATTATTTATTGACAGCTGGCACACAATCAGAGTAAGATACCAAATGTGGTCTTCCTCTTCTTATTGGGAAAATGGATGAAATGATGGTGTGGACAACAATGTCATGGGAAAGCAGGGAATTTCCAAGAAAAAAATGAATAGTTCTAACTTTGCTATATTGAAAGTCAACAGATGTAATTCAGAGTCTCTGAAGGGAGAACATTATTTTGAATTTTTAAAAAACCAGAACAATTTGGACATATATAGGTAATGAGCAGAGAGATCAGTCAGAAATGCAAATTGGCTACGTGAGATCAGAAAGCACTTACTATTCTGCCTTGGTATGTGCTTTTCATTCTAGGAAGGATCATCTTGAATGGCACCATAGGGCCTGTGCTTAGTGTGGATTCAGAGAAACCAGTTCTCAGAGTAAGTCACAGCAAGTAAAGCTTCAAGTTACCATCTCAGATTTAAAAAAAAAAAAAAAACAACTATAGGGCAGGGAAAAGCGTAAGCCTTGAAACATCCCCATATGCCTAAATGTTATAACAACTGTTTCCCTATAGGGTAGCAGTAAAACCCTTAATATGAAAATGGCCTGTGTGCTTGCTGCAAACACTATCCTATGCTATAGCCAGCCTTCAATGAGGAGGCCCATCCCCTTGTGCCTAGTACAGTGTTGAACACATACTAGGCATTTAATAAATGCTTGAATTAAAAATAAAAAAAATAAAAAAGGACGCCCACAAGGGACAGAGTGCCCAGTGCAGCTATGGAAGAAGAGGGAAGCATGCTAAGAGTCTTTATAGGCTGAGATGGGGCCTTAAAGGTAAAAAGTAAAAAGGCCTATGTGCAATTTCATGACATGTGCTGTGTACTGCACTATTCAGTTTAAACCTGTATTCATATCTATTATATCCACTGATCCTCACAACAATGTTGTCAGAAAAAGAAGCCCAGATGTCAATTGTATTAAACTTATAATACAATTAAAGACACTGAGGCTCAGAGAATTAAATGGCTTGCACATGCTACAAAGTGGTAAAGTTGGTGCTAAAATTCAGGTGTTCTGAAACTAAGTTCAGAGCATTTTTGACTATACCATAAAATCATAATCTTTGCCCAGAATATGAGTACAGCACGTCCTTGAATTAACGTCGTTTTGCTATAAAGCTGATGAGAAAAAAATCAGTTCCCAGCCAGGGCCACTATCTGTGTGGTTTACATGTTCTCCCCATATCTGCGTGGGTTTTCTCCTGGTACTCTGGTTTCCTCCATCCCAAAGTTGTACCCATTAGGTGAACTGGTGTGTCTACACAGTCCCAGTGTGAGTGAGTGTGGGTGTATATATGAGTCCACCCCTTGATGGATGGTGGCCTGTCTAGGGTCAGTTCCCACCCGGAGCCCTGAGCTGCCAGGAGAGGCTGAGGCCACTGTGACCATGAACTGGAATAAGTGGGTAAATAATTATCTTGTTGTTATTAATCTTTCTTAAATCTATATATAGCTCACATTTATTTCAATGTTTAATATTAGAAGTGTTTTGATCCTTATTTAGAAGTCTGGTGATGTTTTGTGACCAGACATATGCCATAGGAATTTAACTTGTTTATATCAATTATCCTACAGTAAAACTGGTTTCACCATACGTTGTTTCGCTTAAAGTTGCAGTTTCCAAGAATTCATCAACAACGTTAACTGAGGACTTACTGTATAGACTTAAAACAGAAGCCAAAGAGAGCCCTGGAGGATCACAGAAAATAGAAAATAAATTATCAAAGCCTTCCCCAAAAAAAGTGCTTTAAGGGGTTTAAAACACATGTGACCCATGACATTTGTGAGAGATAATATAAACACCTATAAGAATTTCCAAATTTAAGATACTAGAAAATAGGTAGACTTACTAAGTAACTCATTTCTGCACACCAACCTTTTAGCATCCCAAGATCCAAATTCATGATAAGCACCTATACCTATGTTGTCACATTTAAGTTTTATAAAAGCTCTATGAGGCCAAAATTATTCCTTTTACAAATTACTGTTCCATGGGTCTTTAAAGTTGTTTATAAACTGGCAAAATCTCAACCATTAAACTCCACAAATGGCAAGGGTCTGCTTTAAGCAGCAAAGCAAAAAAGAAAATGATATAAAATTAGAGGCCAGCCAGTAAGCTGAGCAACAGTTAGTAATCAAAGATCAGAGACAGCAGTGGTTAGAGGAGATAAGGATGGAATGGTATAGTGTCCTTTAGATAAGTGAGAATGTCTTTGAAGACCTTGGAAAGGATGATTTGTAAAGAGTCAGTGGAATGGAAACCAAATTGAAGATCAAAGAGAGAGAGAGATAACAGTGACAAAGTCAATGCTCCTAGCTAAAGAAAATGCGAAAGTTCAACAAAACTACCTAATGGTGAAAAACATTGCTTAAACTGAACTCTGATTTTTGAAGTTTTGTTTTATTGTCTCTTCCTTACCTCTCTTTCTTCGTGTGGGGTTTGTCCATCGAGTCGACAATACTCATAACCACGCCACATGCAATAATCCTCTAAAATGTCCAGCAAGCGAGTCATTTGACTGAAAATGAGAACCCTTGAACCTAAAACATTTCAACAAAAAAGTTATATAACTTGTGTACAACTAACTTAAAAGTTACAAGAATAAAATTAAACATTATATGCAATATAAATATACAGTACATCAACACTCCACCACACACATACAAACACACAGATACTCACACACCCCTTCAAGGGATGCTATGTAAAATTATGCATTTGTTGAGTTACATGTTTTTAAGGTCTTTAAAATCCTACATACATACTGAAATGATTTAACATCTACCTTTACTTTGTCCTAAGGATGAGTGATGGGTCCAAAGGGCTCTCTCACTGGACTAATGCAATAGCTCTCCAAACTAGTCTCCTATTTCTAGTCTCTTGTCCTCAGTAGACTCCCCATACTGCTTCCAAAGTTCTCTTCCTAACATACAAGAGTGACATTCTCTGTCACTCTCCACACTCAAATATCCTATGACCCTCCCTCTACCTTCAAGATAAAAGTCCCGACTCCTTAAAGCATGGTTTAAAAGACCTTTTCACAATTTGGTCCATCCATCTTCCCAGATTCATCAACTGCCACTCTACCCCAAATACCATAAGCTCCTCCCATTCCCTTTTTTCACACTTCTGTTTCATTGCCCTCCTTTTTCCCATAGTTCACTCCTATACATTCTTCAGTGCTCACCTCAAATGTCATCTCTGTGAAGACTCTCCCAACTCCCAGTTTCTCAACATATCATAGCACTTATCACAATGAACTGCAACTATTCCTCCTCACTACACTGTGAGCTTCTCCAAGGCAAAGACTGTTGTCTTATTCATCTTTGTACACCCAGCCCGTAGGATAATTCCTGGCAAATAGTAAGTACTCAACAATGTCTGCTGAACAAGTGAATGAATGAATATGGAAAATTTTATTCATATACATGTCATTAATATGAATTTATTCCATGCTAATTTTAAAAATTTATTACTCACCCTGTTCTTTGAGTTTGGCCAACAGTTTATCCAGAACTACCATTTTACCACTGTTGCTGACAACATGCTCATCAGTGGTGTAAGGTGGACCAGGCTCAGCACCATCAAACAGATACGGATGATTGCAACACTTTCGAAGCTGCATCAGAATGTTTAAGAGTCGCATCTTGTCCATCTTGCCAGCAGAGTTTAAAACGTCAATATCTTTCATCAGGATTTTTGTATACCTAAAATTTTAAACTATAATTAATCATCAATTATTAGAAAGGTTAATGTCAAGAAGAAATGTTTCTTTGGCCATCAGATTACATTCCTGTTTAAAGATAAACAACAAGATTTGATTTGAAACTAAATGTGATCAGCAAAACCAGCAAACTAATGAAGACGGGAACATTGTAACTTGTATGTTGCTTATAGACCTGTTTCCTCCTGGTTATCTATTATTAGAAATTGCCACAAGCTGATAATTATTTAGAGACTTATCTCTGATAGTTATTCAGTAAGTACAAAATTTGCTGAAAGTTGACAGCCAACTTTTACTTGTTAGAGTTAAAAACAAAATCAATTTTTTCCTTTTCTTTCTTATTTTTAGAGACAGGCTCTAACTCTGTCACCCAGGCAGCACAGTGGCGTGATCATAGTTCACTGTAACCTCAAACTCCTAGGTTCAAGTGATGCGCCTGCTTTAGCCTCCCCAGTAGCTAGGACTACAGGTATGTGCCACCTTGCCTGGCTAAATTTTTTATTTTTATTTTATTTATTTATTATTTTAGAGAACAAGTCTCACTATGTTGCCCAGGCTGGTCTCAAACACCTGGCCTCAGCAATATTCCCACCTTGGCCTCCCAAAGCACTGGGATTACATGTGTTCCATATAATAATTGCCAACTTTTACTAAATGCAAGTACCAGGTATCATGTCAAGGGCTTTATATGAATCATGCACCAAATCTTCACAATTATTCTGAGGTACATACTAGTATCATACCCATTTTAAACATGAAAATTCAGGCAGCTAGAAGAAGTTAAACAACTTAGGGTCACAGCAAGGGACAAAGCCAAGGTTTGATCTTGTGTCTGAGTCCAAAGAATATACTTTTTTTTTTTCTTTTTGAGACAAAGTCTCACTCTGTTGCCAGGGCTAAAGTGCCGTGGCATCAGCCTAGCTCACAGCAATCTCAAACTCCTGGGCTCAAGCAATCCTCCTGTCTCAGCCTCCTAAGTAGCTGGGACTACAGGTATGCGCCACCATGCCCTGCTAATTTTTTTCTATATATTTTTAGTTGGCCAATTAATTTATTCCTATTTTTAGGAGAAATGGGTCTCACTCTTGCTCAGGCTGGTGTCGAACTCCTGAGCTCAAACAATCCTCCTGCCTCGGCCTCCCAGAGTGCTAGGATTATAGGTGTGAGCCACCGCGCCCGGCCCGAAGAATATACTGTTAACCTCTACCCTATACTGGCTTGTATACTAGAGAAATCATTATATATTTTATACATGATCTAATTTTACTTATATAAGTAACATTTTGCTTCTTTTAGCAGCATTACTACATTCTTAATATGTCCTATTTATGTTTCCTGTGACTCCCTTGTCAATTTCCTGCTTTGCTTATATTTATCAAATGATTCCAGCTTCTATTTTTGTAATATCCAAAATTCCGGATGTTTTCATCATCACTATTATGATTATTACTATGCTCACTGATAGAAAAAGCAAGAATAACTAACCATTGTGCCAGTGACATCATCCCCTTTAATCTCAACATCATCGTCATAAGCTAAATATTACTGTTCCCATTTTACAGAAGGGAAACTTAGGTTATGTAACTTACCCAACCTAAATAGCTACTAAGAGGCAATGTGTGGGATTCAAATACAGATCTCTAACTCCACAGCCTATGCTCTTTCCCAAAGATTAAATAAAATACATATAAATTTTCTCTTTAAATATTTGAATTACTTTACTTGCCAATGAAATATAAAATGTAATTTTGAACTAAAGGCATAACTGAACAACTACAAAGGCATAACTGAACAACTACAAAACTAATTTTTAGCAAATTCTGATACACAAATTTTAATTAAAAAATAGCTCACCATTCTCGTTGCATCTTACTCAGTCCCAAGTAAATCTTTATTTCCTTTTTAGGAGGCAGACTCTTCTCTACATCAGTTTTTATACGACGTAACAAAAATGGTTTTAAAACCTAAAAAGTGATAGTTTTTATAAAAGTTTATAAAACATTTAATATTATCAACTATATATATATATATATATATATATATATATATATATATATATACACACACACACACACATACATACATACATATTTTTTTTGAGAGAGAGAGAGTCTCACTCTCTTTCCCGGGGCTAGAGTGCTGTGGTGTCAGCCTAGCGCACAGCAACCTCAAACTCCTGGGTTCAAGTGATCCTCCTGCCTCAGCTTCCTATGTAGCTGGGACTACAGGCACACGCCACCGTGCCCAGCTAATTTTTCTATTTTTAGTTGTTTGGCTAATTTCTTTTCTATTTGTAGTAGAGACAGGGTCTCGCTCTTGTTCAGGCTGGTCTCGAACTCCTAAGCTCAAGCAATCCTCCTGCCTCGGCCTCCCAAAGTGCTAGGATTACAGGTGTGAGCCACCATGTCCGGCCTCATATTTTATTAACAACACTCTAACGTGAAATTTATTTCTCACTGCATAATCTGACAAACACTACCAATACCAATTGCTAACTTTCTTGGTAAAGAACCACCAAGTAATGGCCCATTAAAAAAATCAGAATAGGGGACCTAAAGTAGACATTCATGATTTGATGGCACAAAAGACATTAGAAATTAAGACACAAAGATTATTGACTACTGAATGAGTGCAAAGAGCCCCTTTTTAAAAAGCTGCTATAATACAAGAAGATTTTTAAATCCGAGAGGAAATCTGAAGTCAGAGTATCAAGCAAATAGTCTCCAAAAATGAAATACAAATGCAGACCATTTCAAAATATGGTTATGTATTTTGATGGGGATATGTTCTGAGAAATGCATCATTGGGTGACTTTGTCATTGTGCATACATCATAAAGTGTACTTACACAAATCTAAATGGTATATATATATTTTTATTTGTGCATGTATATATACATATATATATATATATATATATATATATATATATATGGAAAATCAAATATCCCAGCATCATTTCCTACTTGATCTGCAATGCCAATATCAAGTGCCATATATCTGGTTTCTATATATGCTCCACTACATCTTCAGGGACTATGGTCATACATGCAGACTGTCATTGACCAAAATGTCATTATGCAGGGTATGACTGTAGTTAAATACATGAGTGAGGAGAAAACAGTTCCATGTGAAGGAAGATATAGATGAATAGAGATAAAGATAAAATAACCAATGTATACATGAAAGACAGATTCTATCACAAGAAAGTAACAGTGCTACAATCTATATAGTACCTACCTATAATGTGCCAGACACTGCACTATGAACTTTACACATAGTATTTAATACTTACAATAAATCTGACAGAAATGTGATTATTTCAATTTTTATAAGTTCACCAAAGTGAACTTACTAGCAAAGTCACTTTGCTAGTAAGTGGTAGATGTGGACTTTAAACCCAGATCAGGCTTATTCTAAAAATCAGCTCAGTTCCTGATTAGCTGTCATGAGCGTGGGCAAATTCTTCATTTTTCCAAGCCTGTTTCCTCATCTGTTCATCCAAAAATATTTATGTTATGTGTACATGCCAAACATTTTTAAATGGGGATAGTAACTATTTCTAAGACTGCTGTGGAAATTTGTAGTAGTACATTTGCAGAGCTTAAGTGCAGTAGACACTCAATAAGCGGTAGCTATTATGAGTAGATATCTATGGGAGGTAAAGAAAAGGGAAGAGTAAAAGATGACTTCGGGTTTCTGGTTTGAGTCTCTTAAACTTGTTTAAGATATATTCTTAAGAGTTTCAAGTGCCAGTGAGACATTTAGGCAGAAAGTCTTAGAGGGCAGTGATATGTGAAAGTATAGAAGCTTAGGAGAGATAAGGAAAGGTAACTTTGGGAGTCCTCAGTATATATAGGTGGTACGTGAAACCATGGGAATGGATCCCCAGGGAGAGCATGTATGAAAGTCAAAGACGAAGCCCTATAAAATGCTAAAGTTTAATGGACAGAAAGAGAAAAAAAATCCCATAAAGGGGACTAAGAGTGGCCAAGGATGTAAAAGCAAATCCAGGAGAGAATGGTATCCTAGAAACCAAACAGGAAAGAGTTTCCAGCAGGAGAAGTGGTTAGTACTGTTAAATAGTACAGAGAAGCCAAGATACTGACAAAAACATGTAACCTGAATTCAGCAACTGGAAAGTCATTGAAGATCTTAAAAAGTTTCAGTTGTATGGACAGAAGCCAGTGCCAAGTGAGTTCAAGAATGACTAGGAGCCGGGCGCCGTAGCTCACGCCTGTAATCCTAGCACTCTGGGAGGCCAAGGTGGGCGGATTGCTCGAGGTCAGGAGTTCGAAACCAGCCTGAGCAAGAGCGAGACCCTGTCTCTACTATAAATGGAAGGAAATTAATTGGCCAACTAATATATATACAAAAAATTAGCCAGGCATGGTGGCACATGCCTGTAGTCCCAGCTACTTGGGAGGCTGAGGCAGTAGGATTGCTTGAGCCCAGGAGTTTGAGGTTGCTGTGAGCTAGGCTGACGCCAGGGCACTCACTCTGGCCTGGGCAACAAAGCGAGACTCTGTCTCAAAAAAAAAAAAAAAAAAGAAAGAAAGAAAAAAAAAAGAATGACTAGGAGATTAGGTAGTAGTGATGGAGAGGATCAAATACTCTTTCAGGAAGTTTAGCTATCAATGGAAGAAAACAGAATCACAGCTAGAGAGGGACTGTGTTGAGGGAACCCTGTTTTGTGTAAGTGTGAGAGTGGGTGCATACAGCTTCGGGTTTGGATTTAATAAGAGATACCTGAACATGTTTATATGTTGAGGGAAAAGAGCCAATATGGAGGGAGAGGTAGAAAATGTAGACAATTAAAAGGATATATCATGGGGGAAAGTACATAAGAAAATAGGAAAAGATGAGATCCAGGGTTCACCTGGAAGAATTAGCCATTGACCAGAGAAAGGACACCTCTTCCACTCAGACAGAAGGTAAATAACACAAATGCAAATATCACTGGAAGACAGACATCCTTGAAAGAATTCCTACCTAATGACTTCTATTTTCTCTTTGAGAAAGAAATGATGTTACCTGCTGAGGGAGAAGGAGGGCAGGAGATATCTGGGATGGAAGTCTTGGGGAGATTGGGGAAAGTCTAAAATAGCTGTTAACAGGAAATGGGAGAGAGGCTAGTAGAAGACCACATTGTAAGATCACCAGTATCTTGACATCCCAACTTATGCTAGAGAACACAACATCATAGCGGTCTCAACCTGTACAGCTGTGAATTCTTCTTTATCAGTGTTGAACAGCCCAAGTACAGACAAGGTCACTCAATCTTCCAGTAAGTGGTAGAAGCAAAATTGAAACCCAGAAGACAATGACATTATTCCAGTTTAGGGTTTTCAGGGCAGGTATGGCAGACAGACAAGGGGGTAAGGGAGTTTGGCAGTACTGGCCAAAGAGTGGTTCAAGTGATAGAAAATGAACTCATTGCTGGATACCGAAAGAAGTCACAACAGAAATGGGCTGACAGACAGGGAGACAAAGCAGGGATCCAGGGACTGGGGATTTCTGTGAGGTAACAGAACAGGTACAGAAGTAGTAACATGAGTGAAAGAGCTAGAAGTATATAAGAAGTTCTTATCAAAGAATGGAAAGCTGGTGTACAATAAACACAAGGGAGCCACCTGGGGATGAAGAGATTGATAGGAAAGAGAATGGGTGGAGGGTAACCTGCAAGATGGTTTGGGCCTCAAGGAAGAGTTTTATACATGACAGTAGAGCAGCAGTAACTCAGAGGTGGCTTTTGAGAACTAGAAGAATACTAACACTATCCCGAGGACCTGTGGAGTATGGGACAGTGAACAATCTCTACTGGAGAGAGGACCACATTATCCATGGGGGAGGGCAAAGGCAAAAAAAAAACCTATTCAATAGAGAGGCTGAGGATATAGTACAATTTGTTTATCAAAGAGGCTTGTCAGAAAGGTTGGGAGGGAGAAGCAGTAACATTGAGACAAGAGGCAAACAGATTGTACAGAAGTTTGTTTTCTGGCTCAGTTATATATATCATTTAATTACTGAATTTTCTTGTCTGCTGTTACTTACTGCATGAAGTCTTTCCACAAGTTTTTGATCACCAAGGCAATTTTTAGTGTCAAACCAAGAATCAAAGTCCTGTGGAGGAGCAGAAATTCTGAAATAAGTACACAGTTTTGTTTTTTTTTTAACAAACTCGATATTCTATAGATTCTTATATAACCAATATAGAAATAATCCATTTGAAAAATACTTTCAAAAATATATTAATTGTGATGGCCAATATTATTATTTGCTTCTGAAAACAGGTAAAATACTGGCATAGTTAACAAAATTTGAACAGCATTATATAGGAATTCCATCAGCAATTTTTCCTTAAAAGACATTTATTAGGCTTCCCTATACCATAGTAATCTCACATCTAGTTAAGAAGGAGTACAAATATAAAAATCAAAGACAAATAATGCTAATAAAAAATGTTAATCTTATCAAACAATAAAAACAAACAAAAGCTAGATAAGGTATACAAACCAATGGATAAATGAACTTGGTACGTTTTATCATCAAATAATATCTCTAATGGGGAAAAATCAAGCTCCAAAGTCCTTAAATCATTCAATTCAGTTTGCTACCCTAGAATAACAATCTACATTCTGTGCTTTGAAAAAAGATGTCTGGGAACATAAAATTGTACTTAAAATGTATGGCTTAAACTTACATCTGCAGAATTAAAGACATCAGGCAATAAAAAGTTGAGTAAGGCCCAGAGTTCATGCAGATTATTCTGCAAAGGTGTTCCAGTTAGGAGCAAGCGGTTAGTTGACTTGAACTCACGAACAATCTCTGAAAGCTAGAAAAATAATACTTATATAAGCATTGTTTTATTTATTAGAGCGTGTAACATTCAGTTATACTGTACTTTATCCAACCAATACATTTCTTGACTACAATAAAACTTGACAATTAATTTTCTATGGAAAAATAGCCTAGTTCAGATGACATTGCTACAGTGAAACACAACTGAACAAAATATCCTAGGCATTTCTACACTTCAAAGAATGCAGATTATATTTATACCTGAGACCCCTCCCCCACTTCAAAAAGCTTTATTTTCTCCATTTTGGGCTCAGAAAAAAAAAGTCAGAACTTCTCCATGGAATCCAGGTAGTCATTTTACACAACAAAATCTCCTTCTTCCCCACCAACTACATTCATTTACATGCCTAGCCAAGTTCTAACTTGGCCTGGTCAAAACTTTTAGGCATCAGAATTGAGCCCATCTTCCCAGTACCTTATATTAACTTTCTAAATATTAAGACCACAGAAATTAAGACACAAAAAGCAAAAAAAAAAGAACAGTAATCTTATCAACAAAAATGCACATTTTTAATGCTCTTAAATAATTATTCTCTAACATGCGTCCTCTTATCAGGTATTAGTTCCAATTTGAAATTAGTATGATCCACCTGGTGGTTTTGCTCCAGTTCTGTCCCTGTTTCTCCCAAAGTAGCCCAGTGATCCAAAGAGAGGTTCATCATAATAATTGAAGCTTTTCCTACTGTTGATGGAGTTGAATGGCAAGAAATATTGATATTTTTCAATGTTAACACCACACTCTAATTCACACAAGTCAGATAATTCCAGGAAATTCTTTTTTCTAATCCATATAAATACATATAAGGTAGCTCCCCAATAAAAAATAAGTCAATGCAAATGATATTTGTACACCAAATATTCTCAACAATATTAAAATACTGTAGCATAATAGAATTAGGCTACACAGGAAATATAACAAATGAACACAATTTTCTTTATATTAAAAACTGCACTCAATTTATATTTGCCCTGTATTCATTAATTTAGCTTTCCATTCACATTCCATGAATAAAATCACAATCTTCCATAATGTTTTATTTTGAATACAGAAAAGTTAACAAACGGACCCAGTAATTAAATGAAAACTCGAATAAAGATATTAAGAACTTACCTTAGATTTTTCATTCTTTATCCTGTGAGCTTCATCAATGACTAGATATCGCCAATGAAACTTTTTGAATACAGATTTTTCTTTAATTACCATCTCATAAGAAGTAACACAAACGTCCCATTCTCCTGGCATCATTTCATCACGAATGAAGGCAGCCTAATGCAAAATAAAGTTCTTTATATTAGAATATACTTTATATTAGAATATGTGACAATATGATCACAAAATTTAAGTATCAAGTGAACATTAAGAGTTGTAAGAGATCTGATGATCATTCACTCTCATTCATTTTAAAGATGGGAAAACTGAGGCCCAAAGATACTTTTATTGTCAATTATCTGGAAGACATGCTACTATATTCACCAACAGAAGAGAAACAAAGGCTTCCCTTACACAAGTATAGCACAGTCAACAAACTAGAAAAGTTCTTATCACCAGAAAAATCACTAAATTACTAGGCTTGTCTTCATATCACGAGGAGTCCAAAAGGACATGGACAAAGTAACTCTTTCTGAATACCATGCTCTTACCAAGATCCAACCATTACCAACATAATATAGTTTCAACAAATAGAAAGAACTCAATATACATGAATGATTCCAACCTTTTGAAAACTCTTGTACATTCCTTCATTTTCTTGCAGGGATGAATTATATACTCAAGACGTCATGGAAGCCCATTAATGTTTTTGTGAGATTACTATTGTTATTATGAGGCTAAAATTGTAATTTTATAAAGGGGACTTGCTCTATCTAGTACAGAACGCTATTTGAAACAGTGAGACTACTTAGAACTATTTTTAACTCTTCAGAGGCAGTGGCCAACATGGTAGCCAAGTTGACTGAGAGCATTTTTAACTTGTATGAACTAAATTCCAGATGTTATAGGTCAAAAGAAAACCACAAAAGTTAATAGGGAGCAGCAAAATCTATATTAAGAAGGGGCTAATTAGTACTGTAAATCTGAAGTTATAATGCATAAACAAAATTAACTGTTCACTGCATAGTCTTTATTTCATAATTCACAGCTATGCACCAAATATACTGTTGACACAGTCAACAAATATTTACTGAGTGCACACTGTGCAGAAGAGCATAGCCTGAAGTAGAAGATAGGGGGGAAAAAAGCCTGTGTAGAAATCTCAGTTGTACCTTAGGGAATGGTCATATGTAAAAAGTTAATTAAGATATTAGGGAATTTGAGACAAAATAAAGAGAAGCAGGGTGCCAGGCCCTATTCAGTCCTGCTAACACCTTATCCTTGTTTGATTTTGTGAGACATTCCATTTGATGGTTCCTTCTACAAGTTTCATGGAATAGATGCAAATTTTCAATTTAATTAGTTCTGCTAGCTGGGCACAATGGCTCACATTTGTAATCCCAGCTACTTGAGAGGCTGAGGTAGGAGGATTACTTGAGCCCAAGAGTTCAAGACCAGTCTGGGCAACACAGCAAGACTCCATCTCAAATTAATTAATTAATTAGCTTTGCTTTGAAATTTTTGTTACTGATAGCTTTAGAGTTAACTATATTGATAAAATATTAAAGGTTGTCACATAATCCAAAAGCTCTCATTTTAAAGGTGACAAAATTAAGGCCCTTTGAGACTCACTCAACATCACACAATGAGTAGGCAAAGCCATAAATAAAACCAGATCTGTTTCTTTATCCACTATCTTTGATACCTCTAGTGTGGAAAAGGCAGGGTCACAAAACCGTGTTTGGGAATCACACCTCTATATACCTTCAGGACTGCATTGGTATCAGACAGGATCAAGAGTATCTCTAATAATCTCTTAACTTAATTAAATACCTACCATAGCCTACATCAAATGTTTTATTACTAAAACACCGTCCTCAAAATGTTTACAGAAGGCCAGGAAAATAGAAAGACCCAATATATCTATCCTACGTAGTATGAAAATTCAAATCTGCCTATAAATAATGATGTGGTCTTCCTCCATACATATTGACAACAATTTCTATGTGCTGAGTATGGTACATTCATTACTTATGTAATTGATAATTACTGATTTTCAAACTCTTTACCATGGCCCATAGTTGCATTACATTTTAAACTGCAATCCAGTATACACATAAATGTTTGAGTGCATGTACATAGAAAGAGACAATTTAAAAGTTTCTCAAAATAATATTTATCCTTACTACAGCATGAAACTCTACTATTTGCTATTTTATTTTCTCTTGATGTTGTAAAAAATTGTCACCACCCACTAAGCTGAATTTGCAACCCAGTAATGTGTGGCAACTCACAATTTGAAAAACACTAACTTTGAAGACTGGTTTTCAAGATTTAGAAATTTCTCAGGCCACCAGAATCCCAACCTCCTATGGGGCAGAGATAGGGCAGTCATAAATTAAATGCATCCACACTTTCTTTAAAAGTCCCAGAGATACTGTTCCATGAAACCCTTAGATTTCATGTAAGATAGCTGAAAGCCAGGGATTTACATTTTTACTGAGGGATTATGAAAACACGAGCCCAGATATTTCGCTTTTGCTTTTGATCTTCAAGAAATAATTTGAGCAAAAGATCAGCATGTCAGAAATGCAAAATTCTATAAGGAATGGTATTACATTAAATAACAGCAGTGACCAGAAAGAATTCTAAGAGACTAACTTGCTGCTGGAAAATATTAGGTATAGGGAAGAATCAAACCTGTAATTGTAAATTTACGAGCTCAGTATTTCAATATTTAAATTATTTATAAGTGAAATTTAAATAAATGTAAGTAATTTTTCTTCAAGCAAAATGATGAGGATAAAATTACATAATTCATTATGCTACCATTATTCTTTTGAGGATATCATTTGATAACCTATCTAAATATGTAAAACAGAATAAATCTTTACTCTAAACTATGCTCTCTGAAGGCAAAATAAAGACAAAATTTTTTTTTTTTTTTGAGACAGAGTCTCGCTTTGTTGTCCAGGCTAGAGTGAGTGCCGTGGCGTCAGCCTAGCTCACAGCAACCTCAAACTCCTGGGCTCGAGTGATCCTTCTGCCTCAGCCTCCCGAGTAGCTGGGACTACAGGCATGCGCCACCATGCCCGGCTAATTTTTTTTATATATATATCAGTTGGCCAATTAATTTCTTTCTATTTATAGTAGAGACGGGGTCTCGCTCTTGCTCAGGCTGGTTTTGAACTCCTGACCTTGAGCAATCTGCCCGCCTCGGCCTCCCAAGAGCTAGGATTACAGGCGTGAGCCACAGCGCCCGGCCCCTAAAGACAAAATTTAATAATATTTTTTCTAAGCTGATTATTCATTTTAGTATTTTTGCATAATTTATTATTTTTAGATTAATTCTACAATCCTAAAATAATTGTAGCCTGCTAGATTGACAAATGGTTAATTTAAACACTCCGCCTAAAACCTCCAGAGTTTCTAATATTATCTGAGAAAATATACAGACATGTATTTTTCTATTAAAAACCAAAACTAAAAGCTGTATCTGTGCATAAACACAGAACACTAGGCTCTCTGTACATAAAGAAGAGGTTCCATTTGTATATGTGTACATGTGCATTTGTAAAACAAGTCAAAATCCAAAAATTAAAACATTTTAGTCATGAAATTTACATATTTTTGGCTTCAAAATAGCACAAATGGAGCCAATGATAAGATACACTGTCAATAAAATAAATTTTTTTTTATAAAAAGTCACTTAACAGTACAATTCAAAAATGCTTAGGTTAATGAGCTAGTTAAAAGTAAATCCAGATGAAGTATAATAATGGATTGTCTGTTATTAATATGCAATACATGTACCTCATTAGGAGTGTTGAGCATTTAATTTATGCAAAGCACTGGAAACACAGCCTAGCACACAACTTAAGCATCATATTTAGTAGTAGTCGACTTAGATGTCTTTAACAGCAATAGCATGAAACTTAAACAGCTCCAGAAATAATGGTACTCTCGACTGCCTTTTTAAACTTGTTTCTCACTTACTCTCGCATCCTTGTCTCCAACGAAACAAATAACACGGAGAGATGGGACCCATCGCTTAAATTCATTCATCCAGTTGTATAAAGTAGACTTTGGAACTAAAACCATGTGAGGTCCAGGAATGTTCCGGTAGTGTTTCAGATAACCAAGCAAAGCAATCGTTTGTAAAGTCTTACCAAGACCCTGCATTATCATCACAAGGGCAAAAAAAAAAAAAAAAATCTATGAACATTTTTTCTTTAATTAAACATTTTGTTAGTAACAACATGATAAAAGATATCTGCCAACTCTCTCACATAGACAATTACATTTCTGCCAATGAGAAGTAAAAAATATCATTTTTTAAAAATCATTTTTTAAATATCATTTTTTAAAATTCCAATTCAGTATTGCATTTACTGTGAGCCTAAAAAGAAACCAGGAACTTGACGTTAGAATGTTGCTTAACAAAGCAACTTTCTCTTTAGGACGTTTTTTACTTCTAAAGGAGCAAGTAACCTACTACATAATTTTCTCTACTAGTTGGAAAATCAGGATTTCTTTCTTTTTTTTTTTTTTTTGCTAGAAATGGGGTCTCACTCTGTTGCCTAGGCTGGTCTCAAACTCCTTGCCTCAAGCTATCCTCCTGCCTCGGCCTCCCAAAGTGCTGGGATTACAGATGTGAGCCAGCACACCTGGTCAAAATTAGTCATTTTTTGTGTGTTTGTTTCACAAAGACATATTTCCTTTGCCAGCCTGCTTAGATACCAGCCTTTCCTGTTGCCCCCAACATTATTATAGCCCAGCATTAAATATTCAGAGTATGTGTCTCAAGGGGCTTATGGCTCTGTCTTAGATCTTGCACTCTTAAAGACCTTAGGAATCACAAAAGAACAGAAATTGGCAGCCAGAAAGAACCTTAGAAATCACCTAGTCCAGTGAACTTTAAAAAAAATATTAATAATATATTGAATACCCATGAACCCATTACCTAATCCATGGAAAAGGGAAATATGCCCTATATAGTTTGGCCTTCTAAAATAGCATTTGGCTTTATCTCTAAGCAAGGTACATACTTCCTTTTATAAACTAAAGCTTAAAGCTATTTTATAGGGCTTATCCTATCTGATATGTCACTAAATGAAATGGGTTTCATGGATGCTATGCATCAAAACCTTAAAATGTTTATACTCCCTAACCAAGTAATTTCACTCTTAGGAGAGGCACAGAAAAACCAAATTGCAAGATTCTCGTATGGCATTATTGATACTATACATCAAGAAGCAATCCAAATAAATAGCATTAAGAGAGAAATCTAATAAAACTATATAACTATGCCTCCCTAGGATTATGCAGCAATTAACAATTATCTTTCCATTTTAATTATGTGGAAAATATGTATGAATGTGAAGAAATCAGAATACCAAATTATATATACAATGATTCCAATAATGCAAAATAAATGCATCCAGAAGAAAAAGACTAAAGAGAAATATTTCTAAGTAGCAGAACTATAATTTAATTTTTTTCTTTATTTTTTTCCAAATTTTCTATACTCCTTAAAATGTCTTTCTCTTTTTTTGTAATTAAAACATAGCTGGTGTCAGCATAAATTCAACATTAAAGATCTTTAGATCCTTCATGTTTAGAAAGGCTGCAGCTAGGAGGTGCTTGGGGCAAATAATCCTGGTTCTTCTGTGGTCCAATTAATCAAGCTCCTCCCTCTGAGCTGACTATATTTCCCAAACCAGAACACACAAATATAAGGAGCTACAGACCCTTGATTTAAAGGATCTTCTACAACACACCTAACATTTGCTCATCCAGGGATGAGTATCTACGGGATTGACCATGAAATTAGATGTTATAGGGCACATATCATCATGTGGCTCTTCTGGATAATAGTTATTGCAAATACGGCTCCAGAGCCACATAAATATGATTATCATTGAGTTATATAGATCTAGAACTTCCCCTGCCCTCTCTTAAATCCAATTTTATTAATTTGGTCTTAAAATACAAATCTAGGATTTCCTATAGTCCTCTATCTGCTTAATTAGCATCTTACATGGCCTTACTTTTTCCTCTTAGGTTATTTTATTTACATGCTCGTGATTCATTAGCTTATTTCCCAACACCCACCTAGCACTCTACTGTAGCAAGACTCAAGATTACTCTTTATTTGTTCCTTATTTTATTCCATCTATGCACTTTCTAATTGCTCACAAGTTGAGATAGCTACATTCATACATGCATGCATGCATGCGTTGTTTGGTTTATATACCCCACATCATTCCCAAAAGTATTGCAGATAATCTACAATGCAAACATGTTTCAGGTGGCCTACAATGAAAACATGGAACATAAATTAATAGTAAAATAGAAATAAATAGGTGCCAAGGAAAATAAGAAAGACTAGAAAGTAAAAAATAGGAAAAGACACAAAGGGCAGACCATTAAAGGTCACACAGAGGCTTCACTCTGGTATTCAGCTTGGCTCCGTGATTTCAAAGTGCAAAAAACAAAAGTCAAAGAAGGTTTTTTGTACCATTTGAGGAAATGTCAGTAAGAATTTTGTGGCCTGTGAAAGTCTATGTTCTAAAGGTTACTTAGAAAAACAATTCTAAGACTACAAAATACTTTTACATTATAATAACTAAGTAAGCCTCCTAGCATCAGGGGGGCAAGTCAGCTCAGGAATTTCAAATTTACATAAAAACATGTTGATAACTAAGAATGTGTTTTTAACTACCAACTCCTCACCATTTCATCAGCCAAAATGCCATTGACTCCATTTTCATACAAAGAGATCAACCAGTTCAGTCCTCGAATCTGATAATCTCTCAGTGGTCCTCCTTTCACATCTGGAAAAAAAAAATTAGGATGTCTCATACTTTTGTTAATCCATTCAAGTAAAAGTGTTTCGAAAACCGAATTGAAAAAGAAATCACCAATGAACTTACATGAAGGTGACACTTCAAACCTAATACACACATTGGATGTTTTCCGACTCTCCGACAGTAGCTCTTCATCTTCTTCTTGTTCTGTGCGCCTGTGGCGGTAGCTGAAATAAAAAAAGAAATGCCTTCATATTCAACTCAAATACCAAGATTTCAATTAAGTCAATGTACACTGCTAATATCTTTTACAGAAAAAGAATAAGTTATCTAGGGTCTTATTTAGAATTTGGCAGAACGAGGCAACATTTTTACTGACTGGCCTCTGGTGAGGAAAAAAACATTGTTCTCCCTGAAACATAATTACAATGGCAATAACCTTATTTTTTCATAGAAAGTTATATTGAATAGGTGAAGAAAGGAGGAGGGACAGTCCAGAGGAAGGTAAGAGAGGAGAGAGGGAAGAAAGGAGAGAGAGAGATGCCAACATACTCTCCAGCAGAAAGTAAGCTCTGCTTCTCATCTTTCTTTATTCGAGGACGTCCCAATTTCATGTTCAGAGGAGATGTTGGAGATTTCTGTGCTGAGGGCTGAATGAAATGTGCAAAAAGTTCTGTCTGCTTCAGTAAAAATTCAAATCTCTTGGCTCGGTCTGCTTTCTAATTTACAAAACAAAAGAAAATGTAAGGATTTTCTTTTTTTTTTCGTTCATTCAAAGTTATTCAACACTCATGTTGTACTTACTTTGTATAATGTTCTAAACACTTTAAACATATTAACTCTCTTAAGAAATCTAAGAGGTAGTTATCCCATTTTACAGATGATAAAACTGAAGCACAGAGAAGGTAAGTAACTTGCCCAAGCTGCCACAAGTAGCAGAATTTGAAAATGATATTTTGAAAATAGAAGCCAAATGATCTGATAGACTTGGCAAATTCCCCAATAAGAAGTACCGTTCTTAAATAGAATCAAAAAGCAAATCCTCTTTCTAAAACACAATTTTATTTCCCTAAATAGCAAGAAAACTGAGCAGCACATATATAACATATCCCAAATATAGAAATATAAATTAACTATAATTCATTATAAATTAATTAACCATAAACTGAACTCTTAAGAATTTTCAAGCCTCATCTGGAAATAAATGAAATCTTAGAATACAGTGTCACCTTGTCCCAAAATATTTTTAATGTCATGATACAATAATGTAATAAACATTCCTCTCTTCAATTACAGTGATCTGGAAAATTGCATTTTATGCTAGCAGTATATAAAGTTTCTCCCCAAAGTAAGCAGAATTTGGGAAAAATATATACACAGAAACACAGATGCAAAATAGTTAATACAGTAACCATTGAAAGTTGAAATGTATTCCAATTTCTCAATAAACTATAAAAGGTCATATAACATATATTATATAAATGCAGTAAAACACTTTCACTAAAAAATCTTAAAAGATCAAAATATACATCATAATAAAGAAAAAAACAAAGACGATTTTTTTTTATTAGAAGTCATTTTCCAACCACGACCACGGAGTAGAGAATACTTGATTACTAATAAAGGCTACATAATTAATAACACCAGAAACTTACAGAAGAGTTCATTAACATAAACACAAGAGTTAGAGAAATACACTCAGACCACTAGCTGGAAGGAGGCCAAAAACTTTCCATTTAATGTTATCCTCACTGGAATGTTGTTTTTAGAGTTGTTAAAACATTAACTGTCTACATTAGATGTGACCTTAAACACTAAGGCATGGAGTCTTGTAAAATGGCTATCAACAACCAAAAAATGTATTTGATCAGTAATTATTTTTATAATATTGCTGCAAAAACAACCCCTCAGGGAGAAAAAAATCAGTTTCAACTACCTGTTAACTTCTTGAAAGACCCAAGGGTTTAAAAGTCTAGTTAAAATTAAAGCTAAAATACAGATTTTAGTGACTAAAAATTAAATAACAAAATGTATAACAAAGCAACATGTGGGTATAACTAAGATTATACTGCTTAAATATGTAATATTTTCATGCATTAGGCAAAGATCCTTCCCTTAAGAAAGTATATTATCATATTGCATGTTTCATGAATGTATAGCATTTATTCATATATCTAAAGCAAGATGGGGAGAGAAAAAGATATCATACTGGCTTTGTGACTGATTTTTTTCTCAGCTCACAAAGCCACATTAATATTGTAACTGATATTTTCAGTTAGTGGATAAAATGTTTCTAGCATAAAGCACCTTATTATGAGGTAAAGAGCACTGAACAAATGTGAGGAGATGTGACTTCTAGTCCCAACTATTCCATATGGTTTCCCTGATCCTTTATTTCCTCATCTGAAAATGGATTATTTACTCAACAAAAATCTATTGTCATTGATTATATATCAAATTACTTTCCAATTCTAAAATCTATGATTCTCTATTCATTATACATATACTTTTTCATCTTTCATATCCCATCTATAAAAATTAACTACAGCCTTCACTATCCTACCCAATAGAATATTTACCATTTTCTCTTCATATTCTGGGTCCATTTCCTTTTCAGATTTAGATGCTTTAGCAGCAAGTTTGAGTTGAAATGGAGAAATGTTTTTCTGGAATTTCAAAGAAAATAGATGTCATCAAATTGCAAAGCAAGATCTTTAAACTGGTCAATGTTCTCATTTGAAGAAAGTGAAAAATAAACAAATCAGTGTAGGACATGCATGGACCAATGATGAGAGCATGTCATGAAGCGGGGCTTATGATTAATCTAGATCTGTGCACCTGAGGTACAATTTTAAAAATCTGAAAAATCATAAAAACCAGAGAAATGACATTAATTAGAATAAAACCCAAAAGGTAAAACACTGAGCTTTTTCATCCATTTTTTAATTTAGAGCATTAGAAAATGTGTAACCATCAAATAAAGTGATTTAAAAATCTAGAATAGGCTAATATTACCAACCACAAACCAAAGAATTCAAGGAAAGTAAATATTAATTCTTAGAAACAATTCTTTATGTAATGGAAACAAGCCAAACTTTCAGAAGAAAAGACTGTGGTTTCTGTTCTTAAAATGGCACTTTTTCCTATTGTTTTCATAGTCTAATTAGAACATTTAAATTTTTTATGCAATGCAATGTGATCACATTTATTTAAAAGAATTTAATAGTATGGTTTCAAATTTTGGCTTATGTTAATTTTCTCTAACTGGAAAAAAACTATTTTAAACTATATCAGAAAAGTATTTTGTAGAATCAGTTTATCAGGGATATTAACTATTAATTGTTGATATTTTTAAAGTTTTAAATTAGTGAAAATTAACATCAATCAGTAACTTAATACTGAAATTATCTCTTGGGAAGGTTATCTCATATATCCTATCCTTTGTAAAGACAAGCTTGTATTTGTAGATATAAACAGATATATAAAATAAGGCTCCTTTTCTAAAAGAAATCAAATAAACTAGTAAGAACACAAATCTACCCATTAGGACAAAAGCATTTCAGTTTTAACACAGACTTTTCATAAGTTAAAACACAAATCTGTTCATGAAAACTAAAGAAGCTAGTCAATTTTATTCTGAACTTTGTCAACCTGTTTCTGAAACTGCGGTCAAAAATCAACAGAATGTAACCTTAAACATAAGAAAAACAAGGTTCTAATATGTCTTCCACCATTCACTAAAATTTCCATTTTAAGAGCATCCAAAATAAGACTATGAAATTTGACCCTGGTCAGAGTCTTACTTTGGAACACTGATCAGATACGATTCAGTTACTCTAATTTAAATAAGTACCATCTTGATTTACATCATCTCATATGTATACATCTAACATGGGATCTTTTTAAGGTAATCCTGGATGGATGGGAATAGAAAATTGCTAAAGATCCCCTCAAACCCACACTTTCAAACTGTCCTGTATACTATAAATCTTATTTTATTTTCAAAGCAACATGGAAAATTGGGTATCAAAATACACACCTTAATCATTCCTTGAAAGGGTATATGAAGTCTAGTTTTCAAGTTTCAAAACAGTGAAAATTACTTCACCTCATATACACAAGTACGTATCTAATAATGTGAGAAGTAAACTTCACTTACAAAAAAGTAAAGCTTTAATCTTAGAAAAACATTTTACTCATTACTTTTTTGCTTACCTTGTGGTAGAATACCATAAAGATTTAATTATATGCTAATTAAAATTCCTAATCTTGAGCACTGCTATAAAAAGCTGTGGGTGATTACTTAATTGGCACTATCTTCCACAACTAATTTTAAAATACCTACCTTCTAAACCTTCTCATTTGTGTTTGTGTGTGTATACATATGTTTTCAAAAATACATTTTTTCATACAAGACAAGACAAAAGGTGACTAAGATACTCTAATGAATTCCTATGGATTTTATTATCTGGTAGTCTCGAGGCCATGAGAATGCAGCACAAGGTCATCAAACTGCCTTGTCTAAAAGACCATGACCTTTTTCTCGACGTTTTCATTACCAAAAAAACCATCTCCAATTTCTACAGTTAGGTTATCCAACTGTCACTTAAAACCCAGTCAAGAACCAGAAGGTAAGCAAAAATACCTTAGAGTAGCTAAATGTCACAAGTCAATTCACTAAATCTCATCTACTTTATTCATCATGAAGGTGCTCTCATTCAGAAGACTATTTTCTTGTATTTGATATGCAATTCTGTCACGTTTGATTATCTGGATACCCATATCACAGAGACTAAAAGTAGCAGCAAATGACATGGGAAAGACCACTATATGAAGGCACACAACAGCAAAAAGAAATGGCAGAAACTCAGGGATAAAATGTGTGTTCCACTGTAGTAGCATCCCTGATCCTTGGTAATCGGGTATAATTATTTCCCTCCCTCTGCTGTATCACTGACATTTTTGTATTTTACAGTTGTTTTTAAATGATTTTATGGTTTTGTTACATCTATGTCCTTTATCATAAACTAACAAATTATTTCCGCTGGAACTAAAGGAGGTGTTTAAAAAGTGATAAGCTAACAGCGTCGCAATTGAGGAAAAGTATTGAAAAAAATCAACACAATACTGGAAGAGTCTGGGAGGTAGTTACTTAATTGAGAGGAAACAACCTGCTGGATCTCAATTGCCTTTGTGTCACTGTCAGCGTACAATAGCTGATAGTCATGAGGAAAGGCTAAATTGCACTTTTAGTACGCCATGTAAAGACTCAAGGGTGTATGTATATATTTAGATTTTAAAGGAAAATTAAAAATAAAAAGATGTAGTGACTAAATTAGTAAACTTCAGATATCCAAGAAGTTCCCGCCATGGAGCACCTCACATCCCTATCCCGAGTGGACAAATGAATTACTGTTAGGGCACTTTCTGATGAGGTTACAAGGGTTCATGAATATTTGGGTATCAATTCAATGTTTATTATACAGGATTTTTCTTGGTCTCCAGATTTTTCACAATTCAAAAAATGTATGCAATCTGTAAATTCAACAACCTTTATTGCCATACAAAAGACAGCTTAGCACTTACATTTGCCCAGTCTAGGGGGCGAAAAAGGCACCTAGACACATTTCTTAATTTCCCAATATTTGATTTATATTGATACTTGGTATTTGGCCCAACTTTAATCATCAATATTGTCTTACTGATCCAAATACTGCAGAGATTTTAAAACATGTGTTTGCTATTTCACTTTGCACTACAATTGCCTGTTTAATTAACCTTGTAACAGTAAAATATGTCACTTGAGCAACTGAATTTAAAATTACTCTTTTAATTCAAGGCAAAAGGTGTTAATTTCCCTCAAAAGCTTTTCATAAGGTGGTATAGTATCATATAATGATTCAGACAAAGCCACTTGAGATCTCTAAAGCATAATTTTAATTACCCGCCTTTTCTAAATTGTGATGTTTATTAATAAACGGAAAAAATCCACGTATAAACGATCCATTCTGCAATTTTATTATACATCAAAAATCGTTATAACCCATGCCAATTTTTAATCCCAATTTTAGTTTTATGTGCATGTCTCCGTCCATATGAAATATGTCTTATGGAGATAATACATATTTTCTGGATTTGGCTTTAAGGTGCCAGAGAGGTCCCCCTTAGGTTAGCAGCAAGTCATCCCGGCACCGCCGAGTTTTAAAAAAATTAAAAAAAAAAAAAAAACCTGCGCGTGTCCAGGAACCAGCAGCGCCCACTAGGAGAGGGAGGCGGAAGCCTGGAAGGCTTGGGGCCGGATTGAGGGACCATTTGGGTGGCCCTGGAGTGAAACCCTATACCGTCGGGGGCGGGGCAGGAGAGAGTGAGGGTGCAGACACTGGAAATTTTTCTAAACCAGCCTCCACAGTTCCTCAGTTTGGGATTTGGGTTTGGGGGGTACAACGCGGAGAGCTCGTTTTTCTCGGGGTGACATCCCGCCTCAGCAGGCGGGGTTCAAATGAACAAGGGATGATTTTTTTTTTCCCTGCCATCCAAAAGATTGACTCTGCCAATCAGAGAAATAAATGTCTTCCCTAACATACTCCACTCCCCAAGCGCTACTAACACCTTGAAATTCAAATTACAAAAATAAGCCCAGGCTAAAGCCCTTTAGTGCGAGTGTGGGATTGAAGGGCCCAGATTTCCCAGGCAGAGGCCGACGGGAAGGGGGGGGAGAAGGAGCGAGAGGAGAGGAGAGGGAGAGGCGGAGGCTTTTTCCTGCACGGCCCCATCCCCCACCCCATTACCCCAGTTCCGGGAAGGTGGAGGGGACCTGGGTCTGTCCAGGGGCTCCCAAGCCCCAGAGCCCTGGGATAACGGGCACCCCTTCACCCGGCGCCGCGCCCGCCCGCGCCCCAGCCCCGCCCCCGTCCTCCAGGCGGCAAGAAGGAAAGGGGGAGGGGAGCGAATGCCAGACTGCTCCGCCACCCCACCCCCCGCGCGCCGCGGCCCCCATCCCTGCAGAGCTCCGCGGGTACCTGTCGGCGCCGAAAGGTCAGGCTCTGGGCCCCTCAGAGGGGCCAGGCACAGGGTTTGTCCACCACACACAACACGCCCCCTTCCTATTTACCTCCTTCTTCTCGCCCTTCTCTGTGGCCGCGGTGGCTTCGGTGGCCGTGGTGGCCGTTCCCTCCTCCTTAGAGGTGGACGGCCCCGGCTCATCGTCCTCTATAACCACGATTGTGGCGGTCGCATCAGCCGCTGCCACGGTGGCTGCCACTGCAGCGGTGTCCAGCTCCATGGCGTTGGAGCGGGAACGAGGGGGACAAGAAAGGGGACGAGGGCTCCTGGGCGGCAGCAGTGGCTGCACTGGAAAGAGCTAGATGGAGCAGGGGTGGGGAATCTCTCCGCTTCCAAACCCTCCGCTCAGCACCCCCCTTCTTTAAATAACCCTCAACCCTGCCCCACTTCCGTCCACCCACCCTACGTCATGGCCTCCCCCCGTCACCCTCCCCCCTTCCTCCACCCCCCCTCAACGATCGCGAGACTCCCCCTCCCCACTCAGAGCACGGGCCGCCACGCACGACCAACTGTTGCCTGAGTGTGGGGCGCGGACAGGGGTGGAGGCGGGAACCCACAACCCGCAACCCGAAGCCGGGTAAAAACCTCCTTTCCCACACGCCCCCAACAGTGAGCCTGAACTCCCCTCGCAGATGTGTGCAGAAGGAATCCTCTTTCCCTTAAATCTGCTCTTTGTACCTCTGAGCGCTCTCCCCTTCTTGCACAAAGAACTTTTCCTCTGCTTGTAACTGTACTGTAGGTCTTTCTCACCATTTGCAAAACTCAGAACCTGTCTGGGGACTGCCCTTTCTCAGGTCCTTAAAAGAATCGGTCTGGTGGTGCTATTCTCACTTTCCTAAATTCTACAGGAAGAATTATCTTCAGCTGAGTCTCCTTGAAGCTCTTGATTGCAGCTGCAATCACTTACAAGGCAAAGTCTTACTGTTGGATTCTATGTATATTCGTTCTGTTTTCAACTCTGGTACCTCTCAGTTGGCCAGTGTGCAGAAGCCCTTCTTTTGCTTTCACCACTGAATTTTAAAACTCCTGGGGACAAGGTCAAGTTCCCTGACAGAACCTAGAGCAACACAAATAGGTACCCATTATTACTAATTGGGTTGAATTACTGTGATTTTTTTGGTACATGTTGTATTAGCACCCCTATTATTATTTGGCAGTAATTCAACATCAATAATATGCATGGTCGTGGATATAAAAGCATTTTGTGCCGTTTTATCAACATAGTCCATCACTGGACAAGTAAATAAAGAAAATGTGATATATATACACAGTGGAATGCTATTTGACCATAAAAAAGAAATGAAATCATGTCATTTGCAGCAACATAGATGGAACTGGAGGTTATTATGTTAAGTGAAATGAACTGGGCACAGAAAGACAAATATTAGTTGTTTTCACTCATATGTGGGAGCTAATAAAGTGGTTCTCATGGAGGTAGAGAGTAGAATGATAAATACCAAAGGCTGGGAAGGGGAGTGGGAGATAAAAAGAGGTTGGTTAATGGGTACAAACATACAGTTAGAAGGAATAAGTTCTAATGTTTGATGGTAAAGTAGGGTGATTGTAGTTAACAAACTGTAGTTAGAAGACAGGACTTGAGCTGTTTCCAACACATAGAAATGATAAATACACAAGGTGATGGATATCCTAAATACCCTGACTTCATCATTACACATTCTATGCATGCAACAGAATATCACATGTACCCCATAACTATATACAATATTATGCATCAATAAAGAAGCAGCATGCTTATATATGCCTTTAAACCTGCATATGTATAAGGACTGATGGAGACAGAAAAGAAACATGTTGGAATAACATGTTCTCAACCCTGGCTTACCAAGTTCTTTTTTTTCATTAAACACTTACATTCACTGAAATAAAATAGCACATAATGTACCTTTAAACAAGCATGCTTAGATTTGCCCAAAAAAAAGCATTTTGTAAAGGGTGCAACAATATGCAAAGGTAATTATTAAGTATTGTTGCTTCTATTTCTCCTCACCATTTATTTTGATCAATAATGGGAAGATCTACATCCTAGACTTTAAACTTCAGTCATTAGGGATAAGAGATAACAAAACATACAGAAAACATTATACCAAACAACAACCACAGAGCCTACAATTTCCAAAATGAAGCAAATACTTTCCAAATTGAAAAGAAGTTATGATTAGTTTCCCTAAGCATACTTTCCTAAAATACCAATCTGAAATGAGGTGTGATTTCTGCAAATAGCGCATGGGGGGCACATATATTTGCCCCCCCCAAAATATATCTCTTTTTGCCAGTGGTAGTACCCTAAATCCATTTTTGTTTTAAAGCTATGAATCCTTAACATGCAAAAACCTTGTGACCTTTTAGCTAGTATTAGTCATGTACATCTTAGTGTGAAGAAGTATGCATTCCTGTCCAGGGACTGGTTTTAACAGAGAAAAAAAAAAAAAAAAAAAACAAGACACTGGTGAGTGAAAGGGTGTGCCAATGAGAGAGGAAAGGAGAGGCTGGTGGGGCTATTTTTGTTCTAATTTTACTTTCATTATGCTCTTCTTATTTACCTTAGATTTTTCCCCTGGTGCCCATGTTTCTCATCCTCAAGTACACACATGTACTATCTAAAGGGTATGGGGAGTCTCAGTATAAAAATGGCTTGTTCCCTTCTGAGAACACAAGGATAAAATACATACATTTTAAAAATGGTTTGTATTTCTGGACCATTAACTTTAATAAAAAATGAGATGGAATGAAGTCACCTAAATGACCAATTGAAATACCATTTTTTTCTGTTAAAATATGTAGATATATTAAGAAATAAACTGCAGAATTTGAACTGTCTCCAAAGAGAAGCTTGAGACTTCCAGTAGAGATCCTACCCCTTTTCCACTACCTGTACCACCAATCTCCTCAGTTCATTCTTTGATAGGGAAGTTCAAGAAACACTGAAAGAGAAGGATACTGCTGTACATGGATCCATCTGACTTGAGAAGGATCCTCCCAGGCAGTGGAGGATTTCTTTTTCACTAAACTGCAGCTATGGGAAGAGAAAATTACACTTTTTTTTTTTTTTTGAAAATTCCACTTTTGCTTGGAGCTTCAAAGAAGAAAGGCTCGAGAAATATTTGTTGTGTATTGATGTGTTCCTGCTTGCAAGCGTACTTTGTTCTATTGTATTTGTCATTGCCAGTGTACATTATTTCAGTTATCTAATGGGTTAAATACACTTTTGTGAGGAAATCTGGGAAACTCACATTCCTTTATAACACCTTTTCTTTAGAAACATGTGTTCCATGTTCAAAAAAAAAACATACAAAATTGATTTGGGGGACAACATATTTGTACATTGACAATTTTCAATGTATATATAATGTGATCCTTCCTTTTCAAGATGACAAGGCTGAAAGCACTACCAAGTATATGAATTTGACTGGAAAAGTCAATGCTTGGTCAATAGACCTTGCCACAGGATTCATGTAAATACTGCCCTTTGGCTTGTGGCAATAGCTGCTGTTTACAAAGCATGTGCTATCCTTATTTGTCAATCTGCATAAACTTCATGATCTGTAGACTTTGTTCAACAAGAGTCACCTCATTTCTGAGCCTACTCAACACCTTGTTCTATCTGCTCCTGTCTACTACTACTTTCTCCTGTTCTTTCATTTGAAATGGTCTTTTATTACTTTACTCCATTCAGGTTGGGGAATAAAGCAAACTTTTATAAAGAACCTTGGGGCCGTATCTGGGAACCTCAAAATTAACTTCAGCCTACTAATCAATATGTACATTTTGGCAGATTATAGAGGTTGTCTAATAGTTGTTTTTGTATAGCTAAACTCATTTAGTAGCTACCGAAACACGTGCCCAATGGTGGTATTAAACACTTTTCTAAAGTTCATAATTGCAAGGCCACGGGCTTGGTGTTCCCTATCTTATCCTGTATCTGAAATTTGTTAAACTAAGGCGTAACTTAAAATCACATTGTGATCCCATTGATCAATGTTCTGCAGAAGCTAGTACAAAGGATTCTAGTCATAGCATCTTGCTTACAGTTACAGTAACAATTTGGTTCATATCAGCAAGCTTTCCCACTGTTTTTCTTGAAGACATTTATGATTGTTGCATTTTTAAAAATATGATATTTCCTTGGAGTTCTGTATGTTAAGGAAAATTTAATGGAAATAGCTAGTATATGTCTACCACTTCTTGAACAACCAATATTATATCAGTCTCTTTACATATGATAATGCTAATCCTCCTGATAATTCCATGAAATAAATATTATCTCTATTTTACAGATGAGAAAACAGAGACTTACAGAGGCTAAATAACCCATCTGAGGTTCCACAGCTACTAAGTGACAGAAGCCAGATTCAAATCCCAGACTATCTGGCTCCAAACCTCATTTTTCTACTTCATCCCTATTAAATTCTCTGTTCTTCACAGGGCTTCCTACTTGACAGTAGAAATCATCTTGACAAAATAAGTGAAAAATATTTCTGCCATCTGTCTCCATGGTGTTCCCTCTAAAGTAAATTCTCAGAACAGTAAATGGAAGTCAGGACAGTTAGTGCAAAGAGGGGGAAAACCTAACAGAAACAACTTAGGTGTCTGAGAAGAAGGGATTGGCAAAACCTTGTACAGTACATTCATAAATGGAATACTATGCAAGCATTATGAATGATTATGTAAATAGATATCTATTGACAAGGAAATATTCTCCTAACATATCACAGAGTGAAAAAGATAGGCAAAAAATGGAATGTTCCAATTTCCGCCCCCAAATCCCCCACTCTATTTATACAAATGTATTTCGACAAAGGACAAAGCCCGGAAGGGTCTACTGCAAATATTTACCAATAGTTACAGCAAGATAGTGGGATTATGGGTGTTTTCTTTCTGATTTTTGTTTTTCTGTTACTTCTAGTTTTCCTCAATGAAGATATTTCCTTATATAATAGATAAATACCATCTTAAAAGATGAATAAAAAAATATTGCTCAAAACTAGACAAGTTGGAACAATAACTGAAGGAGTATGAGCTAGTAGATAGGGTGAGTGAAAAAAAGAACAATTTTACACTGAAGAAACAATGCAGTAGCAATATGTAATGTAATAGAAGCAATATGATTATTATATTGTTTACTGATTATTACAATGATTATTTTACTGTTTACAATAATATCACCTGGTTGAAGAACTGTTTTCAACATTATTGTTTCAAGTTGTATATAAAAGGATTTTCCACTTTGAAATATCACGCAAAACCAACCTCTAGAAAAAAATATGAGATTTTTTAAAATGCTCCCAAGCATGAAATTCTACTCACCCACACATGCCCTAAAACATGAAACACATGTTAAATAATCTGAATTGGTTTTGCTAAAGGTACAATATTACCCATGGTGAATATTTTTTTCCAGTGGCGTTTTTTTAATTTCAGCATATTATGAGAGCACAAATGTTTAGGTTACATGTATTGCCTCCCCCCACTTCCCCCTCAGAGTCAGAGCTTCAAGTGTGTCCATCCCCCAGATGGTGCTCATCTCATTCATTATGTATGTATATACCCATCCCCTCCTCCCCCCTACCACCTGCCCGACACATGATAAATGGTGTTCCTATATGTCCACTTAGGTGTTGATCAGTGAAACCAATTTGCTGGTGAGTACATGTGGTGCTTATTTTTCCATTCTTGGGATACTTCACTTAGTAGGATGGGTTCTAGCTCTATCCAGGAAAATACAAGAGGTGCTATATCACCATTGTTTCTTATAGCTGAATAGTACTCCATGGTATTCATATAACACATTTTATTAATCCACTCATGGATTGATGGGCACTTGGGTTGTTTCCACAGCATTGCAATTGTGAATTTTGCTGGTATAAATGTTCGAGTGCAGGTGTCTTTTTTATAGAGTGTCTTTTGTTACAGAAACTTCCCAAAAGAAGACAGAATAATGGCCAACAAACATATGAAAAAATGCTCAACATATCTAATCATCAAGGAAATGCAAATCAAAACCACAATGAGACATCACCTATCTCCAGCGAGAATGGCCTTCATTAGTCCCCAAACAATAAATGCTGGCATGGATGTGGAGACATAGGAACACTCCTTTTTTTTTTGAAACTAAGAAATCTGTATATTTAGAGTACGCCTCCTTGACATCTTGTATTCCATTATTTTCCAAAGTTTTTTCGCTTCAGATATTAAACTGATAAGAACAGATACTACACTTGATCTTAGCCAAAAGGCCGAGAAGCAATTATTTTCCAAATTTTAGAGATTTTTACACAACCTTCATGAAGTTTTACCTTTAGACCATCACCAGTCTTATAATTTACCTAAAGTTTTTTCTTTTCTTTAATTTTCTTTTTTATTTTTTTTTATTTCAGCATATTATGGGGGTACAGATTTTAAGGATATTATCAGAGGCAGAATAGCACAGTTATTACCAGCTTTGGTTCTAGAACCAGAAAGACTTGGAGTTCAAATTCTATCAAATTACACAACCTCTTTATCCTCAGATTTGCATCTGTAAAATGGGTATAATAATATCTAACTCAAAGTGGTTTTATGAGGACTTAATGTAAAAATAAATGTAAAACATTTAGCATGGTTTTAGCATGTAATATTAACTCAATGGATGGTCGTTAACAAAAGGAAAAAAAGCAAGTGATATTTTGAATTTTAGACCAAGCCAAGGAAAGAACCAGGATATCAGGAAGTAAGTCTGGAAGTCTATGCTAACCTAAAGTGGAAATAAGACAGAAATGCTATTTGCCAAGTTCATTTTCTTTGTTCATTATCATGCATCAGGTTCAGCAATTTGGCACAATTACACTTCCCCAAAGGTAAGTTCGGAAGAAAGGCAGTAAATGAGGGAGAAGAGGGTGCGGACACTTCCCTACTTAGACTGTGACTTCTTTGAGGACAAGGACTATATATGATTCATCTTTGTTAAAATGAGGTAGAAGGGAAGGGGATCCAGGGACTAGCTGCTTAGCTACATCATGCCCTCCACCTATTATACATACTCTTTAGTTTCTATGTTGCCCTCTTGTGGTTTCTCCCATTTTTCCTCCTTCAATCTTGCCTTGGGTGTCCATTTTTGCCAGATTTCACAAGCATAATAATACATTTATTTAGCATTTTTCAAGGCTGTTTTATAGTTTACCCAATATATATAGACCAATATACCAAGCACTATGATGACTCACAAAGAAAATGGATTGAGACCATGTTCTGGGCCTAAACCAGTGTTTTTCAAACTGTAGCATATCAGCATCATCTGGAAAGCTTGCTAAAACACAGGTGGCTGGCCCCACTCCCGGAGTTTCTGGACTGCTAAACTGGGGTGGGGCTAAGAATTTGTGTTTCTAACAAGTTCCCCAGCAATGCTAACACTGCTGGTCCAGGGACCACACTTTGAGAACCAGTGATCTAGAACAAGGACCAGAAAACTTTTTCTGTAAATGGTCAGATAGTACATATTTGAGGCTTTATGGACTATAAGGTCTTTGTTGCAACTAAACTCTGCTCTTGTAGCATAAAGTAGCCATAGACCATAGATAGGTAAACACATGAGCATGTTTAAGTTCCAATAAAACTTTACTTATGGGGGGGTGGAGCAAGATGGCGGACGAATAACACCGCCAGACACAGTGTCTCTGCAGAAAAGACAGATTCTAGCAGAAATTAGAGGAAAGAAGCCAGAAGATGAGCATACAGCGGATGAGGGTCAGAAGGAGGGGTACCTGAGACCCCGGGAGACTCCACGGGAGGAGGCTGCGGAGGAGAACTGGAGGCTGAGACCACCGGAGCAGCCCAGAGACCAGCGGCAAGGGTAGGTGGATTTGCTGTTTCCCCTCCCCTGCATTCGGGACTGCTGGTGGGCTCCCCAGCGGGTGGAGAGACCTGCGGACATCAGCCCAGAGACGGCCGCCGCCAGCCAGCGGTGAGCCTGTAGCAGACATGGCACCAGGTTCCCAACTTCCTCCGGGCACCTCCGTGTGCACAGAGCCGAGCCGCGCGGCAGGCGCCATATTGCCTCCTCCTCCCCTCCGCCGACCTTACCTGTGGCTGCCCAGAAAGACAATACAGCCACCAGCCAGAGGCACCTCAAGGGAACGGGACCTTCCCTTTTGGGACCCTACACCTGACTCAGGGGAACTCAGACTGTGAGCTCCCTACCCGCCCGCCCTCCCAGGTGCTGCTGGCATGGTGTTCCCAGGAGAACGGTGCCGAATCAGAGGCTGAGAGACATAGACCCAGCTTGGGCTCCCTGTGGGTGAATTGGGACCGGAAATCCTCTCCCTGGTGGGGATACAGTTTGAACTCTGGGACCCAGAGGTCGGACCTGCAGACCAGACCCCCTGCACCGAGGGCTAGCATTGCCTGGGGCACAGAAGGGTTATACTTGAACAGCCTACTGAGGTGTGTGTGCCTCCAGGGGCGGATCGGCATCCTAGAGGGCAACCCTCCTCCCAGGAGGAGGCCGTGCACCCAACCCAGGTCGCGTTCCTGTGCAGGGAAACTCCCCGCCGGCATCACAGTCCGGGGAAGCCTGGTGGCTTGTGGTCTGGCCTGCTGGCAGAGGCCCAGGAGTAGCTGTGGACTTGGGGAGGGTGGAAAGAAGTGAGGCCCGCTCCAGACTGGGGGTCTCAGACAGCCCCACCCCCACACCCAGACTTTCTGGCTGAGCAGGACCATTCCAGCCCCACCCTGACAGCTTTCCCTGGAAGCAGAGTACAGAACTTTGACCCCTGCTAACTGCCTGAGGGCAGGCTTACCCAACCCAGCTCCGCCCAGAACAAGAGCTGATAACAGGACACAAAATCAACAGCATAGCGTGTTCCTCCAAGCAAACGCCACCTACTGACAGGGACGGCATCTAGCACAGCCTTTCCACGGCACCCACTGACTCAATATACAGCGAGTGCCCAATCTCACCCACAGACACCACCTAACGCCTCAGAAACTAAACAAGTTGTGTGAATACCCAAACAATAACTTAAGGAAAGAAACAACAACTGATCAACATGGGAAGAAATCAGCGAAAGAACTCAGGAAATATGAAGAACCAAACGGAAAACACACCCCCAAAGAGGAGCACCAGCCCCCTAGAAACGGACACCAACCAAAATCAGGCAACCAATATGACAGAAGAGGAATTTCCTATGTGGATCATAAGAACACTCACCGAGCCGGGCGCTGTGGCTCACGCCTGTAATCCTAGCTCTTGGGAGGCCGAGGCGGGCGGATTGCTCAAGGTCAGGAGTTCAAAACCAGCCTGAGCAAGAGCGAGACCCCGTCTCTACTATAAATAGAAAGAAATTAATTGACCAACTGATATATATATAAAAAAAAAAATTAGCCGGGCATGGTGGCGCATGCCTGTAGTCCCAGCTACTCGGGAGGCTGAGGCAGAAGGATCACTCGAGCCCAGGAGTTTGAGGTTGCTGTGAGCTAGGCTGACGCCACGGCACTCATTCTAGCCTGGACAACAAAGCGAGACTCTGTCACAAAAAAAAAAAAAAAAAAAAAAAGAACACTCACCGAGCTGCAACAACAACTCAATAACCAACACAAAGAAACCACAAAAAGCCTCCAGGATATGGAAAAAGAAATAGACACAATGAAGAAAAGTTTAACCAAACTCCTGGAAATGAAGAATCAATTCAAGGAACTACAAAATACAGTGGAAAGTCTCAAAAACAGGGTAGATCAAGCAGAAGAAAGAATCTCAGAGCTTGAAGATAACACCCTCCAATTAAATAAATCAGTCACAGAAATAGAGCAGAGAAACAAGAGAAAAGAGCAAAGCCTACAAGAGCTGTGGGATTATGTGAAGAAACCTAATGTGAGGGTCACAGGGTTACCAGAAGGGGAAGAAGACAACACTCAAGGGTTGGACAAGCTATTTGAAGATGTAATAGAGGAAAATTTCCCAGGCCTTGCTCAAAATCTTGATATAAAGTTCAAGAAGCTCAGAGGACCCCTGGGAGATTCAATGCAAACAGGAAGACGTCATGACATGCAGTCATCAGACTGACCAAAGTATCAACTAAAGAGGCCCTTCTAAGAGTTGTAAGACAAAAGAACCAAGTAACATACAAGGGAAAGCCAATTCGAATAACATCAGACTTCTCTAATGAGACTTTACAAGCAAGGAGAGACTGGGGCCCCATTCTCACTCTTTTGAAACAAAACAATGCCCAGCCTAGAATATTATTCCCTGCAAAACTAAGCTTCGTATATGAAGGAGAAATAAAAACATTCTCAGACAAGCAAAGGCTCAGAGAATTCACCAAGACAAGACCAGCCCTACAAGATGTACTTAAAACAGCGTTACGCACAGAACATCATAATAATAACCCACGAATATAAAAACAACCAAAACCCAAAGATATTAAAGGCCAGATATTACAATGGCTCAAGACAGAAATCATAGCAACAACATCCAACCCAACAGAATGATCAGTAATCTACCTTACCTATCAGTTCTCTCAATAAATGTGAATGGCTTAAACTCTCCACTCAAGAGACATAGGCTGGCTGAATGGATAAGAAAATACAGGCCAAGTATATGCTGTCTTCAGGAAACACATCTAACCTGCAAGGATGCATATAGACTAAAAATAAAAGGGTGGAGATTAATATTCCAAGCAAATAGAAGCCAAAAGAAGGCTGGTGTGGCAGTTCTAATTTCAGACAATTTAGTTTTTAAACCAACAAAAGTAGTGAAAGACAAAGAGGGTCATTATATAATGGTGAAGTGCACAGTTCAACAAGAAGAGATAACAATTTTAAATATATATGCACCCAACTTAGGTGCACCCAGATTCATAAAGCAAACTTTACTGGAGCTAAGCAAATGGATTAATAGCAACTCCATAATCGCCAGAGATTTCAACACCCTACTGAGAGCACGAGACAGATCCTCCAAACAGAAAATTAACAAACAAATAATGGACTTAAACAAAACTCTAGAACAATGAGGTCTGACTGACATCTACAGAACATTCTACCCAAAATCCACTGAATATACGTTCTTCTCATCAGCTCACGGGACATTCTCTAAGATTGACCATATCCTAGGACACAAAGAAAATCTCAAGAAATTTAAAAAAATAGAAATCATACCATGTACCTTCTCAGATCACAGTGGAATAAAAGTAGAAATCAACCCTAACAGAAACTCACATTTCTACATAAAAACGTGGAAATTAAACAACCTCCTACTAAATGATTACTTCATAAATGAAGAAATCAAGACGGAAATAAAAAATTTCTATGAAGAAAACGACAATGGAGAGACAAGTTATCAACTCCTCTGGGACACAGCTAAAGCAGTTCTGAGAGGAAAGTTTATCTCCATAAATGCCTATAACCAAAAGACAAGAAGATCACAAATAGACAATCTAATGAAACGACTCAAAGAGCTGGATAAAGAAGAACAGACCAACCCCAAACCCAGCAGAAGAAGTGAAATCAACAAGATCAAATCAGAACTAAACAAAATTGAAAACAGGGAAGCTATTCAGGAGATTAATAAAACAAATAGGTGGTTCTTTGAAAAAATAAACAAAATTGACACACCATTGGCTAAGCTAACGAAAAGCAGAAAAGAGAAATCTCTAATAAGCTCCATCAGGAATAAAAAAGGAGATATCACAACTGATCCCAAAGAGATACAACATACAATTTATGAATACTACAAAAATCTTTATGCACACAAACTGGAAAATGTGGAGGAAATGGACAAATTTCTAGAAACACACAGTCTCCCTAGGCTCAACCAGGAAGAAATAGATTCCCTGAACAGACCAATCTCAACAGCTGAAATAGAAACAGCAATTAAAAATCTCCCTAAAAAGAAAAGTCCCGGTCCACATGGCTTCACACCTGAATTTTACCACACTTACAAAGAAGAACTAGTACCTATCTTGCAGAAACTATTCCGCAACATCGAGAAGAACGGAAACCTCCTCGACACCTTTTATGAAGAGAATATTACTCTAATACCAAAACCAGGAAAGGATGCCACAAAAAAAGAAAACTACAGACCAATATCCCTAATGAATATAGATGCAAAAATTTTCAACAAAATCTTAGCTAACCGAATCCAGACACTTATCAAAAAAATAATCCACCACGACCAAGTGGGCTTCATCCCAGGGATGCTGGGATGGTTCAACATATGTAAATCTATAAATACAATTCACCACATCAACAGAAGCAAAAACAAAGACCACATGATTCTTTCAATAGATGCAGAAAAAGCTTTTGACAAAATTCAACACCCTTTCATGATATGAGCACTTAAGAAAATAGGCATAGAAGGGACATACCTAAAAATGATACAAGCCATCTATGACAGACCCATAGCCAACATCATACTGAACGGGGAAAAATTGAAATCATTCCCACTTAGAACTGGAACCAGACAAGGCTGCCCACTATCTCCACTTCTGTTCAACATAGTGCTGGAAGTCTTGGCTACAGCAATCAGACAGGAAAATGGAATCAAAGGTATCCAAATAGGGGCAGAAGAGATCAAACTTTCACTGTTTGCTGATGATATGATATTGTATCTAGAAAACTCCAAAGATTCAACCAAGAAACTCCTGGAACTGATCAATGAATTTAGTAAAGTCTCAGGATACAAAATCAATACACAGAAATCAGAGGCATTCATATACGCCAACAACAATCTAATTGAGAACCAAATCAAAGACTAATTCCCTTCACAATAGCAACAAAGAAATTAAAGTACCTAGCAATATACTTAACCAAGGACATAAAAGACCTCTACAGGGAGAACTATGAAACACTGAGGAAGGAAATAGCAGAGGAGGTAAACAGATGGAAATCCATACCATGCTCGTGGATCGGCAGACTCAATATCATCAAAATGTCTATACTACCCAAACTGATCTACAGATTCAATGCAATACCTATTAAAATCCCATCAGCATTCTTCACAGATATAGAAAAAATAATTTTATGCTTCATATGGAACCAAAGAAGACCCCGAATATCAAGAGCAATTCTAGGCAACAAAAACAAAATGGGAGGCATTAATATGCCAGATATCAAACTATACTACAAAGCTGTAGTAATTAAATCAATATGGTATTGGCACAAAAATAGGAATATTGACCAGTGGAACAGATGTGAGAATCCTGATAGAAAACCATCCTCATATAGCCATCTAATCTTTGACAAAGCAGACAAAAACATACGCTGGGGAAAAGAATCCCTCTTCAATAAATGGTGCTGGGAAAACTGGATAGCCACCTGTAGAAGGCTAAAACAGGACCCACACCTTTCACCTCTCACAAAAACCAACTCACGCTGGATAACAGACTTAAACCTAAGGTATGAAACTATTAGAACTCTAGAGGAAAAAGTTGGAAACACTCTCCTAGACATCGGCCTGGGCAAAGAGTTTATGAAGAAGTCCCCAAAGGCAATCACAGCAGCAACAAAAATAAATAAATGGGACATGATCAAACTACAAAGCTTCTGCACAGCCAAAGAAATAGTCATGAAAGTAAACAGACAACCTACAGAATGGGAGAAAATTTTTGCATCCTATGCATCCGATAAGGGACTGATAACTAGAATATACTTAGAACTCACGAAAATCAGGAAGAAAAAATCAAATAACCCCATTAAAAATTGGGCAAAGGACTTGAACAGAAACTTTGCTAAAGAAGACAGAAGAATGGCCAACAAACATATGAAAAAATGCTCAACATCTCTAATCATCAGGGAAATGCAAATCAAAACCACAATGAGATATCACTTAACCCCAGTGAGAATGGCCTTTATCAAAAAATCTCCAAACAATAAATGCTAGCATGGTTGCGGAGAGAGAGGAACACTCCTACACTGCTGGTGGGACTGCAAACTAGTTCGACCTCTGTGGAAAGCAATATGGAGATACCTTAAAGCGATACAAGTGAATTTACCATTTGATCCAGCAATCCCATTGCTGGGCATCTACCCACATGATCCAATGACACTCTACAAAAAAGACACCTGCACTCGAATGTTTATAGCAGCACAATTCATAATTGCAAGGCTGTGGAAACAGCCCAAGTGCCCATCCATCCATGAATGGATTAATAAAATGTGGTATATGTATACCATGGAGTACTATTCAGCTCTAAGAAACAACGGTGATATAGCACATCTTACATTTTCCTGGTTAGAGCTGGAACCCATACTACTAAGTAAAGTATCCCAAGAATGGAAAGACAAGCACCAGATATATTCTCCAGCAAACTGGTATTAACTGAGTATCACCTAAGTGGACACATAGGTACTACAGTAATAGGGTATTGGGCAGGTGGGAGGGGGGAGGGGGGCGGGTATATACATACATAATGAGTGAGATGTGCACCATCTGGGGGATGGTCATGATGGAGACTCAGACTTTGGGGGGGAGGGGGGGAAATGGGCATTTATTGAAACCTTAAAATCTGTACCCCGATAATATGCTGAAATAAAAAAAAAAAACCACAATGAGATACTGCTACACATCCACTAGCATAGCTAGTATTCTTAAAGACTGATAATAACAAGAGTTGGTGAGGATGGGGAGCAATGGGAACTCTCATATAGTGCAAATGACAGTATAAATTGCACAACTACTTTGGAAACCAGTTTTGCATTATTTACTAGAGCTTAACACATATGTACCCTCTTGTAATAGAGACACAGAGATGTGCCATCCAGATTTCTCCTTCAAACAAGGACATTTTCCCAGGTCAGGGGAGTGTAATCAGCAGACATCCTCCAGGTGTCAACTCCTGAGAGGTCTGCCTTGGCTGCAGAGAGCTGCTTCACCCTAGGTGATGCTTTTTGTAAGGTGAATGAGCAAGGCAGGGGTGTAATGAACCATTCTAGCCTGACGCAGAACATTCCAATGGGTTCTACTTGTTCCAAAGCTTCATGCCAGGTTAGCTCAAGCATCATCAAACTTGTATTGCAATTCATCTTCTCCCCTTCCTAGTCCTGTGTCCTCTGCCTTGCTTTCATGGGTGTTGATCCCTAATAAACATCTTCTTTTTTTTTTAATGGGACACACGCAGCAGACTCTGCAGCAGCGACCAGAGAGGGACACCGGGAATTAGCACAATGACCGCCACTCGGTTTCGGGCACCTTGTGGAACAACCCAGTACACTCCAGGAGCACCGCAAAGGGCCACACAGACCCAGCACCCACGCGCCGAGGAGGCACACGACCGGGCAAAGCGGGACAGATCCCCCCCCCCCAGCTACGGGGAGGGACAACCGCAAAGCCACAACCATGAGGGACAAAGCGAGGGCTGCCCGCTACATCAAGAAAACCAAGGATCCCCGCCAAGGCCACAGGGAACAGGGCAGGGTAGCGAAGTCTGGCCGAACGACTGTTGCACCCTCGCCTCCCACCCAACACCCACAGGCAGAGAAGGAGAGGCGAGACGCCCCGTGAGCAGAATGAGAAGAATGGCCCCACTCACCAGGAATAGTCAGTCCCTCACCTGGCACGCGGCTCAAGGCCCAGGAGAGAGCGACGTCACCACTTTGATCAGCCTAATAAACATCTTTCACCCAACACCTCATCTCAGTTTTTGCTTCTGGAGACCCCAACCTTCAACACCTTTGACTCAGTAATTCCACTAGGCTAATATACCCTAGAGGAAATCATTCATATGTGCACCAAAAACCAAGTACAAGAGTGTTCTTATCAGCTTTTGTTTGTAATATCCAAATACTGGAAACCACCACTTAATGTCCATCAACAGGAGAATGAAAGAATTGTGATATATTAACACAATAATTTTATACATAAATGAAAATGAATGGCATCTATGTATAACCACATGTATACCATATTGAGTGAAATAAGCAAGATATAAAGAGTAAATACTGTATGATTTCATTCATATAAAGTTCAAAAACAGGCAAAAATATTTATGACTGCATTCATAAGTGATAAAACTATAAAGAAAAGCATAATATGTAACCAACATATTTGTACACTCATATCCTGAAATAAATAAATAAAATAAAAAGAAAAGCAAGACAATGGTTATCACAAGTCAAGATAGTGGTTATGTCCAGGAATGATCTTCAAAAACGTTTAATGATCATTATGGCATAGACCTTAACCATTTCGTACAGACAGAAGATTTTATACCTCTACAGGGAATGCTAGCTTAATACCAGCCCTGATTTAATTCTAGGTGGGGGAAGGAGTAATCAGAGAGAGATGCCTGGTTTGAAGATGTCTTCCAAAGTGCTAATAATGTTCAATCTCTTGACTGAGGTAGAGGTTACATGGGCATTCAATTTATAATTATTTGTTAAACCATGCATATATGTTTTATGCACATTAAAAGGAGAAAAATAGACACACCATAAGAAAATATAAATAGATGTTTTATAAACATTTACTTTAAAAACTGTGACTAGGTATTGCTGAGGAGATGGTGGGCGAGTGGAGATAAGAATGATCAGAGCTCATCGTGTGCTTCTTCATTCTGTAACAATATGATACTTAACAGACCTTGAGAAGTTCCAAGAACTTCTATAAGAGGTACACAGAGACACTGTTGTTCAGAAGAGAGAGCATTCTTTTCCAGCTGAGAGGCGACAGGAGAAAAGCTTCAAAGAAGAAGGACCATTTGAGGTGAGCATTGAAGAATGCAGGATTCCAACAAATACGGTTGCAAAGGGGGTTGGGGAAAGATATAGCATTAACACTGAGATGGAAATAAGAATAAGTTGCATATCATCAAAAATTAAATAGTCAAACTGATTAGAGTGGCATTTTCAATATGTTTTGACGCTCAATACCCATAGGAAAATTCTAAATTGAATAATTTAGAAAATAATGAATATTATTTTCTGCAAGGGATAGTTATACATTCCACAGATACCTATTGAAATGTGACTGTGCTAGGTGCCAGGAGCTAGGTATACAGCCATAAGCAAGACAAGACAAGGTTCTGGAGCTTACATTGCCTATGCCTGGGCTTAATTTCTTTCTAGGAGCATCATTCTTCCTGAGAACGGAAAACAATCTAGACTCATCCACATAAACTCAGAAAATGTGATGTTTTGGTTTCTTTTAGTCATTTCATGTTTAAACAAGATTATATTTAGGATTCACCCTCTCCCTCCTTCATACCCCTCATGTTAATTTTGAACTCCAAAGTTTATGCAAGACCGAAATAACAGTAGCGGGGAGGAGGAAGCCACTTCTTGGGCTCTTGGTATATTCTGCATTGGCCTTCCTTAATTTATACAGTCAGCCTGTCATCCGTCCCTGCTGCCATCTTCCCATCAGCCCTCTAATGGCATGGTCCCTCCTGCTTCCCAGTGCAGCTTCCTCTGGTCGTGACCACAAGACCCCAGTGTCTAAATTCTCTTCTTTTCCTACCCTCGTCCTTCTCAGTTCTGAGGCTCTTGTCTACTGAGGGTGGAGGGATAGGGTGAGGTGCATAACACATCTTCCTCAACAATGACTTTTCCCAAATATTTCTGTCTTGCACCCTGGGCTGAGACTTAAACTGATAACCTAAAAACCAAGAATATGTTCTCTCCCTCTTTCATGACATCTTTATTGGAGGTGAGACTAGCCTCATGTCTCACTATCTCACTGAGAGGGGGTCAAGGCTGAGAGTAGAAGGAAGCTCAGGCAATCTTCATAGATCATCCCACTATATCCATCACAGTATAGATTAAATGTCACTGGACTTCACATTGCAGCATTCACAAATGGACAAAAGCTGCTGTCAAGACCTTATGTTTGTAATTCTTGAATTTAGTACTTTAAAAAATATCAACGCAACTCTGGTTTCTCTTCAGATCATATGAATCTTTCACCTTTTAAAAAATATCAATGTGCTTACTTTAATAATTTTTGCATTTTGTTTCTAAATGATGAGGTTAGAGATCTTATCATTTTACTTTGCAAATTTGCATAATCTTTATTCCAAGTGAGAAACCAAATTGAACTTAGCTATAACTTGATGTTCTCTTTAAGAATTTCTGAAATACTTGAAAAATTTTTATGTGCTATGTGAGAATGCTGATCAAATAAATGGGCCTGATGAGTGTCACCTTGAGAATTTGCAGAATTATAATCATTTTTATGCTCTGTATTTCAACATCAGCATCGTTTTGATTCTTTGTGGATATATATTAAACAGATTATGACCATTTCTCATAATTTAACACTCTATGAAGATCAAGACCAAGATGGCAAACTAGTAGTGTTCAGCTAGATGATCAACTGAGTACTTGAGCCATGAGCACACTCATCTGATTGCCACATGTTCAATTCTGAAGGGAAATGATGGGTAGAACACAAAGTTTGTAAAGAGTATTCTTGGGAAATAAGTCTAGAAAGATGCATTCAGAACAGATCCTTGAGGTTTAACATGCCAGGCTGACTCCATATTCTTTCCGTTCAGCATTTCCAATTTCCTTGTTGTTGTTGTTGCTTTGTTTTTTTTTTGTTTGTTTTTTTTTGAGACAGGGTCTTGCCCTGTTGCCCAGGTTAGAGTGCAGTGGCATTATCATAGCTCACTGCAGCCTCAAATTCCTGGACTCAAGAGATCCTCCTGCCTCAGCCTCCCAAGTGGCTGGAACTACATGTACATGCCACCTTGCCCAGCTAATTTTTCTATTTTTTTGTACAAACAGAGTCTCTCTATGTTGCTCAGGCTGGTCTTGAACTCCTGGCCTCCCACCTCAGCCTCCCAAAGGGCTAGGATTAGCCAACATGCCTGGCGAGCATCTCCAATTTCTGAGAGGAGGAGGCAAGTAGGCCTGGGCAATGCCAGACCTGCCTGTAAAATTTGCTAAGCAGAAAGGAGAGCCTAGCCTAAGAGAATGAGATAGGGGTGAAACGTAAAGGGAATTAAGAACTAACCAGGACAGGAATAAAGAAGCAAAGGGAAGGTGAGATTTAAAGCAGGAGAAGAAGGACCTGGAGGGCATTGTGTGCCAAAGAAGGCCAGTTTCTCCTGCCTGCTGTACTTGTCGCCATCTCACCAGGAGTGTAGGTGATAGGCTGTGGCCCCAGGTAATAAGCCTTTCTCACCCCAAATTCTATAAGGAATGAAAAGAGAAATGTTTAAGTAAAATAGAAATGCGTAAGTAGAAATATATCGCAGAAATGTAAAATAGAAATGCATAAATAAAAACGAGCTCTTCTTTATGTTGCTCTGTATGGAATTGATTTGTGTATATGAAAAGCGAGGCTTTTCAACTAGTGGTGATTTAAAAATCAATGAATCATTTATACCTCTGCTGGGCCTGCCTTCCAGCTTCTGGCTGCTGACTCACCTACACGATATCCTCCTTCCCAGCCTCATCTATGTTAGGCAGGCCTGTTTTTGCCCTTGCAGGCCCTGAACACTCTCACTTGTGGAGGCTTCAGCTAGCATCACAATAAACATGTTAAAATGCATCCACATCTTGAATTAAACATCTATATTTTTCTATAAATTTTTGAAAGAGCTTTTGTAATTTTGCTTTTGAAACTGTTTGTGCAACACTAATTTATTTTATTTTATTTTATTTTATTTATTTATTTATTTTTGAGACAGAGTCTCGCTTTGTTGCCCGGGCTAGAGTGAGTGCCATCGCGTCAGCCTAGCTCACAGCAACCTCAGACTCCTGGGCTCAGGCAATCCTGCTGCCTCAGCCTCCCGAGTAGCTGGGACTACAGGCATGCGCCACCACGCCCGGCTAATTTTTCCTATATATATTAGTTGGCCAATTAATTTCTTTCTATTTTTTTTTTTATAGTAGAGACGGGGTCTCGCTCAGGCTGGTTTTGAACTCCTGACCTTGAGCAATCCACCCACCTCGGCCTCCCAGAGTGCTAGGATTACAGGCATGAGCCACCGCGCCAGGCCTAATTTATTTTATAATGGCTGTGATTTCTCCATAAGAATTATGCATACTTGGCAATTCTTGGGAAGTGAGAGGATTCAACCTAAAAATTGTTTTCCAATATAATGGGTTTTTAAATAAATACTAAATTTAATTACTGTTAATGAACTTGATATAATGTTTTAATTTTGTAATTAAATTATTATTTGTGAGTTTGCTGTTTTCTTTTAGTATTTTTTAGCCTTTTTAAAAATATTTCACTGTTTTATTTTGTCTCTAAAATAAGTGTTTTATTTATTCTCTAAAAAGTACATAAGCTCTAGACACTTAGTGATAGTTGTCTAATGGCCAAAAGATAGGCACTGAACACCCATTTAATCGTGTGCATGTGTGTATATGTGTATATGTCTGTGTGGGTGGTGGTGGTGAACATGGTGAGATTCACGTTTTCTTGAAGCTAGAGTTTCATTTATTTGAATTTTTTCAATGACCTGAACTCTTTGCATTGGATGTCTCTTATATACAGTCATCATTTCCCCTATAAGAGACCTCAGTTTTTAATGTCCTTCAATAAATTTCAATTTCTACACAACCTCTATATCCTTAGCAAACATTTACTGAGTACCCACTATACGCAAGGTACTGTTTTAGGTGCTGGGGATACTGTAGACTTGGAGGAAAAAGTATGTTACCTTTTCTCTAAGACTGATTCCTCCATTTCCACCTTGGATCTTTGTCTTTCCCAATTATGGAGGGATTTTGCTTCCAACCTTTCTGCCTCTTTCCTCTGGCATCTTAAAAAGCCCCTCTTTGCTGGCTCCTTTGCTTTACAGTGGCTTCAGGCTTTGTCAAGAACCTCTGTTTGATCCTTCCAACTAATTTAGTTAAAATTGTATTTTGCTCCTTTTGATTTCCAAACCTTTTCAATTTGTGGTCTCTTGTCTCCATTTCCTCATGATACAGCCCCTCCTCAATTCCCTGTAATCTTATTTCTATCCTTACCACTTATTGAAACCACACACCTAGTGGTCTCCAGTGAACTTCTTGACACATCCAAAAAAAGTCTCTTGACTCTCATTTTCCTTGTCCTATTTTCAGCATTTGACATTGCTAAACCTCCCCTACATATTCTTTTTTTTTCACATTTTCATTGACTGAAAATGATTTTCAATGCAGAAAAGTACATGAAATAATACAACCAATATATGTACCCACCAACCAGTTCTATCAAATCTTGCAACAGCAACTTTCAGATTGTGTCTCAAGAAATAAATATTACAGATATAGTTAATATTTATTGTTTGCCTCTTCCCATTTTCAATCCTCTACCTCCTTTAAATTTGGTGATCATGCCCTTTTGTGTCTTATATCCCATTATAGCACTACATATCTATGTAACCATAAGCAACAGATGATACTTTAAGACTTTATATAAATAGTATACCATACATGTTTTGCAATTTTCTTTTTGCTCACCATTCTATTTTTGAGATTTAACTCTGTCACTATATATAGCTCAACTTCATTCATCATGAATACCATGATTTATTTATCCATTCACCAGCTAACAAACATTAAATTTGCTTCCATATTTTGAGATTACAAATATGCTGCAGCGAACATTCTCTCATATGTCTCTTTGTGCATATAAAAGGTTAGAGTTTTGCCGGTGTATATAATTAGAACTAGAACTTCTTAATTGAAGGTTATTACATTCTCAACTTTATTAGACATTGTCAAATTACTCTTCACAATAGTTACTCTTAGTTACTCTATACAATACTCTTCACAATACCAGCTTACACTCTTTCTAGCAGTAGATTGGAGTTCTATCTTTTCTACATCCTTGACAACACTTGGCATTGTCTGACTTTTAAAATTTTTCCCAGACTAATGTTTGTGAAATGATAACTCATGATTTTATTTCTCAATTTCCCTAAATAGTAATAAAGTTAAGAATCTTTTCATGTCTTTATTGCCCATTTTGGTTTCCTTGACTATAAATTGCTTATTCAGATATTTTTCTACTGTTTCTTTCTGTCTTACTTATTTATAGGAGTTATTATACATCCTGGTTGCTAATTAACTAATTTAGTCGATATTTTTCTAGCATTTAATTTGTTCCAGGAATGATTCTAGGCACTAAGAATGCAGCTATGAACAAAATAGACAAAAAACCTTGCCCTCATGGAACTTACATTCTAGTGAGGGAAGGTAAATGATAAACAAAATTGATAAGTATATAGAATAGTGGATAGCAATAAATCCTATAGAGAAAAATAAACAGGGGAGAGGGATAGGAAACATGTATGTATGGGAGTAGAAGGGGGGATAGTTGAGTTGCAATTTTAAATAAAGTAGTTTAGGAAGGCCTCAGAAAGTGATATATGAGCAACGACCTGAAGGAGTTGACAGTGCAGGCAGAGAGAACAAGTGCAAAGGTCTTGAGGCAAGAGTATGCCTGATAATACCTAGAAACAGCAAGGAGCCAGTGTGACTAAGCACAGAGTATTGGAGAGAATGGTGGGAGAAGTCAGAAAGGTGATGACAGCTAGGAGTATAGACCCTCACAGGTTATCCTTTGTTAATTATATGGGTTTTGTTTTGTGTTTTTTTTGAGACAGAGTCTCACTGTGTTGCCCAGGCTAAAGTGAGTGCTATGGCATCAGCCTAGCTCACAGCAACCTCAAACTCCTGGGCTCAAGCAATCCTGCTGCCTCAGCCTCCCAAGTAGCTGGGACTACAGGCATATGCCACCATGCCCGGCTAATTTTTTCTATATGTATTAGTTGGCCAATTAATTTCTTTCTATTTATAGTAAAGATAAAGTCTCACTCTTGCTTAGGCTGGTTTCGAACTCCCGACCTTGAGCAATCCACCCACTCTGGCCTCCCAGAGTGCTAGGCTTACAAGCGTTGCATTGAAAATATCTTCTCCCAGTCTGTGGCTTGTCTTTTAACTTGTTTATATTGTCTTGAAGTACACAAATTTTGAAATTTAATATAGCTAAATACATCATTCTCGTTCCCTATTCCAAGATCATAAAGATATTCCCCTATTTTCTTCTGAGAGTTATAATGTTTCTCTTTACACATTTAGATCTTTAATCCACTTGGGAATGATTTTTCCTCTATGGTTTGAAATAGGGATCTAATTTTATAATTTTCCCTATGGATAATCAATAGTCTCAGTACCATTAAGTGGATAATCCATTCTTTTCCCACTGATGTGAAATGTCGCATATGCTGAATATCAACTTTCCATATATGTGTGGGTCTGTTTGGGGCTCTGTATTCTGTTCCATTGGTCTATCTCCATAATTACTATAGATTTAAAATCCGTCTTGAGATCTAGTCCATTATAGAATCTGGAGCAAATGAATAACACAACTGAAAAATTACTTTGGGAAGTATATTTTTATGGCTGTCAACAGAGTAAAAAGGTAAAAGGAGAGAGAAGAGACAATGAGATTTATTTGGGGAAAATGCAAAAACCCAGATAGGATATCACAATAAAGAGATGGCAGTGTGAATGGAGGGAAAAAAAGGAATTTAAAAGTAATTGCAAAGAAAATATTAACCCAGTTTGTCTGCTGATTGATTAGATACAGAGATTAGATAGGAGAGAAGAAAGTATATTGCTTTGAAGTGTCAAGCCTGGGTGGCTGTGTGAAATGATGATGAGTTAGTTTTGTCACAGAGTGTTCTTCTAACACTGGGGTGTATTAGGTAGGAGGTCTGAGCCAGGGATATATATTTGGATGCTGCCTGCTTAGAGGTGACCTGAAGGGCACCTACAGGAGGAGCAAAGTTCTGCGCTTTGGATAATCTTCTGATTTAGAGCATAGAAGAAAGAAGATGAAGGAAAGAACATCTGAGAGGTAGAATAACCAACATAGTGCATTATAATCTTAAGAGAAATTATTATTTTTGACTAGATAGTTCCCTCATAGGTATGATTATGTTTTGTTTCTGTAGTAATCTTCAAAGTCCTCAGAACAATTCTGGTGTCACGGGTAGCATTTAAGACACATTCCTTGCTGGACGTGGTAGAGACGCCCCCCGTCCGTCGGGTCTCTCGCTGCAGTTCCTCAGGTTGGCCGCAGGGGGCGGAATCTGCGGCGGCCTGGAAAACTGGCGGGGGCGCCAGGCGCCGCTCTCTCTCGGGTCAGGTTCTCAGCTCCCGGCTCCCGGCTCCCGGCTCCAGGAGCCCGGCGCGGAGCTTTGGCTCAAAGGACCCTCAGCCAAGGCGGGTGGGCGTGAGGACGTGGGACGCAGTGTCGTCGGATCAGCCCGCAGTCCGCAGCCCCGCTGAGCCTGGAGGCCGCCCGGATGGAGCCGCCGCTGCCGGTTGGAGCCCAGCCCCTTGCTGTATCCGCCTGAGAGAAGGGGGAGGGGAGGGCGCGCAGGGCTGGGGGTGGGGGTCGGGGGGACTGCGGAACACGGCAGGGTGGGGGGCCTGTTAGGCACAGAGGCCGAGCAGAGCAGAGGAGGCGGCCGGCGCGGAGGTGACGCCCGGGGGCTAGGGGAGGGCGGCTGGGGAAGCGGGAGACCCCCTCCGCTCCTCCGCGCGCCACTCCTCCTGTCGCGCTTCTAAAAGAGACCCTTGACAAGCGTCCGCATACTATCGAGGGTATGGAGATGAAGGGTCCTCTTCGGGAGCCCTGCGCCCTGACCCTAGCCCAGAGGAACGGGCAATATGAGTAAGTAACCACCTGATTCCCACAGAGAAGGGGAGCCTACCATTGGTTCCCAACCCCAAACAGCGACGAGCCACCCACCCGCCTCCCACTGAGGCCACGCGGGCAACAGGTTCAGGCCCAGGTGTGAAGTGCCAGTGCTCTCTAACCTCGGGGCTTTGTCCCCAACTTCCAAGCCTCTAGATTGTGCCTGGCAGTGTGGCTCAGTGGAAGGACTCAATAGGCAGGGAAGCAGGAAGCCTGGGTCCTTAGTTCCTGCCCTTGCAACTGACATGTGTTGTGTAACCTTGGCCAAGTCCATAAAGCTTTCTGGGCCCTAGTTTACTCATCAGTTGAATAAAAACATTAACTGCCTTACATTGTAGCCATTGGAGTTACAACTCCAAAGGAATAATAAATGCGCAAGTGATTTACAAAAAGCAAAAGTGCTATGGAAACGCTTAATTTAAATGTTAAAGACTTGTCTTTTCCTAACCCCATTCAACTGGTTCCTCCAGTCTCCCCCCCTTATCCCACTTGCTCCAAGGCATATTCATTAATTCAGTAATGGTTTAGTGTAGGCCAGTAACTGCCTCACTTATTGACTTGACTGTTGGAAAGAAAAGGTAATGAAATGTGTAGAAACATAAATGACATTTGGCATTCTATTAGTGTGTATCACCTTCCACTTGGCCTCCGACCCAGGAGCTCAGTAAATATTGTTGATTAATGGATCAAAAGATCATTGTGATAAACTATTACCATAGCTGCTAGCCTCATTCCATTGCTGCTAGCTCCTCATCCTGAAAGTATCCATGGTGACCATTACATATAGGTCTTGATCCTTGTGTGCCTATGCTACTTTCCTTCGTTGTTCACTGGTTTCTTGACATCAGAGTCCTTCCTGGTTTAAAAGTTGTTCCCTTAAATCCTACCATCTCCCAACACTGTATTCTGCCTAATAGCAATTTTTCTCAGTCCCCACTTTTGGATCCTCTGCCTAGTTTATACAGAAGAAATTTCCACTGGCCTGGCCTGCTCTTCTCTGAGACTATTGGTGGCACTCTAACTGGATATCATCTAGTTCTATGAAATAGCTCTTCCCTATATCCTGCTTTGTTGATATGTCAGCTCTGTTGATGTGTGAAGTTCATGCTATTTTCCCCAGTTTTCATCAAATCTTGGAAGACCAGTTTAATACAAGTAAATTCAACAGAAAAGCGAATTGAAAAAGTGGAACACCACTAACATTCCCAAAGGCTGAGATGGCATACAGAGATGTGGCCTTAGGGCAAACCAGTAAATTTTTTGTGCCTTGGTTTCCTCTTCTGTAAAAACAAAGTTATGAAGATTGAATAGAATAGCCACATTGTTGAGATGACCACAGCCCAGGGTCTGGTCCCTTGGCTTAATAGGTTTGGAACTCTGTTCAGCTAATAAGGGAGTGAGCAGCTGGCCTTGAGAGAAGTACCTTGTCCTGTCTAGGTTCTTGTACTAGCAGAACCTTTAAACTTGGCAGTGTGGTAGCTGTCCTGACTATTCATATCCTCCCCACAGAGAAATCAAATTCTTGTGTTCCTATTTTGTATAAGTTATGGAAGTATAGCAACAAGTAATACTTGATGGCTTGATTTGTGCCAGGTACTGTTGAAAGTGCTTTTCATTAATTCATTTAACTTGCATGTGTGAGTTACTATGAAATAGTAATATTATCATCATCCCCCTTTTACAGATATAGAAATGAAGCAGAGAGAGGTTAAGTCGCATGTTCACAGGAAGTAGCATAGCTGAGCTCTGAACCGATGTACATATCTCAGAATTAGATTGAGAAGTTTCTTTTGAAGTCAGTTATCGGAGACACATAATACCATAATACCATCTGTAATCCTCAAATTCTTATCTCTTGGGTGCCTTCTCTGACTTGGATGTCCAGAGCTTTTTACTTTTGGCCTTTTTATCCTAGAACTTTAAGTCTGTCTTAATCTTTAGGTCTGTGGTTCTTACTATTAACCATAAGAGAAATTTGCTTGAGAGACCAAAATTACAATTAAAAATAAGATCTGGGGGGAATAGGGAATCAAACACTAAGATTCATTATTTTCAAGGATAATAGATTATGACAGAACCTGTTTCTTGACCTTCCTTGAACAAATCAAAGTATTTCCTAGGGATGATGCTGAGTCTGCATTCACAATTTGTCATTCTTTTCTGTTTGACAACAACCAAATTCTGATTTTTATTGTTTTGCTATATACCTGTTATTTTTAATCTTTATGTTCTGAAATGAATAATTACATTTAGGTAGAACTTTTGTACTTATTCTTAGCCCTGTTCTTTTGCTGTAATTTATTTAATGGCTAACACATAGTAGATATTCAATAAATGTTTGTGGAATTCACTTAAATTTTCAGTTTATCTTTCTTTTTTATGGTTTTTAACATTACAGTCAAGATGAAGCTTTACTGCTAATGTTCATCACCATTTCTACTCTACATATTTTGAAATTATAGTGGTTCCTGTTCATTATCATCAAAGTAAGCTCTTCCTCCTTGATCCTTGCTTTCTCAGCCTTTTTATCTAGTTTCTGGTTTCCATCTGGGTTTATAAGACTCTGCTCAACTTTCCAGATTGAAAGGCTCCTGCCCAATATTCCTGTAATCACCTTAAAATATAAACTCCTATAAATTAGGCAAGCAAGATCAAAGCAGAAAAACAGCATTAATATTTTTATTTCCCTTGCTTCTGTCTAAGCACATACTTACTCATTATCCCTTTCAAAGTTAACACATTTGAAAAAAATCCAAAAAGCTAAAACAGCAGGCTCCCAAAAAACACAACAAAATAGAAATCAAGCCCTTCAAAACAATGACAGAAGTTGAATAGTTATATTTAGAAATTCACCTCTGCTTGTAGCTTAATTAAACTAGTTAATTTATTCAATCAGTATTTATTGTGTATCTGTTAGGCTGTAGACAAAACTGAATATGATCGAGTACTTGCTTTCAAGGAGCTCAAATCAGTGAGGAGAAATAAATATAACTATAATGGAGTGGGTAAGTGCTCTATTAGAGGGGCAAGGAAAGGGGATAAGGCCACTGGTTCTGCTTAGGGGATGTTGAGGAAAGTTTCACAGAGGAGGTGATATTTGAGATGGGTCTCAGGAAGAAAAGAGGAGTGTTCTTGCCAAAAACAAACAAACAAAACCACCTGAAGAGTGCTTGACTGGGAAAGCTAATTGACGTTCAGAATGGCTGCTTACCAGTAGGTTATACCTTGATTCTGGGCCACTAAGGATAAATAATAAATGAAAACTAATATTTCTAGAGTACAATATGGATTTAGAAGTCTCACGTTTCATACTCAGGAGCCAAGTTCAGTCGTATTTACATAGAAATACCAACATGAAGTTAGAAACCAGAGAAAAGACACAAGGGGTCTAAAGGCATTCTGATGTCTGCTACTTTGTTGGTCACCAGTATTTAGACTGATCCAGCTGGCTAACCCCCTCTTACTCCATGAGCCTGCATGCCTGTTTGAAGAGATAGAAACGTTCTTTGTTAAAAGCCATAGGGATATAATTGGAAAGCTGGTTTATGAATTTTCTAATTCATTGATTCAACACACAGGAGCAATTGCTATGTGCCAGGCTCTGTGCTAGGAACTAGAGGTACTTTGGTGAAAAGATACCCATAGTCCCTGCCCTCATGGCATTCACATCTAGCTGTTAATTCTTCACTCTGGTATGCATACTCTGTAATTCATGCTCTTAAGCTTGAAAACTGTTTTAAGGACATATGGCATATAGAACAGTGTGGGTACTCAGATATTGATCACCACTAACATCCTCTTAGACCTAGAGCAATATCTAGCTGTCATGATTCTCAGATCCAGGAAACTAGATGCAGCAAGTCGAATGAAGACAGACTAGATTTGTGTAATTAGACAGCAAAGTATTTTGTTGCTAGACATTTGGGTTTTTCAGTAGCTATTCATTGATGCATTCTTCTGTTTCCTAGGTTAATAATCCAGTTGCATGAGAAGGAACAGCATGTTCAAGATATCATTCCTATAAATAGCCACTTCAGATGTGTTCAAGGTACTAGCTTTAATTGCTTAGCTAATTTTATAGTGTTTTTCCTTGGTCATTATTGCATTGTACCATACGTATTTAAATGTGTCATTGCATGTAAAATGAAGTGTATTACTCTTTGCATAGAAAGATAACATTGAGAAGATGGTAAATGCTTTGTCTAAGAGTGCTGAAGGGTTATATTGAAATATATCTATTATATTGCCTAGTTTGCAGGGGTTTATGTCTCACCTGTTCACCTGGCTGGGGTTAGAGATATATGTAGACTGTTGCCTATGTAGGTAGTCTTTTAAGCTGACTGACCTATATGTGGATTTAAATGATATTCTTGGGCTTAACGGACACAGTACTCATTGTAAAGTATCAAGGTCGCTTGGATTCACATATATTCAGCACTTTCTCCCCACACTATCTGAAATTAAGTTATTTGGCAACACGCTTTGCCAGACTGTAACATCTTACATTCAATTGTGCTGATTCTCAAACGTTGACATTGGTGAATCTTAAGAAAATCAACCCTAGGGAGGAAATATCTGGCTCCCTGCCCTCAAATTTGGGGACTGAACACAGAAAATCTGTTGTTTCATCTGCTACAATGAAACTTAAAAATTGGGAGGTTTGTGTAGGAGGTGTTGCTTCTGTCATCTCATATTGCTCTATAAAGGAAATTGATACTAGAGAACAAGTGCATCCTGTTTCCAGCAAGTCTGGTGGTTTCATCGGGCAGAAACATTCTGTATCAGTTATAGCTTCTTGGAAAACTTGTATCCTACTTTGCATGGATTCTTTCTTAAACCACATTGAACTTTTTTGTCCACAAAAGAAATATATATACATAAAGTTTGGAAAGAACAGAAAAGCATTAAAAAAAAAAAGTCACCTAAATTCCCATCCTTCAGAGATAAATGCCTGATATTTTCCTTTCTTCTACACATAACTTTCAGGGTGAGTGGTACTCATCCTATATAATTTTTTGTCTGTTCCACATGCCATCATATTATGAACACTTTTCCATGGCATTAATGACTATATATTAGTCCATTTTGTTCAGGGTCCATAATGTAATTATTCCCCTATGTTTGACATTTGGGTTATTTTTCACTAGTATAAATAATAATGTGATGAACATCTCTCCACATAAATCTTCCTGCACATTTCCTCAGGATTTATTCCTGTAAGTGAAAATGCTAAGTCAGTGGTTATAACTTTTTAAGACAGCATGTATTAAGAATTAAAAATACCTTCAATGAATTGTCCACAATATTGTTTAGAGCAGGGGTCCTCAAAATTTTTAAACAGGGGGCCAGTTCACTGTCCCTCAGACCATTGAAGAGCCGGACTATAGTTTAGAAAAAAACTATGAACAAATTCCTATGCACACTGCACATATCTTATTTTGAAGTAAAAAAACAAACGGGCAAAAACACCTGCATGTGGCCTGTGGGCCGTAGTTTGAGGACCCCTGGTATAGAGGAATGAAGTCATAGCTATTAAGTCTGCTTTGTATGAGAGAGACATATTAAACAAGGAAGCCACATGCCATAGTAAGTTGCTGTGCTTACATCACTTTTCAAGGTGTAGCCCTTTATGGAGAAAAAAACCAAAGAAGATGACTTTAAATTAGTATCCTATTAGCTTTGTGCCTTTTTGTACTACTCCTTGGGTCTCTTTTACCCTGTTTCTCTTAGTATTGTTTTTAATAATAAATAGGCAGCTGGTTGTTAGATTGTAGTGCTACTTCTTGGGATCTGGGAAAATATGTATACACATAGACCGTAGTTCCTCATGATGAAAGGAACAATTATGTCCTTTAGTTTTCACCTCCTTTCTATTTCTCGACCTGTGCATCTATTTTGAAAACTGTAAACACTCAGGTTTTACAGAACTAAAAGTTTCTGAAGAACAATAGTGAACATATAATACCTGTGTTCTAATGCCCTATTTTCTCTTGCTTAATCATGCTAGTGATAGTATTGAAACTACTTTCTAATATTAGATAACTTAGTTCCTTACCAGTTGTTTCTGTTGTACCTGAATAATGGAGTCAAATATGCAATTCACTCTTCGGAGAGAGATATAAAAGGCTGAGACTACTCCATTTGACCAATGTGGATCCAGGCTAATCAGGTATGCAGAGTTCAGTTAGCCCAGAGGGTCTGGAAGGTGCTGTTGGTCAAATCCAGAAAAATCAGGAGGAAGATAGGTTGGGTCTAGACACTAGAGGCAAGGAAGACGACCAAGAGAGCCATCAAGAGAAAAGAGAGTTCTGAACTTGCAAACTTTTTTGTACTTCTTGTTGGGTATGGTAGGCCTTGGGCCCACAGGTATTAATTGTAGTCTGAAGATATACTTCAGGCTACCTTCAGGTATATTCTGCTCCTATATGGGGCAGGGGCAGAGGTAATGAAATCATTGGGAAATTTTCAAAGAATAGATCTGAGTTAAGAAACTAATTCACCTCTGGGCCTTCAGGGTCACTTCCTTGGCTTTCTATAAGAAGTATCTAAAGGACACAGATTATATTAAATTAGTTTGTTATAGTGAAGGGGAATTAAACTTGCCTTCATTTGAATTAACATGTTGTTATGTTATCTACTATTAATTTGCCATTACTTGATTTGCTTTAAGGTGTTCCATTTGGTTACTTAGAACTTAGTGCTATTAAAATCCTTTTTTAAAAAAACAAAAAAACGCAAAGGGTTTTTTAAAAAATGTGTTCTAAGACCTAGGAGTAGTGACTGAGAGAAGCAGTTATTTAGTTAGGAATGGTCTTCTTTTTGCTGTAATGAATGGTGTTTTCTTCCCTGATCCTGTTTTTCCCCCCTCAGAAGCAGAAGAAACTCTTCTGATTGACATAGCTTCAAACAGTGAGTATATTTGTGAATGGAATTGATTTTCTTTCACCAAAAATTTATTTGATTGAATACCCACTATATTTAAGACACCTTCTGGGGCCCATTTTTTATTTTGCCATCTTATCCTATAGTCTTCATTTTCTTAAGGCAGCCATACAAATAAGCATTGTCTCCCAAAACCATTTAGACTAAGCCTAAGAAAAAGCAGGTGGCTGGTAAGAATCTTTATAAACATTAAAAATATGATCTGCTATTGGCCGGGCACGGTGGCTCACGCCTGTAATCCTAGCTCTCTGGGAGGCCAAGGCGGGCAGATCGTTTGAGCTCAGGAGTTCGAAACCAACCTGAGCAAGATCGAGACCCCCGTCTCTACTATAAATAGAAAGAAATTAATTGGCCAACTGATATATATAGAAAAAATTAGCTGGGCATGGTGGTGCATGCCCGTAGTCCCAGCTACTTGGGAGGCTGAGGCAGGAGGATTGCTTGATGCCAGGAGTTTGAGGTTGCCGTGAGCTAGACTGACGCCTCGGCACTCACTCTAGCCTGGGCAACAAAGTGAGACTCTGTCTCAAAAAAAAAAAAAAAAAAACTGTGATCTGCTTTGCTAATGCTGAGCTTCTTTGAGTTACCAGTGTTGTTGCTATCAGTTAAATAATTGCTGTGGAATTGATAATTGTAGGAAGGGCTAGTAAAATGTTTAAAGCACATAAAGTTTATGAATGTTTTTTCTTATTTTTTTAACTGCTGTTACATTTTAAACTTCCCCCTCTCTAATATTTGTCTGTTAAATCATAATGTTTTCCTTATTTCTTATATTCTTTTGGAAATCTATAAAGTCCCTTAAATTGCTCGTTCAGCAATTCAGGTATTCCATTTCTTTCTTAAAATAATTTTGGTCTTTTATTTAAGCCCCATCTCCCCAAGGCATCTCCTTATCAGAGGGAACATAGTCTTTCTTTTCACTGTGGAACATCATCTTTCTTTTCACTGTTTCCATTCTCTCATTTTATCTGTTTGAATCAAATCATCATCGACTTTCTGTACAAGCTGTTCTTTATATTTTGTGTTATGGGGAGGAGAAAATGGGCACTTGACTGCTACTGTGACTACTGTGTGGTTGCTATGGAAAAGAGTATCTGACCACGTTAAATTAAATCAAATGGGTTGCCTTATCTCTTGGTTGAGTCCTTGAACAAGTGGAACTTGGCACTTAGCTTGTGATTATGGGTTAAACATAATTTTGTTTAGACACAGTCCCTGAGCTTGGCACCATTAATTTGTATTGAATGGTTTAAGTAGGCTTTTTCTGGTTTGGGTTTTATTATTCTTTTCTTTGGTCATGGATTTTGGAGGTCTTAAGGGCTGATCCTGAAAGACTAAACCCAGAGGCAGGTATCCAAGAAAGAAAATACTTAATGTCTATGTCATATTGTGCGTCGAAAGGAGAAGGCAAAAACAATGCTAAAAAAGCAAAATTAGACCAAATACAGTTCTGCAGTAATTGACATTGCTGCTGAAACAAGATACTGAAATGTCTTGTACTTCATATGGAAAGATATTTGATTCAAAGCTGAAAGGTTAGGTTAAAGTGAGCTATGCCTTTTCTCTTATAAATACCTAATTTTTGGCATTAGTTTTGTTGTAACCAATCCTGGGTATAAATTAGCCATGTATTACATGTCCAGAGTTCAAGTTACTAGATCATAGGGGGAAAATAGTTAAATGACCACTTGAATAAAATCCTGTTATTTCTGCCCATTTAGTAATATTTGCACTGAAACCAGATTTTATCTTGATCCTTGAGCTTCATGCATGAACCTTTAGAGCACACAGTATATTGCAGGAGGGGGGCCCTGGGTTTGTCAGGCATGCTGGGTTTTAATGTAAATATATATTTTCCCATTAGATGTTGGTATTAAATGCTTTATAAGTAATCTTTTTCTGACTATAGAGGTAATATATTTTTGTTATATACAATTTATAAATTCAGAAAAGTTTAAAGCATCAAACTAAAATTATTCTGCAATGTAGAGATTGCTGTGGTTAACATTTTGATGTATTTCCTTCCAATCTTTTATTTATAGTTTTACATAGTTGGAATCCTCATTTATAGTGTTTAACGTGCATTTTCATTTAACATTGTGACATTTTCCCATGTCATTTAAAATTATTTAAAAACATGATTTTTAATGACCAATATTAAATCATAGGTATGTTCCAAATTTTATCAAGTTAACTTCTTTATAAAATGAAGTCACTATCAAGGAACATGTTATATCACTCTATTCAGGTCCTCTTTTGTATCACTCGGTAAAATTTTGTAGTTTCCTCATATATATAATAATTTTTTACGTTAAGTATTTTATTCTTGATTTTAATTTATTTGCTGCTATTGTGAGTGGAACTTTTTTCTATTTTCTTCTAATTGCTTATTACTAGTATACAGGATTGAGTTGTGGATAATTATCTTTTATCCAGCCATTTCACTGAAATCTATTTATTTATTTAGAGACACAGTCTCACTCTCTTGTCCGGGTTAGAGTACTGTGGTGTCAGCCTAGCTCACAGCAACCTTAAACTCCAGGACTCAAACAATCATACTGCCTCAGCCTCCTGAGTGGCTGGGACTACAGGCATGTGCCACCATGCCCGGCTAATTTTTTTATATACATATTTTCAGTTGTCCAGCTAATTTCTTTCTTTTTTTTAAGTAGAGACTGAGTCTCGCTCTTGCTCAGGCTGGTCTCGAACTCCTGAACTCAAACGATCCGCTGCCTTGGCCTCCCAGAATGCTAGGATTACAGGCGTGAGCCACCATGCCCGGCCTGAAATTTATTTTTAATATTTTTTGCTGTTTTGTTTTTTCATTTTGGTAAATGGCCTCAATCATATGCAAATAATGACTTTGTCTCCTTTCTAGTAGCTACAACTATTAGTTTTTCTTCATGTCTCACCATGCCAATGAGAATCTGGGAACCAGTGTTAAATATCATGTTAAAAATAAGACACGGTCTTATATTTATTTTTCCTCAAGAAGACACCCTAGGGCTTATTTTCAGGGGATGTGTTATTTTTTTTAAGTATGGTACAACAATCTACATTTTTTTTTATTTCGGCATATTATGGGGGTACAGACTTTAAAGTTTCAATAAATGCCCTTCCCCCCTCCCCCCACAAGTCTGAGTCTCCAGCTGAGACAGAATCTCGCTCTGTTGCCCAGGCTAGAGCGAGTGCCATGGCGTCAGCCTAGCTCACAGCAACCTCAAACTCCTGGGCTCAAGCAATCCTCCTGCCTCAGCCTCCTGAGTAGCTGGGACTACAGGCATGCGCCACCATGCCCAGCTAATTTTATATATATACATTAGTTGGCCAATTAATTTCTTTCTATTTATAATAGAGACGGGGTCTCGCTCTTGCTCAGGCTGGTTTCCAACTCCAGACCTCGAGCAATCCACCTGCCTCGGCCTCCTAGAGTGCTAGGATTACAGGCGTGAGCCACCGCGCCCGGCCAACAATCTACATTTTTTCAAATATAGTTAAGTCGCCTTCTTCTGGAACATCATCATAACTCTCCAAACCTCGAATTCTATCCTGAATTTCTTGCGACTCTATTTCCTTAAGAACCATTGGCCCCAATCTCTCATGTCGAGCAATAGAGCTCTCATGGGGCAGATGAGAAGGGCTGCTCATCTTCTTTACCGCTCTGAGAGGAAATGCATGGGTTGTGCAGATGCGCTGCGTAGCCACGCCCACCACTAAGTCTTATTTTCGGGGTAGGGCTTATTTTGCACAAATGCTTAGAAGTCCTGCTAGGGCTTATTTTATGAGTAGGTCTTATTTTCAGGGAAACACGGTAATTATGATGTCCCTTGTTTAGCTCCTTATTTCAGTGGGAATGACTCAAGTGGTGTTTTGCTGTTAAGGACATTATTGCCTATTGATTTGACAGATTTTTTTTTTTTAAATTAAGAACTACATTCATTTTAAGCTTGTGTGTTTTTAAAAGTCATGAATATACAGTGTATTTTATAAAATGTGTTTTCAGAATTTATGGAGATGGCTATATTGTTCTTCCTTATTTGACCTACTGATTGAATGTAGAGATGGACTGGGGTTGGAGGGAAATATGAGGTCCAGGAAGGCTTTTGTTTTTCAGATGGGAAGAACTTAACACAATTTCATGGTGATTGAGAGGAGCCAGTGAAAGGGAAAGGTTAAAGATGTTGGGGTGTGTCTAGGGAGTGGTTGTGAGTATAAGATTTTTTAGAGGATCGGAGAGGAGGGATTGTAATTCAAAGTGAAGGTGACCTTGATGGGTGGAATCTTCTTCCTGTATCAGAAGGAAAAGGAGAAGATGAGTACAAATTTAGGTAGGTCTCCATGAAGTATGAGGTCTGCTTGGAATAAGAGCACTTAAGAAGAAGGGTATTTATTCTGGCCAGGCACAGTGGCTCACGCCTGTAATCCTAGCACTCTGGGAGGCCGAGGTGGGTGGATTGCTCGAGGTCAGGAGTTTGAAATCATCCTGAGCAAGAATGAGACCCCGTCTCTACTATAAATAGAAAGAAATTAATCAGCCAACTAAAAATATATAGAAAAAATTACTGGGCATGGTGGCGCATGCCTGTAGTCCCAGCTACTTGGGAGGCTGAGGCAGAAGGATTGCTTGAGCCCAGGAGTTTGAGGTTGCTGTGAGTTAGACTGACGCCACGGCACTCACTCTAGCCTGGGCAACAAAAGTGAGACTCTGTTTCAAAAAAAAAAAAAAGAAGAAGAAGGGTATTCAAATTTGAACAATAAATGAAAAGGTGTGAAATAATTAATAGTTGTTCCAGATAGTAGTAGGGGACTGGTTGACTGTGGAAAATTAGATTGCTTCAATTAGTTGGATTCCTGAGGGTTGGAATTTAGCCAAGTAGGTGCCATGGAAGAACAGAGGTAGGGCAGCTTTGGGTTTTTGCCAGAGTGTACTGATGGCATCTGTTTCATAAAAAAGGAAAAGGAAAGCAGGAGGGAGCTGATGGATAGTGAGAAAGTACAGGAATGGGCTGGAAGTCCACATGAGGTCAAAGAACAATTACAGTGGGGATGGTGAGCAATTAAGTCACAAGGAATTAATAGGTCAGAGTGGGATGTTGAATTAGAGGTTTATGAGGTGGTGGTGTTTCTATGATGGGAAAGTCCAGGGTATAACAGAGTCCAGTGGGAACTGAGGGAGTGTGGTGGCTGAGGTGAAGGGAAAGGTGTTGACTGGGTTTTTGTGCTAATTTTAAAGGGACCCAAAATAATGGCAGGAGTTTGAGCAAAATGGAAGTCTTGTGAGTCAGGTTTTGAATCCTGGATTCTGAGGTTTCTGAGAGGGTGGTGGATGATCTCATTAGATGAGGAAAGGGAAGAAGATAGTATAGCTCAATGGGTGAGCCTCAAAGGAGAAGGGATTTTTCCTGAGGGAGGAGGAGAGGGAATGGTCTGGAGGTGGTATTAGGACAAATAAGAACACAACCCAATTTGCATCAGGTGTGAGAGAATATAAACAGCTTCCATTAAGATGGCGGTCCCCAACCTTTTTGACATCATGGGCCAGTTTCATGGCAGACAATTTTTCCACGGACTGGGGATGAAGGTTTGGGGTGCAGAGCTCAGGTGGTGATACAAGGTCCATTTCCTAATAGGCCACCGACTGGGGGTTAGGGGCCATAGCATTAAGAGTACTATTTCTTATTCAGGGGAAGTGCCCCCCTCAGGGACCAGCCAGTTTGCATTTGACTCTGATTTTTAATCTGGATGCATTGTAGAGTTGCCTGGGAAGTATTTTTAAAACTACCAGTGCCTGGGCTTCACCTCCAGAGATCCTGTTTTAATTGTCCTGGGTGGGACTCAGGTGTCAGTAGTTTTTGAAAGTGCCTCTGGTAATTTCAGTGCATCCTTAGTTGAGAACTACTGAGAAGTGTAGGGAATATTCAGATGAAGTTGAGGTTATAGGAATATTGAAGATCACAGAAGTTCAGAGGGTTTTAGAAGGAAGAAGAATAGTAGAAGGTTGTGTCATGGGATCATTTATTCTCTTTTCCAAGAAACATAGTGAGAGAACATGTAGTGTTATTTTGTAAGCAATTTCTGGAATTTTCTGGCCGTTAAAATAGATCAGTTACATATTTGCTAAAACATATCTTTCAAGAATTGTGGGAGAGAGAAGATATGTGTTCTTGTTCTAAATTTCTGTCAGATAGGAACTATTCTTTTTAAAACTACTTTTAATATGAGAAAGGGAGGATTTATTAGGTCCTGAAGGCATTTTCCCTGTATCTTCAAGGCTGCTCCTAATTGACACTTTATTCATTCTCCCTCCGTTTTGTTCTGCCTTACAGTGGCACCCTCATTAATTTTATCTCTAGTCCACGTCTTTCACATTTTTTCTCCATTTTTATCTCTTCTTCTGAGTAATAATTTTGTTTTCTTTTTTAACTCATTTTACAAGGATAGAAACAACAGGAAATGCAGAGGACAAAAAGAGAGCCAAAGGTTCAGAAGTGGATTTCCACCATAAGAAACTGGATTTTCATTTCATTTTCTCATTTCTTTGTTATTTACAAGTGCGAAAGAGTCCAGTTCAACATTTATTAAATGCCTTCTGCCTGTGAAGTCTGATGTCATTATCACCAGTAGAGTAACCAACCAGCCCAATTTGCCTTGGACTTTCCCAGTCTTACCATTGAAGGCCCTGAGTCCTAGAGAGTCACTCAGTCCCAGACAATCCCAGAACACTTGGTCACCCTAGACCATGGAAAGTATTGGGTAACCTGTATATGCAGCCTTCCTCTTGCCTTTAAGGAGCTTATAGTTTCCAGGGGCATGAGAAAACCACATATTAATAAATCACTTAGAATAAGAATATAAATAAGTACATATGTTTCCTGGATCACCATATTCAAACAGTTGATACAGATTATAACTATAAGGGCATCAGAAAGGGGGAGATACAGTATGTTATACACATAAGAAATTAAAGTCCTAGATAACTTTGCTTCTAATTCTGCTATTTTCCAGTTGGCTATAATTGAACCAAACCAACCCTGGACCTAGGTCATTATATTGCTTTTGTAAGTTTATTCAAGACATACATACATTTTTCACTTGAGGTAACGAAGTGTAGATGATTCTTTTTGAAATACTTTGAACCAATCTCACTATTCTTTTCTTTTTAATACTTTGAACCAGTCTCACTATTCTCTTCTTTTTTTTTTTTTTTTTTTTTTTTTGAGACAGAGTCTCGCTTTGTTGCCCAGGCTAGAGTGAGTGCCGTGGCGTCCTAGCTCACAGCAACCTCAAACTCCTGGGCTCGAGTGATCCTTCTGCCTCAGCCTCCCGGGTAGCTGGGACTACAGGCATGCGCCACCATGCCCGGCTAATTTTTTATATATATATCAGTTGGCCAATTAATTTCTTTCTATTTATAGTAGAGACGGGGTCTCGCTCTTGCTCAGGCTGGTTTTGAACTCCTGACCTTGAGCAATCCGCCCGCCTCGGCCTCCCAAGAGCTAGGATTACAGGCGTGAGCCACAGCGCCCGGCCACTATTCTCTTCTTTTTTAATTGGTTTGTAAATTTAATTGAATCTGTGCCTGTAAACAGATGATCCTACTTCCTTTATTCCCTCCACACTTCAGATACTCTTACTGTGTGATCAAATTTGAAATGGTAGGAATTTTCAGCTAAGGGATGGGAGGAGGGTGATTGAGAAATTTAACTTTTGCTAGAAAGTCCCTGCATTAATATCTGAGAGGCAGGTCAGAATGCAAGAAGCTATTATTTTTGTATGTATCATACTCCTAGATTAGGTTGGTCATTGACACAGTTCATTAGCCCTAGGTGTTCCCTTAGTGTTCACTTCCCTTAGGGTTCTTTCTCTGCATCACCCCCTCTACTGACTCCCTTAATCTTATATGTGTGCTTCTTACATTAGAAGTCTGGAATATTTGTGATCTGGACCTTCACCTATTAACCTGATAAGTTGAGAATATGACCCCAATAAGACATTGTATCCCATAGCTGTATGTGTATGAATTTCAATTCTTTTTAGGTGGCTGCAAAATTCGAGTTCAGGGGGACTGGACCAGAGAGCGACGCTTTGAAATACCTGATGAGGAACACTGTTTGAAGTTCCTCTCAGAGGTCCTTGCTGCTCAGGAAGGTAACTCAAGACTCAGTGATTTTCTTTCTACTATTTCAATGGGAGTGAAATTCTGACATGCTGATACAGAGGAAAGTAGCCCTTAGCAAAGTACTTCACCCTTTAAGCCCTAATAGCTGTTTCTTTTTTCTTCAAGAATGAACACAGAATAGGTCAGGGAACAAATCTACCCAGCTTTAAGAACACTGAGCCAATTCCCAGAATTTTCAAGCACAGTTTACCACAGACTATAAGTCTCCTGTTTCCAGATGACCCTTAGAGCTGCACTTATTTCCTTAGTTTCTTCCATACATTCAGAAATGGTGCTGGCCCCTGCATTTAAGGGGTGTTGAAAGAATAGCTTTTGGTTATGGTAAATTCCACTCAATGAAGGGCTCCCCAGTTTCTGACCATGACCCTTGTCTCTCCAGCTCAGTCACAACTTCTTGTTCCAGAGCAAAAGGACTCATCCAGCTGGTACCAGAAATTAGACACTAAGGACAATCCTTCTGTTTTTTCAGGTACTGAAAGGTTGCTGGTTCCCCGGTTGCTATGATCATTACAGAGTCAATAGATTTTATCAGACCAGATGCAATGATGTGAATTAAGGTCAACGTCAGACACATTTTCCTGTAAAGTGGTTTTATCAAGTCCATGCCCACTGACCAGTGTTTACTCCTAATCCTTTCTGTGGCATGGTAGCTCTTCAGGAGCCAATTTATCAGAGTAATAAGAACTATAGCCTCTAGAGCCAGACAGCCTGGGTTTGAATCCCAGGTCTAGGACTTTACTATTTATATGACCTTTGTCAAGTTACTTAACAACTCTTAACCTCTATTTTCTGTAACATGGAAGAATTTGATTAATAATAGTACCTACCTCATGGGGTTTTTGTGATGATTAAGTGAGATAATGATATAATTCAAGAAATGTTACTTATTATTCAGGTTCCAGATTATCATAAATTTCTACTGCTCTAGTTAGTTTATCAGTGCTTCAGGGATGGATGTGCTTCTTCAAATCCCAGTCTAAGTAATTCCTACTCTTATAGCACCTTTCTGTTTAGTAATGCCACTGACCAAATCATGATCAAATCAATGCCCTGTCTACCCTGGATATGTTGGATGTTAGTTTTTTCTCCCTTTGACTTTGGGTTCTGTGTCTTTCAGGCCTTCTTGGGTTTGAGGACAATTTTTCGTCTATGAATTTGGACAAGAAAATAAATTCACAAAATCAGCCTACAGGTATTCATCGAGAACCTCCACCCCCACCGTCTTCAGTGAATAGAATGTAAGTCCTGTGACAAAACATTTCCTCTGTAGGAGAATTATATTTTATGTAGTTTTACTTTTGAGTTTCTCATTTATTTGCCAGGCTCCCACGTGAAAAAGAAGCTTCTAACAAGGAACAGCCCAAAGTGACCAACACCATGCGGAAGCTCTTTGTACCAAATACCCAGTCTGGGCAGCGGGAGGGTCTCATCAAACATATCCTGGCAAAGCGAGAGAAAGAATATGTCAACATTCAGACTTTCAGGTTAGTCTCTCTTCTACTTACTGAGTCTAAAGTTAGTAGGTATAGTAGACAAAGGGCTTTTGATATTTAAGATATTAGCTTAATTATGAATCAAGGCATGATAAAAAGGAATAGTTATCTGATTCAAACCCCTGTCTCTAAAACTGTTCAGTAACCTGCATATCTGAAATAAGATACATGCTACAATTTCCCTTGAATTTTCTAAGTACTGATAATACCATGTCTACTAATATTTCTATCCAATCTTAAAGAACCAAATCAAGTTCACATGTATTAGAGAATTGTCCCCTAGCACATTCCATAAGAAAATGTGTTTGTGTCTCTGGATTGCTGAGGATTTTTTCAGCCAATATTAGAAAATTAAAGTCCACCATTACTACTAGCTCTCAACTTACTTGGGTAATTTAACTAAAGAAAATTTCACCCAAACCTCTTGATTGAGAGGTCTGTCTTAGATTCTTTCCTCTGTATTATTTTTATTTCACCTTTATTTGTTGGCATCCCCTTTTCTGCACCTGCCGTGTATGCCATATGTGAGGCATGATGTGGCATGGCATGTATCTCCAATATATGAAGCAACAATACCTTTCTTTGTTATTCATGAACAGAATGTACCCTTCTAATCCAATATTCTAGTCCCATCTGCTATCCCGTCATGCCTCATTTATTCTAATTCAATCATAGCTATATACCTATACTAAAACTTCCAGTTCCTCATATTCCCCATGATGCTTATATTTGTGTGTAAACAGTTAAGACAGTCATGAGTTTTCCCTTCTGCTTTCCCCCTTAATAGTATATCTGTCTCATCAGAATTTCCTAAACAGATGTCCTTGTAATCCTTTGGGAAGTGAATTTTTGAATTCAACTACAGCCCCTTATAGAACATTTATTCATATTAGACTAGCTTACAGCACAATGATACCTCTTTCCCAACCATAAGCTCTCCCTTCAAGTATGAGTTTGGAAGGATTTTAACTGAAAGGAAATATGGTAGAGCAATTAACTTTGCATTTTTTTAAAAATAGAGACTTCATTTCTTTCTGTAGTTTCACTTAATGTAAAATTTAGAGAAAATAAGCTTACTGCCTTTGTGTTCTAGATGTTTCTTATGTGTGGCAAAACATTTTGAGGAATTATGTTAGCATACTGTGAGCATACCCTTGTGTAAAAGTGACAAGAGAGGCCTTCTTTTGGTTCATACTTGATCTTTGTTTTCAAATTATTTTTTGGTATTATGTATTAGATTTTTTGTTGGAACTTGGAATGTGAATGGCCAGTCTCCAGATAGCGGGTTAGAACCTTGGCTGAACTGTGATTCAAATCCTCCTGATCTCTACTGCATCGGGTAAAGAACACTTACGGAATTTCGTTTTGGCTATATGTTTGGTGCTAGTCTATATGGTGTTTTGCCTTTCTTTTTTTAAAAAAAAAAAAATTTGGTAAAAACCTACCATAGATTATACTTGGGAGTTAACTTATGGATCAAATTTGTGAGATCAGAAACGAAGAGCTGCCTAAAATGGTGTAAGGAAGCACCTAATTTTCTTGAAACCTATAGAAAATTGTATTCTTCATAGAAACTGACACTCAAAGTCAATTCTAACAGTATCCTGTTCCTAGGATATAAGAGCAAAGCTCTATCTACTGTTACTGGGAGGTTTTTTTTTGTTTGGTTTTTGCATAGCCTATGAATATGCTGATGGGGATTCTTTAGAAAAGAAAGCTACTCATCCTTACTGATAACCTGAGTGAAAAGAGCAGTTCTATAAAATCTTCTCTCTCTCCCATTCTTTTCTTTGTCTAATGTCTTGGCAAATGGGACAGGAGGTAGGTAGCCGAAGATAATTATGTGACATGTATAGATCTCACATCCTTTTTTCCCTCAGATTCCAAGAGCTGGACTTGAGCACAGAAGCCTTTTTCTACTTTGAATCAATGAAGGAACAAGAGTGGTCCATGGCTGTAGAGAGAGGTTTGCATTCCAAAGCCAAGTATAAGAAAGTAAGCTAAATTTAATTATCTTTTTAAGTATATGACTAAATAGGACTCACTAGGAGTTATTCCATTATTTATAATTTGGTCCAAAAGAATGGTTTAATTGAATTCTTCCCTGTGTGTAATACAGGGATTGGGTAAACTAATCCATCACCTGTATTTCCTAGAAAAAAATTGTCCTAAACTTTCTGATCCTATATTTTCATTTCTTAGATAGCTTTTAGGAGGAAAAAAAAGGAATTTTATTGTTCTCTTATCAATAATTAGCTCAAAATAATTACATATGAGGTAGCTGTGCAATAAAAATTTAAGATTGAAATTGCTCACTGACATGGTCAGAATTGAATGCTTTACAGAAAAAGCAATATGAAGCATGTAGATGCATAGGGTATGCTTTGGAATCAGGGCAAGAATAGTAGTGGTGTAGAATTTAAACGAGTTCTAAACTTTGGTTGTAAGTCAAGAACAGAATTGACTTTAGCAAGGTGGGCCAATTTGTCTGTCTTTAGAAGGCATGTGGTAGAAGCATTTAGCTACCAAAAGAGTTATTTTAATTACAGGGCTACCATACTAAGCTCTCTAAAAGGAGTAATCTGAGTAATATTTCTCTACATCTTCTAACAGTTTATATAGGTAATAAAACTCCTGGCGATATTATTTCTTTCATATACGTCCCTGACTAATACACATCTCAGACATTTTCTCACTGTAGTAAAACAGGTTAAAAATAATGGAATTAAAAAGGATTGCTATTTTATAGATTTAAATTTCTTAGGAAATTAAAAATCAGAAACTACAAAGGAGAGGTGGAAAGAACAAGCTAGGATAGTGGCTTTATTATTTGAACTTTTAATAGTGATTAAAAGAATGGATTTAGAGCTGAGTATACTCACTGTCCCTCAAGGCTTTTAATTCTTACTGGTCAGAGCCAGATTAGAGCTTCCCCAGAGAATTTTGGTTTCTGTTTTATGGGCTCCACTGGGAAATACGGATTCAGATTTGGACTTCGGTATGTCATCTTGATGGAAAATTAGTTGTAGGAAGTTAGATATGTGGCAAAAGGTGATATTAACATTAACCTTTTTTAACTCCCTGGAACTCATAGGTTCAACTAGTCCGTCTTGTTGGGATGATGCTCCTTATATTTGCCAGAAAGGATCAGTATCGATATATCCGTGATATTGCTACAGAAACAGTTGGAACCGGAGTCATGGGGAAAATGGTGAGTTACTTTGGAAATGAACTCGACTATAATTTTTGTCCATGTGAAGTTCAATTCTAGTTGTATGTACTAACTGTGAATAATTACTCTTGCTAACAGGGAAACAAAGGTGGGGTAGCTGTGAGATTTGTATTTCACAATACTACCTTTTGTATCGTCAATTCCCACCTGGCTGCCCACGTGGAGGACTTTGAGAGAAGGAATCAAGATTATAAGGACATCTGTGCAAGAATGAGTTTTGTGGTCCCAAATCAGACCCTCCCGCAACTGAACATCATGAAACATGAGTAAGTGGTTAACTTTCCTGTAGCCTTTGAATAGTGGCTACAGGAGAGTTTGAATAGTGAAGAGATTAAGTATATTGAGAAACTGTAGAGCTGCAAAGAGTGAAAGATTACCAGTTGGGGATTGAGATCACAAAGAAGAGAGGGTTTTTGAGAAATAGCAGACTCATTGAAACAGAAAAATTAGATTTGACATCAGAGGAAAGGTTAGTTGTATTAGTAGGGCATCTAGAATAATGCTGCAGGGATCTGTCAGTTGGAGTCAATTTTTGTTGTTTTTTATTATATAATAGAAATGTTCATTGTAAATGTAATAAAAGATAAAAGTAAAAGTCCCTCATTTCTTATCCTCTACTCTCCCCAGCCAGTCTCTCTCTCTGAAGGAAACCATTCTTAACAGTAGGGTTTGCATCCTTCTAGATCTGTGCTGTTCAATATGACAGCCAGCAGTCATATGTGGCTATTGGGCACTTGAAAGTAGCTAGTCCAAATTGAGATATATTATACTCATAAGCTAGATACTGAGTTTCAAAGACTTAATAGGGAAAAATGTAAAATATCTCAATTTTTAAAATATTGATCACATGTTGAAATGATAATTCGGATATACTGATTAAAATGAAATTTATTGTTAGTTACTTTCACTTGTTTTTACTTTTTAAACTCAGCTACTAGAACATTTCAATTTATATTGATGTGCATAGTATACAGTACTATTTTTTTTTTTTTTTTTTGAGACAGAGTCTCGCTTTGTTGCCCAGGCTAGAGTGAGTGCCGTGGTGTCAGTCTAGCTCACAGCAACATCAAACTCCTGGGCTCAAGCACTCTTCCTGCCTCAGCCTCCCAAGTAGCTGGGACTACAGGCATGCACCACCATGCCCGGCTAATTTTTTCTATTATATTAGTTGGCCAATTAATTTCTTTCTATTTATAGTAGAGACAGGGTCTCGCTCTTGCTCAGGCTGGTTTTAAACTCCTGACCTCGAGCAATCTGCCCGCCTCGGCCTCCCAGAGTGCTAGGATTACAGGTGTGAGCCACCGCCCCCGGCCTGGAACATGTAGAATTCTATTTCATAGTGGTAAAGTCAAGGCCTTGAAATTTATGGTCATGAAGTTGTGCTGAAATTCCATAAATTTATGTCCCTAGGATTCCACAAATTTCATGTTGCATTTGAGAATGGCAGAGTGACCCACTGGGAACTTGAGATAGCTCAAAGGAGAATCCATTTTGATGTGATAATTTCAGGGTCTTCCTTTGTGGGGCTCTCAGCATATTTAGGTGCCTGTTGCTATGAATGGGAGCTGAGAATCCCAACATGCCAGGCCCTTCTTGCCTGGAACTTGGATTGCAGATTTTGGACAAGGGTAGACAGATTGGCTACACTGAAGAGCCCTGAACGTACTTTTCCTAATGGGCCCTGCCTGGGAGAGTTGCTATGCAGAGCATGCAGACCTTAGCGGAGAGCCTGCAGAACCTCTGGGCTCTGAGAGGCAGAAAACGTTCAGATTCTCTTCCCCTAGAGACCTGGCAAGCAGCCAGGTAAAATTCTGAAGCTAGTCCAGCAAATAAACTGCATGTTTCTCAGTCCATTAACTCCTTGGCTTCTAAATCCCATACATATATTGCATTTCCTGTTTTCATTCTTCATGTATGGAGTGCCTATTCTCCCACCTATTCCATTGTTTCTCTCAGGTGTTGATAAAACTTGCCCCGAAAGGATTGGTTACAGCTTTAAAACACTTGTCAGATAGTGGTGAATGAACCCTTATCAATAATCTACCTATTTGTCCTCTCTCTATCCTTTTCTCACTGCTTTTATGCTAATTACTGCTACCTCTGTTCATGTATTTCTTGATCCTCAGCGTTGTCATTTGGTTGGGAGATTTGAATTATAGACTTTGCATGCCTGATGCCAGTGAGGTGAAAAGTCTTATTAATAAGAATGACCTTCAGAGACTCTTGAAATTTGACCAGGTAAGTAAATTTTTGTTTCATAGGAACTTTCCTAGATAAGCAGGTGAGATTGTTAGGGTTATGAAGTAGACACATGGGAGGCTTGTCTTACTCTAGGAAGAGATGGAAATGTCTTATTGTCTTGTGAAAACAGTGTGACTGGTGATGCATTGACTACACACAAGATTTATAGTGCTTTTATTAAGTGCTTGGATGGGAGGAGGTGAGATAACATTAGTGATAAAAAATAAATATAACATTCAGTAAGTCTTTATCAAGAAGAGATTTCAGAGACTTGTATAAATGAATTGGGGAATGGGTGGGGTTAATTGGAGAACACTTCCTGGAGGAAGTGGGCCTTTTCTGCTATGTTGATGTGGTTTGGCAGATGGAACAGGGAAAACTGTTCTATGATTATTTGGCAGGCTGAGCAACAGCTAAGAGGTAAAAGAGGGAGGCCCTGTGAGGGGGATTGGGAAGCATAGAAAAGAAGTCTGTCTGGGATGAAGAGCATAGGCTATGAGTTAATGGGAACTGGTTGATAAGTAGGAGCAAGCTGGTATATAGCTGTTAATGTTAAAACTTATGGAAAAACTTTGATTCTATAACATTTATTTAAAACCTGATAGTCAGGAACCTATATTTGAGGCAGTAAATTTGTCTTAGAACCTGGCATTTGACTTGAATTTTTACTTCAACATATGGATACTGGCTGCTAAAAGAAAATGTTTTGACTTGATTTGAATGTATTTAAATCTTTATGAGAGCCTTTTTGACCCTCAGACATAGTCAGAATTCAAATATCTTGCAGTAGAATTATTTTTGAGTGAGCCTTTCTTGGCGGTGTCTACTTTCACACTGTGGTTGGCTGGCTGATTTCTTTGCCTTTCTTTCTCTATCCTGCCTCCAAAAGGGGTACAGTTGGAATAAATTCTGAGTCTTATGTAACTCTGGTAAAATACTTGAGTGAGATAACTTTCAAAACAATTTGTAACTATTCACCGAATTTGGTTTATGGAATTATGCGTCTAACATTTGTGTGCTTTTTTTGTTTTTAAATGAAAATTGTGCTGGGTGATTCCCTCCCAGCTCCAAGGAACTTATGACTATTCAGATTTCATTTTTCCATTTTATCCCTGGCCACTGTAGCAACAAAAAACTTAGTGATGTACTATTAATGAATATCCTATCTGATGGTAGTTTAGATGCCATAGGAATACTGAGATTTAATTCATAAGGCACAGAAATTTTCTGTGTGTACTCTCATAGTTGTAAAGGCTATAGAACTGGATACTTAGAAATGGGGAAGTGGCTCATCAATTTGATTGTCAGTTATATTAAGATGGTGTTACCCTGCTTATGTGATGTTTCTTTCTATCTGTAGCTAAATATTCAGCGCACACAGAAAAAAGCTTTTGTCGACTTCAATGAAGGGGAAATCAAGTTTATCCCCACTTACAAGTATGACTCTAAAACAGACCGGTGGGATTCCAGGTAAAGTAATAAGAACTTTCTCACAGAATAGGTTAAGGCTTGATCTTATTTTTCTTTCCATATTGATTGATAAGGGGCTAGGAATTTTAGGTCATGGTGTAAGCAGATATGAAAACCTAATGGCTCAGTACTATTATAAAAGAGTTTTTCCTTCATGTATACTCAAAGGTGAGCCTATCTTAGGAAAGTACTACTTATATGTCAGGGCTATTGAAGCTTCATGAGCTGTCTGCAATGCCTTGTTTCTCTCACCTTAGCAGACTTGCTTAGATTTTTGCCTTCCTTATCTTGCCCCTATTTCTTACCTATTGCCCTGTTCTGGCTCTTTTTTTTCCAAACTGCTTCTCACTATTACTCAGGATAGCAGAAGATGAAAGCAAAGAGCCATGAAAGGTTCTTCTAGCACAGTAGCTCTCAATCCTGAGAACACACTAGAATCTCTTGGGAAGCTTTTAAAAATATTGATGCTGAAACCCCACATCTGCCACTGCTGGAAAACACTGAGAACCACTGTCTAGTAGGCCTTTTGATTTCTAATAGCCTAGTAAAGTGTTCTTGTCACTGAGTTCTTGGTAACTATTAATATTTGTCCTCTACCTGCTATGTGTTTGTTTCTTATGGTTTCCTAGCTGGCTGAGCACAAAAATTGGAAAAAGAAAGAATCCCAGGGCATATTCAGCTGCTTCAGACTCTGAGAGCACTAGGGTGGGGAGTAGTCTGTTTATACTCCTATTCTCTGAGGGAGCTGGTCAGCAAGTGAAAAGTGACACTGATAGATCTTGTACACTTTGCCTTGTTTCTTTCACTCACCTGACTTGAGAATCAACTGAAGAGCTACTGATAAGAAATATTTGTGTCACCTGGATCAGGTGTACAAAGTGTTGCTTATTTTAATAGAATGATGAATAGGGTTTTTCTCCCTACCCTTCGTATCCTATGGGCTGTTTGCTCAGACTTGCGTGCTTAGATGTTAGTTAATCTCTATAAGAAGAAGGCTAGACTGGTCTCTAAAAGTCCAGGCTTAAAGGAGAATCTCTACTGTTATTCCTCTCCAGAGATTAAGCCCAGTCTAAGAATAGAGGATTGGGGTTTTAGACTTGATGAATTATCTATCTGTTGTGAAGTGTCATTGAAGTTCATAGAACAAAGGAAAAGGAAGTGTTCAGAATATCATCCTGTCCTTTTGAGGATATTTTAAGAAGGTACTATTATATTTTCCCCTGTGGTGACATTGTTGAAGATGTAATCCTAATCTTAGGAGAACTATTTATTTATTCATTGAGCACCGACTTTGCTCCAGATACTATGCTGGGTGCTAGGAGTTCAGTGGGGACTGTAGTCCCTTCACAGAGCTTGCAATAAGGTAAAGTAGCCGGTAGGTAAGGAGAAGTACACAGTTCTTTGGGAGCATATAACAAGAGGGCCTAACTCAGATCTAAACCAGTGTGATGGGTTCTTGTGTGGTATGTTTTCTTTATAACTCATTTCTTTATTTTCAGTGGAAAATGTCGAGTTCCAGCCTGGTGTGACCGAATTCTTTGGAGAGGAACAAATGTTAATCAACTTAATTATCGGAGTCACATGGAACTGAAAACCAGTGACCACAAGCCTGTTAGTGCCCTCTTCCATATTGGGGTAAGCACTTGTTTGTTCATTCATTTGTTTGTGTGTTAAATATCTATTACTAGAGCATTATTTAGACTCAGAACAGATCAGTAATTCAGTGAGCCATAAATGTTCCGTAACCAAGGCCCTCCACCTTCCCAAATGCTGATCATATAGCTCTTAACACTCCAGGCCTTTTAGTGACACAGATTTTTCTCATGGTAGATTGTGGTTGGGTGGTAATCTAAGCTTCCTAAAGTCAGTATGCCTAAAGAACCATTAAAAGCTAGATTTTAAAGGATGAGTAGCTTTTCATAAGACAAATAGCAAGGAAAAGAAGCACGGAGAAAAAGGCGGTGAGGGTTCCGGGTGAAGGGGTGGGGACAGCAGGAACAAAGGCACAGACTGATCAGAATACAACCAAATCTGTATATTACCTTAAGTGGTGTAGTGTCATCCCTACTATAATGAAGTTTTCCCGTCCAGGAGCATAGGTTTTTCTTTATTTTCTTTAATTCTATTGAATCCTGGGCTGAATTAATAGCCAGTTATTTAAGTTTTTGTCTCTATTATGAATAACATTTTTCACATTGTATTTTAACTGTGTGTTATTAGCATGCAGGTTTTATCTTATATTAATAATCTTGCTCATTTAATTTATTACAGCCAGTACATTTAGGTTATTTCATGCAGATTTTCCAGACATATGGTAATATTATCTGTCAGAACATATATAGTGCGGTGCTTAATAGGATTGACTTAGTGGTAGACTTTTTGGATTTGCATCCTAGCTTAACCACTTTCTAACTGTGCAACCACAGACAATTTATGTAATATCCCTGTGCCTCACTTTCCTCTATAAAATGTGGGTAATTACAGTGCCTACTTAAGAGGATCAATGAGTTTGAACATGTGAAGAGCATAGTAGAATAGGTTTCTTTCTCCCATGTGTATGCTGATTTTTTGGGCTTCTGAGATAGGTATCACCAACGTGTCTTATCCTGCTCCTGTTTTAAAGAAGAATGATTTTGGGGCTTTTCATTGAAGAACAAAATTAGTTCTTGGTCTTAGAATAGATTTTAAATTTTATCAAGACAGTCTTGACTTTTGTCTATTTTGAAATTTTAAAATAATAATAATGATCAATAAGAGTAAGAATTCCTCAGGTAGCAGCTAGTAGCTGTGTGCCAGGGACTGTGCTAGGCAATTTGCATACATCTCGTTTACTCCTCACAACAATGCTTTGAGTTAAAGGTAGTTGACCCTTGAACAACACGGGTCTGAACTGCACGGTTCTACTTATACATAGACTTTTTCAACCAAAGACAAATGGAAAATACAATATTCACAGGATACAAAACTCCGAGTGTGAGGAGGGCTGACTTTTTGTATCCTTGGGTTCTACAGAGCCAACTGTGAGACTTGAGTATATGCGGATTTGGTTATATGCAGGCAGTCGTGGAACCAATCCCCAGTGTTTACTGAGGGACAACTGTATTTCCCATTTGACAGATGAGCAGTTGGAGAACCAGCAAGTTTAAATAACTTCTTTAAGAGCATTAAACTAGAAGGAGATATGAGATTCAAACCTTAACTCTGCTTAACTGTCAACCCTATGCTCTTTCCACTACCCTAGAATGCCTCTATAGTTCTAAAGTACTTATTGACTAAATATACCTTCAGATACTACTTATAGCCCATCTAATTTCTAGTTTGTGGTTGGGGGCTGTCTTCTTTTTTTCATTTGATTCTCTTAACCCATTTTAAGGAGCCTAAAACCCTAACCTCTTTGGTTTATCAGCTATACTTGGCTCTTTTTTTTTTTTTTTGTATTCATTTTCAGAGCCTTGGAATATTTTTAATACTCCAAGACACGTTAATCCAGAACTCCCAGTGGGATCTTTAAAACCTTTGTGGGCTTCCTATATATTTTTGTATATCTCTTAATAAAGATTTATCTTTCTAGTTTTTAATGATTTTTAAATTGTATATCAATTCAAAAGTGCTTTTTCTTTAAAATAAAAATTTAAAAGCAGAATTTATAGATAAAGCTAAAGTTCTTTAATCCTTGTTGTCTCCTATTCTCAACTTTGCCTAAACCCCCACTCCCCAGCCAGACCACTACCTTTATGAGTTTATATCTTGTTATACTAATGCTATCCAATAGAGCTTTCTGTGATGATGGAAATGTCCTATAGCTGTGCTGTCCAGCCCAGTAGCTACTAGCTTCAGGTGGCTATTTAGCACTCGAAATATGGCTAGTGTGACTGAGAACTGATTTTTAATTGTATTCAATTTGAAGTAATTTAAATTTAAATGTTCCTATGTGGCTAGTTGCTATTGTATTAGACAGTTCTCAACCTTTGCATATGCTTTTCTGTTTACCCATAGACAAAATGTTATTTTGTATGTAGGTCTGTATATGTCATAAATGGTCTCGTATATATGTGTTGGTCTGAAACTTTTTTTTTCTTTAATTCAGTGGTGTGTCTTGGAGTGCTATCCATGTTATTACATGAAGATCTAGCTCATTGTATTAATACTTTTTTCTGAATTCCTAATTTTGTCAGTAATTTCCTTTTCTAAAATGGATATATCAGGTGGTGAAATTCTTTGGGGTTCCCCCCACCCCGCATTATCTTTGATGTGCCATAAGTGCTGTGATCATAATAACCTGCTGAGGAAAGGTTTGATTTTATTGAGTAACCACTCCATATTTTGGACTCTGGGCATGCTATGATTAGCGGCTTTAAAAACCACATTACATTTTCACCACCATTGGCACCAATAACTGTTAACAAAGGAGCCAAGTGCACCATGGCCAGTTAATTTCAAAAGACTTTCTGTGGGCTGGCTGAGATTAAGCTGAGATAGAGTTTCACCCCTGCACTTGGTACTGTGATCTGCTGCATTGGTTCTCAGACTTCAGTGGACATAAGAATTGCCTAGAGAGCTTTTAAAAAAGTGTAGATGCATGGGCCCCTCCCCTGGAGATTGTGATTAACTGGCCCAGGCAGCTATACTTTTAAGACATACCGAAGTTTATTCTGTCATATACCTAGTATTTTGGAAAGGATCGTAACACTAGCAGTCCATAAGTTACCTTCGGTATTAACTGTGACAGTGAGCAAGTTTGTTGATCTTTTATATCTTGATGTTCTCAATTATCAGGAAAAAAAAATCCCTTGCTTTGGTAGCCTTGTAGGTTGTGAAAATAAAGAGACATATATAAAATACATTTGGAAGTAAAAAGTCACAAAATTTTATAAAAGTATAAAATTCATCTTAACCTAACACTATAGTATGGACCCTGGTGACACTAAAATAATTGCTTGTCCCTCGGTTCTTTAAGAGTTACAGTTCAAATATGTGAAAGTCTGAGGCACTTGATTCAGCTTTGATGTTATTATTTTCCACATCTGTTTATAACCTTTGCGGCATATATTAATCTTTTTATTTTTTTAACATGGATTTTTGTGAAGTTTTCTATTCTAAAAAAGAAACTGATGTCCCAAGTTAAAATTCTGTGTTAATTATGTTAATCTTTGGCATCAATTTGTATGGACTTTTAATATTAAAAAACACAGCTATATCAGGAAGCTGAAAGTGCTTTGTCAGGTGGGAAATTTTTTGATCTATTCGTTGAGATGATTTGTTTGTCTGTTGTCATGGTTTTACTCTACTCTAGGACATTTTGTGTCAGCTGTTTTCTAAAATGGCCATAGGTTCCATTTAGTAACATGCCTTTGCTATTATATAATCTGAGCAATGATATTATGATTCTTGGCATTGTGCCTAGCAGCTAATAGAGTTAAATACTTTAATCATATTTTCTGCTGTTTCACTATTTTATGATGATTATTAGAAATAGTAATTGGTATGTTTTGACTCTCATTTTGTGCAATGCAAGAAATCACTTTTACCACAACTGTCACATTTTCTCCACCACCAAATGACTTAACAGTGGAGCAAACGAATATTCTTTTTTTTTAATTTTTTCCCAAATTCTGTGGGTACAAATATTGTTAGGGTTACATATCTTGCCCCTGCCCCCCTCCCCACCCCACTCTGCCAGAGCTTCAAGTGTGTCCAGTCTTCAAGTGGTGTGCCCTGCACCCACCATGAAAGTGCGTACCCTTCCCCTTCTCCCCCCTTCCACCTGTCTCACTCTGTGGCCTGGGCTAGAGTGCAGTGGTGTCATCATAGCTCACTGCAACCTCAAACTCCTGGGCTCCAGCAATCCTCCTGCCTCAGCCTTCAGGTAGCTTAGACTATGGGCGTATACCACCATACCTGGCTAATTTTTCCATTTTTAGTAGAGACGAGGTCTCGCTCTTGCTCAGACTGGTATCAAACTCCTGTGCTCAAGCAGTCCTCTCGCCTCAGCCTTCCAGAGTGCTAGGGTTACAGTCATGAGCCACCACACCTGACCTTGCCAAGCTTCTTAACATAGAAGTTTAATTTTCCAAGAAGTTAGCCAGTTAACCTTACCTTTACCTTAAAGTATGTGCTTCTATAATACTTTGTTCAATTTATGTTTGCTTTACTGACTTTTTAAAAATTATTAGAGACTCTTAGAGATATGGACACGCTTGAAGCTCTGACTTGGGTGGGGCAAGGGCAATATACGTAACCTAAACATTTATACCCCCATAATATGCTGAAATTAAAAAAAAAGAAAGAAAGTAAGAGCACATAAAACTAAAATAAGGTTTCTTTCAGGTGAATGTTGTGGATGAAGTGAGAGATCAGAAAGTATTTGAGGATGCTGTTTGCACTGCAGTTTATTGTAAATGATTGCTGTAATGACCAGTTTTAAATTGTTAGGTAATCTCAAAGTGAGATGAGCTAGGATCATGTGAGACTAAAAGGAGAGTTCATTTTCTTTCAGGTGAAGGTTGTGGATGAACGGAGGTATCGGAAAGTCTTTGAAGACATCGTACGCATCATGGACAGAATGGAAAATGACTTCCTTCCTTCTTTAGAGCTCAGCAGGAGGGAGGTGAGCAAAAATACCTGGCCTCCCCATTTACTGCCCATTGTGGTTAGCACAGAGGAAACCATGGTGTTTAGAAAAGGCGACATGGCAAAGTAGTTAAGACAGTATGTGCTGGAGTCAAACTGCCTCCATTGTAATCCCAGCACTGCCATTTAGTAGATGCTTGGCTACAGGCAAGGGTCTTGCCTGTCAGAGCTACAGTTCCCTTTTCTGGAGTAGGCATGGTTGTAAAGATTACATGAGTCAATACATGTGAAGCTCTTGGAATAGTGCCTGGCACATAGTAAGCTCTCATTTGTTAGCTGCACTTATTTAATTTTTCAGAGTTGCTAGTTAATTTATATCTTAGAAACCAGGACTTGGTCACAGGATGAATCTGCTGGACCAGGGATGGGTTACCCTCTTAGAATGCCAGGAACGATGAGAATAGCCCATAGAAGTAGCGAGAGCCACCTAACTCCTCTGCTGGTGTGAGTATAATAATACATGAAAGTGGATAGTGTAAAGTTGGCTCAGATGGTGAATGTATATGGCAATTGCACACCTGGTTAATAATTACCTTATTATTCATATCCTCTATGGAATAATCCAACTGACTGACTTCCCCTACTAGTGATGCATGTTTGTGTCTGTCTGTTACTCCCCAGTTTGTGTTTGAGAATGTGAAGTTTCGGCAACTACAAAAGGAGAAGTTCCAGATCAGCAACAATGGACAGGTTCCCTGCCATTTTTCTTTCATCCCTAAGCTTAATGACAGCCAGTACTGCAAGCCATGGCTTCGAGCTGAACCTTTTGAGGGCTACTTGGAGCCAAGTGAGTTTTCCCTTTACCATTGTCTCTGCTGGCGATGTACCATCTCTTCATGACTCCCATCCCTTTGGTTTAACTTCCTGTTTTCTAACCACATGTCTCTTACCTTCACTGTCATTATTTTGGTGACACTTCTTTTGTGAGCCCAATCTCTTCCCCTTTGTTCTTTAATGATTTTTTTAGAGGACACTTGTTCTGTTGATCATACCCGTTTTGCTTTTCCACTGGAAGTCTCTCTACTACCATGTACCATCTCTTACATTTCAGATGAGACAGTGGACATTTCTCTTGATGTGTATGTCAGCAAAGACTCTGTGACCATCCTGAACTCCGGGGAAGATAAGATTGAAGATATTCTTGTCCTTCACCTGGATCGAGGCAAAGATTACTTCTTAACCATCAGTGGAAATTACCTCCCAAGTTGTTTTGGTACATCCTTAGAGGCTTTGTGCCGAATGAAAAGACCAATCCGAGAAGTTCCTGTTACCAAACTCATAGACTTGGTAAGAAACATCCTAAGACATAAACTTCCTTTACATATAATTTTCACAATACTTATGTGATGTCCTCATTATCTCTGTGCTTTCTCTCTTTTGTGCGCCAGGGAAGGGGCTGTCAAATAATAAAAAAGAATGTCACTTTACTCTAGCACTGCTTTGATTAGATTAAGCCTAAGAGGAAAGAGGGGAGACTAATCTGTAGTTGGCTCTTGTCAGGAATATAATAGATAATACTAAGCTCACCAAATAAGATTAACTATTCCCTTCTCAAAGTTATAATGCTTATTTGTTAAGCTCTTCATACTTTCAAGTCACTTCTATATAAATTAGTGTGTGTGTTGTGTATAGTAAATGGGGCAGGCAGTATTATCCTCATTAAACATATGAGAAAACTGAGGCACAGAGACATTAAGTTAGCCAAAGTCAGATACCATAAGTTAGTTAGAAATCTATCACCCAGATTTTCTGATTTACAATCTAGTATTCCTCACTATACTACACTATATCTAATCAAAGAAAAACTTGGCTACTTAGGGAAGGACAGATCTGTGATGGAACCTTGGAGTCCCTGCATCAGACTCCACAGGGGTGCTTATTAGAAGTACAGGTTCCTCTCCACTTACCTCTGTCAATGGAATCAGAATCTCAGGGTGTGGAGCCTAGGAATCTGCATTTTATCAGCTTCACAGATAATCATCATATATATTGAAATTTGATACTTACTTAATATGATTCACTTAGGAAAGGATGATTTTCCAACCCCTCCCCCAAGTCAAGCTATAGTATCAATGATCTTATCTTAGGAAGGAAGTCGTGCTTATTATCTTCAGTAACATAAATTGATTTAGTAACAAGTTCATCCTATTAAGAGCTTTTTTTCAGGTTGGGCATTGTGGCTCATGCCTGTAATCCCAGCACTTTGGAAGGCCCTGGTGGGAGGAGTTTTAGACCAGCTTGGGCAACATATTAAGACCCCCATCTCTACAAAAAATAAAAATTTAAAAAAGGAACTTTTTTTCTAAATGAAAATATTGTTGGATTTGTATGCAGATTTCTTTGGGCTATAGAAGTATATTCTTGGTCTTTTACCAAAGAAAATTAGGTGAAGTGGGAGCCATATACCATCATTACATTGATATTCATGTTGTTCCTTTTGGCCTAGCCAGAGCAAGTGATTGTAACATCTAGCAAAGAGGACTAGATCAACAGGCAGGCTGCTGGCTTGTCTGAGTGTGATCTGTTCTGTTGCCATGGAATTGATTTAGCTGTGACTCAGATAGCAGATTAAAACACTTACGTCCAGCCCCAGCATTCTTTCTTGGAATTATACTTGTTTCCCTAGAGCCCTCATGACTGAATGTATTACCTCTAAGAGAAAACCATTTTCTTTAGAAATTCATTTCCTGCCTTTCTGTAGTTCTCATGATAATTGTTTTTTCTTCTACCACCATATTTCTGTCTTTCAAATTTAGTATTTTACATTTTAGAATACATTCTGAATGATGAAGTTGTTTTCCTTTTTCTTCCACCCCTTCCCTTCATCCCAAACACTATCTCCCAGCTTTCTTTGTCCCAGCTTTTTATTATGAAAAATGTCAAATGTGCAGAAAAATTGAAAGAACAGTACAGTAAACCCTCATATGCCTTACATACATTTATACACAGAGATTTTTTTTGCTGTGCCATTTGAAATTAAATGATAATATTTTGCCTCACCACTAGATACATCAGCCTACATCTCTAAGAAAAAGGAAAAATTTCTATATAAGCACAATACCATTATTACACTCTGAAAGCTAACAGTAATCCATAGTAAATGAACATCTGGTCCACATTCAGATTTCTCCAATTGTCCCAAGAATTTCTTTCATAGCTGTTTTGAAATTGAAATCCAATCTGGGTTCATTTAGTATATTTGATGAGGTCTCTGTAGTCTATTTTACCATAGTACAGTTCCCTACTTTTTTTCTTTAATGACATTGACTTTTTTTTTTTTGGAGACAGGGTCTTGATCTGTCTCCTAGGCTAGAGTTCAGTGCTATCATCATAGCTCACTGCAACCTCAAATTCCTGAGCTTGAGCAATCCTCATGCCTCAGCCTCCCAAGTAGCTGTGACTATAGGTGTGCACCACCACACTTGGCTAATTTTTCTATTTTTTTGTAGAGATGGGATCTCGCTTTTGCTCAGGCTGGTCTCAAACTCCTGTCCTCAAGTGATCATCCCACCTTGGCCTCCCAAAGTGCTAGGATTACAGGTGTGAGCCACTACACCTGGCCAACACTGACTTTTTAAAAGTCCAGTAACAGTTGTCCAGTCAAGGGTCCACCATTTCCTAAATTTGTCTGACCTTTTCTTCTTGGTATTTTTTAACTTATTCCCTTTTTTTTTTTTTTTTTTTTTTTTTTTTTTTGAGACAGAGTCTCACTTTGTCGCCCAGGCTAGAGTGAGTGCCGTGGCGTCTGCCTAGCTCACAGCAACCTCAATCTCCTGGGCTCAAGCAATCCTGCTGCCTCAGCCTCCCAAGTAGCTGGGACTACAGGCATGCGCCAACATGCCCGGCTAATTTTTTCTATATGTATTAGTTGGCCAATTAATTTCTTTCTATTTATAGTAGAGACAGGGTCTCACTCTTGCTCAGGCTGGTTTCGAACACCTGACCTCGAGCGATCCGCCCGCCTCGGCCTCCCAGAGAGGATTACAGGCGTGAGCCACTGCGCCCGGCCAAACTTATTCCTTTTTTACTCTTTCCTTCATCCTTATTTTCTGTAAACTACAACCTAGCTTTATTTTTGGTCAAAGTTGGTGGAGGCATTATAATTCTGTAATTTTCCCATATTCTGAGATTGGCCAGAAGGAGGTTCAATCAGCATAAAAAGTTTATGTTTTATATAAAATATATAATCAGGTAATTCCACCCTGTTTGTCCATAAATAGAAAATAGCCAAAATCATTAGTGGAATTAATGGCTCTCTAGGAAGCCCTTTTCCTTTTTGTGCACAAGTGATTGAGGGTTAAAGAAATAGAACCTTGATCTTTTTAAATTACAAAATTGCTGAGTACTTATTAAATTGTATTGCATAATCATCGTTAATTCTTTTAAAGCTTTTATTTTGTAAGATTTAGGGTTCTGATTCTTTTCTCACTCTGTTTAATTTCAGTGTTATTAACTTCCTGTATCTCAGTGATGAGGAAATTATCTTTACAGGTTGAATATCCCATATTTAAAATGCTTAGGACCAAAAGTGTTTCAGATTTCAGACATTTTTGGATTTGGTAATATTTGCATTATATACTTACTGGTTCAGCATCCCTAATCTAGAAATATGAAATCCAAAATGCTACAATGAGCATTTCCTTTGAGCATCATGTGGACGTGCAAAAAGTTTCGGATTTTGGAGCATTTGGATTTTGGATTTTCGTGTTAGGGATACTCAATCTGTATTAGTGTGGGGCAGTAAACAAGAAACCTAAAGTACAGTACCCCATCTTTAATACCTTTCTACTCTGTTTTGACTTGATTCTGACCTTCTAAAATGATTCAGTAGGTCTAATATTTGTTCATGTTTTTTTCCAAGACCAAGGATATTTCAAATCTCATGAGATGATGCTATTAATAATGGTACCTGTCCTATATTGTGTTATTTACTCTAAAATTTTGGTGAAGCCAGAAGTAAGTTCAATGTATGTGTTGTCTCTCCATGTACTGTTTCAGAAAGATTATTATGCCTTTCCCACCTCTTCCCACCAAATGCAGAATGAAATAACTGGCATAATTCCTTGTCATTCTTCCACCCTTCTCAATAACAGTGACTACTTTGCCACTCCTAGAATAGTTGCTATTGGCACAAGTGGGAAACAGAATTGACACAAGTGGGAAACAGATTAGAATCTACTGTTTGTAATCATCTTTATTCTTTTCCAGAATTAAGAAAGATTTTCTGTTTTATTAACTAGCATATTAAGTAGCAAATAATCATCAATATTTATTCATTACCCACTGGATGCGAAGTATTATGGAATTTATGTGAGTTCTTATAATTTAGTAGTGATGAAGGTATACTTGCATGTACAATATGGCTAACTCTTAGATCATGGTTAATAAGGAGTGTGGTTAGAGATAATCTGAACATTAACTACCTTTACTCACTAATGTGCAGTGTGTTTGGTAAGTCAGTATTTTGGAAGGTCATTTAAAATGAATGTTATGGAGGTTGTAATTTGTATTAACAATAGATTCCTTTCCTGTGCTGTTTACTCAGGCCTTTATATGCTATAAAAGCTTATTGATTGACCAGCTAATCCCTGTAAAAATCAATCTCAGAATCATCCTATTTTAGTTTTAATGAATATTTGATGCATGTTGTATTAACATAACTTAGAAATAAGTTCAGCACAAAAGAATGAAGTAAATTAGGAAAGTGATTTGGGGTTAGTCATAGAAGTATTTTTAGTCAAGTCCAAGTACTTAAGAAACATATGTTAATATATGGGGTAAGCAGGCTCTTCCAGGCATAAGGAACATCCTGAATGAAGGGTAGAAGGTGAAAGTGATTTCACCAGAAAAAGTGAAGATTAAGGATAAGAATGTGTAAAGCTGGTTAGGCAGGGTAGGGGCAGGTGATAGAGAGTCTTGAAGTCAACACATGAGCTTAGGCTTGAGGCAGAGTGCGTCTAGAACCATCAGAAGGCTTTGATGATTAGTATAAGGTTGTAAATTGATGTATTTGAAGGAACATTCCGGTGTTGCTTGTAGAATCAGCTAATGGAAAGGAGACCAGGCTTCAACTTACCAGATCTGAAGGGCATTTATTGAAACCTTAAAATTTGTACCCCCATAATATGCTGAAATAAATAAAAACAAAAACTTACCAGATCTGGTTTAGGGTTTTGGTTGTAAACAGAGATGAAAAAAGTTGAGGAATTGGTAGAGAAACCATATTTGCTTGGGGACATGTCCATTGAGAGAACAATATCAAAAAATTGAAATAAAGTAATAACTTGTTGATTAATTTGTCCCCTGGGATCTTTTCATTACTTTTTTACTAATTGAACTATCTATTTCTTATCCTGTTAGGTGTATGGTTTGTGTTTCTTCTCTCTGTATTTTATATGAACTAAACCTTTTCAGAACTTCAATTTCCGTGAATTTTCTGCTTTTCATTTTTAAATTTGAATCTTCCACCTCTAAATGATTTTTATATTATTTTAGCTGCATTTACTACTGGGAACATTCTTCTAAGAGCAAATGTTGCATTGCATTTGCTATATGCCAATGTTGCCCCACTGGGGAGATCCTGAACTAAGTTCTCTTTTTTAATGTGATCAATGCATAGCTTTTTGCAGAGAGTGGGCATTTCTACCCTTTAATACCAACTAAACTAAGTATTAATAATTGGTAGTAGTAACCTTAGTACTATCATAGAAGTTGGCTGTTTACTAATGAAGGCTAAGTGATATTTCTGTTTTCAAAATTGAGACCAGGATTGAATTAAATGTAATTTACATCTACTTTCTTTATACCTGTACCCAGAAAAGTAAACTCTCAATGTAAATCTCCTACCCCTCCATCAGTATTTAATCAAAGTCCTTTTGATTTTTTTTTTTAGAGTTTTCTCTTATATCCATTCATCTTTTCAAAAAAGAAATATATTATTTTCCATTATTAGTTAGGGTGTTTACCCTCTTCTGCTCGACCTACCTTGATAGCCTTTAAATGATTCCTTCCCTCTCTCCCTCTCTCTCTCTCTCTCTCCCCCACTCCCTCCCTCCTCCACCTCTATTCCCCTCTCCCTCTTTGCCCTTCAGTTTTTCCTGTTCAGGGCTGTCAGATTGATCTTTCTGTACTACTGTTTTGGGGCCTATCAAATCCTTGCTTAAAGGTAGCAGTGGCTCTCCCATGCCAGCCGAATACAATCCAAATTCCTTAACCTGTCATTGAAGGTCCCCTAAAGTCTGACTTCAACGTACCTGTTCAGATTTATTTCCTACTGTTTTTCTCAACATTCTCTATGCTCCCCATAAACTCGATGACTAACTTCCTAATCTCACCTTGCAGATTACCTTCTCTGTGCCTGTCTTTATTTCTGCCTCTTCCACTTGTAATATAACCTCTCCATCTCGACCTTTTTAATATCCCTAAGGGCCGGGAACCATTTATTGAAAATTTGTATTTGTGAGCTATAACAACATCAGACTGTAAATTCTGGAACCCCTTACATCAATCAACTTAGTTGCAAACCAGGGTCGGGGACAAACCATGTCTTTCTCCTTTATGTATCCTGCCTTGTTCTGGTAGATGGCCGCTGCTCAAAGAAAACTTCTTTGAGGGCCTGGTTTGGCAAGTTAGTATATAAAATCTCTGCCTAGTTTTATTCATCATATCATGTGTCACATGTTCATGGGAGGGAAAGTATAAGTGTATCAGAAAGGTGATTATTTATTAACACGTGTTCCTAAACTTTATAAGAGGTTGTAGTCCAACATTATAATAATTATATGTTTGGCACTCAGAATTTACTGCACATTAAAAAGTATTATAATTACAATACTGTAAGTACCATGTACCTTATAAAGCACTACCACTCCAATTATTTCATGTGATATTTAAGAGTGTAGGTAAACCCACAAAGGAATGTTTAACTTATAAAGTATCTAATAATACTAAAAACCTAATTGCCGTATATAACAATAGTTGGAGGGAAATACATTCAGCATTGCCACTTGGAATGTCCGGGAACACATACTACCCCTCAGCCCCTGTACATCTCAGACAGTAAGATTGCAGTTTCTCTTTTTACTTATCAGACCTGAGACATGTGATTTATACTTGAGCACTTAGTGGCCCATAGCAGGCCTGGGAGGAATCCAGTTGGGAGTTGCTGAGGAGGTGTGAGGAGCTTTGAGAGACCCATACCTTCTGCTAGCATACTGCTTGATTTTAGGCTGCTTCCTTGTAAATATTATTATCCCTGTTTTAGAGATGAAGAAACTGAGGCTCTACTAAGTTTGGCAACTTGTGTGGGATCTGTACAAAATTAATAAGAGGCAGAATAAAGATTTGTACCCAGGACTGTCTAACACCAATGTCTATACTCTTTCCATTAACCATGCTGCCTTGTAAGTGTGGTTATCTTACTGTCCTTAACTTTTATAGAGAATACATTCTCACAGCTTCTCCCTGCCTCTCCATCCAGGAAGCAATCATTGTCCTTTCTGAGTTGACTAAGGGAACCTAGGTGATGATGACTGGGGACTTGATCAGACCTAGGTTCTAATCCTAATTCTGCCACTTACTCACTGATAGTAAGTGTGGCCTTGGCAAATAATTTTACCCCTGAGCCTCGGTTTCTTCATCTATAAAATGGTAATAATATCTACTTTGCACATATGTGCAGATTAAATGACATTGTATGTAAGCACTTTGCAAAGTTCCTGGTACGTGGCAGATGTTCCCTAAGTAGTATAGTAGTTATTGTTGCTGTTATTATTATTGATTATAATAATACCATAAAAGACAGGAATATTAAAAAGGTACCTTCTTCCCTATCCCTCTTCCCTGCTTCTCTTTTCTCTTATACCCAATAGGAAAATAAAAAGAGGGGATAATGATCTTCTGATCCACAAAGATCTGAAATGAAATTTATAGTTCAGAGGAACCTTCAAATCTGGACACTCTAGGTGCTTTTGAGGAGGGGAATGCGTATGAGGAGATGGAAAAGGAGTCTGGAATAATGCTTAGGAGACTAGCTGTGGTGAGAAGAATGGCAGTGGAAAGGAGAGTAACCTTACTATCTCCTTCCAAATGACTACTGTCATGCCAACAGCCACATTCTTTCATTGAGGTGGCATTAGGATGAGGTGAGAAGCCATGCAATACAGTGAGCAGGGCCTGCCTTCAAGCAGCAAGTGAACAGGAAGAGACATCAGTGGGCACTTGGCTGGGTCAGCTGACCACTGCCAAAGGGCACAGAAGTCTAGGACTGCATGTTTCTTGAGTGATAATCTGAATAGACTGCACAGAAATTCAATATACATTACATAGAGAACTTTGCATACAGAGAATGTGTTACATTTTCAGCAGTCATAATTTATTTGAAGACTTCAAAGTTATTTATAGCATATGGGTCTGATAATCTAGAGAGTTCTAATACTGATCTGTTTCTAGTTCTGTAAATTAATTCTAATCATTTTCTATCTGTCACTGACTTTCTTTTCCTGCTCTGCTCTCAGGACGAAGACAGCTTCCTAGAAAAGGTAATGCAACCCATTGGTGGTTATGAGAGTTTCTCTCTGCTTGATTAACACTTAACTGTGGTCCTTGGAGTTTTTCCCTAGGCATTCCCATATCAGAGACTTCTGACTCGGTGAGAATCCCCTAAAGTCCTGCCAACTGTCTTTAACACAGTGAATGCCACACACACACACAAACAGAAACTTTTCCTTGTGGCCACAGTGTTTAATTACAAAAGTAGAATGAAAACTTTGAGTGTAATTTAAAGGTAAACATAAGTAGAAAAATAAAATTTATTGACTTCTATTCATTTAATCCACCTTTTTAGAATTAAATTGTCAATATTGTAACAATAAGAACATCAAGGCCGGGCGCTGTGGCTCACGCCTGTAATCCTAGCTCTTGGGAGGCCGAGGCGGGCGGATTGCTCAAGGTCAGGAGTTCAAAACCAGCCTGAGCAAGAGCGAGACCCCGTCTCTACTATAAATAGAAAGAAATTAATTGGCCAACTGATATATATAGAAAAAATTAGCCGGGCATGGTGGCGCATGCCTGTAGTCCCAGCTACTCGGGAGGCTGAGGCAGAAGGATCGCTCGAGCCCAGGAGTTTGAGGTTGCTGTGAGCTAGGCTGACGCCACGGCACTCACTCTAGCCTGGACAACAAAGCGAGACTCTGTCTCAAAAAAAAAAAAAAAAAAAAAAAAAAAAAGAACATCAACAAGTAAGATTTTATATATGCTTCACATGGCCCCAGGGCCAAAACTAGAGTGAGTTAAATACAACTCTCATGGCAGTCAATGCGTTAAGTATATTTGAAGTACAGGAAAGGTATTTATTGCACTACTCAAGTTTCCATATTTGTATTTTTGAAATGAGAAAGAGCTGTGGTGATGTACCTGAAAGCTCATGAATTAAAGGAGGGTACCAGTTAGCTAGCCTCTATTTCCAATGACAATAAAACCAGATTTCTGTTGCATTAAAAATGATTTTGGGTTAGTGATAATAGCAATTAATTACTGAATGAATACACAAATACAGTCAAGAAATAGAGCATAGAATAGAATCATGGACCTGAATGAGATCATAAGTGATCATCTGGTCCAGCCCTCTGCCTTCAGATGGGGTAAGGGATTCTCATTCTACCAGATGAGACAACCAAGGCCCTTTCAGTTGAAAAACTTGCTAAACTAACTCACTGCTCCTCACAGCAGGGGTGTGAGCTGGAGGGCACTAGAATCCAGGTCTCCTGATTGCCCAGTGAACTACCCCTTCTGCAGTACCTCACTGCCTCTCCGTTCACTCGGGGAGCACCCAGCTCCACACAAGGCTATCAAGTAGAGGAGCATGGGATTGATAAACATGCTTGAAGTACTTTGATAGAGCATCTCATGGGACCTCTCCACTTGGTGGAGTTTAATGCATTTTGATGATGGGGTAGGTATAGTGTTTTTGTGCTTTAGTTATTAGCACAAAGGTTACAAAGTGTGGGCTTATCAGGCACTGGCTGTGTCTTGTTGAAAGAAGACAGTGTCTTGGTTTCCCTCTGCAAATCAGAGTTCAGGATAATTTATGAGATTTTTTTAAGTTGTTTCTTGTGCATGATCATTCTCTAGACTTCAGAAACACAAGAATGACATTCTGTATTATCACACATGAATTTGAAAATGGATAGTGAGCAGTGTATATAACCTACTGACATTTTATTAACCTTTTAAAACCACTAAGGTCTGAGATAGCTCTGTTTCCCAGCCCTTCTCTGTTAAGAGCAGTTCATGTTCTGTCTTTTTATCTTGGACAGTGCCTTGTGTTGCTTTAATACCTTAGTATAGGAAAAGCTCTAGTTGGATGTCAGATTTTTTAAAAAGTGCATGAATCAGTGGTGAATAATTTATATATGGTAAGTTTGGAGACATCTGCTGAGGAATCTGTACATGTGTTGCATTTCATCCAGAAAGTTAGCATAGTGCTTTATGGACAGTGTTTTGGCTCAGATATAATGTGGGTGCCTGGATTTAATACTTGCAAATGGAAAGAAGTCAGTGGATAAGCCACTGATAGAAGTTCTGGCAACTATAGGAACATGAATATCAAGTGATATAATCCCAAGGAAAGAAAGGAAGCAAACTGTAAAAAAATAAAAAAATAAATTTATGTGGTAACCAACTGTCATGCTCCCTACAGTAAGAAAAAAAAAAGATTTTAAATGGTAACCAACTGTCATGCTCCCTTCTCTTCCTTATTCTCTTAGAAAAGCTTTAAAGGGTCATCAGTGCTTATTAAAGAACACAGTGTTAAGAAGAGACCTCCGCTCAGCCTTAGTGTACATGGTCCCTATGAAAGTAGTGAAATACTCATTTTATTTCCTTTAAAGCTACTTGGCTGGGAGTCATAGATAGAATTTACAGGTGGCACAATGTTGAGCAAGAATTTCTTAAGGTTAAACATACAGAATATATGACCTTAAACTGGAGATAGGGGAGAGAGGAGGAAATAAAAACTTGGTCATGATTTTCTCCACTGGGATTTTTCTGAAGGCTGCCTTTACTATTTCAAACCTCTTTTTCATATAATTTGTATTTGACTATATAAACATAAGACAACTGAGTTTATTTCCTAGCCATATTCAAATTCAAAGTATTCATTGGTCTAATTTATGTCACTTCTGGATTTTTTTTTCTTATGTTGTTTCAGAAGAATCTGATAGTAGAATGGTAGGTGAAAGGAGTAAAAGCCCATAGAAATTTGTGCTGAGCTATTAATATAGACAATAACTTTTAGACTCAGCCCCTAGACTTTTCATGGTATTTCTGGTTCTTGGTTTGCTATATTCGGTTTACTGTTTTTGGATCTTAATGCTTATGAGTTTTGGTGCCTTAAGTTTAGAACTTCTGTCAAACTTTAAGTATTCATCTATGTGGGTCTAATGTGGAAAATTCTCTTTAGTTCCTGAGAGCCAAAAAACCGCATTTAAATCAACAGTGAAAACAGTAGTAGTTATGCTAAGACCTGAAGGAAGAATAAGTTAAAAGTAAACAAAAATTTAAGGATAGACCCTGGTCTCTCAAAGTATTGTATTGATAATTGTAATTTAATGGTCCCACAAGTCACCAGTGGTGTGTAGGCTCCACTATTATTGTATCACTGGAGCCCTAGTTCTCAGTATCACCCTTGAAAAATTTAGACACAATGCATCTATGTGATAAACATTGTAAACCCAAATGAAATGTTGAACAATTAAGTGGAACATTTAGGAAAGGAGATGCTTTAGCTCTGTGAGTCAGTGTCAAGTGCCTTCTGACCAGGGGTGTCCCCAGTGAGAAGAAATGAAAAATCTTAAGAGATGAAGATCACATTGTACCCACATGACCAGAATTTGAAGGAGATTAAGTTACACAGAGAAGTCTTTATTCTGAGATCCCTTTGATTCTCATCCCTTTTCGTCTATTAGGAGAAATCCCTTCTGCAGATGGTTCCCTTGGATGAGGGTGCCAGTGAGAGACCCCTTCAGGTCCCCAAGGAGATCTGGCTTCTAGTAGATCACTTATTCAAACACGCCTGTAAACAGGTAAGTGACCCTAGACCTTCCCTACAACTTTGGAAGGTGTGCAAGTCCTGTAGGAAATTATAATACCTCATGTCAGCATAGTGTTTTTAACTTTCCCAAGCTCCCTCCACACAGCAGCACTGTCAGATTGCCTGGGCAGGTGAAAATGTCCCTATTCACAGATGTGACAGCTGAAGAATGCAAGCTAAGTTGTTTACCTAAGACCACGGTCTAAATGTAGTGGCAGAGCCAGGGCCAGAACTAAGAACACCTGTCTCCTGGCTGCACACTCTTTTCCCCTGGATAGCTTCATACTTAAGTCTATAATGCCTACTTTTGCTGTTACAGATTGTAAAGTCCAAAGCAGACTTTAAACCCATTTCTTTAACTTGGTCCTGATTTTTCTTTTAAATCCTATTTAAAATACTAACCATCACAACCCATTCCCCCCAAAAGGAGAACTTTCTTGGGATCAGATTGAAGGATAATATTCTCTTACCTACTGAAGAGTAATATAACTTGAAAGCAAGGCTTAATATGAGCATGCCATTTACTCCTTCCCCAGCACTTATTAGTATCAGCATTTTGAATGTGGTTATACTGTTTGAACTCTGCCTTATACTTCCTGTCAAGAGACTAGAAGTGGAAACCTGGTTGCCTGATCTAGCCATCTAGTCCCCTGCCTTATCAGGTATAGGCTAAAACCTTCAAAGACCATTTTCTTATTTGAGATAAAATTTCAACAGATTATGGAGATGATATAGGAAAAAGGTACTATTTTTTACACCTCCACTACTAATCATTAATACATATATCACCCTTCCCTTTTGCTTCCTGCTGCTATTTCAATCCCTGGGTTATATTCAGAACCTTAGGGGTGATTATCTTGCCTATTCCCTTCATTCTGATTTCTTTGCTAGGAGGACCTGTTCCAAACCCCTGGGATGCAGGAAGAGTTACAGCAGATCATTGACTGTCTGGATACCAGCATTCCTGAGACAATCCGTATCCTTTCTAATCAAGGCTTAAGAAGCTGGATGAGTACTTGGCCAAACTCTTCCTTGTACCTACATTTGATTTTACTGGTTTCATATTTATTTTCTTTGTAATTGTCTTTTATTATAAGATAATCACTGCCTATTCAGTTGCTTCTTAATTCCTTTCAGGAACTTTTGACCTCTCTCTGTATCAGGTTCTTATTAAAGGGAAGCAAGGGGTAGGTAATAACAATTTTTAATAGGCGTGGAACATAGCCACAGCACTGGTGCTGTTCTCCTTCAGGTGATCAATCACTTTTGCTACCACATGTACTGTCACTAAGGCAGGGAGAAAGACTGGATACATTGGCAGTTAGTTTATAGGATTGGTCTACTGTGAACTCCCATTCTGTAGGCTGTATTCCCCTGACTCTAAAATTTGGCCCAAGAGTCTTTGAGCAGTTCTTATTCCCCTGGCTCTAAAGCTCCCAAGAGTCTTTGACCAATTCTGCAACAGCTGAGCCTCAGAGTGCATGGACCAATAAAATATCAAACCACAGTTAGGATCAGTGTGTCCTGAATAGGAAGAGGGAAATAGTCCCTGCAGGAGCTTGAGGAAAAGAGTCAGTCAGGTCTCTGTGTGGCCTTTCTCCTGGAGCTCCTGTCCCTTGACTTAAGTTGATTCAGCTGGTAGTAATCACTCTGTGGCTGAAGCACTGCTTATTTTCCTGGAAGCCCTGCCAGAGCCAGTCATCTGTTATGAGCTATATCAGCGATGTCTTGATTCTGCTCATGATCCCCGGATCTGCCGACAGGTGAGTTTTACTGATCTAAGGATGTGGTTGATGCAGGTTCTCCCATAGAGAAATCACCAGTTTTACAAGGCCAGGTAGGCAGCCAGCTATGAGGTAGGATGGGTCTGGATCTTTTATTCATGGTGGGACAGCAGCATTGAGAGTTGAGACCCTTAAATATTAGGTTGTGTTATTTCCTATATTTGCCACCTTTTCCCAGTTAGCCTATTTCTGTTTACAGAAAACATAGTAAGGTGGATACCTCTACTCTAGGGTAAAAGTGGTGAAGCTGATTGTACATGGAAATCCTGCTGACATTACCAGGAAGGGTGGTTGACACTTGGGAGCCTTTCTTTTTTCTTCTCAGTGTGTGTTTTTAATCCTGAAATGATTTTGGTAGACAATAGCTGAGACTACCTGTGACTCAGACTAGCGAGTATTGGGAGGAGGTCCCCATCCATGCTAAGTGACATTGTAAGGAAAACCATTCACCTTGGTAGATACCATGGCTACCTGTCTGCGAAAATGGAAAAAAAAACAGATTAACACCAACCTGCTTATGTGGCAGGGTGTGCATGTGAATATGTGATGACTGCATGTGCATAGCTTGAGCATTGAGTGGACTGGAGCGAAAGAGTATGACCATATTTACTTCGAAGTAATAATTTGGCAGGTATTGTGTTGATCAGATATTGTGTCATTACCCAAAGGAGGGTAGTGACAGATGAATGGGGTCCTATAAGGGTTGGATTATAAACTACTTTTATAGCAGCTATAAAGTTCCTCTTACTACCTTCTTCCACCTGTTTTCCTCGCTGCCCACCCCTTTTATTAAAAACAGGTGATTTCCCAGCTTCCAAGATGCCATAGAAATGTTTTCCGTTACTTGATGGCGTTCCTTCGAGAACTCTTAAAATTCTCAGAATACAACAACATCAGTGCCAACATGATTGGTAAGAGTGCCCGTGAGAATGGCTGCATGGGGGTGTTTGTCAAGGACAGTCTATGTGCATCCTATACAGTGTATACCTTACTGGGTGTCCAGGTACATGGCAGTCACTTCCCTCCTACTGTCCTTGTCCCCAGGGCCCCCAACCCCCAACCCTGAGGTTTTGCTTAGGTTATGTCTGATAAAGGTTTCCCCTTTTCTTTCTTCCCCTAGCTACTCTCTTCACTAGTCTTCTTCTAAGGCCTCCACCCAACCTTATGGCAAGACAGACTCCAAGTGACCGCCAGCGTGCTATTCAGTTTCTTCTGGGCTTTCTGCTTGGGAGTGATGAAGACTAAGGGTTTTCCTCTTGTTATTCTCCGAGATGCTAGAGGTGGAAGATCTCGGGCTCCAAGTAGTTCAGAATGGTTTAAAAAGTCATGCCACAGGAAGGGTCTATTGCAGAATTTCAATTTCTGTTTATAGTGTAAAAGGAAGAGAGTTTCCTAATCCCTCCTTTACCATATCCTACACAGCAAAATACTTTAGACTTACATTGCCAAGCCAAAGTTACCATATTTTGGTGTTTTTGTGTTTTCTCTTTATAAGACAAAGAGATCTGTATCTATACTCCTTTACCTGGGGATGTGTCTGTTATCCTCCTACCCAATCGTCATGTTTGTCCTTGGTACCCTAGGCCTAGATTCTGAGATGGTTCCATTCTAGGCCTACAAGCACTACTTGCTGTAGCTCAGACTTGTCTGTAGTCCTTCATATAAGCACTTTTGACTCACCTCCTCCCCGTATTACTCCTTTGCACTCCACTCCCCTCATTCTGTCACTTTGAATGAAGTCTGAGTAAGGCTAGTGACTCCCTGGGTATCCTCAACAGTGAGTTCACCATCTACATGTGGTCATTACATACATTCGTGCATTTCTACTACAATGACATCTTTATGTCTCTGCTACATTGGCCTTTTTGTGGATCCACACTGGGTGGAACCATAGTCTCTTATCTCAGATCGCATTTAGTAGCATAACTTTAGGGACTATTAGAGATGACATCCCATTGATGTGAGAGAATCATGATCAGAGTGGAAGTACTTTGAGTATTTCAGGAGTGAGAATATTCATGTTTTGACAGGTCCTGCATCCCACTGTCCCTTTCCTGTCATTCAAATTTTACATGAAGACTAATCCTGGGTGTCTGTGGGACCCATCTCCTCCTTAGAAATCCATGTCCAGAACAACACTTGCACCACTGTACAAAAGAGGGTTTGTACACCTCAGTTAGGCCTGTCTAGAGCTATCACTCCTTCTCACTGCAAGGGTAACAAGGATGACCCTTAGAACCCCTTCTCTGGTCTTCTGAAGTCCCAAAGGGCAGATGTCACCTCCTCCCTCAGCAGGGCTGACTCTGGGCTCCATCACCAGCTCCTGCAAAAAAAAAAGGGTTTAGAGAATCTCCTTGGCTCCCAGTCACTGTGTCCAGTGCTGTGTGAAAGACTGACCAGTGTGACCAACCACGTACCAACCCAAGATGACCCTCTGAGCTTTTCATGTATTCAAGCTGTGGGACAGCCTTTAAAAAAAAAAAAATCTATGTTGGTTGACAAAAAAGCCACCAGCCACTGATTGCAGAACTGTCTGATGCAGTTGGCTTCCTCCTGGTTTTCTTTAGTTAAAACCACCCTGAAATGACTCATTCTTGCCTGGTAACATCAGATGCAAGGAGCATAATGCACAGGCTCTGTGTACGATCTCAAGTATTGACTCCATGACTCTTCTAGCGCATCCAAGGCACTGCCACCAAATGAGTCTCCAATTCCCATCTCTTGAAAGTTGAGTTCTTTAGCAAAAAGAAGGTACGTATCTTGCAATATACCGGCTAAACCCTTTCCTGATTCGGAGTTGGGGAAATAGGAGTCACACTACTGGTGCCATATAGCTGAAGATCTGAGAGGTCAGGGACTGGGTGTTGAACTTAGTTAATGGAAGACTGAAAGCAGAAGTTTTGTCATCTCCACTAGGCCAGAAAGTGATCACAAAAAGAGGCAGATGATAGACGCTGGGGCAAGGTCATAACATGGGAAAGTACCCTTCTTGGGCCCATTTTCTAGTATATTGCCAACCTGGGATCTTTGGGTCATCAAGAGTGTGATTAGGACCCGGTCTGCTGGCTCACACCTGCAATCCTAGCACTCTGGGAGGCCGAGGCAGAAGGATTGTTTGAGCTCAGGAATTTGAGACTAGCCTGAGCAAGAGCAAGACCCCATCTCTACTAAAAATAGAAAGGAATTAATTGGCCAACTAAAATTATATAGAAAAAATTAGCCGGGCATGGTGGCGCATGTCTGTAGTCCCAGCTACTCGGGAGGCTAAAGCAGAAGGATCGCCTGAGCCCAGGAATCTGAGGTTGCTGTGAGCCAGGCTGACGCCATAGCACTCTAGCCCTGGCAACAGAGTGAGACTCTGTCTCAAAAAAAAAAAAAAGAGTATGATTAGTGGGGGATCTGTGCAGCATGTGTGCAGCATCCTAGCTCTTTCTCCATCAGGTCAAAGCACTAAGTTGGTTTACTGCCTCAATCTTTTCAGCTCACCACGGAATGTATACAGGGTCAAGAGTTTTAGACAATCTCTAGATAGGGGAGACAAAACCTAGACCAGACATAAGAAATCTGCTTCCCTACCATGCCTATTCCAGCACCCAAATCTCTAATTCCTAAGTCCTCTAAGGTACTATTTCATAGCTCCTCTGAAGTAAAGATTTCAGATGCAACTGGTAGGCAAGGACTCTGCACCTGTTATTTTAGGGAAGAAATGGTTCAAATCCATGTGGTGACATTGCATTAGTCTCCCTTTCACCGTTTTCTGATTCTTACTCTGTAATCATTTGTTATATTTCCTGAAAATGTCTTGATCACTAAGCAAAGCTGCTAGTGGGATTCTGTATTTCATGTCATCTTTTTTATTATAATTTATTGCAAATTTTTTTTCTGAATAAATATATGTTGTGTGAAAAAGCAAAGTGTGATCTTGGTGAGGAGGGTGGGCTTATGTCACTGGGTCCCCATCAACTGTGCCTATACTGCAGGTGTTCTCAAACTACGGCCCGCCTAGGACATTTATCCGGCCACCGGGTGTTTTTGCCGCCTCTGCCTGTCCCGCTTAGCCGCCGACTTGTCCCAGGCCCACAGTGCGCATGTGTGGAATGTGCGCCGCACTCTCCAACGGCCCTCCAACAATGTGAGGGACAGTGAACTGGCCCCCTGTTTAAAAATTTGAGGACCCCTGCATACTGTCATCACCTGTCTTACAGGGAAATGTCATTTATAAGACTTCTCAGTATATTTGACCTCAGAGATGAGAAGAAGCTGTGCATTTTCAGAGGCCATCCAAATACCCTTATTTTAATCCCAAGGATTCAGGCAACAAAACAACTCCATTAGAGGAAAGGATGTTGATTCTTAATGTATGTAAATGTCATACTAGGTCAGATCTGTGATCCCTCCACCCCCAGAAATATGACAAACACTAACACACATTTGGGGAGGACCCAGTTGTCCTCGCTGACATAGCCTTAGTAGTTTACACATGTCCCCCAAAGAGCCTGTTTTCACATAATCCATTTTGCAGCTCTTAAAAACCAATGTTGAAGTTTTATTACCTTTTGGGGTGATGAAGTTCATAAATTTAGTCCTTTTTTTTTTTTTTTGCTCACTCTCATCTGCTCTAACACTGTGAGAGGAAACCCTGATTTGAGCATGGTGCCATTTTTCCCTTGTCGATCCCCATTATGAATTCGTGGATTCTGATTTCATTCCCTTGAGACTGAACAGGCCTCAGCAGGAGGTTTCTTCTCAACCAAGGCCCTCTTCCAGTTCCCTCCAACTGTGAGCTTGACCCTGGTGAATGTGCTGACTCAATGTTGTCATGAACAGTTTTTCTAGCCCCACCCAAAGCCTTGGCAGAAGAAGGAGTTTCTTTTTGAGAGTGATTCTCCCCGCCCCCCGGCAGATGGAGACTGACACCCAAAAGTTTTTGCACAGCAGCTGGCAGTGTGGCATAACAGGCACAGTGGCCATTTTTTCCAGAGATTAGAGAGTAAACGGCCTCCCCGGCTCCTGGGCATTTGTTATAGAAGACCCATTCAGACTTTTCTGATTGCAGGGAAAATTGAAGAACTGGCTCTTGGTGTAGCCTAATGATCTAAAGGCACACACTGCAACAGTGGAATCATGAAATGTTACAGAAAGAACCTTAGTGATGATCTAGTCCAATCTCATTGTTTGCTTGGGGAAGGTCTCAGAGGGGGCAATGACTGACCTAAGGTCACTTAGGTTAGTGACACAATGTAGCATAGTGACATTTTTTCAAACAATTCTCTGCTTGTCTACTAATTCCTTTCATAGCATCTCATCACTTTCCATAGTTTTAAATACAGTGTATTAACATAATGCCCCTACTCCAAATGTTATATCTCCAGCTCATAATTCTCTTTAGAGTTTCTGCCCAATATATCCAATTAGTTAGCTGACATCTCCCCTCAGGTGTTTCATAGGCATGTCTAACTTCATGTGTCCAAACTGGAGTTCTTTTAGTTCTTTTACTACCACCTAACCCAGGTCCTCTACCAGTCTTCAATCAGCTCAGAGAATGTCAATGCCATCTACCCAATTGCTTGGCCTAAGCATGTAGGAGTTAGCTTTGATTTCTCTCTTTCCTACGGACCACCTCGACCATGCATCTACTTCTCATCACCTCCACTGCCAACTTTATTCCAGGCCACCATCATCCTCTCCCAAAGGGTTGTGATAGCCTCCTACCTGGTCTTCTCATTTTTAACCTTGCTTCCCTCCAATCCATTCTCCACACAGCAGGCAGCATGGCTTAATTACCCCAATCTCATCACTCCCCTGTTGGCGGCCCTTAGTGACTTCCCAGTATGTTTACAATAAAACCTAAGTTTTCCCATGGCCCACTAGGCCCTGTGTCTGTGAGTCTCAAATCTTAGTGTGCAGAAGAATCACCTGGAAATGTTAAAAAGCAGGTTCCTAGGCCCCACCCCCAGAAATTCTGATTCAGTAGGTTTGAGATGGGGCACAGGGGTCCGCATTCTAAATAAGTACCCCAAGATCTGAGCGCTGCCTACCAGAACCAACCCCCAGCCCTGCCACTATACTTTTTTTTTTTTTTTGAGACAGACTCTCACTCTGTTGCCAGGGCTAGGGTGCCATGGCATCAGCCTAGCCCAAAGCAACCTCAAACTCCTGGGCTCAAGCGATCCTCCTGCCTCAGCCTCCTGAATAGCTGGGACTACAGGTATGCACCACCATGCCCGGCTAATTTTTTCTCTATATATTTTTAGTTGTCCAGATAATTTCTTTCTATTTCTAGTAGAGATGGGGTCTTGCTCTTGCTCAGGCTATACTCAAACTCCTGAGCTCAAACAGTCCTCCTGCCTCAGCCTCCCAGAATGCTAGGATTGCAGGTGTGAGCCACTGGACCCGCCCCCTGCCACTATACTCTGATACTGTTTTATTCTGCCCAATGAGCTGAGCTCTTTCCTACCTCAGGGCCTTTGCATGTGCTGTTTGTTCTCTCTCTCTCTCTCTCTCTGTCACACACACCTTGGCCCTCATCTTTGCTGTACCTAACCCTAACTCAGTCACCTGCCCTTCACATTTTCTTTCTCTGCTCCTATTCCTGGGCTTCCTGGCACCGCATGCTAGCTGACTGCCCGTGGGCCTGCCATGTACAGTTTCACAACCTTCCTCTTCATCTCTTGCTGACCCTTCATATACCTGCTCCACAGGGACTGGGGAGGGAGGAAACTGTGGTGGTTCTTCCCATAGGCCCCAACAGTCAGACTGCCTGAGTTCAAATCCCAGCTCTGCCACTTCCTAGGTGTGTGACCTCAGTTTCTACATCTTTCCCCCCAGTTTTGCTGTGGTGTAATTGACAAATAAAAATTGTATATGTTGAAGGTGTATCCACATCTTAAAAATAATGATAGTACCTTTCCTCATAATATTGTCCTGAGGACGAAATCAGTTAATAGATTTAAAAGGCTTGGAATAGTGTCTGATGCCTAAGTGCTAAATAAATGGCAGCTGGTGCAATTATTCCAAAACCCTCCATTGGCCTCCAGGCCCAGGCTCCTCTTCTGCTGCCTTTCAGCTCTCAGCAGATGACTGCACCCTTTACTTTGTGAAAATGTCAAAGCCGTCCTGCAGAATCAGCCCTCTCAAGGCCCTGCCCTGCCCATCAAAATGTCTCTAAGCTTTGCTTCATCCTTCCTCCTCCCCACCTGTCTCAGAAATAAGTGGCCCTCCTCCTTGCCAAGGCCAACGCTTCCACCTGTGCTTTGGAGCCCTTCTCCCACCCTTTCTGGACTTTTCCTCAGCACCATCACCCCTCCTCTTTCATCTTCAGTATCATCTTGACAAGTATTTATTGAGTGCCTCCTGTGTGCCTGGCACTGTTCAAGGTGCTGGAAGTATATGAGACAAGGTCGCCACTCTCATGGTGCCTTCATCAGGAGGGTGGGGCTGGGGTGGGGGTAGGCAGATATGCAAATAAGAGTACCCAAGGTAACTCCAGATCATGACAAGTACTGTGGAGAGAAGAAAGCAGGGGGATGCGCTAGAGAATACAGCGGGGGCACTTGGTCAGGGGAGGTTGCTTTGAGGATGACTGAGTAGAGACCTAAATCGCAGGAAGCCAAAAGACACCATATCTTTTTTTGGAGTGGGGGAGACAGAGTCTCACTCTGTCATCCTGGCTAGAGTGCAGTGGCATTGTCATAGCTAACTGCAACCTCAAACTCCTGGGCTCAAGGGATCCTTCTGCCTCAGCCTCCCGAGTAGCTGGGACTACAGGTGTCACCAGCATGCCCAGCTAATTTTTCTATTTGTTTTTGTAGAGACAGGGTCTTGCTTTTGATCGGGCTGGTCTCGAACTCCTGGCCTCAAGGAATCCTCCTGCCTCACCCTCCCAGAGCACTAGGATTATAGGCGTGAGCCACCACACCCGACCCACAAGACACTATATCTTGATTTGAATGGTAGTTACACTGTACATACCCCCCAAAAAGAGCCAGACATGCAAGATCTGGCAAAGAACATTCCAAGCAAAGGAAAGAACAAATGCAAAGGCCCTAAGGTGGCAAAATAGCTTGCCATGTTCTGGGGACATCCAGACAGAACACAGTGAGGGGCAGCATGTGCTGGACAAAAGGTGGGCAGGCTCATGATCACATAGGGCTTGAGAAGCCTGGGGAAGGAGCCTGCGTTTTACTTCACATGCCACAGGAAGCCACGGCTGGCTTTACTCAGGGGAGTGACATGATCTAAGTTCTCTTTCCTTGTAATAGTAACTAATAACTCTAGCTGTCATTTATCCCCGGTGCTGTACTAATACATTTAACATCAACTTTAGCCTTGACAATAACCTTAAAAAGTATTGTTTTATCTCACTTTTATAGGTGAGAAAACTGAGGTTCAAAGAGACAACGTAACTCAGTACTGGGCTAATGACCAACCAGAATATGACCCCGGAGCCCAGATTTGTTCTCTTAGACACAGCCACTGTCTCCCCAGCTGGAGTAGGGGTGAAGGTGAGGGTGCTCCTTAAAATCCCTGTCCCTTCTAGCTACATCCCATTTCATGTCAGCTTGATTACCAGTAGCTCAAACTCAGCCTGTCTTTGACGCTGACCAGCTTTTCCTGGCATCCTCCCCTCTCCATCACCCAGATCTAAATCTCCAATGAGTTTTGGCCCCTGCCCTACTTCTCATCACTTCCTAGTTGTAATTCAACAAGTATTTATCAAGCACCTGCTAAGTGCAGGCCCGTGTGTGAGGTTCTGAAGGAAACCCAAATGGGTGAGACTGATCATTATAAGATGAGAGAGACATAATATTTTTTGAAAGAAGGAAAAAGGAAGGATGAATGGAAGAAAGGCAAACAAGTAGGAAAGAAAAGAAGGTGGAAGGGGGATTGAGGGAGGAAGGAAGAGGAAAAGGGAGGGAAGGAAGGAAGGAAGGGAAAAGGGAGGAAAGGAAGAGAAAAGGGGAGGGAAGGAAAGAAAGGAAAAAGAGAAGGAAGGAAGGAAGGAAGGAAGGAAGGAAGGAAGGAAGGAAGGAAGGAAGGAAGGAAGGAAGGAAGGAAGGAAGGAAGGAAGGAAGGAGAAAAGGGAGGGAAGGAAGGAAGGAAGGGAAAAAGGGAGGGAAAGAAGGAAGGAAGGGAAAAAAGGAGGGAAAGAAAGAAGGAAGGAAGGGAGGAAGGAAAAAGGGAGGGAAGGAAGGAAGGGAAAAAAGGGAAGGAAGGAAGGGAAAAGGGGAGGGAAGGAAGGAAGGGAAAAAGGGAGGGAAGGAAGGAAGGGGAAAAGGGAGGGAAGGAAGGGAGGAAGGAAAAAGGGAGGGAAGGAAGGAAGAGAGGAGGGAGGGAAGGAAGGAAGGGAGGAGGGAAGGAAGGGAGGGAGGAGGGAAGGAAGGGAAAAAGGGAAGGAAGGGAGGAGGGAAGGAAGGGAGGAAGGGAAAAAGGGTGGGAAGGAAGGAAGGGGAAAGGGGAGGGAAGGAAGGAAGGGAAAAAGGGAGGGAAGGAAGGAAGGGAAAAAAGGGAAGGAAGGAAGGGGAAAAGGGAGGGAAGGAAGGAAGGGAAAAAGGGAGGGAAGGAAGGAAGAGAGGAGGGAGGGAAGGAAGGAAGGGAGGAGGGAAGGAAGGAAGGGAGGAGGGAAGGAAGGGAGGAAGGGAAGGAAGGGAGGAGGGGAGGAAGGGAAAAAGGGAAGGAAGGGAGGAGGGAAGGAAGGGAAAAAGGGAAGGAAGGGAGGAGGGAAGGAAGGGAGGAAGGGAAAAAGGGTGGGAAGGAAGGAAGGGAAAAGGGGAGGGAAGGAAGGAAGGGAAAAAGGGAGGGAAGGAAGGAAGGAAGGGAGGGAGGGAGGGAGGAAGGAAGGAAGGAAGGAAGGAAGGAAGGAAGGAAGGAAGGGAGGGAGGGAGGGAGGGAGGGAGGGAGGGAGGGAGGGAGGGAGGGAGGGATAAGGTGTCATGGGACCTCCAGGGAAAAGGGGGCAGGGGCAGGGGCAAGTCATTCACAGTCTCCATCCAGACCCACCACCAAATTCAAACCCTTATTACCTCAGGCCTGGGGGATTTAACCCATTTCTAACTCATTTCTCAGCTACCAGTTTACCTCCCTTTCAGTCTACCCTACACATCACTGTACTGCTTTGATATCACCCCACCACCACCACTTACCATGGAAGTTCCAGTTCTTCAGCATCCCAAGTTATCCCCAGTCTCTTCCACCCACATCTCTGACAGAATCTGCCACTCTTGACCTCCTCATGCCCTCCACTTCCCTTAACTCATGCACACTCTGTTTTGGCTCAGTCCATGCCAGCCACCTGGAACCCTCTAGACCTACCTCTCCATCTGCCCAAACACTATCAAAGCCAAATGTCACCTCCTCCAGGAAGCCTTTCCCCACAACTCCTGACTCCTGTGAATTCCTAGTACCTGTCCTTTGTGCCCCTATTTTAACACACCACACACCAAAAGGTGTTGCTGCCTCTTTGGGACTGGAAGTTTCAAGAGTGTGGGAACCAAGCCAGGCATATTCTGGGTTTCTCCACAGTGCCTTGCAGAGAGGAAGAACTCAATGATATTTGGTTAATAAATCAAGATTACCCCTCAAAGCACTTAAAGACATAAATGTATGTATCCCTAAAATGTGTAAATGTGTATACATTTAATTATTCATTCTGAGCTCTATTAAGTTTAGAGGAGTTCGTGTGTGGGTGCGTGTATGTGTGTGTGTATTTACTGAATTATAGTAATGTAGTCCAAGAAGATAATAGTTTTTAGCAAATATACAGTACTGTTATTTTCTATTGTTTTATAGGCAACAAGCTCAGCCTTCTGAATTTGCTTTTTAAAAATGATTCTCAGGCCAGGTTTGATGGCTCACATCTGTAATTCTAGCACTCCAGGAGTCTGAGGTGGGAGGATCACTTGAGCTCAGAAGTTCAAGACCAGCCTGAGCAAGAGTGAGACCCCGTCTCTACTAAAAATAGAAAAATTAGCTGGGCATGGTGACGCATGCCTGTAGTCCCAGCTACTGGGGAGTCTGAGGCAGGAGGATCACTTGAGCCTAGGAGTTTGAGGTTGCAGTGAGCTACGATGACACCACTAGACTCTAGCCAGGGCAACAGAGCAAGATTCTGTCTCAAAACAAACAAAAAAATTAATTCTCAAAGTTCCTCAGAAAATTAAAAATAGAACTACCATATGATCCAGCAATCCTACTTTTTGGTGTATAGTCAAAAGAATTGAAAGCAGGGTTTCAACGATACATTTGTACATCCATATTCATAGCAGCATTATTCACAATAGCCAAAGGTGGAAGCAACTGAAATGTCCATTCATGGATGAATGAAAAAACAAAATGTGGTATCTACAAACAATGGAATATTATTTCAGCCTTAAAAAGGAAGGAAATTCTGACACAGGTTGCAACGTGGATGAATCCTGAGGACATTCTGCTAAGTGAAATATACCAGTCACAAAAAGACCAAAAGACAAATAAATACTGCATGATTCCACTGATATGGGGTACCTAGAGTAGTCAAATTCATAGAGACAGTAAGTGGCAAGGTGGCTGCCAAGATCTAGGGGAGGGGAAAAGGGCAGTTTTGCGAGATGAAAAATATTTGGAGATCAGTTGCACAACAATATGAATACACTTAACACTATTGAACTCTACACTTAAAACAGGCTAAGATGATAAATTTGTGTTTTATGGTTTTTACCACAATTAAAATTTTTAAAAAATATTTTAAGTGACTCTCAAAAGTCAGATCTGATCACATCACCCCTCTGTTTAAAACTACCCAGTGGCTTTCCAGAATTCTTCCTGGGCCCCACAAGGCCAGACTGGTCTGATTGTCGTGGATCAAGCCTCCTCCCACATGCTGCTGCCCCCATTCTCACGGCCTCAGCCAGCTGGACTTCTGTCCTTGACCACTCTCTGTTCCCTCTCACCACACAGCCAGCTCCTCCTGAGGCCTCAGTCTCCACAGAAACATCATTGTCTCTGAAGAGCCTTCCCTGGCCACCCACCAGATCACATCCTTGTGACATGCTCTCCTCCCACACTTTCGGTTTGTAATTATACTGTCATTATCGGATCAAGATGGCTCTTTCCCACCGGGTCAGGAACTCCACGGAGGCACAAACCATATCTTTTCTTCCCTTGCTATCATATCTCCAGCATCTAGCCGAATGCCTGGCACCCAGTAATCTTCGTCATTGATTACTCCAGTGTATTGGCAAAGGCAGGGGAAAACACGTACATCTGCTGTTTGGAAAAGAGTCACCTTTCTTTATAGCAGCAATGTGGCAATGTGTATTAAGAGCCTGAAAACATTTACACTAGTAATGCCACTTCTAGGAGACGATCCCAGAGAAGCATGAAGGCATAAATCCACGGATGTTCATCCCAGCATTATTTATTAGCACGAAAAACTGGAAGCAATTTATGTAGCCTTCATAACCAGAAGGTGGGTAAACACATTGTAGATTTTTATGGGTATAATATTATGGAGCCTTTACAAATACTGTCTTTGAGGAATAGTGACATGGAAAAATATCAGGATATAACATTAAGTGGAGAAGGCAGGCTATACATAGGTATGTATGACTGAATGTTCCTAAATTTCAAAAATCAGATATAAAGATAATACATAGGCACAAAAATAGTGGAAGTTGATGCTCCAAATTGGTAATACTAGTCACCCCTAGATGGTGGCAATATAGTGACTCCAGAATGTCTACCTAAGAAGGTTTAGAAGCCACTGAGAAGTATCTCAAGAATGGAAAAACCAGCACCACATGTACTCACCAGCAAATTGGTATTAACGGATCAACACCTAAGTGAACATATAGGAGTAACATTTATCGGGTGTCGGGAGGGTGGGAGGGGGGAGGAGGGGATGGGTATATACAGCCAAACCAGTAAGATGTGCAACGTTTGGGGGATGGGCATGCTTGAAGCTCTTACTCAAGGTGGGAGGGGGGCATGGGCAATATATGTAACCATAACACTTGTACCCCCATAATACGCTAAAAAAAAAATTAAAAATAAATAAATAAATAGAAGCCACTGAAAGGTAAGCTAGGGAATTTATCTTGAAGCTGCCTTTGCATAGCAAGCTAAGTTTTGCCTTATATTGCAGAGTGACTTTGGGAGTGTTGATGGAGCCACCTCAGTGATTTTTTTTTTTAAACTTTTATATCTGTCTGGTTTTCTAAATGCTTTACAATGAAGATGTATTACTTTTATAATCAGAAAAAGATTAAGGAAAACATTATTTCATGAAAGAAAGAAATGTCTGTGTGTTGCAATGAATGAACACAGTGTCCTGCTCAGGCACGTAGGCGGCCGGAGAGGGCCTTGCCAGCACGGAGCCGCGGCTCAGCGCGGCTCCCTCATCCCCCAGGCCTGCCCTCTCCCACGCACTGCTCGTGGCTCCCCTCCAGAGCCCATCTGGACTGCGCACCTTAGGGGGAGCTCCGTGGAGCGTGGAGCCCTGGGGCATATCTAATCGCCAAGCACACTTGCAAAGGGCCATCTGGCGACAGTGAGCCACTCTACCTCTAACAGTGGCCCTGGCTTTGAAGACCAAGGATCATTTGCTGATTGTAGCTGTGGCCAGTAGATGGCAGAGGAGAATGGTTGTTTCTGGTTGTAAAACTGGGATTTAAAGCTGCAGTTACTTTTCTTAGTTCATGATCATTTCTTTCTATTTTGGGGAATTTGAGTGACTATTCTCCTTACAGTCTCCTACTTAATGAGACTGTCCACAAAATGTCCACAAAAATAAAAACACTTTTTTAGGACTAGACTGAAACTGTCCAAAGGCCATAGAAGTTTTAGCCCTTTCACTGAACACCAGGCAGAATTAAATAACATTTTCCTCTCTTGCCTCCTTCACTGCCCCTTAGTGTTTCAAGTTATTTAGAAAGTGTCAAGGGCAGTTGGAAGGTATCTCACTGCTGAAAGCTAATGACTTAGACCTTCTCTGGAGAGGGGTCAGCTATGAAGGAAGGATGGAGGCAGTTGAGGCAGCTACAGGAGGAGGGGGAGGCGCAGATATGAGCTGGAAAGAAATGGAATGATCCCTGACTGGAAGATTGCACAGGGAAGTGGAAAGAAAGGAGACCAAAGGGGAATGGGGATTGTTATGGGTTGAATTGTATTGCCACAAAATGGATATGTTGAAGTCCTACCCCCCAGTACCTGTTAATGTGACCTTATTTGGGAATTGGGTTGTTACAGATACAGATAGTTAAGTAAGATAAGGTCAGACTGGAGTAGGATGGGCCCTGATCCAATATAACTAGTTTCCCTATAAATAGAGGAAATTTGGACCCAGAGACGTGCACACAGGGAGAACGCCATGGAAAGATAAAGGCAATGATCAGAGTGATGCATCTATAAGCCAAGGAATGCCAAAAATTGCCAGCAAACCACTGGAAGCTAGGGGAGAGGTATGGGACAGATTCTCTTTCACAGGCTTCGGAAGGAAGGCTCTGCTGACCTTGCCTTCAGACTTCTGGCCTCCAGAGCTGTGAGACAGTATATTTTTGTTGTCTAGGCCTCCCACTCTGTGGAACTTTGTTATGGCAACCCTAGGAAACTAATACGAGGCTCTTTGGGACAATGGAATGATGGCAGAACAGGGTTGGAATCCTTCATTCACCTGCTAGGACTGTTAGACCTGATACGAGGGGGTGATGGCTGAAGGAGAAAACCTTCCTGCTCTACCAATCTGTCACCACCTCCACAGCCACACTTCTTGCAAGAGTGTTTCCTCTTGTTGTCCCTACTTTCAACCCTCAACCTTGTGGTCCCTACCTCAGCCCTCTCTAGCCTATTCCTCTGACATGGCTCAGCAACCTCCATGCCACCAAAGCCAAAAGTCATTTCTCAGTCCCCACCTTATCCGACCTATCAGCAGCATTCTGGAACACTCCCTTCACCAGGCTGCCAGGACCCCACACTCTTCCTGGTTTTCCTCCTACCTCACCGACCACTCCATCTCAGTTTCCATTGCAGCCTCCACTTCCTTCTTGTCCTCACCACTAGGTGATGGCATGAGCTGGGGCTTGAGCTTGGGTCACTTCTCTTCTACTGTACACTCTCTCTCCACAAACTCCACTCACTCCTTTCTCTGCAGTGGCCACCTATGTACTAGCAAGTACCCAAACTGTTTGAAGCAGAGTCCATCTCTGCCACCATATATTTCAGATTCACTTACAGTGGTGTCTCATCCTATTCAGGTTTACAATTACCTAAGGCAAAATTGGATATGCCCAGAAAAAAATCTCACAAGTACCCTAACAGTGAAATAATGCTCCCAGGATATTCATTCTCTCTCTCTCTCTCTCTCTCTCTCTCTCTCTCTCTCTCTCTCTCTCTCTCTCTCTCTCTCTCTCTCTCTCCCCACACACATCCTGCTCCCTCGACAACGAGCATCTTTAAATGAGCATCTTTAAACATAAGAACCATCGCCTAGGGAGATAGTCATACCATGAAAGGTGTGTTAGAACGGAGACCTGACAAAAAAATAGCTGATCCACTTCTTGTATCTCACTTTCATTCCAGAGCACATGTCCACTTGGCCAAAGGGCTGGAGGAATTGCTAGAACATTTTCCATTGTCATTTTCTCTTTCTTTGAAAGCATGGGTTGAGTTGAATTTAGATATAGTTGAATGCCTATATGGTACTACTATGCCTATATGGAGATCTCTGCTTGGATGTCCCACAGACATCTTAAACTCAACAAATCCCAAACTGAACTCATCCTACCCTGTATGAACCTCCTTCTCCTCCTGTGTTCTCAGGAAATGGCAGCACCATCCCACTTTGACAATCCTCATGTCCCTTCTCTCCTTAGACAGGTGAGGGGAGGCCTGACATTGGCTGGTGGTCAATATGCTTGGGATCAGCCAGTGAGCTAACTTAAATGGTTTGGTGCAGGTTGGGTGGGGCACACCTATGTGCAGTGGCCTTAACTGAGATTTAAATTTAATCCAGGGACAGCCTGGTAGGCCAAGAATGCCAAGATGTCCTAGTCTGGGGCAGTACACGGAACGTATTGTCGAGGGATCTAAGTCAGAAGCTCCACCCACCTACCTAGCCACAAAGGCCCATTAAAGATGTCCGTGAGGACTCTTGATGACCTTGTGTTTGATATGACACTCTCTTGTGTGACTGAGGTGTAATTCACCTCTGGACAAACCCTGTAGAATTATGCCTCAGTTGCTCTCAGGGGTTGGCACACTATGGCCTGGAGGTCAAATTCAACCCACCATCTGTTTTTGTAAATAAAGTTTTATTGGAACACAGCCACACTCATTTCTTTACATGTTGTCTGTGGTGGTTTTTGTGCTACAACAGCAGAGTTGAGTGGTTGCTACATAGACTGTAGGGCCTACAAAATCTAAAATACTTACTATGCAACTCTTTCCAGAAAGTTTCCCAATCCCCCATCTAGACTGTGGTCTGAGCTCATAGCACTGAAGACTGGGGCCCCTTAACACAGCACCTACAAGCCTGGAAGTTGGCCTTGATAGTAAGTACATATTATATAGCATTTAACTCACGGGAATTCACATACAACTGCTAAGAACAACAACAGCAACAAAAGAGACCAAAATAATGATTTCGTGCAGCAATTTCACCCGCTACCACTCAATGAGTGCATGAGATAAATGGGAATTGTGACTCTACCCCTCTGTTCATCTGTCTCAGTTCCTGCTTCTCACTGTGCATGCTGATTTGATTCTAGTGTTTACTATTCAATAAGTACTGCTGGGACAACTGGGTATCCATCTGGAAGAAAATTAAGTTGGACCCATACCTCACACCTAAATCAACATAAAATTCCCATCATCGGGGACAAAGGAACTCCCCCTGCCTGAGGAGGTCATTGGCAAGATGGCCAAGTTGGAGACACATGAAAGATGCCCAATGCCTTATGGGACTCAGTGACTGCAGGGGATTTGGGTCTGACGGAACTGGTCTTCAGCAGGAAGACCCCTTGGCTGGACAGAAGGTGGCCCAGAAACCCTCAAATGTGCATCTCTCTGAGCTGGCCAGGAAGTGGGGCTAAAGCAGACAGTCTGGAGCGGAGCAGGCCAGTGGCTCACATAATGAGTACATCTTGATGGCAGAGGCAGGCCACAGCCCCCAGCACAGGAGATCAGGCGAAGCACTGTTCATCAGTTACTGGAAGATAGCTGGGGTGTTGCACAACCCAATGACTGTGACCGTGGTGCCTCCCTTCATCCACAGAACCCCCAGAGGTCTGCTTCTAGACGACTCATAGCCCATGGAGCTGGTCCAGGAGCTGAGATAGTCCTGGAAAAGATGGGGCAATTCTTATTTCATTTTTCAAGTGGACAACAGGAGACCCTGCGGGGAAGGGGGAAGGAAGAGAGTTGGAGGAACTTCAGACCCAAGTTATTGTCTAGATCCCTGTAGAGACTCTGAGAAGTATTAGTAATAATAAAAATAACAACAAAAACAAAGCACTTTACATGCATTAACTCATTTAGCCTAGATTACCACCTTATGAGGTGAATATTTTTATTATTCCCATTTTATAGATAAGACACATGATAAGTTACATAATTCTGCAAAATCCTAGGCCCAGGAAAAAAAGGGAACAGGGCCCCCAGAGGATATGGCAAAGACTAATGGGCAAAACCTGAGATAAAGTAGAGGGCAGAGGGCACGCCATCCCTAGAAACCAAAGGAAGATGCCAGCAGTGGCTAAGTCATAGCCTCGGCCTCTGCACCACAGCCCGAGGTGGCCCTGGCCCCAACGGCAAATGCCTAGAGTCTGAGGCCAAGGGGAGAGCTCAGTTTCCTGAGCCAGGCTCCTTTATAAGTCTTGTTCAGTCACTCAAGACCAGCCTTGAGCTCCAGCTCACAAAGTCATTTGAGGCCTGGTTGTCTCTCAGCTCCCCTCATTGGGGCATAAAACCTTGCCTGTCACCACACACAGGCTCTGGTGTGGAGGGGATATGGATGGGACATTTGGAGGTTCTTTCCGACTGGCTGTGACCCAAAAGAGGGAGGTGGCATGCTGGAGAATTGGACAACCACCCTCCATGGTGGTCAACCCCATCATCTGGCCTGGCAACAGGCCCACTGTGGGGAGCCCAATTGTATAATTCTGCCCCCCTCCCCTACCCCAGTTTTCTGGGTGGAGGTGTCCACCAGTAGGTGTGGGTGGGTTCTCAAACACATCCAGCTGTATTTGCAGGCTGGTATCTATGAAATACACACGGCTGGGGATTTCAGAGACTCCAAACAGTTCAACCTGAAGCATCTTCCTGAGTTCTGCCAAGAACAGAGACCTCAGGGGCTAGCTGTTTGATTCTTTGGATGTCACCTTAAGCTACCTCTTTACCAGCAGGTCCACTGAACAAATGTGATGCTCAGATCCTTAGAGCTGAGGAGCGCCAACAGCACTCCTGATGGATGGCCAGTGGCAGAGCAGGGGTAGGACCCCTGTGTCCTGCCAGGGGAGAATCAGGAATGTAAAGCTTTCCCTGTGGTTGTAGATCTGCCTCCCATCTCACCTCGACCTGCAGTATTCTGTGTGGCCACTGGGAAGCACTGTGGGGTCACAAGAAGCCCAGAGAAACCTGGCCACCATTTCAGTCCTCAGCCTTCAAGAGCTGAGAAAGCCCCTGGGGAAACTTGCAGGGTTCTGGGACTCTGGGGTTTCCCTCTCTGGCAAAAAGAATCTGTTCTAGTCAGCAGTGTGGGTCTGGGCTTGGCATCTCATGCTAGATGTTGCCAAGGGTGGTGCAGAGAGGCAAGGAACAGAGATGTAAGGGGCCCTACCTTCATCCCAGGCACCAGCCCCTGGCAGATTACGTAGACCAAAGCAGGGGAGGGTCACAAGGCAAATTCTCTATTCATCTGAAACTCAAATTTAACTGGGCATCCTGAATTTTGTTTCTAAATCTGGCTACCCAATCGAGAGCCCCCGCAGCCCTGCACCTCTACAATCCATTCTCTACAGAGCAGCCAGAACAAACTTTCAGGAATTCAGATCTACCCAGGTCACTGCCTTGCTTAAATACCCTCGATGATTTCCTGATTCCCGATCACCCAGGGATCAGGTCCAAGACCCTCCCCACCCTGGCCACCTGCCAGCTCTCAACTCCATCTCCCACTGTTCCCCCAAACCCACATCATGCCCCCAGAGTACCAAACACTCTGTAGCCCCTTAAGCAAGCCTCCATGCCTCCACACACCCATCTCTGTCCAGCCACCTAAAGGACTCAAACTTGGTCATCAAACTCAACCACCACCAGGTTTTGCTGAGCTCTTCCAGACATGTTCCCACTTCCCCAACCTAGCCCACCCTTTCTGCACTGTATAATGGCCTTTTACAGAGCACTTACTTAACTGTATCCAATGATCTGCTAATGTGTCTGTCTTCCCCCACTGGACTGTGGCCTCTTTCAACGAAGGATCCCAAGGTAATTCATCTTTGTAAGCAGGTGTGCAGCATAGCTCCTGGCCCAGAGTGGGGCACGCCATAAATCTGTGAGGCATGATTGACTAGGTGAATGAATGAATGAAACTTAGTGATTCCAAATCTCCAGAAACCTACATGGACCACTGGAAGTGACTGCAGTGACAATAGGGGACACCAGGGGGCAGAAGAACCTCAGCTTTCTTTGGTGGGAGGGGGAGTGGTGCAGAAAGCTGTCTCCTGGGGCTCTTGGCTCCTTTCTCCAGTTCCAAGGAAGGCATTTTTATTGTTTTGTTTTGTTTTTATATCATAGAAACACAAAACAGGAAGGGACCTTAAGAAATCATTTGGACACGTCCTCTGCTTTCATGTATAATAGTCAAAAAATTATTTCCATTTCCATTTACCTGCTTTCATGTTGTGGAAAACATTCTTTGGTTTGTTGCAGACAAAGGACAGAGAGGTTTGGGGACTTGCTCCAAGTTATGCAGCAAGGGAGTGGTACAAGGAGGCGCGGGGCCCAGTGCTTGGCAGACAGGATCCCATTTCGTCCTCACTGCAAGCACCACGAGGAAGGCGCTATCATCATACAGATGGCAAACAGGTGTGGCAATGTTGTCACCTGGCTGGATGACACAATGGTAGAGCTGGGACTTGGATGGATGCGTGTCTCCAGCCTTCCTTTCTAGTGTCCTTCCTTCCCTCACACTCATGAAATTTGTTTGGCCTTTTTGGAGAATGACGGTGGTGGGGTTGCTATTTCCAGGAGAGCTTTGCTGCAAGCATCATCTTGGGTCCCCCACATGGGGAAGCCTGTCTGTTCTGGAGTCGACATTGGCTGTTGTGCTAGATCCTTAGCACCCAAGCCCTGTAGGCCTGAAATGTTCAGTGAATCCCAGGGGAAACCACTGGGCCCTGGCCAGCCACAAATAGCCCTGTGGCAGCTACAAATAGGGCCAGGACAATGGCGAGGCAAGTGAGGTGTCTGGAGTGCAAAAATTAGGGAGCTGCTTGCTGCCCCACAGGACCATGCAAGGGCAGGGTTGGCTCCTGAGAGTGGGCACCTCCTGACACCTTGTGCCCTGGGGATTAACTTGCCTCACTCTTGTCTCAACCCTGGGTACATTTCAAACTGAAACCCAGTTCTCCCCTCCTCCAAGTGCTAGGCCAGCTTTACCACGAAGAGGCCACAAGGAGGCAGGGGCCACTGGAGCTCTTTGAAGGAAGGTGAGATGGTCACAGGTAATCAGGGACTGTGGTTAAGCCCGTGTAACTGCTTCATTGTACAGTCTCAACTCAATGGGGTACAAACATACAATGATTCTCTGTGGTCCCTGACCATCTTGGAAGGGTTCTGGAGGCCTCTGCACTTGAGAGTTCCCTGATGTGAGAGAAGCTATTCGGCTACTGCTTCGTCCAACCACCACCGCCCCCCACCTATACTTACCCACACCTGCCCCCACAGTATCCCCAAAGGCTTTTGCTCCTGGGGACCCCTCACCCAGCAGCCAGTCATCTTGGATGGGACAAGGTAAGACAACTCAAATGCATGACCTTCTGAGGCATCCACCTGCCCTGAGGAAGACTGGCACCGCCGGCCACACCACTGCTGCCCCTGCTCTCTGCTCTCCCTCTACTCTCCTTTAGTTTGCTTTTTTGTTTGTTTGTTTGTTTGAGACAGAGTCTCGCTTTGTTGCCCTGGCTAGAGTGAGTGCCTTGGCATCAGCCTAGCTCACAGCAACCTCAAACTCCTGGGCTCAAGCAATCCTTCTGCCTCAGCCTCCTGAGTAGCTGGGACTACAGGCATGTGCCACCAATGCCCGGCTAATTTTTTCTATATATATTAGTTGGCCAATTAATTTCTTTCTCTTTTTAATAGAGACGGGGTCTCGCTCTTGCTCAGGCTGGTTTCGAACTCCTGACCTCGAGCAATCCGCCCGCCTCGGCCTCCCAGAGTGCTAGGATTTCAGGCGTGAGCCACCGTTTAGTTTGCTCTTGAAGGGCAGAGCCACAAGTCAGCCACCCAAGCAGATGTCCAGCCAGGAATGAAATGACATTCTTCCCCTCTTCTTGACCCCCCCCCCAATCTTGATATCATTCTCTTGAACCCTCCACCTGGCCACAACAGTAGGCCAACGCCTCCTGATCTCAATGATGCACTGCCTGCATCTGCTTTCCCAAACAGGGTGGGCGAGGTGGGCGCAGGAGAGCCGGTGCTGTAGGCTCTCAGTAAGCCCTAAGGAAGCGCAGGCCCCCTATTGCTGGAAGTTCCTTGGCAGTTATCTCTTGGAATCTATCCTCAGCTGTGGGCCCTCGTTGCCAGTCTTAGGGTCCACAGAGTCCCACTCATGTCCTGTTGAATGTCAGTTGCATAACTTTGTATGCCTCTGTTCCAGCTCCCAGGGATTGGAGGTAAAATGAGTGCCATGGATTGATCTCGGCTATTTTAAACTGGGTAGAAATGAGGCTTAGAATACCAAGGTGCCAAGAGAGGAGGACGGGATTAACAGGGACTCATTCCCAAGTAAGAGTGACCTTGGGGCAGCAGAAAAAGCAACTCATTGATAGTCATTGGATGCATGCCTTATACAAGTCATGGAACTCTCTGAGCCTCAATTTCTTCATCTGTAAACTGGGGATAACACAAATGTCTCAGGAATGTAGTAAAGATTAAATGAGGTTGTGTATGTAGAAACCCTATATTAACTGTAAAGCACTGTTCAAAGGAGAGAAACTAATTATTAATTGGTTAGAAGAAGCTGTCCCTACCCCTGAAAGAGCTTGCAGAGACTGGGGAGCAGTTCAAAACATATTGTAACAGAGGGCTGGGCTGTGGGTGGCAGTAGAGAGCAATGGTTAAGAGCAGGGGCCTTGGAATCAGACACGCTTGCCTTCAGCTCTGCCATATGCTGGCTGTGTGACTTTGGATAGGTCACTTCCCTTCTCTGAACCTCAGTTTCCTCATATGTAATGGAGGAATGACAACAACATCCCCCCCAGGATCTGGGAGGGTCTTATGAGATAGCATACCAGAGGACTAGCTCAGGGCTTGTACATAATGGTACACAATAAATATTGGTTGTAACTAGTGTTATTAGGAAATCAGCAGGTGTTCCAAAGGAAAGAAGGAGTTGGGGAAGGTTTCCTAGGGGAGATTGGGCTTGAGCTTGGCCTTGGAAGAGGAGACAAATTTGGAATGTCAGATGAAAGAAGATGCTTGAGGGTAAGTCTTGCCAAGCTTTGAAAAAAAATATCAAGGCCTCAAAGTTCACTTCCAGCCTCTCTCATGGATGGTTAGAGAGATGGTCATTCAAGTGGCCTGGCCCAAGAGGGGCAGACCAGTGAGAAGTCGCAGGGACAGTGAAGTAGTGACATGGCCTTCCTACTCCTGATGAAATTCAAACCTCCTCATGTGGCAGTGGAGAGATAACTCTGGCCAGGCTGGATGGTCTGCCTCCTACTCTGTGACTGAGAGTGGCCTTGAGGCCCTGGGCTTGTTGCTCCATTCCTCCCTCCCCTGAAAAATCAGTCTGTAAGAATGTGCCTCTAGTTGTCAGTGGGTAAATGCAGGACCTTCCTGGGAGCTGGTATGCATTTCAATGGGGGCTTTCTGGAAACAATGCTTTACCTCCCAGGATTTCCTAACATTTTAGCAGCTGGAGCTCTTGTTTTCTTACTTGAAACCTCAATGGATTCCTTGAGCAGTTTAAATCTTCATTGTTTGCTGAATTCAGGACCCAGGAAACACAGTTTGCATCTGTCTTAATACCCAGGGCTCCCTAGGGCCACACTCAATCTTAGGGGCAAGCTGGGCCAGAGGGAGAACAGCTGGTGATGCTTAGTGACTTTTGCTCTTGTTTGGGCAAAAATGGTATAAGATGCCTTTTCTCTGCCACTATGCATTGGTCAGGATAGGCTGGGTTATGCTGCAGTAACATAGAAACCCTGAAATCTCAGTGATTTGATACAGGAAAGGCTTATTCACACAGTCTAGTGCAGACTGGACAACAGATAGCAAAAGCATCTGAAATATGTGGCCTCCAAGAGCTCCACAGCAGGGGGAAGAGAGAGATGGAGAAGCACATAGTCTTAGCTGGCTCAGGTTGCCATAATAAACTATCATAGACTGGTTAGCTTAAACAATAGGAATTCATTTCTCAGAGTTCTGGAGCTGAGAAGTCCATGATTGAGGCAGTGGCAGATTCAGTCCCTCTTTCTGGCTTGCAGATGGCTGACTTCTCACTGTGTCCTCACATGGCAGAGAGAGAGAGTGCTAGCAAGCTCTCTGGTAACTCCTCTTACAAGGGCACTAATCCTATCGGATAAGGGCCCCACTCTTATGACCTCATTTAACCTTAATTACATTCTTATTCCAAATACATTCACACTGGGGAGGTAGGGCTTCAACATACGAATTTGGGCAGATGCAATTCAGTCCATAACAGCACATGAACTGCTAACTACCTGAACCCAGAAATGACACACGTTACATCCATTGACTCTCTCTTGGTCAGAATTAGTCACATGACCTAAACTTAATTGCAAAAAAAGGCTGGGAAATGTAGTGGAGCAAATGAACATTTGTTGAGTACATCTGTGCCACATACTGTCTGCTGGGCTGAGCCTTGCTGAAGAAGGAAGGTCTCGAAAGTCAGAATGATGGTTCTGAGATGTAGGGTAGGAAACACACACACCTGGGACTGTCTGCCAGGCAGCTTCAAGGAGCAAAGGCCTGGAACCTGATTCTGAATAGAATTCTTGGGAGTAGTGGGGGAGTAAAGAACTTGTCCTTGTGTTTGGTGTATTTCAAGGTTTACTTATGTCTCCTGTGAAGGTGTGAACACAAATGTTTCATTACAGGTAGACGCTCAGGAAATTTGGATGAATTGGGCAAAGACCAGGCTTTTAATCCTATTTTTAAAATTTGATGGATGGAATGTTTCCCAAAAAAACTATGCATATTATTTTTTAACAATCATTTTCCAATACGTATCAATAGGAAGTGAGTTAACAAAGCGATGCCAGATAGGAGGTTTCAGGAACCAGCTTTAATGAATAGCTAAGCCTGATGTGTAAGCTGCACAGCCATGGCTGATTTCCAACTTGCTGGAGAGCCTGTTCTTTTAAACAGAAGAATGGGAGGCAGTATAGCAAACCCACTGTCCCATAGTCCAGCCTCTGTATGAACTACTTCAAAGTTTATATTGCTGGAGTCCAAAATAGAGAAGCTTTGCTGTTCCGACATATCCGTGACTATGATGGGAAAATGGGTGACGAGGTGCCACATCTTTCCTCTGTTCTGATAGAATGTAGATGAATTGAGCAACGTGTGGTGACAGGGTGTTTTGGGGAAAAGTCCCAGTGGTGTGAATTGCTCTTATGCTCACAACCCTCCCTTGCCATGGCTTACAGGGCCCAGCAGGATCAGCCCACACCTGCCTCTCCAAACTCATCTCTCTGTCTAACTTCCCAGACATACCAGCCTACATTCTAGTCTGAGAGACCCCAAGCCCTTTGCTGCCCGGGGGTTTTTGCACTTGCTGTTCCCTCTGCCTGGAATGTTCTTCCTACAGATTTTTTTTTTTTTTTTTTTGAGACAGAGTCTCGCTTTGTTGCCCAGGCTAGAGTGAGTGCCGTGGCATCAGCCTAGCTCACAGCAACCTCAAACTCCTGGGCTCAAGTGATCCTACTGCCTCAACCTCCCTAGTAGCTGGGACTACAGGCATGCACCACCATGCCCGGCTAATTTTTTCTACATATATTAGTTGACCAATTAATTTCTTTCTATTTATAGTAGAGACGGGGTCTCGCTCTTGCTCAGGCTGTTTTTGAACTCCTGACCTCGAGCTATCCGCCCGCCTCAGCCTCCCAGAGTGCTAGGATTACAGGCGTGAGCCACCGCGCCCGGCCTCTTCCTACAGATCTTTGCAGGTTGCTTCCTTTTCATCTTTCAGGCCTCAGCTCAAATGCCACCAACTCATAGAGGTCTGATGACCCATAAAAAGTCAAAGTTTCCCCACCTCTCCCCTGCCCTCCCCCCCCCCCGTATACTCTTTATGATGACCCAATTTATTTCTTTGTTAACAATGATTACAACCTGCCCCTACCTTGTTCAATTACTTCCTTACTTATGAGTGCCTTAGAAGGGATTTCTCAGGGCCACAGCTGAGACTATGAGTTTCCAAAGGGAAAATAGGAACTGAGGTCTCTACAGCCTTTGCTTCCCCCACTGTAGGGAAAGGCAATGCTGACTCATGTTTACAGATACTTGAGTCCTAAGGTAGCAGTAGAATTATCAAAGCCCCGGGTAAAAGTCACTCACGAGGTTCAGTTGAGCACCTCCTGTGTATAAGTTGAGTATTCACCATGCTCTACAGCTCTAGGCTGTCATGGAGCCCCTGCCAGCCTTCATGGAGCTTGCAGTTCCTATGGAAAAAGCATAAATCAACTAATTACAATACTACTTTTAATTATGATAGTCATCATCATTATACTGATAGCAGTCATAATGGCTAATACGTACGTTGTGCTTACATATTTTGCGCTGGGCACAGGGAAGGAGGTTATAGATCCTCTCTAGACACACTCACTGTCTAGAAATAATACAAATAATAAGTGACACTTATGTAGCATTTATTATGTATTATGTATTGCTCCCAACACCTTGCATCTATTAACTCGTGTAAGTCTCACAGTGACCCTATGAGGTAAGCACCACTATTATTCCCATTTTTTTTTTTTTTGAGACAGAGTCTCACTTTGTTGTCCAGGCTAGAGTGAGTGCCGTGGCGTCAGGCTAGCTCACAGCAACCTCAAACTCCTGGGCTCAAGCGATCCTCCTGCCTCAGCCTCCCGAGTAGCTGGGACTACAGGCATGTGCCACCATGCCCGGCTAATTTTTTTTTTTTATATATATATCAGTTGGCCAATTAATTTCTTTCTATTTATAGTAGAGACGGGGTCTCGCTCTTGCTCAGGCTGGTTTTGAACTCCTGACCTTGAGCAATCCGCCCGCCTCGGCCTCCCAAGAGCTAGGATTACAGGCGTGAGCCACAGCGCCCGGCCTATTTTTACAGATGAGGACACTAAGGCCCAGAGAGGTCAAGTAAGTTGCTCGAGTTCACACAGCCAGTGAGTGTAAAGTGAGCTATTATTGGTCATTAATGGGGAATTCCCGCATTTGTTGTGGTTGTTGTTGACCCAGGTTGCTTAGGAAGTGCTACATCAAATCCTCCTGCAGTTTAGATCCTGTCTGCTGATAGTTGTGATAAACAAACAATGCCCTAGACACCGCTGAGTTTTCCCATTGATTTTGTATGTGCTTGAATAATTTTGAACCTCAGTCAGCGAGGCCCTTCTTCAAGAGTGAAGATTGCAGTAAGTCATCTTGGCAGGGAAGTCATGTTTACAAGAATGTTTCTTTGTTCTAAGTTAGGATCTCACACTAGCCAGTTTAATGGATTCTGTATAGGCTATGTTCCCAAACACCATGCCTCCCCCAGGGCACGGCTGAACATGCATTACAATGTAAATATCCTCATATTCTGTATGCTGCTTGCAAGTAATTGAAGTTCGTAAATTCATTCATCCAGCAAATTCTTCTTGAGCTCCAACTATGTGCAAGGTGCTGTTCTTGCTACTGGGACTACAGCAGTGAACAAAACAGCCGAAAACCCCATTCTTTCATGGTACATATGATATAATAGAGAAAATAAAGAAAACAAACAAGTAAAACACTATCATTTGATCTTAAATGCTGTTAGAGACAAATATAGCATAAAAGGAAACTAGGGAGAGTGGGAGGTTCGGTGCAATTTTAAATGAGGGGGAGTAAGGTAGGCCTCACTGAGAAAGTGAAGTCAGGGCAGAGTCCAGTTCCAGCAGCCTAGCTTGAGGCCCTTGTATATCACAGGACCAAAGCATTGGCCTTGCTTGCCCTAGGTGGATCCCTTCTGAGTCTGTTCATGTTTGTCAGCTATTAGGTGGGGCTTGGCACAAGCAGTTCAGCCCAATGGCACCAACCCACCCCCACCCCCTGGCTTGGAAAGCAGCTGTGCTGAAATGACCCCATCCCCATGCCGCTCCTGTGACTCAAGGGAACAGGTAAAGAACCGCAAGAGGCTCCCAAAAGTTTCAAAGCGACAACCCCCCTCCCCAGTGCCATATCTGTTTCCAGGTGCAGGTACTGCTGAGGACCTCAACTGTTGTTTGTCCTTCTGCATTTGTATTTTTAGTGTGAAGGCAGCCCTGGCACAGGCCTTCCCTCCCCCTCCAACCTCCGACAGCCAGCGCTCTGCAGAGTCATTTCCTTGCTAGGAGTTGCAACATTTGCACCAAAGAGATGTTTTCAAAGCCCAGAGTGTGTGAGGGTGCGGATGCGTGTGCGTGCATGCATTGTAAAGAGGAGTGTATCTCAGACCCTCGCATTTAATCAATTCATATGTCTTTTGCTTTAAGCATAGAGCTAATGAAGTCATAGTCGTGGATTCCAGTTCTTTCATTCATTCAATAGTATAGCATGGGGTTATGAGCCTGACTCTAGCATCAGATAGACTTGAACTTGAATATTAGCCCAACCATCTACTTGCTGTATGACCTTAGACAAGTTAACCTGTTAACTCCAGAGCCTGTTAACCTCTCTGAGCATCATTTTCTCATCTGTAAAATGGGGCTAAAATGCAGTACCTTGCTCATAGGGTTGTCAAGATTAAATGAGATAATCTTCGTAAGGCACCAAGTACCATGCCTGGCACATAGTACGTGTCCCATAAATGACAGCCGTTGCGGAACAGCCGCTATATGCCAGACACAGTGCTCGGTTCTAAGAGAGTCAGGGGAAGGAATTCAGAGATGAGTCAGACAAGGCCCCGCTTACCTCTGTTCCTCACCCAGATGCTGCCCCAATCCAGCCGCCTCATCCAGGGAACTTGCCGCTGAGTGTGCAAGCACTTGGTGCCTAGTGTGGGGCCCATGGGGCCCAGGCCAGAGAGTGTCGCTGGCTTGGTGCAGCACCCACGCCCCCACCCCCACAGCCCCTCAGCCCCCACGCTGCCAGAGTCCCACCTGAGTGCTAAGTGCCAGGCCCACCCCACAAGGCATCAGACAGAGGGCCCGGTGCCAATGCAAGGAGCTGTTTGGGACTGGTAGGGGTCCAAACTGAGTCAGCATTCATCTGTTAATATTTACCCTCTTCAGCATCTCAGCCATTGGCAATGCATCATCACTCTGGCCTTTTTCTTGAGAAGTGGCTTCCCATCCCTGTCAGAGACTCTTCCTATTATCTTGTGTGCCCCTTTTTGGTACAACCCACCCAGTACCCAATCCCTGTCCTCAGGCACTACTAGCCTCAGTGGTCAGTTGATCCCCATGTCGAGAGGGCCTCACTGGGTCACCAATACATCTCACACGGCCCATTGGAAGGAGAGGACAGGACAGGACAGGACTTGGCCCCTGCCCTGACTGATGGATGGTGTTATCTCATGCAGGAAGGAGTGAGGAACCCCATGGGGCACCGGGTACAGGGCCCAGTGCTAAACTATGCAGCCCAGATTTATGTTGTCTAAGAAGAGGGTAAGGGCAGTGAGGGCCACAGCAGAGGACAGGGGACTCTGGCTGGACCTCAAAGGAGAGGAAGGATTGGGATGGGGTGGCCAAACTCCACTCGGGGCCCACTGGGATGTGCTCAACGGTCCGATGGCTGGTAGCGGGGCCCCGAGGGCCGTGAGTGGTGAAAGAGATGTCAGTCAGGCCCAGGCAAGATACCCAAGGTGGGGGCTGGGGGGCACAAGAAAGGCACAGAGGGCCCTCTGGCCAGATGGTCGCGGGGCCGATTCTCATTCTGTTCCCTTTTTAGCCTTTATTTTCGGCACCACTCCCCTACTCTTTCCTTTCTTTGGGTCTCTTTGTCATCCTCCTCCCTTTTTCCTGAGTTTCAGTTATTTCATCCATAAGATAAGGGTGCTCATACTGGAAGCTGGGGGTGTTGCCTCTCTTTTTCCATTCCAGTTCTGAGACCCGATTCTGCAAGAACTGCTGCCTTTGGGCTGTTCTCCCAGGCCTGGGCCCTGCCGGCTCCTATGGAGCCGCGTCACCCGCAGAGAGGCCCGAGGGTCCAGGCCTTAGGTTCCCTGCTCCTGCTTGCTGGGGCTTGTGGAACTGGCCTGTTTGACTTCTCACCCAGGCTGGAGACGGGTGAGAATACCATGTCCAGACGTTGCTTTGCTTCCAGCATCAAATGGCTTCCACAGTCCCTTTAAGACGAGAGGTTAGCTAGAAGAGAAGATCTTTAATGTCATTCATTTGAGAAATCCATCAGGTGGGAGCAAGCCCGGAAATGCTGGAGTGAAGGGCTCCGTGGTCAGCTGCATTGGCGGGGCCCCTGGCTGGACTTTGTTTTCTGATGGCAAATGTTTCCCGACATAAACACAGGCAGAGCAGGGAATAACAACATTCAGTCACCAAACAAACAAAACAGGAATGGGACCTGTCTTGCACGGGGGATGGCTCTTGCTGCAATGATGCAGCTCAAGAGGCCTTCACTGTGGAATTTCCTGCCTTGAGCATGATGAATTTTCCATTCTTATCCTTGAATGAACACTTGCTTTAGAGCTTAGTGGCTGGCCCATGGGACTCAGCAAGGCCCTCTGGGAAATGGGCAGTGTTGCCTCGGCTGGGTCTGGTCCGAGGGGAATGACTCCTTTCTGGAGTCAGGCTGCCTGGGGTGAGTGTTGCTACTGTACCCCTCAAAGCACCACAAGACTCATTGCCCTCAGGTGCCTGAAGACTTATCATGAATCCACCTTCCTTTTCTACCCCCTCTTGGACCACTCCCTTCATGCACCGGACACTCCCGCCATACCACGTGCATCCCAGCTTTAAAAGAGGGGGCCGTTTTCTTGCATCTCTGATCTTCTCCTATTGCTTGGACCACCCTGCCCCCACCCATTTCTGCCCATCCCAGAGGCAGTATAGCATAGTGTTATGAACATAAAATCTGTCTCGGTTTGATTCTGAGAGCTCCATCGATTACCATCTGTGTGGCTTTGGGCAAATCATTTACAATCTCTGTGCCTCCATTTCTGTATTTGTTAAATGGGGGTGACAATGGCACTTACTTGGTAGGACTGTGGTAAGCCCTAAATAAGTTACTATTTGCAAATGCACTTAGAAGAGTAGCTGGCACATAGTAAGCACTATACTGTTAGGAATTAATATCCACATCTTACCCTCTTTCAACGTTCAGCTCAATTGCCACCTCCTCCATGAAGCCTTCCTGGTCTACCCCAGTGGCAATGTTCTCTCCCTCCTTGAACTTCCCATACCCTTTTGGCTGTATCTCTCCAGCAAACTAACTACCTGGTATCATAACAATATATGCACATGTATCTGCTAGCCCAGGACTGGGACCTTCCATGGAGCCTTACACCCAGGAGGTGCTCAACAGATCCTTGGTGAAGGATTGCATGGAGTTGAGGGGATGATAACAGGACCCATGGGAAGGTGAGGGATGGGACCCATCACCAGTGAGTTATGTGTGTCACATTTGGTGCTGCCTCACATGGAGTGAAAGGATGGGACAACAGTCTCCGCCATGTTGTCCCCTGATGGTAGCCATGAGGCCCCCTGAACCAAATCTGGGCTGCTTTATGCCCACTCTACTCCCAGGATTCTGGCTCCCAAGAGAGCCAGGTCAATCCTGAACTCAGAGCCAAACCTCACACGTCTCCTTCCCACAAAATGCAACCCACTGGTCCCTTTCTCATATGACTTACCCAGTTTCTGTTGAACTTGGGCCTCCAGATGCTGCCCACTTGCTTTTCTCTCTTTCCCTCCTGGCCAAGGATTCTAGACACATCCAGCACTTCCCTGAGTCAGACCCCTTGTCCATGGGAGGCTGGACTCAGGCTCTACCAGAGTGCTGGACTATTTCCTCAGTGGTCTCAAGCATTCCCGCACACCTTTAACCAATCTGCCATCCAATGTCTGTTCTTTGCCTGTGCCACCTCTTATTGAAATGACTTCTCTATGGGCTTCAAGTGACCATGGCTTTTTTGTATACTTCACAGCACCTAGCATGGGAAGGGGGGATATTAGCCTTAGCCTTGCCTGCATTAGAAGCTTCCTTAATATCTTTTTGGTTCATTTGCTGAATCAATGAGTGGGAGGTAGGAAAGCTGCAGTCACTCTGATCACATTTTTGTTAACTTTTACAATTCTTTACAAGTGGATCCCTGAGTTACTCCATGCCCCTTGAGATCTAAATGACAATGCTTTGAGCCCCACCCCCACCCCGTGCCATGACCAGTGCATGTCAAGATCCCTGCCCAAGATATTTGTGAATTTTTCAGGGTAGAGGAATAGGGAAGATTTGTATTCTCATGGCCTTCTGTGCCAACCAAGTTCCTGCAGCTGTGGGCATGGTCTCTGCTTTCGCCACATTGAAACCTAGACCCTTCTTCATGCCTAGACCCACCAAGAAAATATGAGTAGTGAAATTTACTGAACAAATTTGGTGAGATGGAATCCTGGCAGGAGGGTCATATCACATGGCCAACAGACTTCCTCTACCCTTCTGCCTCCTCAGTCCCCCTTCCTCTCTGCTCCTCACCCTTTGCCTCCAGGGGTTCTGAGCTTGCTCCAAATGCTTCTCCTGCCCTTGAAGCCTGGGTACCTATTAAGTGTGTGAAGGTTGGGAAGAGGAATCACTTTCTACCCTCAAGAACTTACCTAGTTATTTTACCAACAAAGGTAGTTCTTGCCCTGTGCATTCTGATGCCAGCCATTAAGTGAAAATGTGTTCTCCACCTCATTACATGAGCAAGCTCCTTCCCCTCTCTGGGCCTCAGTTTCATGATGTGTAAAATGGACTGGAGTCACTAGACCGGCCCTGTCCAATAGAAATATAATGCAGGACACATGTGTAATTTTAAATTTTTGAGTAGCCACATTGGAGAAAACAATGAAATCAGTTCTCTTTTGTCCTCTATGGTGGCAATGAGGAAGCTACTAAGGAATTTTTTTTTCTTTTTGAGACAGAGTCTCACTCTGTTGCTGAGCTAGGGTGTCGTGGCGTCATCGTAGCTCACAGCAACCTCAAACTCCTGCCTCAGTCTCCTGAGTAGCTGGGACTACAGTCGTGTGCCACAACACCCAGCTAATTTTTCTATTTTTAGTAGAGACGGGTCTTGCTCTTGCTCAGGCTAGTCTCAAACTCCTGACCTCAAGTGATCCTTCCACCTCAGCCTCCCAGAGGAATTTCTTTAAACAGTGTTATTGAGTGTTATTTGACATATAATAAAGTGCACATATTTAAAGTGTAAAGTTTGATACATTTTGACCTATGTAGGCACCTGTGAAACCATCATCACAATTGAGTGAGCATATTCGTCACCCCCAAATGATTCCTTGTGCCCTTTTGCTATTATATATATTTAATAGTACCTTTTTAATTGAACTCAATATATCCAAAATATTATCATTTTAACATGTAATCAATATAAAAAGTATTAATGAGATATTTTACATTCTCCAAATTCCAGGGTGTATTTTACCCTTAGAGAACATCTTGTCTTGCGCTAGCCACGTTTCAAGTGCTCCACAGCCACACGTGGCGGGTAGTGAAGGTTATGGACAGCGAGGTCGACATGATTTCTAGGCCCCTTTCCCTCTCTCACACTGAAGGGCTCCGCGTGTCTGTATCTCCTGAAACATATCTTCATCTTCGGTCTTCAGGCACTACTGCCCTTCTGTGCCTAGATGGCTTTAGCTAGTCCTCTCTGAACTGGCGCCAGCTTTCTGGCTTGCACCTAGCGGGCAGTGAGCCGGCTGCTTCCTCGTGTTCAATGTGGCTTGAACCAAGCACAGTTGTTACTGCTGCTGTTGCTGCTGTGTGCACAGCCCAAGTGCAGCCTGCCACCTAGACCCGTAGTTCCCACCACCCCGCCTGCACTGAGGCAGAGGAGCCCCTCTTACCCAATCGAATTCCAGAGCAGGCTCTGGGTGGAGCCATCTCTGTCAACATCCGAGTTAAGGTAGCTCAGTTGTGAGGTGTGTTACTAATAATAAAGTACCAAAGTTTGCAAATAAGCGACTTTGTACTATGAATGAGGTTGGATCCAGGATTATCCCTATTGTAAATAAGGGCGGAGTTGGAGTTACTCCTAGAATAAGATTGCTTTCCCTCCAGCGGGCCTTCTTAAGTGGGAGAAAAAGGGAGGGGAGGACGCTATAGCTTCTATGCTCGGACTCACATAGGACCTTAGCCTGTCTTCCTTTCCTGAAACCTTGAGCAACCATTGAGGATCACTAAGGGGGGTGGCCAAGATTACTACAAATGGGGGTGGGGGGTCACCACAACCTGCGTGTGTCGGTGGGAGCATGCTTAGAAGTATGTTGCAGTGCAAGAAAAGATGGAGGAATCTTGGAACAGGGTACCGAAGTGAGACAGGCTCTCCAGGATGAGAGGCCTCCACTTGCCCAGGGCCCCTGCTGTTCACCGACACATCTGTAGAACACTTGGAGGCTGAGCAGCGCCTCTAAGCCTGCTCTGGTGTGGGCCCCAGGGAAAGGGCAAGAGCCAGGCCCAAATGCCCTCAGGACCAGCCTGTCTTTGGGCAAAGAAAGCACAAGCCTGGGGTCAGGCAGGGAAAGAGCTGCAGACCATCGCCTCACTGTCCCCTGCCTTCCTTCAGGCCAAAAGGGCACCCTGCTGTGGGTGGAGGGAGCTGCCTCCGGTCCTCAGGACAGGGAAGGAGGCTGGGAGGGGGGTGCTGCGTGGGGCCCTACAGCTCCCAACCTCTAGGACTCTAGGACGGACATTCGAGGCCAGAGGGAAGCTGCAGCCTTTGCTTTTGCAGCTGCAGCGGCAGTGAAGAAAGCGGGAGGGCATCCTGAGGCGGGAAATGCCTATCAGTGTCCTCCCCAGCTGCTTCCGGCTTCCTCCTTCAAGGATTCCACAGGCTCCTCTGTATCCTCGCCAACCCTCTCCCCTGCCCCAGGTTCTGGCAGGCAGCTGTGCGGGCCCCCTTCGGGGCCCACGTCACAGGTCCTCTGAGGGGCTGTCAACTCCCCATTGTTCTTGGGGCTTCTCCGGCATTCCTTTGGCTCATGACAGGAAATGCCTGAAGCTTCACCCCCACCTGCTCAGAGATGTTTGGCCTAATAGTCACCAGCTCTCCTGGTCCCTCAAGGGATACTGCTTGGAAAGGTCTGGCTAGGCCACCTGCCTAAGGCCAGAGATGGAATCTGAGGGGCTAACTAGGCCTCTGTGCCTTGGGCACACCTCAGAGGCGCCAACCAGGCATCTTTTTCCTCTCCCTCCTGAGCACGTGCATACAGTTACCCTCACAGTTACACACCCAGAGTCACACCACCCTGTTCCCAATCGTCCCCATTGCCACACAGTTCTGTACACGTTCTTGTAGTCACACTCCCACCCATCCAGAGAAGCCGTTGGGTATGGCAGGGCCAGAAGCTACTTTTGTTGTGGGCGTGAGACTGAGATTATTGCAGGAAGCCTTCCCCAGCCGACAGACAAAACTTCCTGGGTGGAAGCTGCCCCCAGTCCCTGTCTACTGTATATCAAACTCACAGGCACCAGGAATACAGTGGACAGCACGACAGATAAATATCCCTACTTCCTGGAGCTTACGTTCTAAGGTGGGGAGAGGAAAACCATAAATAGACAAGTAAAATGTATAATATGACACATGGTAGTAAGTGCTATGGATAAAAAGTAAAGGAAAAAAGGGAACAGTAAGGAGAGGGTCTGCAATTTTGAGTATGCCGAGTAGGGAAGGTTTTACTGAGAAGGTGATGTTTGAAGCAAGTACGGAAGGACGTGGGGGTGTACACCAGGCTGATAGCCAGGAGCAGAACATTCTGGGCCAAGGGAGGAACAAGTGCAAAGGTCCTGAGGTAGGAATGTGCCTGGTGTAAACAAGGAATAACGAGGAGGCCAGTGTGTTTGGAATGGAGGGCTCGAGACCAGAAAGTAATGGAGACCAGATCCCGTAGAGCCTCATTTGCCACTGTAATGAGGGAGACAGGAGAGAGCTACCAGAAGGTTCTGAGCAGGGCCCAACATGATCTGACTTTGATTGTAAGTGGTTAGCCCAGCTGCGATGTTGAGAATAGATTGTAGGGGGATGGAGTAGAAACACGGAGGCTGGTTTGGATCCTCTTGCTTTTTGAGTGTTTGAACTTTCTACAATACCAATGACATCCTGTACATACATTTTTGCAACTTCTTTCTTTGCTCACATTGGATTTTGAGATTTATCATATTGAAACATCTAGCTCTTTCAATGTAACTCTATGGTATTCCATTGTATAAATTTGCCAAATTTATGTACTCATTGTCCTATTAGGAGAATTGGGGCTGTTTGAAGTCTTGGATGCTTTTCCTACTTCCACGGAATGTGATGCAATGCTTTGTGGTGCTGGACACACAGATAGTATTTGATAAATGACAGTATTTCTGTTCTCCTCCATCTGTGTGCCTGGGATCATTCATTTTCAGGCAGTAGGGCACACACCATGTCTGTTGATTTCATTGTGCCTTATTCACTAAACCAGGCCCAGCCAGATTTCTTCCTGGTGACATTTGGTTAGCCCTGTTGTCCAAGGTGCTGGAAAGCAGCAGCAATGATTTTTACTCTTATAATTACCTCAAAACTTAATGGCTTAAAACAACAAACATTCCTTATTTCACAGTTTCTGTGGGTCAGGAAACAGGGTGTGGCTTAGCTGGACCCTCTGTCTTGGGATTTCTCAAGGTGTTGGCCATAGCTCAGTCACCTCAAGGCTAAACTGGGGGAGAAGCTGCTTCCAAGCTCTCTCGCAGGGCCGCTGGCAGAGCCTTCAGGTGTTCACTGGCTGTTGCATGGAGAGCCTCAGTTTCTTGCTGGCTACTGGCCACCCTCACTTCCTTGCCACATGGAATTTTCCGGAGGGCAGCTTCCAACATGGCAGCTGGCTCCTCAGAGCAAGCAAGCAAGAGAGGGTGAGAGAGTGAGAGAAAGACAGGAGTCACAGTCTCACAATATAATCTTGGAAATGACAGCCCATCGCCTTTGTCATATTCTGTCTGTTAGAAGTGAGTCACTGGGTCCAGCCCACACTCAAGGGGAGGGATTAGACAAGGGCTGGAACACCAGGGTGAGGGGCTCGCTGGGGCTCATGGGAGAGGCTGCTGACCACAGAGGAGTGAAAGCCGGAGAGCAGGAGTAGGAGGATGGGACAATGAAGGTGTCTGAGAGACCATTCACCTCAAAATGTTGGTGATGAAAGTAAAATGTATAATAGGAATGTCAGTGGAGGGACAGGGAAGCTCTGAGCACATTTGAAGGCTGAGGGAAAGGAACCAATGGAGGGATGAACACTGCAGATGGCGGAGGGGAAGGGGAAATGTGGAAGACAGACTCCTGGGAGAAGAGGAAGGGCGTCTTGTTGTCTACCACTGGGCAGCACTTTTACATATGCAGCTGATGGATTTGAACTGCATGGGTCCACTTGTATACTTATTTTTTTCAACCAAACACAGATCAACAATGCAGTATTTGTTGGATCCAACAATTTTCATATCTGTCGAGGGTTCCACAGGCCAGACTGCAAGACTCGAGTATGTGCAGATTTTGGTCTCTGCAGGTGTCCTGGAACCAATCCCCTACTTATACCAAAGGACAATTGTATTTTTTTTTTTTTTTTTTGAGACAGAGTGTCACTCTGTTGCCTGGGCTAGAGTGCCGTGGCGTCAGCCTAGGTTACCGCAACCTCCAATTCCTGGGCTCAAGCTATCCTCCTGCCTCAGCCTCCCAAGTAGCTGGTACTACAGGCATGCGCCACCATGCCCGGCTAATTTTTTCTCTATATATTAGTTGGCCAATTAATTTATTTCTATTTATAGTAGAGACGGGGTCTCGCTCTTGCTCAGGCTGGTCTCGAACTCCTGAGCTCAAATGATCCTCCTGTCTCGGCCTCCCAGAGTGCCAGGATTACAGGCATGAGCCACCACGCCCGGCCTGTACATTCTTATTTGAACTTTGTTATCTACCCAGTGAGGTTGGGTAGAGCAGGCACTGGCATCGTCCGTATTTTACAGATGAAGAAATCAGTGCAGAGAGGTGAAGTGGCTTTCCCTAGGTCAGATGGGCAATAAATGGCCAAGCCAGGATAGAATTCAGGTACTCTGTCTCCCAGTCTTTCAAGTCCAGTGATGGTTCCTCACTAGGCCCCAACACGTTCACCATGCTGTTCCTCTGCTCAAGAACCAATCTTGGCTCCCTTGTGCCTATAAGGTTGAGGAACTCTCCTCACCCTACAGGGAATGGAATGAGGGACCATGATTTCAGTTCAAGCAGGGCAGGTGACAGCTGGGAATGAGTAAGAATTCCTTAAATATCAATGGGCTGCAGCCCAAACCGTGAGGTTCGGGGTGTGAGGGTGGTGTGGGGCAGCCCCTGGGAGTGGGCTGGTGAGATGCACACTCTCACTGCGGATGCGCTGTCCCCTTTATTTCCTCTTCCAGCCACTCAGCCCTGATGGTTCTCCAGGAGGCTGACAAGCCCAGTGAAAGAGTCTCCCTCCAGGCCTGGAAGGCCCCAGCAAGATCTGGGTGGCTGCTTTATCCAGCGTTGGCAAGGCCTGTCATCCGCTTCCAGCTGGAGTCTAAGCTGTTTTGGGTAACATTTGGAAACTCACCGGGGAGATGGAGGTCTCCTGGGAATCCCTGCCTCAGGCCCCGCTCACCCCCACCATGGGCCTTAGCCCTTCCCGAGGAGACCTGGAGCGTGTTGTGTCTTTCCCAGCAGGCAGGGAACCCAGAGCTCAAGCTTCCAAGCCCTGCCTTTTGTGATTTCCCAGGACGTACACAACTCATCCTGACCCTGGGACAAGGAGCCAGTGACAACCAGTCATCTATAATCCACCTGAGCTACAAGGGGCCTCAAAGACTTTCCAGAGTCTTGTTTTTCAGCTAAGGAAATTGAGGCACAGAATAGGGAGGGTTTGGTCCCCTGAGTGGCAGAAGGGGTGGGCCATAGTTTGAAAGAGACTCAATGCTAAGGAAGAAGGAACTGTCGGGCTGCCAAGGTAGGAGTTCATTTAAGTAGAGTTTAAAGAGTTGGTTCAGGCTGGGCTCAGTGGCTCATGCCTATAATCCTAGCACTCTGGGAGGCCGAGGCAGGAGGGTCATTTGAGCTCAAAAGTTTGAGACCAGCCTGAGCGAGTGAGATCCCGTTTCTACTAAAAATAGAAAAAAATTAGCTATACAACTAAAACTATATATATTAAAAAAATTAGCCAGGCATGGTGGTATGTGCCTGTAGTCCCAGCTACTCGGGAGGCTGAGGCAGGAGGATCGCTTGAGCCCAGGAGTTTGAGGTTGCTGTGAGCTAAGCTGACGGCATGGCACTCTAGCCCAGGCAACACAGCAAGACTGTCTCAAAAAAAAAAAAAAAAAGAAAAAAAGAAACCTAATAAATAAATAAATAAGACTTGGTCCAAGCAACACTGGAGGAAGCATGGGACTAGCATATAGTAGGTGCTCAACAAATGCATCATAAATAGAGAAATGATGATTGCTGCTGCAGGGGTTGGGGGAAGGACCTGGCCATGGTGGTAGAAAACTCAGCCCTGCTCTGAGTCCTGTTGGGTCCAAATCAGTGAGATGGGAACATCCAGTCTGGGCTTTCTTCCCATGGGAAGAGAGGACAACTCTGACCAGAAGCTGGGCTAGTGGCAATGTGGGGGGAGGGTGTGTTAGAGGGAGGGATGCCCTACTCTTGCTTGGGATAAAGATCTCCCTTCTTGCTTCCCCCTTCAATTTTTACTGATTGCTTACCTGGTGCCAAGCATTATCAGAAACACACACATACAGCATTAACACACGATCCCTATGAGGCAGGCACTATCAATCTCGCCATTTCATAGACAAGGAAACTGGCCCTGAGAATTTCAATGCCTTGCCCATGGTCTCCCAGCTGATAAGTGGTAAAGCTGGGATCTGAACCCAGGCCATCTGGCTTCAGTGCTTATGCTCCTAACCACTAGGCTATACTGCCTTTTGGCTGAGAAAGGCAGCTTAAGATGGAGCTGCTGCCCCTACTGGTCAAAGGCACACTCACTCACAGCCACCCCTGCTTGGAGGTGGCATAGCAGGGCACGATTTGGGGTTGCTAGAGGCCCCTACACCTCCACACTGCCTGGACCTGTCATAGGGCCTGAGGTGCCTTCCTCCTGGCCTCTTTTAGAGGCGGAAGGGCCCATTAAACCATCAGCCCCATGAAGGCTTTGCCCTGAGATTCTCAGACCTTTGCAGGGATAGCAGGGCCCTAAGGAGAGTCAGCCAGGGTGGAAAAGTCTGGAAAACGAATAGAGGAGGGAGGTATAGGGGCAGCATGTCACTATCTCTGCTCATTTAATACTTACTGAGCACCTACTATGTGCCCGTGTCGGGGGATAGAACTACAGCAATGGACCATAGAAGCCTGTCCCTGTAGTCACAGAGCTCACAGTCTAGAAAGGGAGAGCAACTGGCAGACAGACTACAGAGAAGCCAACTGAGGCCCAGAGAGGTCAAACGACTTGCCCAGGAACACACAGCCAGTGGGTCACAGAGCTGGGACCCAGATTCAGTGCTCAGGCTCCCGATCTAGTGTGATTGCTGCTATGGCAAGAGCAAGCAAACGCAAAGGAGCTGGAATGAAGAGGGCTGTTGTGAAATGGAGAGGCGGGAGGCAGGCAGGGTTAGGCAGAAAAGTGATCCTACAGGAGATGGGGGTGAAAGGAGGATACCATGGTCTGAATGTGTCCCCCGAAATTCCTGTGTTGAAACTTCATGGCCAGTGTGATTGTATTAAGAGGCGAGGCCTTTTGGAGGGACGTCGTGAGGGTGGAGCTTTCATAGGTGGGATTAGGCCCACAAAAAAGGGCTTTGGGGAGTGGGTTCCTTTGCCTCCGGAACTGTGAGAAATAAATTTCTGTTGTTTATAAATAACCTCATCTCAGGTATTTTGTTTTAGCCGCACAATGGACTAAGACAGAGAGGGGAAGGATGTCCAGGTGGAGGGGTGTGACCCGAAGAGGCTCAGTGAAGTCCCAAGAAAGCCACAGTCCCGGGAACTGCTCACGTGGGCAGTTCCTGGGCAGCCAAAGGAGAGGCCACACCCACCAGACCGACCTGCCTTAGACGTGGCCCAGCCAGCAAGGCCATGCATTTAGGGATTGGGGAAGTGACTTGCCTAGGCCTCAATCTAAATGAATAATTACAGACCTTTTCCATGATGTGGTGTTCATGACACTTTCTTGCGTTTCCATGGCAACTAGGAATCACCGCCCCCCCCCCATCTCCATCCCGACTCACCAATATTCTGCCTGTTGTGGCCAGCAGCTCTGTCATGTTGTGAATAAATAACACACACCTGGCCTTGGAGACGGCATGGACACCACAGTCATCCCTGACAGGCAGGTTTAGTGGGTGCAAGAGGGCAGGCAGGAAGGGGTCTCTAATGCTTTGAATGCATCCACCCGCCTCCAGTCGCTGTTACCAGAGACAGGTCGTGGGCCAGCATTCATCCCAGAGTCCCCTGCTGGAGCTGGTAAGAAGGCAGCCCTGCTGAAGAGATGCTCAATGTTTAATACACCCAAGCTTAGTTAACTTCCCTTGAGCCTCAGTTTTCTCATCTGTTAAAGGAAGATAATTATGCCCATCTTAACAGCTCATTGTAAAGAAGAAATAAGATGACAACTAGCACTGAAAGCATACCCTAGCTTAATGGCTAGCACATAGTAGGTGCTCACAAATGTCACATCTGGAAGGTCCGTTCTAAACATTTTTGCCTGCCCCCACCATGGAACCTCTCCTCCCCAGATCCTTATTATAAGCCCCATAAATAGGTAGAAAGGCAGAAGTTCCAGTGGTCCTCTGGCAGTCACAGAGCCCGAGTTAGAGGTTGTAACATCCTGGTTGATTGGGAGTGGCCCTGCACACATGAAAGTCCTGGGTTTTAGTTCTGGCTACACTAATGACTGGCTGTGGGGCGTTGGACAAATCACTTGCCCTCTCTGGTTCTTGGTGAGCCCCTCCATCTGGAGCATGAGGTGGGCTAGCCTAGACCAGAGCTTTTTCAAATTGTGATCCACAGAAACCTAGGTGCCTCAGGAGACACTGTGGTGGGTGAGGGATGAGACTGAATGGGTGAGGTTCTGGGCCCCCCAGTCTGCTCTGATGAAATTTATAGGTGCTATGGCTTTAAAAATAGTTTGAAAACTCTGACTCCCTCCTCCTGGCTTTGGTAGGGGGAGATGGCTCTTTGGCTGCTTCCTTAGCCCCAGTGTGCATGAGCCCCATGGCGTGGGAACAGCCACACCAGGAGAGGCACTTAACCCCCAAAGTGCCCCGAGGCTCCATTTTCTCCTACGCCAACCAGCCTGAGCCTTCCTCCTGTCCCAGATCTTTTCCCTGACAGTTCTGACTGCCCAAACCCAGGCTGCTTCCACCAGACGCCCTGAAAAGCAGTATGGTGAGGGGCCTGGGCCGAGAAGGAGCCAGAGGAAACAAGCCCCAGCCATCTCCTCCCCTTGGGAGGGAAGGGCAGTTCTCAGTGGCCCAGCCTCCCAGGGCGTTTCTGGCTGAGTGTGGAGGGTGGGGGCCTAATCTGCATTTGGGACAAAGCCTGCCCAATGCCTGTGTGTTGTTGTCATGGAGACTCAGAAAGGTGTTATTAGCATCTTTTTAACTCAGTGGCCCTGTGTGGTCCGGTCCTGTGCAATCTTAGCAGTAGCGCACCATCACCCTGGCAACCCATTAGCCTACTGTTGTTACCATGGAAACCCCAGCAAGGTCGATCAGTCCAGGAAGTTCCCAGAGGAGATATAAGCTTGGGGACCCACCCATGGCAATGCCCACTCCGCAGGTCTCCCAACTGACAGTGGCCTGCTCTGCAGACACTGAAGGTAGTTAAAGATCTTTTCTGGAGCAAGCTAAGAGTCCATGTGACGGGAAAGAATTTGGCCCTGTACAGTGGCAGATCTATGCCTTGTTACCATGGAAATGCTGCTTTTCAGGATCTCAAAGCACAGTGCAAAACTAAGTCTTCCAGGAGATTGGGGCTGGCAGGAAAGGAGGCTGTGAATCTTTCCCTCATTTACTTGTCCATTCATTCATTCATTCAGCATTTAGTGAGCACCTATTAATACAGCAGGCACCAAGTATGTCCTGGGCTCTAATGGAGAAAACAAGGCTTGCTCACCTGCTTTTAATTGAAAACAATATTGAGGTAGAAAGAACCATCTTACTTTTTTTTTTGAGACAGAGTCTCACTTTGTTGCCCAGACTACAGTGAGTGCCGTGGCGTCAGCCTAGCTCACAGCAACCTCAAACTCCTGGGCTCCAGTGATCCTTCTGCCTCAGCCTCCCGAGTAGCTGGGACTACAGACATGCACCACCATGCCCAGCTAATTTTTTCTATATATATTAGTTGGCCAATTAATTTCTTTCTATTTATAGTAGACATGGGGTCTTCACTCTTGCCCAGGCTGGTTTCAAACTCCTGACCTCAAGCAATCCGCCCGCCTAAGCCTCCCAGAATGCTAGGATTACAGGTGTGAGCCACCGCGCCCGGCCCCCATCTTACTTCTTGTTTCAACTTCCATTTGAGGAAAAGGTGCTGACATGCCAGAAGGCTTGGGATCAGAGGGTCTGTCTGTGTCAAGGCAGAATGCTTGCTTTCTATGGCCTTCTGTTTTTAACCTACCCCCTGCTTGACACTTCAGGAAACTGAGATCTTTGTATGGTCTGGATTACCAAAGGCATGGCCAAACACACCAAAAGATTTTAGCAGCCACAAATGTGTTAAGTCAGAACAGGCTACTTTTAGAAGTAATGAGCTCCCCATCACGGGAGGTATGCAAGCAGAAATTAAAAAAAAAACACTGTTCAGTGAAGATTGTACTCTATGAAGAGATCATAGAGTACAATGATTAAGAGCACAGTTTATGGAGGCAGACAGCCAAGCCTCAAATCTTAGCCCAGTTTATTAGCTATGTGACTTTGGGCAATTAAATGTGTTAAGCCTTGGTTTCCTTGTCTGTAAATGGGGATGATAAGTTTCTCCCTCATGGGGCTGTTGTGGGGATTAAACGAGTATAATATATGTAAAGCACTTGGAATAGTACTTAGCATATAAGTGCTCAATAAATGTTAGCTTGCATTATCTAATGATGACTCAAGTAAGGTCTCTGCCAAGCCTGGGATTCTATATGACTGTTGGTTACAAATCTTCTCACACACCCTGGGGATAAATACGGACTCTGGTAACAGTGAGCCCCTGCACTGACCGAGGAGCTGGCTTCGGGTAGCGCCTCAGAGCTTTGAACTCACTGCTTGTGAGTTTCCAGCAACAGTTTGCTCTTCAAAGTACTTTTGGATCCTGTGTCTTAGTTGAGCATAAAGACAACAGTAAGAGGCACGGTTATCATCCCCATGTTATAAATAAGGGAAGTAAAGCTAAGAGGCGGAGACTGGCCCAGTTACCAAGTGGCAGAACTGGGATGGAAGCCTCCTCTGTGTCACACCACCTCACAGTCCTCAGGGCCACCACATGGGGAGGACAGCAGTTGGAGGGGGGTGCAAATCATAGGGTGGGCATAGGAGGAGCCTAGCAGAGTAGGAACCTGTGGAAAGCTGCTCCGCTCTTTGCATTTCTGCAAAGAGGAGCTGGAGCCAAAGCCCAGGGAGCAGAAGAGGGTATTTCCTAGAAATGCTATAGGTGTGGCTGGTATGCTCCACCCATGGGCAAAGGACAAGGCTAAGTAAGCCTGCATGCATGTGAGCATTTAACTTGAAGCTGAACTTGGATCCTCCAGAGCTCCCATCCTGCTGAGCTCACTCAGAAAGCTTTCCCTTTGGGCAAGGTCCAAGGGGGTCATTAGACTCTGAGCTGACACTTTCTGCTCGCAACCTAATAGCTCAACTGTTTAACGGATGGCTGATGGCCTTACCGAGGGATTTGGCTTGCTGAGGCTACCAAGGTGGGCTAGTGTTTTCATGCCATTTGGAGGAATGATGAAAAAGGGTTGTTAAAAAAACAAACAAAACTTTCTACTAGGCTTGAGAACAAAAGTAATACTCTAACTCACGACCTTATAAAGCTCCAGGTTAAAATATGCATGTTACTTGGGAGTGTGGGAATTGGACAGGGGCAATATTGAAAATCTTTGATAACCAGCATGGCACAGGCACGAACTTGATGGGAATGTTTGCTGGCCAGAAACACTCTCTAAGGCTGCACCCACCCAGACAGAGGAAAAGAGCAGCCCTGGATGTGGGCCTTAGCCGGGATGGGGGTTAGGTGGGTGCTCCTTGAGGCCTCTCCCATGAGCACATATAGGAACCAGATTTGCTTCTTGCCTCCAGAAGCTATGATATTTTTCCCACAGTAGCTGTGGGTGCAGGGGGTTATACCTGGTAGGGGGAAAACTGGTGGGAACATGAGGTTCGCAGGAGGAAGAGCTCCTTGAACCAGCCTGAGAACCAGACAACCTAGGACAGTCCTGTAAGGATACCAATGGGGCCTGGTCTGGACTCAGAGACCCAGATGCTGGCCTCCACCCCCATAGGCTTCACCCCTGGTACCCTTGGGTGGCAACTTCTCTCCCTCTCCCACCCATATACCATGCACAATGACAGTTAATATGCACACCGACAGCAATATGCTACATGTCTAGGAGCAAATACGCACACCCATTCAGTGTTCACACACACGCCCATGACCTGTAGGTGCACCCTCACGCCCTCTCAAATCAGGGGCACACCCACAAAATCATTCAGACTCAGAATCCTGGAGCAGAAGTGACTTTAGAGTTGCTGCTCTGAGTCAGCTTTGACTAATCCCATTAGCCTTCCCTCCACACACACCTTGGTCTTTGCTCTTCCTCACACCTCCTGTAGAACAGGAAAGATGAGGTGACCTCGGGAGCTTCCTTTCGGTGGCCTGGGCCTAGGTTTGGCGCAGGGCGCAAGAAGTCCCTGCAGTTCCCGGGATCAGCCAGCAGAGGGCAGCCTCCCACGCCGCTCTGGGTTTGCCCCCAAAGACTGAGCGGGATTGGAGGAGAAAGGGAAACCTAGTGCAAAGATCCGAGAACGTACAAGAAGCTTTCAAAGTTTCTGGGCAGCCTCTGAGCTGGCCCAGGTGCACGCAGCCATCCACTCCTGTGGGTGGGGGACCGCAGCCCCTCCTGACCAGCTGGTGAAATCAATAGTGTGGGGTAAGTTATCAGGAAACGATGCCTTAGTTACCATCGTGCACCCTGCCTGCCCAGCCCAAGGAGGGAACCAGCCAACACGAGGGGGTACAACAGGATCTCACATTCTGCGAGGCACAGCCTCTCTCAGGGCCTGCTTCATCGCCAGTGAAATGGGTTTAAGAATAGACCGCATCTACTCCCTCCCTCCTTGCCATTTGGACACAACCCTGTGCTCCCTCTGTCAAGACCTGCCTTCTCCAGCTTAACCCCTGCTCACTCCTGAGATCGCTGCTCCTACTTCTCCTCCAGGGAGCCTTCTCCCACCTCCATCCCCCAACTAGATCTTGTGCTCAATGACACATTTCCTAGATGCCTGTGCTATTCCTCCAGAGCCCTTGCCACAGTTCCTGGTCTCAGGGTTGTAAGGAATGTGGCACAAAGTAGGCACTCAGCAAGCATTCTGCAAGAGCTGAGAAATGAATTTCTATAGCCCTTTACAGATCACAAAGCACTTTCACATGCAAGCAGGGTGGTCTTCGTGGGCACTGGCTGAAGGAGCCATTCTTCCCTGGTTCACACACGGGACAGGTGGGGCACTCTTTACTGTACCAAACGTTTTAACTTCAGAAACTTCAGTCATTCCAAGCCTGAGAGAGAGTTAGGGATTATTATTTCCATTCTAGAAACAATACAACTGAGGCCCAGAAAGGTTAAGTGACTGCCCTAGACTCAGTACTTGGAGGAACCAGGATATTTAAGTCTCTACATCTTGTGCTGGAAGGTACAATAGCTGTATTCTCTCATCATCACTGTCAGCATTGTCACCTCCATCGCATTTACCCCCATGCTTGGTCTGGTGAGGAAGTGTGTGGTTGGCAAGCACAAGGGCTTTCAGGGGGGAGGGGACAAGCCTGGGTTCCAATCCCAGCCTTACCTGCAGGTGACCCTCAGAGCTAAGGGGGGAGCATCCAGTAAGACGTCATGGGGGCTGGGCGCGGTGGCTCACGCCTGTAATCCTAACACTCTGGGAGGCCAAGGTGGGAGGATTGCTTGAGGTCAGGAGTTCAAGACCAGCCTCAGCAAAAGAGAGACCCTGTCTCTACTAAAAATAGAAAAAATCAGCTGGGCGTGGTGGCATGCACCTGTAGTCCCAGCTACTCGTGAGGCTGAGGCAGAAGGATTGCTTGAGCCCAGGAGTTTGAGGTTGCTGTGAGCTAGGCTGACACCACGGCACTCTAGCCCGGGCAACAGAGTGAGACTATATCTCAAAAAAAAAAAAGACTTCATGGGGAAGGTGGGTCTTTGCTGAATCGGGTGGAGAACCTGGGAAGCAAAGTCTGGAGAGACAAGAGGAGCACCAGAAATGGGGTTTGGGTAACTAAGGCTGAAGTCTTCCCAGCTTCTGCTTCTTGAAAGGTAGGGATGAAGCTTCCTCCCTGGTAGGTCCCACGGAGGCCAGTGCGCAGGCTCAGGGCCCGGGCAGCGATGGGGCAGGGGATACAGAGGGTGCTAGGGCAGCGATAGGAAGCAAGGGCTGGCACCCCCGCACCACATGCCTCCTCCCAGAGGCAAGGCAAGGGGCAAGTCTTATCCACTGTCCCTCCCATGGTGTCCTACACAGGGCAGGCATTTTTTTAGCCGTCTAGGGGATTGATTATTTGGGGTAGGGGCAGGCAAGAGGGCTTTTCTTGTGCTTGGCTTCTGAAAGTTTGGGCTTAGGGTGAGGGAGGTCAGATTCCTTTTGAAGTTTGCACAAGGCCTGGGACCTAAAACTTGACTGGCCATTTGGGAGTGGAGATGGCGAGGGAGAAGGCTGTGGAGCTGAGCTGGGAGGTGGCCTAGGGCAGGGGGTGGCGGGGAGGAAGGAGGAGAATCAGATTGGAAGATCTCTGACATGCTAGAGGTGGGAGAGGCTGAGACCCCCACACACACTCCATCCCTCAGTGGGATCTCTTCCCTTCCTTCTTTGCTTATCCTCCTGTACCTGTCCACGTCTCTCACACCTAAGGAGTTGAGAATTCTGAGAGGACAAGAGAGAAACTCTAGGCTGGTGACTAGAGACTGTCACCAGCCTCTAGCCCACACTTGCCAAGGAGAGAGCCAGAGACGTTCCTGCCTGGACGGACAAGTGAGCATTGTCTTCCGGGCAGACCTCCCACCGCCCTGCAGACACAAGCAGTCCTGCTGCCCTCCCCCATGAGGCCTGACTGGATGCTCCCCTTATCCCTCAAGGTCACCTGCAGGTGAGGCCAAGATGGGAACCCAGGCTTGTCCCCTGCCCCCTGACTTGTGCTTGCCAACCACATACTTCCTCGCCAGACCAAGCATGGCCATAACTGCGACAAAAGGTGATGAGCGTGCCAGAGCAGAGCCATCTCCTACAGTTGAGAGGTGACTGCAGCCCTGCAGGGAATGTTTGGCATTTCAAAAGTGCCTTTGCCTTCCTCTGAAGCAATGCCACCTGGCTTCTCTTGGTTCATTTGCACATACCACAGAAGATCCTCAGACAACAAACAACTTAGCCTCTCAACGCCTCAGTTTCCTCAGCTGTAAAATGAGGTTATGATAGGGACAGGTGAAGTTCTTTGAACAGTGCTTAGCACAGGAGAAGTACTCTGTAAGAGTTTGCTAGAATTATCTAGCTATGTCCCCTTAAGCAGGTCACTTTCCCTAAGTCCCACTTTCTTTATCTGTAAAAATGAAGAGGCTTGGGGTACTGAGTGACCCCCCCAGGCTCCTGTCAGCTCTGACCTTCTAGGATTCTATGTGTCTGAGGTAGGGAGAGTAGAGATTGTTGTCCTATGAAAATAGATGAGTGGGAAATAGGACCCCCAAAAGATGAACTGACCTGCCTGGAGTTACACAGCCAGTTACTGGCCAAACTGGGCTTAGGATCTGAGGCTCAGAACTTCTGGTTTCATGCCACTGGGTAGCTCAGCAGCAGCCTGCACGATGGGGGAAGTATGAAATAGAGGCTCCAGCAGCCCCTGGGGTTAAGAGAAGCTCACATAGACCCATATAACGCAGCAGTGGCCTTCCTCCCTGGATTAGGTTCCCATTTTCCTGTCATGTGTTCGATTCTTCTCCCAAAACGTCTCCCTACAGGTCCCTGTGGCAGACCCTGGACTCCCTCCGGAGGGCAGCCTGAAGCACCCCCACTGTTTGCTGGGACCCCAACAATGCCCTATTCACAGGAGGTGCTTTGCACGCACCCACCCACCCAAGTGGCCCGGGTGGGTGAGGAGGCTGAGGCCCAGAAAGGTCAAGGAGAGAAGTCGCTAAGCTGGCCAGCAAACCCTGGGCAGAAGCAGATTTAGAACCGGAACCCAGGGTTCTGGGTCCCTGGCCTCTTGTAGAAAGGAACCATGAGGGTTGGGCAGGTGTCCTGAGACGCATGCCTGGCTTCACAATTTCAGCCCAGGGTCCCCGGATCAGGGGTTGTTGACAAGCACTTAGCACCCCTGGAGAGGCTCCTTGCCTGCTGCCCAAGCTAAGGCTGCTGCAAGGGGAAATGCTGAGGGCCTAAGCTGTCCCTGGAGAGGCATTATGGGTTGTCTAGGAGACTGGAAGTTTCCAGTGGCTGAGACACATTCAGGGTTGGGAAAGCGGCCCCCTAGCAGGAGCAAGGCAGCTGTCATAGTCTGTGTTCTGTTATGACAGAATAACACAGACTGAGTAATTTATAAAGAAGTTTATTTATCTCACAGTTCTGGAGGCTAAGACATCCAAGATCATGGCACTGGCATCTGGTGAGGGCCTTCCTGCTGCACCATAACATGGCAGAGGGTACCACATGGCAAGAGGGTAAGAAGAGCATGCCAGCTCAGGTCTCTCTTCCTCTTCTTACAAAGCCACTAGTCCCATCATGGAGGCTTCACCCCATGACCTTATCTGATCCTAATTACCTCCTAATAACTCCACCTCCAAATACCACCAACATATAAATTTAGGGATTTGGTTTCTAACACATGAAATCTGGGGAACACATTCAAACCATAACAGCTGCTGACTCGAGCTGAGGACAGCCCCAGATTTGAGGCTTGACTCACCAATTAGTGGCTCTGTGAATTTGAACAAGCAACCTGACCTCCTTGAGCCTGTTTCCCCATATAAATTGGGTACAATGATGGCTGCCCTGCCCACTCCTCAGGGCTAGAGTGAGGCCTAGAAGAGATAACAATAGCTCCCACTTAATGAACTCCTAACACCGGCCAGGCACTGTGCCAAACACTTCACCTGCATCATCGTGTTCAATCCTGACCACAGCACTGTGACGTAGGCAGCGGCATCCTGCCCAACGCGGACACCCAGACTCACCCGGATCAAGACCCTTGCCGCAAGGTCACACAGATGAGTCAATGGTGGTGCCAGGATTGGAACACTCATCTGACTCCAGACTCCCCCTTCCACCGAAAGCACTTTGATAGTATGATTATTATCAGAGGCCATCTCATAACCAGTTTATCAAATTCTCTGAATTCAAGACCTTGCTGCAAAACATAAATCTTCCCTTAGGCCCCAGGCAAGGATTCTAGGACTGAGTTGAAGGGCTTGCTGGTGATTCATTTGAAACAGAGTTGGGCAAACTATGGCCCGCCTCCTGTTTTTTTTAAATAAACTTTCGTTGGAACACAGCCACACCCATTGGTTTATGTTTGAGTAGTTGGGAAAGAGACCATCTGGCCCACGAAGTCAAAAATACTACCTGTCCCCTGATTTGAACCATTCAAGGAAGCGCACTGGCTGCTGCTCTGGCCTCTGGCTGAAGTCCAAGACAGCAGCAAAGGGAGTCCCTTGCTGGGCTCCCTCTCTAAGCACTGGCCACTATGTAGGGGAAACTGGCTTATGAAAGGAAGCCTAAAGAGGCCATCCTTTTGTGGATTCCAGAGAAATGCTGGCTGAGTCAGTGGCCTTTCTCAAGGCAGGAGAGGAAGGTATTAAGTAGATCTCTGCAGTCTCCTTTGGCAGTTAGCTGGCACAGGGTCACTCTGGTCAGAAAGAAACTTTGGATTGAGAAATTTCAGTCAAATAACCTTTGGGCCTGAAAAATAGAATTATATAAGGACCTCAGAATGGCCGCTTAGGCCAGGCCTTATGGTTCCCCGAGCAGCGGAGGAGCACAGTCCCAGTTGGGGGTGCCAAGTCAGCCAGGGCTTATGGAAGAGTCTGAAATGTTAGGTTTCAAAGCAACTCTGGCTCATTTTACACCACACCTGGCTGGGGACCTTGTGAAAAGCCTGTGTGGTCTGAGTCCGTTTGCCTCGCTAATCTCATTTTGGAGTCTGCCTAACTTCCAGATGGGTTTGAAGGAGTGTTGTTTTTCAGGTTCTCTGCCCCCCACCCTTCAGCTTTACCATCCAGGACCTCCTGTTCAGGAACAGTTAAGTGAACTCCTTTTTCTTTGTCTTTTTTTTTTTTTTTTTGAGACAGAGTCTCACTGTGTTGCCTGGGCTAGAGTGCTGTGGTATCAGCCTAGCTCACAACAACCTCAAACTCCTGGGCTCAAGCAATCCTCCTGCCTCAGCCTCCTGAGTAGCTGGGACTACAGGCATGCGCCACTATGCCCGGCTAATTTTTTTCTATTTTTACTTGTTTGGCTAATTTCTTTCTATTATTAGTAGAGACAGGGTCTCGCTCTTGCTCGGGCTGGTCTCGAACTCCTGAACTCAAACAATCCTCCCGCCTTGGCCTCCCAGAGTGCTAGGAGTATAGGCATGAATCACTACGCCCGGCCCTTTTTCTTTTTCTAAAGCTCTGCATTTTGAAAAACAGCCCCCCTACTCTGACTCTATCATATTTACTTGATCAAGTCAAGATATCTCCAGAGGGTGGCCACCAGCTTTCCTTCCCCTCATCCCCTGCCTCGAGGAGGTCACACTTACATCCACCCACTAGCATCCAGTTGACTGCATATGCCCTGTGGACCCTGGTGGCCTCATCCTCTGGTCTTCTTAAGCAAAAGCTATTGGGCCTTCCAGGACCGATTTTAATCACTCAGCCTCCACTAGCCTTCCCCGACCTCACCAGTTCACACCACGCCGTTTTGTACTCCAAATTCCCATTGCACTTACTGAAAATACCAAACACATTTTGTACTTAATCCTTCTCTCTAGCTAGGGGACCTTCCGTAGTACTGTAGAAAGAGTTTGTATTCTAGAATTTGAAGATCAGATTCCAGAATCACTTACTAGCAAAGAGATTTGGGGCAAGTCACTTCACTTCTCTAAGTCTGTTTTCTCATGTAAAATGGGGACAGTGGCCTGTGTGACCTGATTGTAAAAATAGGGACAATGGTCTGTGTGATCCAGTTGTAAGAGTGATAAACTGAGTGAATATTTTTGGAGAGCTCTGAAAACAGTTAAAGGGCTGCACATCTATGGATCAGTATTAAGTTGTCCTGCCCCTCCCAAGCCCTTCTCCTTGGTTTCATGTGAAATTAGAACTTTGGGTGTGATTAGGGAGGTAACAGACCAATCAGCATAAAGCCAACTTGCCCGAAACCTCTGCCTAAAACCAGTTCCTCTGATGACCAGCTTGCCTAAAAGTCAAACTAGTAATTTTAAAATAAGGCATTTTGCACAAATTTTCCTAAGAGGAATTTCCAATGCAACGTTGCGTTTTTAAATCACTATGTCACAATTTGCAGCATTCTGTCAATGGTGAGATTGTTTTCTATGCTTGTGGGTGACTTTTTCTATTTTATCTCCTAGTGAGCAGTTTTATGACTTTTTAGCAAGTTTGTCTAAAAACCTGTTCTTTAAAATTGTCTATTTCTAGCACTAAATACATGTCAAATCTATAGAATTTCCCACAAGATTTATCAAATGCACCCATTTTGATCACTCCTGTCTCCTTCTCACTGGGTTTTGCTCTGCATTGTGTATGCCTATGTGCACCTAATGGGTTTATTAGCCAAATTAGCATATACCCAGTGTTCCTTTCTGTTCTGCAAGATATTGGCATTTTGACAACAAGCAAGAAGTGAGACAGATGGGGCAGAATTGTATTGAACTCCTTGAATTTTATTTTTCAGGTGATCTCATTTATCAAGCAACTCCACTTTGTAAAATATAAAATGATACATACAAAGTCATTACCAACTGTATTTATTGCTGAAAACATAACATTTTTCAAGAAAGGCAAACTGGCTAAAAAGTCCTGAAAGTGTTCAAAAGTAGGTAAAAAAGAAGAAGACACCCACCAAGGATACAAAACAATCTTTAGTAGAGCTCCATTTAATCAGCATGTTTTTCAATAAATTGCTTTTTTTAAAAATCCTTTAAATGACATTGCCAAAAAAAAAAAATATATATATATATATATTAGGACACCCAAACAGACGGCAAAAAAACTTAAGAGTGAGCTGGATTTTATGTGAACATAGGGATTCCTTTTGTGAGCTTATGGCAAATCAGTTTGAGGCCAGTTGACTTAGAACTGATTTGGGATGCAGGCACTTACCTCCCTGCAATATGTGGGCATGGGGACAACTGTGGCTCTCAGGGGAAAGGAACACTCCTCCTGAACATGACCTCCAAGAGTAAGGGCGAATTGTCAGCTTTTAACTGTTTATTACAAAGACATATTTACACAGAATAATCTTTACAAACACAATGAATACAATTATGGGAAGGGGACAATTTCTTAATGAAAAGGGCCTTAATATCTTTGTATAAATTAGTATAAGAATCATACACAACCACTTTAAATAAGACAGTCCCCCCTCGGCCCACCCACTACCCTCCTCTGCCCCGTATCTCCCACTTCCTCAGCCACCCCGCTTTCTCCTCCTCCCCATGGGGCTGGGCTTGGCTGCAGGCTGATGAGAAAGGAGACGCAGAAAGGAGGGGGAAGAAAAGCCCAGTCCCTGGTGGGGGCATCAGTGGCAGAAGACACTTTCTGGACATTGGCCAGTCCCCACTCCAAGCATGAGGGGTGTGGGAGAGGCTGGTGTCCAGCCTGGCTCCCCAGGGCGGGCCTTGAAGCAGCAGCAGTGTTAGCAGCAGCAGAGGGAAAGGACTCAGGGGAGGAGGACAGGTAGACATTGGGGTTACTGTGGGACTTGGGGGACCCTCACTCCCCCTGCCCCCACACATACATAGCGGGGCATCAGGCTCTTGTATTCTCTTTTCTGCCTCCTGGGAGGCCTCTAAGAAGGAAACCTGCTCAGGAGAAAGGTGAGTGACAGAGCCCCCATGCAGGGAAGGGCTGCTGTAGGCCCCTCATGGAAGCTGGGGTCTCCTGGGGGGCTATCCCACCTGCGCTTCCTCCCATCTTTTCCTCCTTCCTTCCCTTCCTTTCCTTTCCTTCCCTCTTCTCCGCTATCTGCCCCCTCCCTCCCCCAAGGAAAGACCACAGGGAAGAAGGTCCAGTTAACAGGAAGGGAAGGCTATTGACCTCAAGAGTTAAGGCTACCTTTGGCTCACAGAAAAACACTGTTGGGGTTTGAATGATAGTCTCAGTGCTTGAGCGGCCCCTATTACAGTACCCCAGGCTGGGAATGCTGCCCGAATGGGGGCAGCTGGCCAATTCTGGAAGCTTTTGGCCCAGCTGGGGAAGGCGAGGGAGGTGGGAGCAGCTCCGTCCCCCACAACAGGGCAGTTCACAGCCAGCTTGCCTCTCTCTCCCCATCCCAGCCGCCCCCAGCCCCAACCTCAGGAAAAGGCACTTCATTTGTTTTGAAAAGACATCATCGAGAGTGGAGAGGACATCATAAAGCTGGGAGACTCCGTCCCCATCCTGGTTCTGCAATAACCCTGAGCAGGTCACTCCCCTCTCCAGGCCTGTTTTTGCAGGCGTTTGCATAAGGCGGCTGATCTCCTAGGGTCCTTTGGGCTCTGATATTCTGTCATTCTTGGCATCAACAACTTTCCTGTTTGGTTTTTACTCCTGGGAGGGTATAGAGCTGTGTCGGGCCTGGCACCCTCCCCTCCTGACCTAGAGCTTGACTTGGCTTGGGGGGAGGGGGCGGATAGGGAGTGTTAGGAGGCACAGGAGGTGAGACAAGTGACAAAGTACTTCATGGGCCCCTTTCCTTCACCTCCTCCTTAGCTGAGCTCAAACACCAGGAGGAGGAAGAAGTGCTTCCACCCCCTTCTCCAGGGTGCCGCCCCTCCGCCCTCCCCCCATTTCAGTGCACCTGGATCCCAGCACCCAACCCCTCCAGCTAGAGCGCCTGTCACTGCGCATGTCTGTATTCTTCTCTGGAAGCCGGGCCAGAGGTCCAGCTGACAAGAAAACATGGGCTGCTAGAGCCCACTGACCACTGAGGACCAGAGCATTTCCACCTGGCCCCGGGGGGAACACACAAGGTTGGGGAGTTAGATGGGAGAGGCAGGGACTAGAGCGCAGGGCGGAGGAGGAGAAGGAAGGGCTTCCAGGGCTGGGTCTCCCGGGTCAATCCGGGAGGGGCCAAGAAGATGGGCTGGATGGATCCTGGGGAAAGGGAATTGTGGGCGCCATTTGGGGAGCTGGTGGGTGAGAAGAGCTGGGACCATCAGCAGCTAGAACAGGTGTGAGACGAAAGCTGAATGGATATGAGGGCTCCGGAGAAGCAGACCAAGGCATGGAGCACAGAGAGCTGCAGTGCGTGGGCACTCAGGGGCCCCTTCAGTCCTAAAGAGACAAAAACAACAAGAGAGAAGTCACTGGTGTGGTCTAGGCCAGAAGAACCCACCAGGAAAGGAGAGGAGACAGCTTTCATCTCCCCACGGCCCAGCCCTGAATGTAAAGCCCCAGTCCCTGGGTTGGGGCCACCCTGTCCCTGCTGCAGCGGGAGAGACAGCAGGCCGGGCCTCAGGGGCAGGCTTAGGCCCTGCTCTCTCTGCAGCTGCCTGGATTCTTCCCCGCTTCCCACGGCCCTGGCAACCTCAGCCACAACTGTCCTCCTGCTCTCTGTCCCAAACCCTGCAAGGCTCTCTGCCTCCTCCCCCCTCTCTGGTGACGACTCACACCGGACACGTGTAGGCTTGCCCTGGGCATCCCAGTCATCAAAGCCTGCCAGGATTCTAGAATTCTCCAACCGGGCCAGCCTGCCCAACCCCAGGCAGCAGGTGGAGAGGAGCCAGCACCCAACTCTTGGGGAGTCGGGAGATTGGTCTCAAGCATCTAGCCCCTCTCTAGACCTCAGTCTCCCCTTCTGTACAATGAAAGGGTGATACAGCTGTTCCAGAAGCTCCATGCCAGTTCCCAGCCCCTATGCCTGTATGGTGCTAGGACTGCTTGGTAGATGTGTTTGACCAGTGATGAGTGGCAGGGCCACCCAGCTTCCAGGCTGTCCCTTCCCCTCCCTTTTGGCGCTGCCCACTGACCAGAGGCTCAAGTACCTGCTTCAGAAAGGCATGGGGCCCTTATGGGAGAGGCGTGGCCGCTGGCGGCGGAATTTCCTCCGACCTCCCTGCCAAGGCCCTGGTCCATTCCTTGAGGCTCTGGGCTGCACCAGGTGGCGGACTTTGCCTTCCTCCAGCCCCTTCCCCTCAGGAGGCTGCATCAGGGGCCCTGCAGGAAGAAGAAAGTCTGTTAGTGGAGAAGGCTGATGAAAATAGGCAGGGCCTCAGAGCACAGGCCCCACCCAGGGGCAACTCTCCATGAGGTGGCACTCCTCATAGCTCTCCTTTGGTTTTTCTTTTCCATCTTGAAAAATCTACAATTTGTACACTATCCCGGGGCAAACAGAACCCACGACTCACATCTTGCCATTGATGAAGCTGATTCTATGTCCTTTTGACAGTTAAATCATGTTTCTAACAGGCACAAATGTGTTCTTTCTTTTGGAACGTCATTGAGTGGTTGCACTTTGGGACATCATGCCTGTACTTGGCTGGGATGCAGGAGGCAGGACCCCCTATAGCACCCCTGAAAATGGTACACTTCAAACATTTCAGACATATGACATTACAATGACTGCCCCCAATGTACCCATCATCCAAATTCAACAACCATCCAGATGGAGTCACATACGTTTTAGTTACCCATTTTTTTTTTCTTGGCTGCAGTATTTTAAAGCAAATGATGAGCATCATCCCATTGTACTCCTACACCCTTCAATATGCAGGGTGACCTACTTTTGAGTACTAGAGACCTCGTGTCTCACCCCTGGGCATCTCATAGGTGGTCAGGCATCATGGTTAGGCTCACTCATGCTCCCAAGTCCTCCCTGTGGATGTTGCTGGGTGGGGGGTGGGAGCTGTTTCTGACTCAGTGTGCCTCATACTGGGCTCTACTCAGCCCATGACCAGATTTAGAGCCCAGGAAATACTGCATGGATGAATGAATAAATGAATGAATGGATGAATGAGACAATGGTCACCTGTGCACCAGGAGGGGGCTGCGCTGCTATAGTGGGCACCTCCCACCAATGCCCTATGTCCTGTTATTCCCAGCTCACACTCCCCATCCTGTGTCTGATGTAAATTCCTCCCATTCCAACCCCACCTGGCTTCTATTCTGCACTCTGGGGCTCCTCTCTACATCTATCCACATCTGGCTTAGAGTAGAAGATTCCTGATGCCAGACTAAGCCCTGACAACAGAATCCAAGTGCTGCTGGGTGCTCTTGGGTGCAATGAGGGGGAAGGTATGCAGGCTGGAGTGGAGCAGTCCAGCCAGAGAAGCTGAGCTGCCTCCTCCCCCCAGATAAGCCTGGCCAGCGGCAGGCAGTGCAGAGAGACGAGACGGTGCTGGGGAAGAGGTGGTCGGGCGGGGTGCTTGTGCAATGCCCAGCACAGGGCTGGCCTGCACAAATACGGTGTCTGAGGCCAGTGATAATGAATACCAGTCTCTCCCCCACCCACACCATCAGATTGGCCTTCAGTGCACCCCTGTCCCTTGAGCCCCATTGCCATCCATCCAGGAATCCCCACCACTAGCTCAGAGTTTCCATATAGTCTCCTGTTGGCTGCCCGCCCCTCAGTCATACTCCTTCCTGGCAGCTCCTCCTTCCCTCCTCCCCTGCCTCCAACATCCCCATGCTCTGGTTCCTTCCTTGGCGCCTGGCTCGTGTGAGTCCTCCTCCGCTTGCACACAATTTCCAGGCATTTAGCCTCCTCTTGGGCCAAAGGTTGGCGGGGTTTGTCCTTAGGGCCCTCTTTCGCCCAGGCTCCCAGCCTGCTGCTCTCCTCACTCACACCCAGACACACCCACCCCACCGGCACAGGCATCCTCTCTAACCCTCGCCCCCCTCCCCTTCTTCCCCAGGAAAATCACCAGCCTATGAAGGCCCTGCCTGCTGTTCACTGGGGTCATTTGCTTCACTGTTCACACTTCCATGCTAATAGTCAGGGTGGATCAACATGTCAATTCATCCCCTAAACCTATAACCTATGAGAATGAAAAGAAAAATTACATTAGCACTTTGGAGCAGTAGGTATGCATGGACAAGCGGGCTGCTTTTGTCTGACTGTCATAGAGCTACCCTCTTGGTGCCATCTGTGAGGGGGCGGCGGCTGGGGAGGGAGAGGAGGGAAAAACTTTCACTAAGCCCCCCACCTCAGCAGCTTCAGCTTCTGGCCTGAGTCTTGGGGTCCCCTCAAGGCTCACCCTCCCCACTAAGGGTAGATGCTACTAAGGAGTCCACACCGATCACAGGGGGTGGGAGGACAGTAAGGACTGTGCTGAGGGTGCAGCCAGGCACAGGGAAAGGACTCAAGGGACCTTGTGAAGTGAACCAACCGAGTGAAGCCTCGTGTCTCGCTTCCATGCCTTCAACTATTGGGAGGGGGTAAGGGATGGGGAAATGGAATGGCACAGGCCATTGTACCCCAGGGGCCCAGTGGGCATGGAGAAGAGAGGCACGGTGCCAACAGGGGGAGGGTGTCATCTCCATGTGCTCAGCACCTGAGACTGTGAGTGTGGCAGTCAGGAAGGGAGCGCTGGGGAAAAAGGCCCTAAGGGGCAGGAGGCCAAGCTGGGAATGGGACAGGATGCGAAGCGGGAATGGTGGCTCTGACTCTGGCCAGGAAGATGTCTAGACCCTAGACCTGCAGAGAAGAGCTACCGTGAGCTGACTGAGCACTCAGCCAGGCCCTGGAGAGCAGCCACCCAGCAGCCCCTGGCCTCTTGCATCTCTCCCATTGGGTGGAGGGCTCATTGTCCTCTATGTCACCCAAAGTCTGCAGACACCTCCCGCACTGAGAGCCCATTGCCCACCTGTTTCCTACTTTTGATACTGGGTCTGGCTCACAGTCAGATAAGCTGACACCTGAAACCCTGGCTTTATCCTGTCCAAAGGGACAAATTAGAAGCTGTTGATTCTCATCTCTGTACAAAAGAATTCCCGTTTAGAAATGGGAGCCATCTCTAATGCACTTAAATAGCTTCTTCCAATTCATTCGCTACTTAAAAGGAGAATGGAGCCATCCCCCAAAGAATGTCACACCTAGAGGGACTGGAGCTATCGCTTGCTGAAGCGCCATCAGCAATGAAGCTACAGCATCTCCACACTGAGAACCGCAGTCAGGGAGAGGACAGGATTGGACTTTCATGCAACCTGAATGCCAACTCTGCCGATGCACAAAGAGGTACGTGTGACTTTTCAGGAACGTGCCAGCCTCGCCAGGAATGACGCACCTGTTTTATCCTCTCATGAGCTGGCCTGTCTTGTGATTTCTTTAAAAGCCCATACGGGTGTTCTGGTGGGGAACCTGCTGGCAATGCCCTTCCACTGCTCTGTGGTCCTGCACGTATCTCTTTGCCCAGCTTCCCACTCCAGCTGCCTTCTCCAGTGCCCTGTGCTATCTCCGAGTGCCAGCTCTGTTGCCCTCGGACACATAGTGGTCTGGCAGCCTGGCCCTCCGCTTCACTTGCATTAGCGAAGGCCTGGCTCAGGTTACATGGGTGCTTAGTGTTTAGGACTGAGGATGGAGAGGAGATGCCCCCTCCCTGAGTATGGCAGCTACAGTAGACTGTCCTGACACTGCCACTGCGACTGCACAACTGCACACTTGGAGCTGGGGCTGGGGACGGGGAGGAGGAGGGGAGAAAGAGAGGTGCTTAGACAAAGACCAAGGGACACTTGGCCCTGGCCCAGGAGCTCTCAGACCCAGAAGAGCAAAGTGTATCCGAGGTCAGGAGGCAGTGGAGGAGTGTGTGTGGTCGAGAGGAGGGAGAGAGGGGGTGGACATTCCAAGTCAGAACAGAGTGTGGAGAGGAGGAAGCATGGTTTTCAGGCCCAGAACTTTGACTGGGGACTCTGGCTGGGGACAGCATGCAAGTCTGGGCCGAGGACAAGATAGTTCTGCGATCCCTGTTTTTAACACAGGACAGGACGCAAGAGGAATAGGACGTGTACCTGGACCCTTGGCTGGTGGCCACCTCCAGGCTCCAGGAGAGGTCAGGGGGTGGAGAAGGTAGTAGAAGCCTCAGAAGTTTCCAGTACTAGGCTTAAGCAAAATATGAGGGCAATGAATTTACCAAAACCAGGGTGTGCAGATGACCTAATGAAGAAAGGTGAATTAAAGCAAGAAGTGACAAGCTCTGGGCCAGACACACATGGTGCTCCCATAGCCTGGCCAACTTCCCTTCCCTTAAAACCAGTTATCTTTTTTACCAATATTGCCCCAACAGCTCGACCCCAAGAGGGTTCGAGTGGTGGTCTGTTGGTCCCGGGTCTCCCCATAGCTTCTGGAAGGCAGATCCAGAAGCCCCACCTTCCTCTGGGACACCCTCTCTGCACCCACTCTTTTTCTTCCCTGAAGGCACCACTTGGACTATCTGCCTGTGGTGGTATCACGTGAGTGTTTTGTCTTGCCAGCTACGCCAGATGGTAGGCTTCTGGAGGGCAGGCCCGTGTGGTGTCTTTCATTTGTATCTTTTGCTCCATTCTCTCCATGGCCTGCCTGACAGGAGTTTCTAAGGAACAAGCCTCCTTCCTTCTCACCAAGGGAGTCTTGAAGAGGGAGACCACTGACAGCCACCTGGAGGCAGGAGGTGCCAGACCCAACCAACGCGCCTTCCTCAGAAGGCAGGTGGTGCTCCCAGGGCCAGACCAGGTCCGAAAAGCAAGAGCAGAAAAAGGAGGTGGCCTACAAAGAGGCAGGCAGAACTGGCCAGGCCCCTTGGAGGCTCCTGGGCTGCATGCCATCCTCCTGTTCTGGAGGGTTTGGAATCAAGTAGGGCCCTCTGCCCTTCCTCTAGGAACTTGCTGCCCTGCCCTCTCCTTCTCTCTGCTCTCACCTCCCTGTGACTCCAGCTCTGGCACTGGCATTAGTCCACCTGGTCTCAGCCTTCCCCTTCTGTGGTGCCAGGCGCAGCAATGACAGCCAGATCACAGGACTGTGGCAGCTGGAGGTGGGAGCTGGCAGCCCCAGGAGACACTGACGCATGGAGGACAGGCAGCCCCGGATGGGGCTGCTGGGGAGTTGGTGGGGACCAGGTTTGGGCGGGCAAGGGAGCACTGGTGCCAAGCATTGCCAGGTGGGGGGTGTGGTGCAGGTGGGGTGAAAGGACTCCCCTTCCCTGAGCTCCATGGAGAGGTCAGGTCAGGTGCTGTGTTTCCTCCTCTGGTGTGTGAAGACAGGGGGACTAAGGTGAAGCATGCCCGTGCCTGGCACAGAGGAGAGGGGGAGGCTGAAGCCAGGATATGGGAGACCCAGGTCCCCAGAAATGGATGGATGCAATGGGGAGGGCGTCCTGTGCAGGGGAGGAGAGCAGCCAGGACCTTGGGGTAAGGGAGGAGAAGACCAGCCCAGCCTGGCTTTGCCTGGCCCGGCCAGCCCTGCCTGGGGGAAGCTGCCTCTGCTCTGCTCACACGCAAGCTGAAAGTAGCAAACGCTGTGCTCCACGCCGCCTCTGCCCTTCACCGCGCTCCTGCCTATGCAACAAGTGTCACGTCTGCATATTGGCACATCACCCCAGTGGCCTGCGCTCCTGGACCGACCGGCAGCCCCTAACCTCCAGGAGACAGCAGATCTTCAACGTGGGAGCCCAGCCCACCCTGCCCCAGTCAGTTCCCTCCATCGACCCATGAGGGGAGCGGGCATGTCCCTCTCCACACACCCCCACCACGTGGGGTGCGGGGCGTGGGACACATAGCACACGTCTGTGGCCCGGAGCTCCACGGACTGCGAGGGGCGGTCAGGACGGGCAAGGCGCCAGACAAGTGATGCCCGAAGCAGCGCCGAGCCCCCCAGAAGAAACGTCCCCGTGGCCGGCCGCCCACTGACCCGGGGCGCCCTGTCAATCGGCCGCCTGGCGCGGCGGCGCGTGGCTGCTGCTGCTCGGCTCGCGCCGGGCTCCCCGGGAGGCGGGCGAGGCGGGCGGGGCGCGCGTGGGGCGGAGGGCGGGGAGCGCGCCGGCTGCAGCCGGGGAGCCGCGAGGGAGCGCGGGCTAGCAGGAGGGAGGCGCGCACTCACCTCCACACACCGCGGTCAAGGAGAGCCAGAGCAGCAGGAGCGCCTGCACGCAGAGCCGCAGATTCATGCTGCTCCTCTGGCCGCGGGCCCCGGCGAGCCTGCGGAAGGGCGGAGAGGCCCGGCGCCCGGAGGCACAGCGAGGCGCGAGCCGCAGCCGGCGCGTGCGGGCGCGGAGCTCGCGTGGCTCCCGGGCCGCTTGAGTGTGCGCGCCCGAGCCCTGCAGCAGGCTGCCGGCCGCCGCGCCCGCTAGCCGCCTCCGCTCTCCTGCAGCCTCCCTCTCCCGCCGCGGGGCAGCGCCGCGAAGCTGGCCTCGGCGGCTCCGGGGCGGCAGCGGCGAGCTCTTTCTGAGCGACTGGCTACTCAGCCGCGGCTCCAACTGCCCGAGGCCCTGGCTGCCAGCGAGAAAGCTCCCCGCTCACTCCAAGGGCTGCATTTTGTAGCTTGTGGCTTGGCCGCGAGCCCACTTGGTCATGTGGTCATCGAGGGGGGGGGTTGGAGGGGGGCAGGAAGAGAGAGAGGGAGAGCGCCTCCCGCACCGCCCCCCTCCCGGCACGCACTCTGCAGCCCCAGCCAGGGCGCGAGAGGAACCCCGAGGTGGCCCCACAACAAAGGCTGCGCTGCCTCTCGGACAACCCACAACTGCTCCCCGGACAATGCCCGCCTGGCCAAGAGCCAGAGGGTTTGCAGAGACCTGAAGGATTTCAAACACAGGAAGCATTTGGGGCGGTGGAGGGGCACACTTAACCCTTTCTCACCTCGCTTCCTTAACAGCTGTCAGGAAACCTGGGCGCTCAGGGAAGGACCCAGTCCAGGCTGCCCGGTCTCATCTCCTCCACTTCTGACCCTAACCCTGGTCCTTCCCCTTGCCACTCCTCAGCAACAAGGGTTTGGTCAAGACCCCCACACACCAGCCCTCCTCTCTCCTCTGTGTCTTCAACTAGGTTTGAATTGGGGTGACTGCCTAGGCTGTGCCCAAGGCTTGATTAATTGCCCAGCACCCTGTTTCTCCTACCCTCCCCCAGGAGGCACCCTCTACCTGGAATACCCCCACCCCACCCCGCCCTTCCATGAGCTCTTCATTCTTGCAGCAACACCTCAAATCCCATCTCACCCAGAGGCCTTCCCAGGATAACAATAATCTAGGAGGGGCTGCCCTTCAGCTCCTCCTAACCGTTGGGACACGCCACAGCTCCTAGGGTGTCTGTCTCCTTTCTAGTTCCCCATCGTTAATTTACCTAACTCCAGCAGTCTAGGCTGGATTGGTTTTGCACGTACTTGGGATTCCCCTTCATAAGGAGGTCCTAAAGTTGTTTGCCTTTCCAAACTAGAATGTTAACTCCTTCTACAGCCTAGGAGCTCCCAAGGAATGGGGGTTCTTCCTGCATCAGACTGGGAATCCCCTAAGATAAGGACCCTGTCTTCTCATTCTGGATCTCTCCAAAGTCCCCAATATCCTGCTCTGCACATAGGTGGCACTCAACACATGTTAAAAGACTAAATCAAAAGGTGTTTCTACCTTTCAGCAAACCAGGCAGTTCGCTTGAAATGTTAAGTCCGGATTTACACAGAAGATACATTGGATGGTGTTTATATGTGCCATAAAAGGCATGAGAGACCATGGTATATTTAAAATGTTTTTGAAATGTTATAAAAATTCAGCATATATACACTGTATGTATTAGTCTCCCTCCACCAGAATTGTCACCTCCACGAGAGAGGGATCTTTGCTTTGTTCAAGGCTGTGTCCTCAGACCTAGAATACTGCCTAGGACATGATTAGAGCTCAATACATAATTACATGAATGAAATTTTCAAAAACAGCCCTACTGCCAAAATCGAGGTAGCGGGAAGGGGACAAGATAGGGCTCTCATGAACAGCCTATGGCCCCATTAGCCACAGTCAAGCAGGAAAGGGCATATGAAGCAAAGCACCTCTCTTCATCCACAGGACCCAGGCTGTGAGTGACAGGCAAGGGTAGCATGAGATCCTTCTCCCTTGGCTACCCCCTGGAAAGAATGTTCCAACCAAGAGAAGAAACACATAGCCTCTAGACTCCACCCTCATCTGCTATAGGGCCTTGCCATTGTCACCTGAATTTACTGGGTCTCGTGGAGGTGATAATCTCTGTTCTACCTTCTTTAAGAGATTAAATGAGATACTGTATCTGAAGGTACTGTGCAAATTGGGAATAAGTTCTTGCAGGGTTGTTTTTAAGAACCTTGGTGCTCCAACCCCTGATTGGGCAAGCCCATGCACACCCAAATAAATGTTCCCCATAAGTAGGTTAACAGAAGCCTTCGTTTTTAATTGTACCTTTGCTACAGTGTATATAGGTTCTTACTAAGTAGTTACAGTATTTAGTGCCTTCCAATACAGTATCTACTAACCACATTTCAAATGAAGTTTAAAATTCAGTTCCTCAGTCACACTGGCCACATTTCAATTGCTCAATAGCCACATATGGCTAGTGGCTACTATATTGGGCAGAACAGAATAGAACCTTTCAGTCATCACAGAAAGTTCTACTGGCTAGAGCACTCATTCATTCTTCCTTTTTCTATAATCCTTTTCCCCACCTTACCTAGTCTTCAAAATGCACAAGGTAAGGGGGGAAAAAAACCACAAAAGCAAACCAATACAAATTCAAGCCAAGCAACAATAAATTGAAGGCATGCATTTAAGGTAAGATTTAAAGAGCTGAACACTTTTCAAAATCTAGTCCTTCTTTCCACTTAACCAAATTGCATCCATTTTTGTAGTCCCAGATCCAAGATTTCATCTTCCTTCTTTCTCAGGCCACTCTCTCCCATGGTGACTTTGCCCTCTCCGTACGTAACAGCCATGGCTGTACCTTTCATTGGTAGTAACTCTCACGGTACCTTGTGAACACCTTTGCATTTGCACGCCATGCTCTGGGGGCCTTCTGTCATTCTGCAGAGATGCCCACCACTGCGTCCATTCTGGAATCAAGGCTGATAAGGCAAGGAATGCAATCACTGCTCACTCAGAACCCCTTGTAGGCTCCCATATCTCTCAATATTATATGGAAATGACCAGTTTTTTATATCCGACTCCCCCTGCCAGACTTTAAGGTCACAGGAATGATATATTCCCCAACTGCTTGTCAAATAAATAAATAACTGTTGGCAAAACTCTGTACTGTCTTTTGTTCAGGAAGATACTGTTGAATTAATATCAGCAGAATAAATGTTTTAAGGTATGTCTCTGGCGGTGGGGAGGAGGTACAGGAAAGTCTCCACACTCTCCTGCCCTGAGGCAGCAAGCAGCTGTGACATTGTTTGAAGCATTGAAGCATCGCTGCACTGGGGGCTCAGACCTGTAGTCAGGGGCAAGACTCAGTTTTCAGTCAAGGTGAAGGACAGTCCTGGGGGCAAGGGTAGGACTCAGTGAATTGTTGGGGACAGAAATGAGATAGGCGACCTATGTGAAGCCAGCCTGTAACTTGTTTCCCTCATTAGTGCTATGCACCAGCTATTCAGTTCTGTTTAGTGTCCTATGTCATTACCACCAGCTGCTGCTGTTCAATTAACTTGTTGACCTCTCTGTCCTGTGGCTTTAAGTGAGCAGTTGTTAAAAGAACTCAGCTTCAGGAGTTTCACATAACTGGATTCAAACCCTGCTCCTCAATCCCATTCATTAGCTCTGTGACCTTGGGCCAGTTTTTATACTTAGCTTCTCTGAGGCTCTGTTTCTTCATCTACTAAATGAGGATAATAATGGTACCTACCTTATTATGTGCTATGGTTTGAATGTATGTGTCCTTCCCCAATTTATAACTGGAAGTGATGGTATTAAGAAGAGGGACCTTTGGGGATTGATTAAATCATGAGGGCTCTACTCTTATGAATGAATTAGCGCTCTTATAAAAGATTAAAGGGAGGGCCCTAGTGCCCTTTTTGCCCTTCTATCCCTTCTGCCATGTGAAGACATAGTGTTTGTCCCCTCCAAAGGAAGCAGCATTCAAGATGCCATCTAGGAAGCAGAGAGTAGGCCCTCGCCAGACACAGAACCTGCCACAACCTTGATCTTGGGCTTCCCAGTCTCCAGGACTATGAGAAATAAATTTATATTATTTATAAATTACCCAATCTCAGGTATTCTGTTATAGTAACAGGAATAAACCAAGACAATATAGTTGGGAAATTAAATGAGATAATGTAGCACAGTCCCCGGCCCACAGTGGTTGCCCAATGTTAGTTTTCTCCTCCTCCTGACCTGCCCCTCCCACCACTTTTGGGTGTGTCCTCTGGCCTCCTGGAACTGATCAGGAAGGAATGGCTCTGTCTTTGACCTGCTCCGTCCACACCTGCCTTCTTCCTAGCCATCAAAACTTCTCACTATCTTTTTCCCCAAAAGCACCAATCTCTGCTGGGGCTAATCTGATGAATGCACTTGATCCAGGCAGTTAATGCATGATAGTGGTTATGCCTCTCAGGTGTGGTATTCGTTTTAAAGGGGGCCTTTGGGAGACAATGCCCTGCCCAAGGAAATGTTAAGCTCTACCCTTCTGAGCAAGGAGTCCCTTCAGTGACTTTCATTTGGCTTCTCTACATAGAGCTCACCTTGCTCCCAAATCAACTAAAGAAGAGATTATCTCTGGCAATTTACAACCCAACGTTCAACCTGTGGGTCCAGCCACTGAAACCTCAGAGTACAATCCTATTACAGCCCATTCCTCTCTGCCTGTCCCCACAGATGATGATGATGATGACAATGAGGCTAAAATTTATTGTGCACATGCTATGTTTCAAGCACTGACTTCAATGCTTTACATGTATTAACTCATTTAATCATCAACCTATGAGGTAGGTTATATTCTTTATCATCCCAATTTTACAAATGAGACAACTGATGCTAAGAGAGTTTAAGTAATTTTTCCAGGTCTTGAATTAGGAATCAGTGAAGCATAGTGGTCAAGCACACAAGTTCCAGAATAAGGCATTTCTGTCACTTACCACATGAATAACTTTGGGCAAATTATTAACCCTTTCTGAGCCTTAGGTGCCTCATCTGAAACAAATGGAGTAGTACTTAGCTACCTGTGTTATTGGAAGGATTAAATGAATCAATACCTATAAAGGTCTTGACACAGTGCTTGTTCTCATAGTAAGGTGAGCGCTGTATAAATGTTATCTATTCTCATAGATATTTGTGTATATGTCTTACCCACATGACATAGTAGGACTGTATCTTATTCATTTTCATATTCTCACCAGCAGTGCTATTGCCCAAAGCAAATACTCAATAAATATTTGTTGAATAAAAGAAGGAATTGGATAGTCATACCAATAACCAGTCTAGGTTTATGATACATATCAAGTGTCTTTATTTGGCCAAAGCTATCACAACTTGTCCAACAGGTTCTTTGATGGGTCAACACCAATAGTTAGCAGAAATACACAGAGACGTAACCTTCCCCCACCCCAATTGTGAGGTGGTTGTATTTACTGAAGTAATGCAAAAAATGGAGTGGGGAGAGGACATCTGGAGGATTATACAGATGGGAAACTGAGGTCTAGAAAGGAAAAGTGACTTGGCTAAAGTTACACAGAAAAGCTGGTGGCGAAGTCAGGACTTGAATCTAGGTCTAACTAACTGCCACCTCCTGTGTTCCCCTGTGTGCCTTCCAAGCATAGAAGTAGTGCTCACTGGCTGAGCAGTCCCCCAGCTGGCTGCAAAGGCACTCGAAATGGCTGTGGTTAGGCACAGGGCTCTCATTCCACAGGCCAGCCTGTATGGAGCATCTCAGAACGAGTCTTCCCAATTTCCCAGTGTCTCTCATCCAATGTGTTCCCTAAGATATAAGCTAAATCAATGAGCAAAGAAGTCCAGTAGCAGCAACACTGGTAAAAAAGTATTTAAGAAGAGCCTCAAAGCTTCCCCTTTTCTCTGAAACTACTTAACAGGACTTGGGGGAAAAAAAGTCGTAAGAGGCCAGCTGCTAGATGATGTCTCTCTAACTAGTTCCACGACAAATTATCTTTGCTCAGTTGAACACCAACAGACAACATGAATTTTCACTGTCTCATTGCTAATTATTTGTCTTTCTGAGTCTATTGGCTAGAGTCGAGCTTTCTAACTCATCTATATCCACCAGAGCAGCCAGCACAATACTTTTCATAGAGCAGTAGATGCTTAAGCCATATTCTTGAATTAACTTTCCCATTTGGGGTATGAGAACATTTTGATCAGAGAACATGATGTTAATTATGTGAAACCTAGCCTGGAACTTACTTTGTGAATCAAAAGGCCCTAATGACCATTTGGAGGAAATAATCTCGTTGTGGGGATTTGTTGAACTTTGCCAGGGTTTCTTCTGCAGTTAGCTGTGTGATCCTCCCTTGCCTCAGTGTCCAGTGCCTTCTAACACTGATCACCAGCTGGGGCCTAAGCCTGGCTACAGGCCGAGATCTTGTCTTTCACACTTGCCCTTTTCCCAAGCACATGGAGTCAAATACTAACCATCATCAGGTGTCACGTTTGCAAAAATTAAAGTCATCATTTTGCAGCATAACTGCACTACCTCTATTCACATCCCTGGTGTTTAATACTATATGTCAGTCGCTGCATGCTAATTCCTTCCACAGGGCACCCTCAGCCACTCCCAAATGGGCTCCAACTGCCCTGGAAATGCTTTTCCACTTTGGTTTCTTCCAACTTCTTTGCAAACTACGTGCCTCCTCAGGCTGTTTAAACTGATATGTTTAAGAGACGCCAGAGATCCCCACAGATATGCCTCCCTTGACACAACTGTGTTCCTAAAAAAAATGTCACATCAATGGAATTCAGATAACTATATTTCAGATGTATTTGAGGAGTTCACTGATCACTAGCTGGATAGACCCTAAGAAGGATTCCCCAAGAAGGTGAAGAACTGCTCCTCCACCCCTGCCCCCAGCCCAGCCACTCCCCATCGAGTTGCCCCCTTTTCTTTACATCCTGACTAATTCCTTCTGATCCTTGGCCTCTCCCAGAGCCATGCAGGTCCCCGTTCCTCCCGTTTGTCTTTCAGAGCAGTTTCATTTCCTCTGCACATCCTCTATGACGTCTCCCAGGGGCCTCCATCCTTCCTCTGCCCTAAGGTCTATAAATACCCTGGTCTCCCAGGGGAGGCATGCGAATTCCTTCCTCAGGCAGCAAGGCCCCATGAGCCAGGATAGCCACTCCCAAAGGAGCAGGTTTATCTCCAAGGTCCAGTGGACCATTGAACCTTTCTTCCTCTTGCTTTGCTGGCTAATATTATCTGGGCTTACACCAGGTAGGATATTATATGAACTCGTCTGGCACCTGTGTGTGCTGAGCCAGGCTAAAGACTGTTGGGGACGAGTGTTGAATCTATGACCAGTTTGGTTGATGGGCTTAGAGCTCTGAGATAATGAGATCAGCTTTGTTCTATACCAAATCCAAGTTCGTGCCCCTAAAGAGATCAGAGATTGGCACCAGTCACCACCTGGATCTTAACCCTGGCCACAGACTGAAATTTTGGGGGGCTCTTATTTTTTCATATTTCATGCATTTCCCATACACATAAAGAGAGGGTCCAATATTGTAATAATCATTAAAAAGTAACATTTTGGGGGGAAAGAAAGAAAAAGAAAAGTATCTATTTTACAGCAAGCCCTCAAGTATTTGCTTCCCAGAGCTACCGTAACAAATTACCACAAACTTGGTGGCTTAAAACAACAGAAATTTATTCTTTCTCACTTCTGGAGGCCAGAAATCTAAAATCAAGAAAGCTGTAGGGTGAAAAATGTATGCTAAGTTAGTGAGGTGATGAATATGTTAATTAGCTTGATGGAGTCTTTCTACAATGTATATATAGCTCAACACATCACATTGTTCATCATAAGTATACACAATTATTATTTGTTAGAAATAAATAAAATTGATTAACTTAATTAAAAAAGAAACAAAAGAAGAAAGTTCTAGGGGGAGAATCTTTCCTTGTCTCTTTCAGCTTGCAGTGGCTCTAGGCGTTCTTTGCCTTAGTCAAATCAATGGCTCCAACTTCACATGACCTTCTCCTCTTTTGTCTGTGTGATATCCTCTGCCTCACTCTTATGAAGACCTACTCATTGGATTTACAGCCCACCCGGATAATCCAAGATGATCTCATTTCAAGATCCTTAACTTAGTTACATCTGCAAAGACTATTTTCAAATAAGGGTGTCACATTCACATGTCCCAGGGGTTAGGACATAGGCATATCTTCTGGGGGAAGTCACCATTCAAACCACTACATCCCACTACCTTCATTTACATCCCTGGCATGCTAGAATCAAAAGAGCATGAACTTTCTGTCAATTTGATCTCCAAATATCTGTCAAGTCTACACATCTCTGTTTTTGCTGCCCCATTCTTGTTCAAGCCCTGCCATTTCTCACACATCATTCTCCATAGCAACCAGAATGGTCGTGCCAGTCCTACTTTGCCTGAATATCTTCTGTGGCTCCTCATGGCTTTTAGGATCAAGACCAAACTCTTGGCCATGGTCTGCAAGGCCATGCAAAATCTAGCTCCCACCCACTTCGCCAGCCTTTTTTTTTTTCCTTCATTTTTTTTAAAGACACAGAGTCTCACTCTGTCACCCAGGCTGGAGTGCAGTGATGTGATCATAGCTCACTGCAGTCTCCAACTCCTGGGCTCAAGTGATCCTCCTGCCTCCACCTCCTGAGTAGCTGGGACTATAGGTGCATACCACCTGGCCAAGCTATTTTTTTTCATGTTTTGAAGAGACAGGGTCTCACTATGTTGCCCAGGGTGATCTGGAACTCCTGGCCTCAAGTGATCTTCCTGCCTCAGCCTCCCAGAAGTGCTGGAATTACAGATGTGAGCCACCATGCCTGGCCTCCTCGCCAGCCTTTTCTCTTGCCTCTCATCCTCTTTCTGTCTGCAGTGCTATGTTTCTCCTGTCACAATGCCTTTCCAATACTCTTCCCTCCTACTAGAGGACTCTGTGCCCTACCCCATCTTCTCCTGGCTAATGCCTGTCATCCATCAGCTCATCTCAAAGGTGAAATAACTACTCCACAAGAGATGCTTCCCCAAACCCTCAGACTGGCTGAGATTCCCCCACAACACCTTATCTCATAGTTTGCAATTGATTTGTGTTGAAATAGTGTCTGGCTCCCCTACCCCCAATTAGACTGAGCTCTGAAAGGGCAGGGGCTGTGGCTGTCTGGTTTCATGACTGTGTCCTCAGCATCTAGTCAGTGTCTGACACATAGTAGGTATTCAATCATTATTTGAATGAATATATAAATGAATGAATGAACAGTTCTAAACATCTATGTTCTGGTCTCTCAAGTTTTTCTTCTAAAAAATGAAAAAAAAAAGCAATGCTTATCTCAAAGGACTGAGCAAGAGTCAAAATGAGAGAATGGAGGAGAAGAAGCTTTATAAACCACGAAATGCCTTACTAATTGAAGGACTCACAATAAATAGTGGTCGATGTAACCAGCCTTTGGGGGGTGGGAGGTGCACTGCATGAGGCTTAGGGTCAGCAGGAGAAACGGCGGTGGAGGAAGGGAAAGATACTTGAGGTCTACATTCCTCTGGATAAAAAGAGTTTCTGTGCCTGTGCTATGTAGGATAAAATTACAAGAATACACTCAATTTCCCTGCTTCAGGCTTGAAGCTCATAACTTATCATCCTCTGGGATCAAGAAGAAAATGCCATTCTGCTCAGGTGTAAATATTGCCCGGAGTCACCTCAGGCATTTAGGATTTTGATTGTCTTCCCTTAAAGCCTCTGATCCAGGTACAGGCTAAGAGGATAGGATGACAGCCTCCTGGGCTGGGTCCCTCTTGGCCAGCGCGTCCCATGAGGTGATCCATCCATCAGCCGTGGCACTGGCTTAAGGCGCTGCCCAGCTGACAAATGACTTTGAAGTGTGCCTCTTGGCTTTACATTTTTCCACTTCCTTGCCCTCTTGGCTTTCACTGTTAGCAGGCAGGGAGGGTATCACCTCCTTCCTCTTGCTCCTCTAGCACGTCCATCTAAAAGGCATCCCAGGAGGCTTGACATTCCATGTCTTTAGTTTCTTACATTTGCTTTCCCCAGACCCTATCAAGTCATAATCTCCTTTCCTGCAGGGAAGGGCCACTTCCACCTCTTCCTCCATATCCTCTTAGCTCCTTGCATTTGGGTCAAGAGACCTAAAAAGGCCATTTCTCATTTCCATCTTGTCTTCCATTGTTTTCTCCCCTGGAATGTCTATGCATTCATGGTCCTGAGATGCCTCACTGGTCTGGAATGTTCATGGCGAGCTGATTCTCTGAATCATAGACAAAGAAATTAGAAAGAGCAGAGCTCATTAGGCTGTCATTTCCCTAGTTTCCTCCTCTGACCTGGATGTCTTCCCACTGGCTGGATGGTGTGCTTCTCCGCTCTGTCCCACTGGCTTTTGAGGCTCTGTCTACACAGGCCCAAAGAGGTAAATGACAGAGGCATGTCTGCATAATACAAGCAAAATCCCCAGTTTTTTCTCAATGATTTGGGCATTCCAGTACAAAGCACTATTTCAGTAGAAGACGTCCAATACCACAGAACTGGAGCTGGAAAGAACCTTGCAGTTCATCTGTTCAAAGACCTCTTCCTTTTTTGTTTATAGCACCATGGAGGTATAACTGACATACAATAACTTGCACGTTTTGTGTGCAGTGTACAAAAAGTGTACAGTTGGCTAAGTTTTGACATATGCCTACTCCAATGAAACCATTACCGCAAAGTTTCCATCACTGCCTAAAGTTTCCTCCCACCCTTTTATAATCCCTCCCTCCAGCCCCATCCCTCTCCTGTATCCCCAGCAATCACCAATCATTTCCCTATTAATATATAGTTTGCATTTTCTGAAATTTTATATGAATGGAATAACACAATATGTAATTTTTGCTGGTCTTTTTCACATAGCAAATTTATTTTGAGATTCATTGTGTTGTATGCATTAATAGTGTTGTACATATCGGCATGTCATTACTTTTGAATTGCTGAGTGTTCCACCATAGTTTGTTTATCCATTCACCGGTTGATGGACATTTGTAGGTTTTTTCCTAGTTATTGGCTCTTACAAATAAAACTACTATGAACATTTGTGTGCAAGTCTCTGTGGGGGCAAAGATTTTCATTTCCCTTGGGTAAATATGTAGGAGTGGAATGTTAAGTCATATGATAGATGTGTGTTTAACTTTTTAAGAAACTACCAAACAATTTTTCAAATGGTCATGCCATTTTACATTACCACCAGTAGTGTGTGAGAATTCCAGTTCCTCCATAACCTCACCAACACTTGGTATGGTGAGTTCTTTTAATTTTAGCCATTCTAATTGGTCTGGAGTGCTATCTCACTGTGGTTTTAACTTTTATTTCCCTAATGGCTAATGAGGTTAGGCATCTTTATATGTGTTTATTTGCCATCCAAATATCTTCTTTGGTGAACTGTCTGTTCAAATCTTTAGTCCATTTTTTATTGGTTGGTTTTCTTGTAATTGAGTTATTTTAATAACTTTATTGAAATATAATTCACATACCATACAATTCACCAATTTAAAGTGTACAATTCAATGGGTTTCATATATTTAAAAAGTTGTACAACCAGCAGAGTGGGGTTGCCACAGGAGATGCCTGACGCCTCACCCTAAGGATTGGTCAGTGATGTGATGGAGTGAGCAAGGGATCGCTTATACCTGAGACGGACTACAGAACAGCACGTTTGATTTGCTAAAATATTTGCATCTCTGTTTATAAAAGATATTAATCTGTAGCTTTCTCGTAACGTATTTTTCTACTTTTTTTTTTGCTTTTATATTAGGATAATGCTGATAACAAATATACATAGAATGAAAAGGCAAATATTCCTTCTTTTTCAATTTTATGGAAGACTTTGTGTAGAATTGGTATTACTTCTTCAAATGTTTTGGAGAATTCACCAATGAAGTCAACTGACCCTGAAGTTATCTTTGTAGGAAGAGTTTCAATGACAAAGTCAATTTTTTAATAAACGGCTATTCATAGTACCTATTTCTTCCTCAGTATTTTGTGTCTTTCAAAAAATTGTCCATTTCATTTAATTTGTCAAATTTATTGGCAAAATGTTTTTCATAACATTCCCTTAGTATCCCTTTAATATTTGTAGAATTTGTAGTTACATCATCACTGTCATTCTTCATACTGGTAACTTGTGTCTTCTTTTCCTAATTAGTCTGGTTAGAGATTTATCAACTTTGAAAAAATGTTGGCTATTATTTCCTCAAGCATTTTTTCTGTTCCCTTGCTTCTCTTTTTCCTCCTTCAGGGACTCCAAGTACAGGTATATTAGGCCACTTGAATTTTTCCTACAGCTTACTGATTCTCTATTCACTTTTTAAATTCTCTTTTATATATGTTTTTCATTTTGAATCAATTCCATCGCTATGTATTCAAGTTCACTAATCTTTTCTTCTGCAATATCTAATTTGCTATTAATCCCATTAAATATATTTTTACCTCACATGTTGTAGTTTTCATCTCTATAAATTTGATTTAAGTAACTTCAAAAATATCTTCCATGTCTCTATTCAGATTTTTGAACATACAGAATACAGTTATGATAACTGTTTTAATATCCATGTTTCATAATTCTAACATCTGCAGCAGTTCTGGATTGATCTCAATTACTTGATTTATCTCCTTATTAGTCACAATTTCCTGCTCTGTCCACACTAGGTAATTTTTTATTGGATGCCATACATTGTATATCTACAGTATTGGGTTCTTTATATGTCTGTATTTCTATAATCAGTGGTTCTCAATCAGGGGTGGTTTCAGTTGTCTGGAGACATTGTTGGTTGTTACAATTGGAGGGTGTTATTGGCATCCAGTGGGTAGAGGCCAGGTATAATTGTAAACATCCTACAATGCACGTGACTGCCCCCACAATAAGAATTATCAAGTCGAAAATGTCAATTGTACTGAAGTTGAGAAACCCTGCTATAAATATTCTTGAGCTTTGTTCTGAGACTCAGTTAAGTTTTTTGGGAATTGTTTGATCCTTTTGGGTCTTGCTTTTCACTTTGTTCAATGAGCCAGAGCAATGCTAAGTCTAGGGCTAATTATTCTACCATACTGAGGCAAGACCTTTCTGCATACTCGTCTTAGTCTGTTCAGTTACTATAACAAAATTCCAAAACTGGGTAGCTTGTAAACAATTTTTTGAAAGACACAAAAGTTTCTCTCTCACAGTTCTGGAGGCTGAAAGTCCAAGGCCAGGGCACCATAATCATTCATTTATTGGTGAGGGCCCACTTTCTGGATTATAGATGGTGATTTTCTTATACCCTCACATGGCAGAGAGGAGAGGGAGGGGAGAGAGATAGAGAGGGAGGGAGAGAGAACACTCTCTCTCTCCTGTCTCTTCTTCTAAGGGCACTAATCCCATCATGAAGGCTCCACTCACATGACCTAATCACCTCTCAAAGGCCCACTTTCTAATACCATCACCTTAGGGGTTAGGATTTCACCATATGGATTTGGGGAAGACTTCAACATTCAGATCATAGCATTACCCAATACCCTAATTTTAGCTGGTTGGGAATAGTCACTATTCCTAGCCCTGTGTGCATTCTGAGCACTGTTTCCCCTAACCAACTGGGATACTTCTTTTTCAAACATCAGATAGTCTCCTCATTTATGCTCATGAATCTAAATTATTTGTTCCATCCCCACTTCACTTCCAGCACCCAACCTACCTCATCAGGGTGTCCTAAAGATATCTCATACTCATTATTTCTACTCTCATTCCTACCCCAGACCTACTCCTCCTCCTGTATCTCAGTGAATGGTGCTAGTCCCCTAAGTTAGAAATTCAGGAGTCACCCTCACTACTCCCTCCTCATTATCCTACCATTCAATCAGTCACCAAGTACTGCCAATTTGGTCTTGCCAATGTCTTCTGCATCCTGGCCTTACTTTCACCCCTACTGTCCTTGCCCTAGCTTAGACCATCATTCATCACGTCCTGCATGGCCCCTTCATAGGATGGCCCCAACTTGCATCTCCAGCATCCCCTGCCCCACCCCCACCTCCAGCACCACAGAACTTTCCATTGCTTACTGAGCAGCCCATCCCCCTTTACATGCTATTCCTTTTGCATAAAATATAGTTCTTCTATTTTCTGTCTGGAAAATTCCTTCTCATGCCTCACATGTCACTTCCTCTGTCAAGCCATCCTTGATTTTTTGAGGCACCTGTTCACCCCTGCCCTTCCATACTCCTACTATGTTCTGTTCAGACTTTGTTAACAACAGTGGTCACATCTGTTTACCTCCCTACTGTCTTCCTCACTACTATAGCTCTTAAGGATCTAACAATCCCTATATGTGCTTGCTATGGACTGAATTGCATTCCCCTCCCCCTCACCCCAGCAAAATAAAAAAAAAAATTCTATACTGAGGCCCTAATCACTAATGTGACTGTATTTGATGATAGGCCCTTTAGGAGGTAATTTAAGGTTAAATGAGGTCATAAGAATGGGGCCTTAACCAGAAAGGACTGTGGCCTTATAAGAAGAGACCTCTTTCTCTCTCTCTCTCTTCCTCTATCTCTCCCCCCCTCTCTTTCCCTCCCCCTACCCCATGTGAAGATACAACCTCCAGAACTGTAAGAAAATTAATTTCTGTTGTGGAAGCCATCCAGTCTATGGTATTCTGTTTTGGTAGCCAAGATGACTACTATGGTGCTTAATGCATGATAAATGCATTTTTTTTTTTTTTGAGACAGAGTCTCGCTTTGTTGTCCAGGCTAGAGTGAATGCCATGGCGTCAGCCTAGCTCACAGCAACCTCAAACTCCTGGGCTCCAGCGATCCTTCTGCCTCAGCCTCCCGAGTAGCTGGGACTACAGGCATGCGCCACCATGCCCGGCTAATTTTTTTTATATATATATCAGTTGGCCAATTAATTTCTTTCTATTTTATAGTAGAGACGGGGTCTCGCTCTTGCTCAGGCTGGTTTTGAACTCCTGACCTTGAGCAATCCGCCCGCCTCGGCCTCCCAAGAGCTAGGATTACAGGCGTGAGCCACCGCGCCCGGCCGATAAATGCATTTTTTAAATGAATGAGAAAGAAAAAAAGAAACAGAAGCGGGAGAAACACACAGGAAGAGAAGATAAAGAAAGATGAAGACAAGAGAAGAATAAGTGAAACTAAAGAAACAGGAGGATGAAGGTAGAACGGGAGGAAGAAGGTAGAGAATGGGAGTGAGCTCACCAGGAAGCCAATATTTCAGTGGAGACCATCCCCATGTCAGGGAACTACTGCCAAGAAGGAGGTGGACGGGTACAGGCTCCAGGGCCAGTGCTGAGCATCCAAGCACAAGATTATATATATTTATTTTTAAAAATTTCCCCCCAGAGGGGCCACCTTGTGCTTTCCTCAGAAGCTCTGTGTCCTTAATAAAAGACCCAATGCCTGGGGCTTTTGGAGAGAGGCAGGTTGGCTCATTGGCGGGACAAGAGCTGGGTGCCCTTGTGTCCCTGGCCAAAGGCAGCCGCCGTCCAGACCCAGCTGCCTGAGAGACAAGGAGGGTGTTTACTTAATGGCCTGAGTGTCCTCAAAGGACTCTGATCTCAGTTACACAGCAAACAGCTGGCTCTGAAGGAGCCTCGTCCTGGGCGCTGCAACCCGGCGGCTCCCACTGTGTAAGTCTCCACCACGAAATTGCTTCCTCTACCCCCGTGTCCCCCCTCCCCCGCTCCCCCCCCCCCCCCCGGGGGTGCGGCGGCAATTATGACCTGGGACCCGACAGGTGATTTTTTTTTTTTAAACCGCTCATTCTGAGGGAACAGTTCCCAAAATGAACACAAGGCTTTCTGTCGCCCGGGCCTGTGCAAATTGGTTTCAGACTCTGCCACCCGCGACAGCAGACAGAGGCCATCTTTCCAGTAAGAAGACGTTTCCTGGCGGGGAACTGGGACAGCGGGGCGGCGGCACAGGTCAGTGCCAGCTGGGCCCAGGAAGTGAACGGCGGAGGAGCACGTCGCCCGCCCTGAGGGGGGCAGTGCAGCGCCCGCAGCGCGCCTTCGCGGGTCCCTTGGCACCGCTGTCCCGGCCAGGTCTGGAGAGGATGTGGGCAGCACGCCTGGAGCCGGCGGCACTGGGGACCCCGCCCGGACGCGAGTTCCCCCGCTTGCCCAGCCCCAGAGCCCTGGGACGTGCAGGTCCCCGCACCACCCACCTGGCCTAGTCCGAAGGAGCAGGGCTCCTAGCCAAAACAGGGCCGACATTTAGAAACCAAACCAATAATAGAATTAGAACACTTTTGATCACTTTTTAATTTTTCTTTTTTGGAGGAGGGATTGGAGTGGGGGTGGGCAGCTTGTGGAGGGAACTGCAGGGCTCTGCGGCCCACGAGCAGGCCAGGCCCGGCCCAGCCGGGTTAGTCGGGTGCAGGGCTGTGACAGGACCGCAAGGGCTGGTTGTTTATTCTATTGTTCCCACTAGTCAGAAAGGGCCCCTAGCAAACACTCTGCTAGTCCCAGCTTTCCTGATAGAATGGAGCCCCCTGCTTTGCTTTGCTTTGCTTTGCTGTAGCTATTCAGGATGGGGGTTTTGCTCAGTCCGGAAGCCTTTATTTACCGTATCTACACTGGGATGCCAGTCCACCAGCCTGGCAAAATGCTGAGCCAGCCGTTAGGCTGGGACTTGTGGAGGAGTGGAGATTTGCTTCCACCCAAGCAGCCACACACTTCCCTGGAAGCTTGGAAAAGCGCTGCTAAGTCCACACTCTCCTGCCTGACTCCTTGGCAACGCTTCTCAAACACTGGCACTTGGACAAATCACCTGGTATCCTTGTTAAAACTCTAATTTGAAGAGCTGGGTGGTGCCTGAGACTCTGCATTTTTAACAAGCTCCCAGGTGATGCAGCTATTGCCATGCACTGCACTTTGAGGAGCAAGGGATAGAACGTTGCTCTCAACTGAAGTTGCACATTAAAATCACCTTGGGGAGATTTAAGGAGGAATTAGGCCAGGCCCCACCCCCAGATCGTCTGATTTAATTGGTCTAGGGTGCAGTCGAGTTTTTTTTTAATTAAACTCTTTGGGTGATTGTCACGGGCAGCAGGGCTCAGAGCCACTGGCACAAGCAGCTGCGCCGAGTGACTCAGGCTGTAGCCAAGGACATTGATTTCATACTGGGCCCAACTGTAGGGTTCATTTTACGACCAAGATTAGGAATTCAGTTTGTGATCAAAGAACATAATTGGTCCACATGGTTTCAAACATTTTATCTTACCACATATTCACTCAATCATCAAATACATATTGAGCCAATATATTGTGTAGGGCACTGTGCTAGCTACTAAGGATTCAGCAGCAAACAAGACAGACATGAGAAGGCATTGACGTATTTAAACAAACAGGTGACATGATCAGATTTGCATTTTAGAAATGTCAGTCTGGCTGCAGAGTTAACAGATTGAAGAGGGGCCAAGTGGATGTACGGGGAAGCTCTTGCATTAGACCAGGTGAGAGATGAGGGTGGTGTGGGCCCAGGTGGTGGCAGGAAGAGTGGAGGAATTCAGGAGCTACTGAAGAGGTGGAATCAACAGGACTTTATAATAGATTGGACATGGGAAATTGTGAGCAAGGGAACTGTCAAGGATAACTTCTAAATTTCTGACTTAGGCGACTGAATGAATGGGGTGCCACAGAGATAAAGAAGCCTGGAAGAGGGGCACATCTGGAAAGACATTTGGTCCAAGTAGAGCTGTCGACTATGCAATTAGATAAGCTGTCTGAAACTCAGAAGAAAGACGTGAACTAGAGATATAAATTTGGGAGCCATTAGGATAGGTGTTTAAAGCTGGGGAGTATATTGATCAACTGGATAAAGATTGTAGAATGGCAAAAGAAGAACTGAGATAGGCTTTGAAGAGCTCTAACATTTATTGGCTTGCTCTTCCAAGGTCCATACTATTGGGTGATACTTACCTTTTCTCCTCCTAATCATTGTCATCTTTTTATCTTATTCATTAAAGACTTTTGGTAAAATATAATGGCTCATGGTTTTCACCTCTTCCACAAGTCCCATTCCATTATCATAGATGACTTTCACTTTCATACAGACATCCCTTCCAATGCCATGGCCTCTCCATTCCTTGACATCCTCATCTTTATCTTCTGCACTCCTCCCCAAGCTACACTCTGGCATTGTTACATTTGGGACCTTGACATTGCTGTCAGCCATGCCATTTTAAAAATCACTCTTTCCAGCCTCCCCTCTCTGCTACCTCGTCATCTTCCAATTTCCTTGTATAACTATTCCCATGAGAACAGTTCTTCAACTTCATTGGGATGTCTAGCACACTAATCCTTCTACTTTTCCCCACTTTCTTAGCCCTCTGATTTCTTCCCTTCTTCATTATCCAGTCTACAGTCTATGGTCTGTCACTTCAATACCAAAGATTGACAGTGGCAGCCATGCTCCTGACAGACCCTGGATAAGAGGGGCCAAGGCTGAGCTCTTTGGTGAGTATGAAGAGGGAAGGTTTCTGTGCTGTGCATTAAAATTCAGATCTGGGTCAGGAATAATCTAGCATGGATAAAAAAAAAAAAAAAGGAAGAAAAAAAAAGAAAATTCAGATCTGGGTACCAGAAATGGTGATGCAGGTAAAGGAGCCGCCATTTTGTTTTGAAAATGGACATGCCTGCCTTTCATTCTTGCCTGGACTGTCACTGCCCACCTTAAGCTGCTAAAATGCCTGGGGAGCAGGGGCAACATGTTCCTTAAAGCAGTAGCTATGGATCAGCTCAAGTGTCTAGGCAAGTGTTCAGATGGAGTGCCAGAATATTGGGTCTTGGAGCATGAGAACATGATGTTAGCCTGGACAGTTGGAAGGGTAGGTATCCTTGGTCATTTACCATTAGCAACCATTGATATGATGTTTGAGTAGCATGGACTTGGAGCTGGGGCTGGGGCTGGGGCTAGATCTGGGTCCACATTCCAGCCAGAGAGAATGGCAGAGGCCAAGGTAAAGAAGTAGAATGTAGTGTAGCACTCCCAGGGCACAGTGAACCGTCTAGTTTGGCTGGTATGGGCTGTCCAGGAAGGAGTTTTAAGACCCTGGTGCCTTTCCTGATCCCACACTAGTGTGTGAATTAGTTCACCATTTGACAAACTAATTCATAGATACTCATAGTGATAGAGAGTGAGACTGCTGGGGGCAGGGTGTTTTCCACCCAGGAATGGCTGGAAAGGGTCTGTGTCAGCCAAATTAAGCTCCACTTGGAGGAAGTCACTATCTAGAAGGGCTGTGGCCAATTATAGTGAGATGCATAGGCTCTAACCAGAGGCTCTTGACCTTTTTTATGTGCCATGGACCCCTTAGCAGTCTGTTGAAGCCTAGGGTTCACTTTTGAGAATAATATTTTAAATGCATAAAATAGGATACAAAGGATTATAATGAAAACCAATTATACTGAAATGTAGCTATCAACATATTTTTTAAATTGGTTATACTGTGCCACATTATTAGCACATTAAATAACAAGATCTAGCAGTAATTTTGAAAACTATCATAATTTCAAAGTAGTGATGAACATATTGTTATTTCAAAAGATCTGCTTCAGTCTAATGTGATGTGAAAATATGTGTAATTTCTGTTGATGGCCAAATCACAGTTCCTTTAACACTACAGTGGTTTTCACCTGCATTCATGATTGAAAGAAATGCTAAAATATTGTTAAAAGATAGAAATGAAGATGTAATTTTCCCATCCAAGTTCATGAACCCTCTAAATTCTTGCCACAGACCTCTTGGAAGAACAGGGCCCCATTTATTTTAATTTCAGCATATTACAGGGTACAAATGTTTAAGTTACATGTATTGCCCTTGCCCGACCGAGTCAGAGCTTCAAGCGTGTCCATCCCCCAGATAGTGCACACCACACGCATTAGGCGTGAATATACCCATCCCCTCCTCCCCCTCCCATCTGCCCGACATCCAATGAATGTTATTACTACATGTGCACTTGAGTGTTGATCAGTTAATACGAACTTGATGGTGAGTACATGTGGTGCTTGTTTTTCCATTTTGGGATACTTCACTTAGTAGAATGGGCTCCAGCTCTATCCAGGATAATGCAAGAGGTGCTAGATCACCGTTGTTTTTTGTGGCTGAGTAGAACTCCATGGTATACATATGCCACATTTTATTAATCCACTCATATATTGACGGGCACTTGGGTTGTTTCCACATCTTTGCAACTGTGAATTGTGCTGCTATAAACATTTGAGTGCAGATGTCGTTTTTATAGAATGTCTTTTTCACCTTTGGGTAGATGCCCAGTAATGGGATTGCTAGAACAAATGGTAGTTCTAGTTGTAGCTCTTTGAGGTATCTCCATATTGCTTTCCACAGGAGTTGTACTAGTTTCTAGTCCCACAACGTGTTTTTCTGTTTTGTTTTGAGACAGAGTCTCATTCTGCTGCCAGGGCTAAAGTGCTGTGGCATCATCATAGCTCACTGCAACCTCAAACTCCTGGGCTCAAGCGATCCTCCTGCCTCAGCCTCCTGAGTAGCTAGGACTACAGGCACATGCCACCTTGCCCAGCTACTTTTTAAATTTTTTATAGTGATGAGGTCTCGCTTTGTTGCTCAGGCTGGTCTAAAACTCCTGGCCTCAAGCGATCCTCCTGACTCAGCCTCCCAAAGGGCTAGGATTACAGGCATGAACCACCATGCCCAGCTTTAGGGACTCCAGGTTAAGGATCCACGTAGCCTTCCTGGTGTTTCTTTGTGGAAATTGCCCTTTGCCTTAGTCTATTCAGGCTGCTACAACAAAATACCATAGATTGGGTAGCTTATAAACAACAGAAATTTATTGCTCACAGTTCTGGAAGCTGGGAAGTCCAAGATCAAGGTGCTGGCAGATTCAGTGTCAAGTGAGGGCTGTATCCTCACATGGTGGAAGGAGCAAGGGAGCTCTCTCTGGCGTCATTTTATAAGGGCACAAATTCTATTCATGTGGGCTCCACCCCTATGACCTAATCACCTCCCAAAGGCCCCACCTTCTAATAACATCATCTTGGGGGTTAGGATTTCAACATATGAATTTTGGGGAAACGCAAACATTTAGACAGTAGCACCCTTTGTTTTAAGCCTCCTCAGTGAGGGTCTCTTCCTCTGGGGGCAGGGGTGGGGATTTGGTTTTTAAAAACAACCTGAGATGCTACCTTCCCTCCACTGCACTTTTTAAGAGTATGTTGTTTGGATTTCTCTCATGGAAGGTAGTACTTTGCACCTCAAGTAGAGGTTCTCTTTCAGCTCATGTCAACTGAGCATCTGCTAAGTGCAGAGCTCTGTGCTAAGCCCTAGGCTCAGTAAGGGGGGGCCATAAAGAGATAGTTATCAGTAATAATAACTCCCATTTACCAAACACTTTTTACATGCTAGGCATTCATTCATTCATTCAACAAATATTTACTGAGTTCCTACAATGTGCCAGGCACTATTCTAGGAGCTGTTGGTAGAGCAATGAATAAGACAGATAAACTCTCAGCTATCATGAAACTTACACTCTAGTGGGGAAGAAAGATGCTATACAAAATAAGTGAGTAAATGACATAGCATGCCAAGCTGGGATAGGTGCTATGGAGAAAAACAAAGCAGAGAATTGGGAGAGGGAGTGCCCAGAAAGATGGATGCAATGTTCAATGAGTTGACCGGGTAGGTCTCACTGAGGAGGTGGACATTTGAGACTAGACCTGAAGGAAGTGAGACACTGATCCTTTGCATATATTTGGAGGAAGAGCATTGTGGGCAGAGAGAATAGCTAGGCACAGACTGTGTGGCCGGAATGTACTTAGCTGTTTGAGAAATGTGGAGGAGGCCAAGTGGAGCTGGAGAAGGGTGAGTGAGAGGAAGACTGGCAAACAAAGAGGGCAGAGAGGAAGTGGCAGGAGTCCATTGCAGTGACCTTGGCTTTTACCCATAGGGATACAGGAAGCCATTGGAGGGATTGAGCAAAATCCCTGAAATTGCCCTGTTAGGTGATAGTATATTTATTCCCATAGGAATAGGGAACTAGGGAACTACAACCCAGAAAAGTTGAGTGACTTCACTAGTGAGTGGCAGAGCTACAACATGATCACAGGCCCCTCTGGGGGCCACACACCTCCTCCTTCCCAGCCCCAGGCTCAGAGGGGGGTCAGCTGTTCTTTACTCCCTTCTGTTGCTTCCAGACTGTTGTTCCTTTGTCCTTTCCCAAGGACCATATAGCACTCTCTGCCCACTATCCTTGCTCAATCCACCAACCTCTCCAACTAGACTGTGAGCTTTTTACTTACTGAGCACCTGCTTTGTTCCAGGTTCCATGTTAGATACTGAGAATTCAATGATGAATGAGAGAAGTCACATCCTTGCTCTCTTGGAGTTTTTATTCTAGTGAATGGGGGAGACAGGTAGTTAGGAAAATAAAAAAGAAAATATTCTTTAGTCATAAGAGCCATGCAGAGAAAAGAGAGTGGCTACTTTATATCACCTAGGTAGGAAAGGCCTCTCTGAGGAGGCGACATTTAGATTCAGATCTGGATCATAAGAAAGAGCCATCCATAGGCAACACTTTCCAGGCAGAGGGAAAAGTATGTGAGCAAAGGCTCAAAGGTGGGCACAAGCTTGGCCTGTTAGAGGAACAGAAGGCAGAAGGAGGTGGGAGACGCACAGGAAGGGATGGGAAAGCAGCAGGACACTGGGGTGGAAGCACAAGAGCCAGATTAGGCTGGGCTTTGTAGGACGTGAATATATGGGAATCCACTGAAATATTTCACACACAAGAAAGAAGTAATCTAACTGATGTTTTAAGATCACGCTGACTTCCTTAGGGAGAATGGATTAATGGGGAGCGAGAGGGTGAAGAAAAGTGAAAAGATTTAGGATATGTTTGGAGATAAAGTCAACCAGACTAGCTGAAAGATTAGATGTAGGGGATGAGGGAAAGAGAAAAATCAAAAATGGCCTCTATGTGGTGGCTTGAGCAACTTCATGGATGGTGTCTTAGTCCACTCAGGCTGCTACAACAAAAACCTTAGACTGGGTGGCTTATAAACAACAGAAATTTATTTCTTATAGTTCTAGAGTCTGAGTCCAAGATCAAGGTGGCAGCAGATTCAGTGTCTGATGAGGGCTCGCTCTCTGCTTCATAGATGGCACCTTCTTGCTGTGTCTTCACATGGCAAAAGGGACAAACAAGCTCCCTCAGGCCTCTTTTATAAGGGGACTAATCCCATCGATGAAGGTTCTGCCCTTATGACTCAATCACCTCCTAAAGGCCCCAGCTCTTGATGCTATTGCATTGGGGATTAGGTTTCAATATATGAATTTGGGGAGGCAGACACCAACATTTGGGCCATGGCAGATGGGGATGTCATTTACAGAACTGAGGAAGGCATTGGGGCAGTGAATCTGGAGGAAATGTTGAGTTGTTTTGAATATATCAGTTTGAGATACCTACTAAACATCCACATAGTACTGTCAGTAGTAAGCAGTTGGATTTATGAGTCTGCAGTTCTAGAGAGCAGCCTAAGATGAAGAGATAGAGTCAGAAATGTTGTCACTGTCTATACTTAACCTGTGCCAAGCACAGTGTCTGGCATATAGCAGACAGTTTATAAAATTTTGGTTGGTTGGTCGAATGAGTGAATGAACAAAATAAGTTCTTAGAGCTTCAGAATCAGATAGACTTTGGTTTCAATTTAAATCCTGGCTCTGCTACTTACTAGTTTGGCCTTGAACAAATTATTCAATTTTCTCGAGCCCTAGTTTCCTCACCTGTAAAATAGAGTAGTGACAATACCTATCCCATAAGATCATTGTGAGGGTTATACTAAATAAACCATGTAAAATGTTTAGCAAATCCCTTGTGTATAGTTAAGCACTCAGTAAATTGGTGGCTGTTATAATATTCAAAGCGTGAGATAGGCCTCAAGAAAGAAAGCCTTGGAGAGATGCTTCAGAAGGCAGCTGCAGAGAGTGGGACAATGTAGCCTGGCTACATGTGACAGGCAGTGAAGCCTAGTGGTTAGGTGTTGTCCTCTTGAGCCAAACTGTCTGGCTTCGTAATCCTGGCTCAGTCACCTATTAGCTTACTTAACCTCTATGTGCCTCAAGGGGTTTTAAAATTATTATTATTTAATCTCTAAAATAGGGATAATAATAGACCTACCTCATAGGGCTATTGTGAAGGATTAAATGAGATAATCTATGAAAAAGGCTTAGAACAGTGCCTGGCTCATACTAAGGGCTCAATAAATGTTAGGAGCTATTATCACAGGATGCAGGAAGGAGGGGGCTGCAAATAGGCCTCAGCTGTGCCCTTGACCTCCCTCCAGGGAAGACAGCATTCAGCCCTGCCAGACAGCACAGCCAGTTGCAAGCTGCTTTTCTCTCCCAGCGCTCTCCTTCCTACTCCTTCCCAGCTGTGGCCTCTCAGTTTTTGCAACTCTCTGAATAGCTTGTGAGCCTTTGCCAGGGTTGGTGTGGAAAAGGCCAACTCCTCCAGAAACTCAGCCTCCCTTCACACTGGGGAGGTGTTAGCCACAGGCTACAGGCAAAGGGAATTCAGATCCCTGAGCTGCCTGAAGTTATCTAGGAGCAAAGAGAAATAACCAATTGAGCCAGTCCCAGAAGGGCCCTGGCTTCTTTTCCATTCCAATGCTCCCTTTGTTGCTAAGAAGCAAATCTACTCCATCCCCACTGGCACCAGCCTGCCCATTGTTTTCCTAAGAGACCATCCCAAGCCAAGAGCTGGGGCTACCTCTCCCTTGCAGGAATGGCAGCCTGGAGGCTCCACCGCAGTGAGAGTGTTATGAGGGCTCTCAGGCCCCTGATATCTGAGCAATGGGCACAAGCTGGAGTCTCATCTCAGCTACATTTGAGCAAAGTGGTGGGACTTGTGCGTTTGTTCCAGAAGTGAGAAAGCATAAAATACCCCACCGGAAAGACAGAACAGAGAGATTGCATAAGTAGATGGTTCTTTAGGTGGAAGGAGATAGATGTGTCTGAGGTGAGAAAGAACAAGAAGAGCCCTTTCTCCAAACAGGAGCGGCCTCGTTGCTACTATTGCAACTTTTGGCTCTGAATCTAGTCAGTAGACTGTCTGCCTCTGACTTACCCAGTCTCACACCCCTTCCCTCCTGTTGGCATCTTTTTGGGGGTTGTTCATCTCCTTGGTATTCACATTCCACTCAGCTGAGAAAGAGGAAGGAGGATTTCCCAGCTTTATCTTCATCCACATGTTCTTATCTCTAGAACTCTCTGAGCACAGCATCTTCTGCGCATTGATAAAGCTCAAACTCCTCTGAGGAACAATCACTACAAAGGAATTTTTACAACTAGAAAGCCCTCTCTAAATTATCTAGTCCTAACCTCTTGTTTCTACAAATAGTGCAATTGAGGCCCAGAGAGAAGTGTCCTGCCCAAGGCCACATGGCAAGGTATTGGCAGGAGTAGACCAAAAACCCAGGCCCGTCTTGCACAATAGGTATGATGGGGCCAAGAAATAATCAAGCTCCTCCAGCAACAGAGGTGGCAATAAGTCCATTTTCTTCCAAGGAAACTAAGGCCCAGAGAGAGGAAGTAATTTACCCAAGGCCACACAGCCAATTAGTACCCTAGTAAAGAACTTTCTAACTAGGGGGTGTCGGAGCAGGGCAGGGTGGACTTGTTAGCTTTGAATCTAACCCTTTGCTCAGCCTCAGCTCCTGCCTGGGATGAGCCCTTCATCAACTGGGAAATGGTCTCATTGCCAAGGCCTGCTGGCCTGAATCCTACCATATGTGTTTAGAGAACAGCTATTGGCCAATCCTAGTTCCATAACCACACACCCTCCTGCTCACCCACTACCTTGGAGCCTACTTGTTGGAGAGGAAGGAAGTGGTAGTTGAGAGAAGAAACAAATACAGTGCAAGAATTATTAACATTTTAAAAGCATTTTCTGTTTTCAGGAGGTTCTTCCCATCTCTCTTCTTATCTGCTCATCACAGAGGTAAGAAGGGCAAGCTCTAGGTTTTATACTGTAGAGGTAGGGAAACTGAGGCCCACTGAGACATTGAGGGGTTTGCCTCAGATCTTGAAGGCATCAGATTAGCCAGAGAGGTGGTTCAGGGGCCCTGGCTTCCTGATTCCCAGTCAAAGGCCCTTGCCAAAGCATTTTACTGCCATCCCTCACCTGACTGCAGGGCCTTGTTCTCGGAGCCCTGTCTGCTCACATGACCACCTTAAAAGAGACACTACACTATGAATGCAGCTCTGTCCTGACCTTTATGGCCAGGAGCCATGTCACCCTGAGGCTCTGTGATCCTGGAAGAATAAGGAGGACATTTCAGCCAATATAATCTGGATGCCTCCCCTGGCCCAGATGTGAAGACCTACCCATTGGTTAGACTGGCCCTGATCAAGGGTGGAGCAACTCTTTGACCTATTACACATGCAAGTGTCTGCATACTTTGAATGAGGGAAAACTGCTACTTGTGGTGCTCATGGAAGCCTCTAGGGAAACTTTAAGAAAAAGGTGGCACTCCAACTGGGGCTTGAAGGCACTGGAGAAGAGAGAAGGGCACCCAGGGAAGCGGGCCGGATGGCAGCCAAACTACTAAAGCAAGAAAGCAGGCTTGTCTGAAGGTTCACATAAGGGAACAGTGGGCAATAAGATTGGTGTGGCAGAGAGTATTTTCCCATGGTGGCTGCAACAATATCTCCTGGGCTAGGAAGCATTAAGTCAGAACAGCCATCGTCAAAACCACACATGGCTTCCCCAAAACAAAGGGGACTCCCTTAGACACCTTCACCTCTTGGAACCTAAGAGCCAACTGACAAGAGCATGGGCCGAGAAGTTAGCAGACCAGAGAGGCAAATCTGGTCATGTGAGGTGACCTAGGCTAAGCAAGAGAATCTCAAACCCGCAGAGCTCAAAGGCACAGCCAAAACCCTCAAGCCCATCGGGTGTCGGCCTCCAGAATGAATGTGTCTTCAATTACATTCACATGGGAACTCACTGCCACACCAGGGTTTGGGACAATTCTCAGCTGGACCTTCAGCCCTATTCCTCCCATTCTAGAAAGCATATCACTTCCCTTGACTTCTGAGACATCTTGCACGTGCGCACAAAGGCTGGCCATCACACATTGTTTGTAATAGGGAAAAACTCAAAACAACCTCAATGTCTCCCACCAGGGGAGTGATTCAATAAATTACGGAGCAGCCATGTTCCAGAATGCTATTCAGAGATTGTTTTTAATGTACGTGGCATAAATGTGTGGATATAGAAAGTTATCCAAGTCATGCTTTCTATTTTACTTTTAATTGACAAGCAATAATTGTACATATATCTGTGGAGCACAATGTGATGTTTTGATATACAGTCAATCCTCCTTATCTGTGAGTTCTGCATCCAAGAATTCAAGCAACTGAGGATGGAAAATATTTGGGGGAAAAAATGGATGGTACATGTGTAGTGAACACGTAAAGATGTTTTTTCTTGATATTATTCCCAAAACAATACAGTAGAACAACTATTTACACAGCATTTACATTGTATTAGATATTGAAAGTAATCTAGAAATGTTTAAAGTATGCAGGAGGATGTGTATAGGTTAGATGCAAATATTAATACTACACCATATTTTATAAGAGACTTAAGCATCCTCAGATGTTGGTACCCAAGAAGGGTCCTGGAACCAATGCCCCACAGATACTGAGGGACCACTATATGTATATATTGTATAATGATTAAGTCAAGCTAATTAACATATATGTTACCTCACCTACTTGTCAATTTTTTGTAGTGAAAGCCATATTGTTAAGTGAAAAAAAAAACCACCAAGCTCTAGAAAAATACATATGATACTATATATGTTAAAAACACATACACAACTATTTATTTGTATAGGTACCATAGACATGCATGTAATGTGTATACTGTATGCAACTGTAAAGACAAAAGCTTAGGATACCCCAAACCCTAACACTGATTACCTTCAGTAAAAGAACTGGAATGAGAAAGGAATCTCAAGGAGTTCTTTCAAAATATCTGAATCATTTAAGTTTCTTCCAGTGTGAATTTATTAGTCAATTTATTTATTTCCTAATTAAAAATGCACTTCACAATAAAGCATATGAAAAGGGGCACAGAAATAGATTAGTGGGTGCCAAGGGTTAGGGATGGCTGGAGGGAGGGTGTGAGCTCAGAGTAGCGGGAGGGAGTTCCTAGACAATGGTGATCATGCAAAATCATACATGTGACAAAATTGCATAGAACTGTGCACACAAACATGCACACACGAATCAATGCATGGAAAAATGCAAAATTTCAATGAGATCTGGAGTCCTGGTGTTGTTCTGATGTCATTTCCCTGGTTTTTGTATTGTACTATAGTTATGTAAGATGTCACCTGTGGGGAAAGCTGCGTGAAGAGTACATGGGACCTCTCGGTAGTGTTTTTGCAATTGCTTCTGAGCCTATAGTTATTTGAAAATAAAAAGTTTGTGAAAGAAGGGGCACAGAAAACTTCTTGAACTTTTGGAGGTAATGGACATGTTTTGTATCTTGGATGTGGTGGTGGTTACATGACTGTATACATTTGTTAAAACTTACTGAACTTGGGGGGAGGGGGGAAATAGGCATTTATTGAAACCTTAAAATCTGTACCCCCAGAATATGCTGAAATAAAAAATAAATAAAAAAAAACTTACTGAACTTGTACATGTAAAGGGGGTGAATTTTAGTATGTAAATTATGCCTTAATACACCTGACTTAAAAAAAGTCTCAGAGCAGAGGAAAAATGAGTGAGAGTGATTCTACTGTAGGAAGAACTGCTCCGATTTATTAAAGCAACAAAATCATTCACAAACTTTTCAACTTTGTTGTTAATTTAAAAATTACATGCAACGCACTTCACAGTGGCCAGCAAGACCTGTGCCCAGCGCAGGGTCCCCGTTAGATGCTCAAACCCTCCAGGGACAAGGAGCCCCTCACTTGATACCGAGCCCATACCATTGTCAGGAGAACTGTAATAGTTAGAAAGTTCTTTATTAGGCACTAATAAGCTGTGTGGTCTTGGGCCAATTACTTCCCCTCTCTGTGCCTCAGTTTCCTTAGAAGAAAAGATGACCTCTGAGGTCCCTTCTGGCTCTAACATTGAGTCTTTAAAACTCTAAATTTACCTTCTTGTAAGTTTCGACCTGGTTCTCTCTTCTGGAATCACACAGAACTTAGCCCTGTGTGATGGTAAGAGCCAGCCCACCACACGCTAGATGTCAGCTCAGTTCCCCAGGACAAACATCCCCTGGCCTTTCCTGTTGTCCTCGTAAGACATGAAGTTGCAGGAATGGGTAGTGGTTAAGATCACAAGATCTAGAGTCAGGCAACCTGGAGTCTGACTCTGGACACTTCCCAGCGTGTGTGACCTTAAGCGCATCACCTCTGTGAGCCTCAGTGTCCTATCTGTAAAAAGGCAATAATAGCACCAACCTCCTGGGCAGAGGGTGTAGGGATTAAATGGGGTAATGTCTGTAAATCAGGGTGTGTGGTAGGCAGAATAATAGCCTCCCAAAGAGGTGCACATCCTAATCCCCAGAACCTGAGAGTATGTTATGTGGCTAGGGGGGATTAAGGCTGCTTATCAGCTGACTTTAAAGTAGGGAGATTAGGGAATGATCCTGGACTACCCAGATGGGCCCAATATAATCACAAGGGTCCTTATATGTGACAGGGGGAGGCAGGAGAGTCAGATTCAGAGTGATAGGCCGGGCGTGGTGGCTCACGCCTGTAATCCTAGCACTCTGGGAGGCCGAGGCGGGAGGATTGCTCAAGGTCAGGAGTTCAGAACCAGCCTGAGTGAGACCCCGTAACTACTAAAAATAGAAAGAAATTAATTGGCCAACTAAAAATATATATAGAGAGAAAAAATTAGCCGGGCATGGGGATGCATGCCTGTAGTCCCAGCTACTTGGGAGGCTGAGACAGAAGGATCGCTTGAGCCCAGGAGTTTGAGGTTGCTGTGAGCTAGGCTGACGCCATGGCACTCTAGCCCAGGCAACAGAGTGAGACTCTGTCTCAAAAAAAAAAAAAAAAAAAAAAAAAAAAGATTCAGAATGATGCAGTGTGAGAGAATCTCCACTGGCCACTGCTGGCTTTGAGGATGTGAAGGCGGGCAGCCTCTAGAAGCTGGAAAATGGAACATCTTGATTTCAGTCTAGTGAGACCCAATTTGGTTTTCTGACCTCCAGATCTGTAAGAGAATACATTTATGCTGTTTTAAGCCACGAAACGTGCAGTCATGTGTTGCAGCGGCAATAAGAAACTGACACAGGTTGGCAGTAACCCCCCGTCTGATCTCTCTGCACCCACTCTTGCTGCCCCCCCAATCCACCTCTCACAACAAAGCCATGTTTCCAGGACCCTAGTCTAACCAAGCCACGTCCCTTAATGCAACTTTTCTCCCTGTTCCCCAGATGTGCCCCAGGGCCTTTGAACTTGCTGTTCTTTTTGTTTAAAAGGTACCATGAAATACTGAGTCAGCCTTCATAAATTAGCTCAAAGATGACAGTGCTGCTTCTTCAAGGAAGCCTGTCCTAATCTCCGGTCTGGGTCAGATTCCCTGGGTAATAGCACCCTGCACTCTTCTGCTTTGCAGCACTTGTAGGTTTATAAATAAATACATGTAGTTATCTGTTTCAGTGTTTGTTGTCTGCCTTTGCCAAGCAGACTTGGAAGCTTCCTAAGGGCAAGGACAGTGTTTGTCTTACTTCACTAATTTAGCCCAGTCATGGGCACATCAGAAGCACTTAATAAAATGGTAGCTGTTACCATTATTTCATTTCTGGGTCCCTCATCATTCTGGTCACCCCCCAAAATCTCCCTAGTTTGCAGTGTCCTCTTTGAAAAATGGTACCCCCAGCCGGGCATGGTGGCTCACGCCTGTAATCCTAGCACTCTGGGAGGCCAAGGCGGGAGGATTGTTTGAGCTCATGAGTTCAAGACCAGCCTGAGCAAGAGCGAGACCCTGTCTCTACTATAAATAGAAAGAAATTAATTGGCCAACTAATTTATATATATAGAAAAAATTACCCAGGCGTGGTGGTGCATGCCGGTAGTCCCAGCTACTCGGGAGGCTGAGGCAGAAGGATTGCTTGAGCCCAGGAGTTTGAGGTTGCTGTGAGCTAGGCTGATGCCACAGTACTCTAGCCTGGGCAACAGAGTGAGACTCTGTCTCAAAAAAAAAATGATACCCCTACCTCGGCACAGTGCTCCAGGGGTGGCATGAGCAGCACAAAGTAGAAGCTGACAATGCTGTCCTCACATACTAGGGTCATGCCACTTCTATTAATGCCACTGAAGGCAATGTTCCTTTATCACTAACTGCATTGCACCCTCAGCTCCAGCAGAGCTGGAGGTCACTTAAACCTACTCACTCACTTACTGTATTTTTTTTTTCCATCAGGATATCCATCAAGCCCCATCTATTTCTGTATGGTTGCTTTTTATAACCAAGTGTTGAGCTGTACTCTCATCCCTGTTGGGTTCCATTGTTTGGTTGGGCCATTGTTCTAACCTGTCCAAATCTTCCCAAGTCCCCGTTCAACCATCCATTATGTTAACCAACCCTCCTAGCCTCATGTCATACACACACCTGAACAATGTGTCCCTGTGCCTGCCTCCAAATCTTGGCTAGCAATGGACATGGCAGGACATGGCTAAGAACAGGGCTCTGGAAATGCCACTGGGTGTTTAATCAGCAATACTGTCTGTGCCTAGGCCAAGTCCTGGCTTTGCCACTTATGGGCTTCAAAGTTGGGAGCAATTATATATTTGTTTCCTAGGGCTGCCATAACAAAGTACCACAAGCTGGGTGGCTTAAAACAACCAAAAGGTTTTCTTCAGTTCTGGAGGCTAGAAGTCCAAAATCAAGGTGTCAGCAGGACCACATTCTGGTGGGGGATTTTTCTTTGCCTCTTCTAGCTCCTGGTAGTTTCTGGTGTTCTTTGGCTTCTGGCAGCATAACTCCAATCTTGGTCACCACGGCCTTCTTTTCTGTGTGTGTCTGTGTATGTCTTGTCCTCTTCTTGTGAGGACATTAGTCATTGAATTTAGGACTCACCCTACTCCAGTATGAATTCTTCTTAACTAATTCCATCTGCAAAGACCTTATGTCCAAATAAGGTCACACTGACATTTTGGGTGGACATGAATTTGGAGCGAACAGTATTCAACCCACTACAAATAGCAATACCTTCTCAGAGGACCCTGGTGAGGGCCAGGAAGCTCAGGTAGCTTTTTAATCTGTAGTACGCACATGAAGCACCTGGGGATCTTGTTAAAATGCAGATTTGGACCCAGCCAACCTGGGGTGGGTCTGCATTTCTCTCAGGCTCCCAGGTGATGCCCTTGCTGCTTGTCTTGCTTTGAATAACAAGGATATAGGTGAAAGAAAGTGCTTTCAAAACAGATGTCAGTGGGGCGATTACATTTCTTTTGTAATGAGCTTTTCTCACGCCCTGCCCTGTTTCCCCACGCCTGGATCTTGAGTGAATTATAGAAAAAAGAAAAAGTGTTTTTATTTGGGACCCTCCCCTCAACAGTAGATCAGAAAACAAGGAACAAGGCAGAAGCAAGGAAAGTAAGAAAAGGGAGAGAAGCCAGTGAAGTGCCATATTAAAAAGCAGGTTACCCCTGGGGCAACTAGGGCTCCATCCTGCTCGGGGGATGCTGAGAAACTATGGGGACACTCTTCAGAATTGTCCCAAAGGAGGGCTAGAGCATTTGCCCACCGATTCCCATCCCCCATCGGTTGCAGGTTACCCTTGGGGTGTCAACTCTTCCACATCCTGCTTTTCGTGTCCAGCGCTGCAGAAAGCCCTCCGTCTAGCAGAGAAGCTGCAGGTGCTGGAGCTGAGAAGTAATGGACAGGCTGGAAACAGCCTTCCTGCAGCAGTTGGGGACCTCAGCTAGGCCCAAGAGACAGGAGAGGGAGGGAGGTTATCATCATCTGCTACAGAAAGCTTCCAAGATTTGTATGTCAGCTGTGTCTCCACTGGCCTATTTTGAAGCATGAGCTACCCAAACAAGCTCTCGCTTACAGTGGTGATTATGACTGCCATCCATCCCTGGTGGACACATTGCCCATAGGGGTGTCACAGAAGAATCTGTCAATGGCCTGTTGAAACCCACACGTGCCTTGGCCCCCACTCTCAGGCCGACCTTCACATCAGTAAAATGGTTTTCACTGTGGGTGCATGGTGGGGAGCAGTCGCCCCTAGAGTAATGTAACTTGTGCTTCAGGGTCACCTTAGGAAGAGGGTACTTCCCTCGCTCACTGTTCCTACCTGCACCTAGTTCAGTCTCCCCACACTCCTGACATTCGGTGTCACCTTTTGTCCACCTAACGATCTTCTGAGATAGTGGCTATGATTATCCCCATTCTAGAGCCAAAGAAACTGAGGGCCAGAAAAGCCATGTCACTTGCCCAAGCTTCACTCAGAAAGTGGCAGACATGGGTTTCAAACGCGGTCTGTCTGATTGACTGGGCTCTGTGCATTCCATAGGAGAAACTAGGTAGTACGCCCCAGAGAGATTTAAATACAAGTCTAAACTACACTTCTGTCGCCATCTGTTAGATGAGAACAGCAGAAGAACCACTTTCATTCGTACACAGCTTCTCATCCTGCTGTAACACAGCGGGTCCATTAGGGGATGATTCTTCACTTTAAAAAAGAATTTACTGCAAATTAAATACGTGTATTCCTTTTTATAAGTCAGTTTATATTCACTCTGTGTGAGTATTTACTGGGATGGATGAATTTATTGGGATGAATGGATTTTTCTTAGATAATTGATAACTGGGTAGATATCAACTCCAATGAGTAAAAGATGCCATGGAGAAACAAAATAAATAAATGATTCAATATCATTAGTTTCCAAAATGTCACTGTAGGATTTCCTCAACTAGTGATTTTTCCCAGCGCATCAAATTTAGGATTGCATTCCCACACACATTTCAGGAACACACTTATTCACAAAATAAGAGAGATCCATGCTTCTGCTATATTTGGAGCCATTTTTTTCTTCCTTTCTGGGCAGTGAGTTCCCCAAGGGAAGGAATAGTATAGGTTCTTTACCACATTGATTTCCCTGCATGCTGTGTGGGCAGGGCCACAGATGTGTACGCAGAGAGGCTTTGAACCACTAAATTCGAGGAAGCCAGGAGTCCACCACCAGGCTCCTGGACAAGGAGGGAAAGAGCTTTTTTACGTTTCTTTAATTCTTGCTCTTTTTTTTTTGGAACATTTACAATTCACTGTAGAAAATGCAGAAAAGGGCCCGGCGCGGTGGCTCACGCCTGTAATCCTAGCACTCTGGGAGGCCGAGGCAGGCAGATTGCTCGAGGTCAGGAGTTCGAAACCAGCCTGAGCAAGAGCGAGACCCCATCTCTACTATAAATAGAAATAAATTAATTGGCCAACTAATATATAGAGAAAAAGTTAGCCAGGCATGGTGGTGTATGCCTGTAGTCCCAGCTACTCAGGAGGCTGAGGCAGCAGAATCACTTGAGCCCAGGAGTTTGAGGTTGCTGTGAGCTAGGCTGACGCCACGGCACTCACTCTAGCCTGGGCAACAAAGTGAGACTCTGTCTCAAAAAAAAAAAAGAAAAAAAAGAAAAGAAAAGAAAATGCAGAAAAGAAGAAGCCCCAGTCTCAGTCCAGCAGAACACACTGGAAACAACCTGTGTACAGTACCAGAGAGCTGGGGCATCAGTGTGACAGCGTGTGGCTCTGAATGTAAGGGTTCAGAGGGCTCAGGGAAGGGAGAGTTCCATGTGGACTGAGAGGAGAGTAGGTGGAGTGAAAAGAGCATTGGGCTGTGAGTCAGGAGACCTGGGTTCTAAACCAGTTCCTTGCCTGAAACTCTGTGTCATCTGGTGTGCTCTTTTCTCTCTCACAGACCCTCCCTTGACCATCCTGCAGTCCAGCAAGACAGCCAGAACCCCTACAGATGCACACGATGCCCTGGGATCAAGGAGGTGCACTCATTCACCCAGCACCCCCTGAGCATCGGCTGTGTACCAGGCACTGAGCCACACACTGGGAGGCAAAAGGCAAACAGCTAGGCTGAAATAGTTGCAGTTCCCATCTGGCTACTCTCCCCTTCACACCTTTGCTTGTGTCACTCCATTGCCCTGCATTTCCCTCCCCATTTAGTCCTTCCGAGGAAACTATTGGCCCTTCAAACTCCTGGCCAGGAATCACCTTGTTTGTGAAGACTTGTGTCTTAGTCTGTTCATGCTGAACAGAATGCCATACGCTGGGTGATTTAAGCAAATATTTATTTCTCATTGTTCTGGAGATTGGAAGTCCAAGGTCATGGCACCATCATGGTCCAGTTCTTGGTGAGACCTGCTTCCTGGCTTAGAGATGGCTGTCTTCTTGTTGTATCCTCACATGGCAAAGAGGAGAGAGAAAGAGAGACAGAGAGAGAGAGAAAGGTCTCTCCTGTCTCTTCTTCTAAAAGCTCTAATCCCATCTTGAAGGATCCACCCTCATGACCTAATCACCTCCCAGAGACCCCACTTCCTAATACCATCATCCTGGGGGTTAGGATTTCAACAGATGAAATGTGGAGGGATACAAATATTCAGACCATTACAACTTCCCTGAGGTCTCTTTATACCTACACATCCCTGCACAGTTACTTCCTTCCTCCTCTGGGCTCCCATCACTGGGCTTCCATTGGTGCCCTTACTATGCTGGACTGAGATGGTCTCTGTGCCTCCTACCTATATGTCAAACTCAACTGTAAGCTCCCTGAGGACTGGAACCAAGGCATATCTTTGTACCTAGTGCTGGCACAAGGCCTGGCCCAGAGCAGTGGCTCCTTCAGTAAATGTTTGTTGAATCACACAGAACTGAATCAAACTGAGAACGTGGTCAGATTTCAATTCCACTTGCTTTACAGTTGCCTTTGGTAGAGAGGGAGCTTAGAAGTATAACCAGCTTGTGAGCTTTGCTGACTGTGACACACAGGATGCTGAGAGAGGTGCTGGGAGACGTTTGACCAAATAGAACATTAGAGAAGAGTATAAATGGAGACCAGTGCTCTGGTGCCACCTCTACCTTGGGCTCCAGTTGACAACCCGAAATCCAGAGGGGCCCATTTCATTAACTGGGGCCAGGTGTAGTTAGCGTGGCAGCTGCAAAGGCCCACTGGGCTGGGGATGCCCATTGTGCTGCACACGGCTGTCCCCTTATCCCCCACAGTCGTGCAACGCAGCACCCTTGCACCACAGATGAGCAGAGGAGGAGGCTGACTGGCCCATGATAGGCTGTCTGTCTCCCTTATACTCAGCAGAGGGAGGAGGTAGAAAAAAATAATACCCAGAATAGAAGGTAGAGTCTGCACACTTGCAGAGGCTGCAGTGTGTGTGTGTGTGTGTGTGTGTGTGTGTGTGTACATAAAACATCCTGGAGCTCAGGGCCTCTTTGATTGATTAAAGGAGAACTATGGACTAATGAGGGAAACAGCATGGACCCAGCCCTCAACCACCCAGTGTGGTTTCTACTGTTTTCCAGCTACAGGCTTCACCTTTAAGAGCCTTGTATAATGACACATACAGCCCAGGGGAGAGCATGTGACAGCTCAGTGACAGCCCAGCCATGTCCACCACTGGGACAGAGAGAGCTGGGGCAACATCCTGGGGTACAGGGAGCATCACAGTCTCCATGTTTTGGTCCCACTTTTCTGTGCTGTCTCAGAAATGAGGCAAATGTGACCCTTCCCAATCAGGGAAGCCATAAACACTCCAGGTCAGCCATTCGTATTCTTTCAGGGGCCAGTTGGGGTCAGTTCAGCTGGGAAAAGGGGAAGTGGTGGAGGACAAAGCTCCAGTGGACCCCTGGTGGCAAACACCATCTCCCCTGCAAGATACCATAACACTGTGGCCAGAGTCAGAGGCCAGTAAAAGGGCAGGAAGAGGGGTTTGTACACACCCATTGCCACACATGGTCACTACCCCACTTTTCCAATGCAGGAAGGCGCAGGCCTGAGTTAAAGCCTCTGATGAGGGTGGCAGGCAGGTGAGTGAGTAGCAGACACCTGGGGCAAACTTCTAAGCCTGTGTCTTTGCAAGAACCTTGGCTAGTTTGCCAGTGTGGCATTCCATGCCCACTGCCACCACACAGTTTAGGCCCAGAGTAGCCTGCGGATAGGATTCAGGTTCAATCTGAAGTGGGGTCTGGCTCAGCCTCAGTCTGTGGTTGGCAGCCCAGCCCAGCTCACTGGGCCCGATATGGCCTGGGGTCCACATGCTCGGCTTCAATAGCACCAAGCTTTGACCAACCCAAGTGACCAACCCCAGGGTTTGTCTCCAGGAATGGATTCATTTAAAACTTTGTAAGATGCCAGGAAACAGCACACTAATGAATTCCACAGATGAGCTAAAACCAACTGTTGAGAATCAGCCAAGACAGAGATAGGGTCTCTAGGGGGCCCAGGAGGCTAGAAATATGGTGAGGAAATAACCATGTGAAATGCAGCCTGGACAAGGGCCAGCTAACTGCATGTGCAAGCTGCTAAATTCTTTCCACAGTTATCAGGAGGCGGGAGGGCTTCAGGAAGCAGCAGGGCTAAGGGAAACGGGCGGGAGGCAGCAGCGCATTGGGGCGCGTGGCCCCGGCCCAGGGATTTGGAGGTGAGTCTGTAGAGATGACACATGGACCAAGGAGCAAGCTTCTGCCCATGTGGGCCCAAGGAAGCTCCAAGCAGGCCCAGCACGACTGAGGAGCTGAGGATGAGCAGAGCTTTCAGTGCACTGGACAGAAAGGGTGTTATGGATGAGTCACGGATTGTGGTAGTTTTGTGTCAGGGGCACCAAGACCTCTGGTGTCCACCTGTCTCTTAGGGAGTTCCCCCAGCAAGCCAAGGAAAAGCTAGAGCCAGCAAAACATGGCAGTGATAAAATGTCTGGAGTCAGACAGACCTAGGTCCAACTTCTATCCCCTGTTCTGAACCTTTAGACCAGTTGTCTAACTCCCTTCAGCCTCAGTTTCTTTGTCTGTAAGATGACATATTAGTCCTTTCTCATAGGGTGTCCTGAAGACAAAATAAGATCATGCTTGTGAAGCAATAAGCACAGTTCTCAGCACACAGCATCCGCCAAGAGGAAGAGGAGGAGGAGGAGGAGGAGGAGGAGGAGGAGGAGGAGGAGGAAACCGATGACTGCACTGCTGGAGCCCTCATCTAGCTTTCTTCCCATACCTTCCCTTCACAGTCTGCCCTCTTCAGGGCTGCGGACCAACCCAGCCTCTGCTCAACTTCAAAATAACTACTCCCTCCAAACACTGCTCTCTGCCAAGCGTCACTTGCTAAAAGAACAGGCATTGCCAAGTTAATGTCCAATCACGGTTGAATCTGTGACTCCATTCATAACTCCTGCATTCATGGAGATAGCCATACCTTTAGCTAGAACTAAAATTTTGATCTTTGAGCTTTTCCTCAAAGACTTATAAAGTAAGTCCTAGTGTGTCATTTTGGAGTAACAGACTATATCTAAATGTCCAAGCTGGTTATCTTTGGTTGTTGTAGCCCAGTAGGGACCAACACTGTGGGTTCCATCCCAGTGTGGACCACTTTCCTTTATTCTAGCCCTAGCCATGGCCTGAACCCTGATAGAACCATAATCTTGGCCTCAGCCTGAGCCCCCAGCCCTGTGAAATGTGAAAGGCTCAGGCATCCCACTGTAGGGAAAACAACCAAAAGGCATCTCCTGGGAATGACACTGGTGTATTGTTTCTTCTCTCTCAATTCTGATCACTCACTGAATTTGAAGCTGCACAGGACAGTCTGCCCCAAGGAATGTCAGACACTTGGAACCTGCCCTCTCAGTAGTTGCCATCTCAAGCTAGGAATCCACAGGCAATCCAAGAATGAATAAGATGTTCTCTCTTGTTGGGTCAAGACTAAGGGAACTAGAGGGGCCTTGTGCCATGGCGGAGGAGCCTGTGGGGGGTGCCCAGGCTGAGTGGGGGCAGGGAGTAGGTTGCTGCTCTCTCATAGGTCCAAGAAGTCTTTGAGCAGCAAGTCTTTCTCCTTCCTTGACACACTTGAGCTATTCCAATGTCTAGCAATAAACTGGCCCACTCGTAAGACCTATTGTCTGAGAACTTGGCTCAGACTCCAGCCAAGAGAATGGCCTCCATTTGGACTGTTTCTTACCATGAACAGTTCCAGCCTGAGACGAGGAAGCGCCCTGTGGGATTTTCCAGGCCAGCCCCACTTTCCCACATCTAGTGCCTTGGTCAGGCCTTGTGTCCAAAGTTCTGGTTCAGAACATGTGTTCCTCATAAATAGGAAGCCTAGAAAGGAAATGGGTAGCCGGCGCTTGTCACCTCCATCATTCTAATGCCCCCCCTCCGCCCCCAATGCTGGAGCCTTCTCCAACCAGCTGCAGCCAGCTATATTCTTGCTCTTAGCTTTCTTTTAAATGGGTCCTATGGCTAGCTACTTTGCAGAGTAAGTCCTGGCTCCCCATCTGCTGCCTGAGGGGCTGTGTCTCCTCGTTAGGCTGGGAGCTCTCGTGGGCAGGGCCTACTCTTTCCACCTTCTTGTGTTCTTGTGAACAGGGCTCTTGCACCCAATGGACACTTATTCATTCATCCATCCAGCAAATATTTGCCAAGTGCCTACTATGTGCCAGGCTCTGAGCTAGGACACTGCAGCAAAAAAGCAAAGTTCCAGCCCTCATGAACCTGCCATTTTAGTGGAGGGCAAAGGGGAGCCCTCAGAGGAGATGCCAAGAGAAAGCACTTTTTCAACCATCACATATCGTTCACCCACTGTGTCCCAAGCTTTAGATGAGGTGCTACAGGCACAATACCAAAGCAGAGTTAGTACTTGGCCATGAGGAGCCACCAGTGAGGCCCGTGGATGGGTGTTGTGGCCACCCATCCACAGGAAATATTTTCTCCCAGGATGCTGGCTGGAGGTGGCTCCACTGGCCCTGGCCACCTGCCCACTACCCAGCCCCATCACTTTACCCTTTTCCTCACCACAAGCAGCACAGGTTGGTTGAGAGCTCACAGGGAGCTGCCCATCTATACATCCACAGTGAACCACACTGTTTCCTTGGAGGCCAAGGGGAAGAGGAGGTAGTTTCCAGGTCAGCCTCAGAGCAGAGGGAGCAGACCAGGAAGAGAAGCAACAGCATCCTTCCTTTGGGGGCTATCATTAACATCTCTACCCCTGCACTGACCAGCTGAGCAGTAGAGGAATCAAAGCCCACAGCCCCTCCCAGGCTGCCCCCACAACCTGCCTGCTCCAACGGGACGCTCTAGCAAGATGGGCCTCTGGGAGCTGGGGCCCTACTGCAGAGCTTAATGAGGCTCAGGAAGATTGTCTGGCCTGGGGTTCAGCTGGAAGGGGAAAGAGAGAGAAACAATTGCCTTGAGAACAAAACATAAGACCTAAGGACTGGTCCCAGGCAAGGTGGGAAAGTAGAGGTCCCAGGAGGCTGCAGGGATGGTGAGGTGGGCAGGAAGATGCACTGCTCAGGTCTGCCTTCAAGAGAATCTTCTGCAGGGAGCAAAGTTAACTAACAGCCCCAGCTGCTATGCTTTAGGATCTATGGTGGTGTTCACCAAAGGCTGCCGCCAGCCAGTGACTAAGCCTGGCAGGGATACTAGTCCCAGCCCGTTCCTGCCTGACATGGGACTCCTCCAATAGGCAACCCTTTCCCAGGGATCTCCCATGAGTCTGCCCAGACTTCCTCAAACCTGCACTGTAGCACGGGACTCTTCCTGTTCCAGCCTCCTCCCTTGCCCCTCTCCTTTCTTAGGTGTCAGTCCTGCACCACCGCCTGAAGGCACTCCTGCTTCCACCCCTGCATCCTTTACAGGTTCCCCCCGATAAATCTCCTGCACATTTAGTCCCATCTGGATGTCTGCTTCTCAGAGGACCCAAGTTGACCTAGAAGCCGAAGACCCCGTGGGTCAGGACGAGCAGCCTAATGGATACGTATGCCCCCTGCAGCCCTGAAAGGCCACTACCCACAGGCAAGAGAGCATCGTTTTCCCAGGTCTGTGGGAGGGGCTGAGCATGGGCTCCTTTCTCATGGCCTAGAAGGGGTCCCAGCCTCACATGGCTCCCATCCTGCTGAGGGAGGGAGCACCAACTCTCCCCTCAACTCAGGGGTCTACATTCCCCTCAAGCAAAAGTCTGGGAAAATTCTCCCCTAACATGTCCAGATATTTATTCATTTTAATTCAAAAAAGAGATCCAGATGTACCTCACTTTACTCAAGAGATGTGTCCTTGAGAAGTTGAGTGCGAAGTAAATTTGGGGGAAGTAGATCCTATTGCGCATGCTCCAGGGGCCTCACACTTAAAGGAAACTCTGTAGTATGTCAAAAGTCAGTCTTGTGCCGTGTATCTGCGCCAACAGTAAAACTGATGGCTGTGGCAATAATGTAGAGAAGTCAAGCAAACAGCAATTGTGGCAGGTTCCTGGCCTTGTTGATCTTCCGGCCCACTGGGAAGACAGGCAGGATCCACTCGGAGAGGAAGATGCCACAGGGAATGAATTGGAGTCAGATCTGAGTGGTGACACCATTGCTAATTCACTAGTTCTGAGAAGCAGGAGAGCTCAGGCGAGAATGGTCAAGGAGGCCACTGAGGGTGGGTACCCAGGCCTGGGCTCCAGGCCTCCCTGCCACCACTGCACAGAACTATCTGCTTCCTGCCTTTTCCTGTCTATCCCAGTTGCTCCAGGGTCCTCCTACTCTGTTCCCTGGGCCTGACCACATGGTTGGCTGCCTGAGGAGGCCCTGGCATGGTTCCCAGTACCAGACATGGGGGTGAAGATGTGTGGGCTGGTTGGAGTGTGGCCAGCCCTCGGGGCCCAGCTGCAGGGCGCAGGGCCAAGTTGACAATGCCAGCCACTGGAGACAGAGTGGCAACTGCTGCCTTCGCCTCCAAAATGCCAGTTGAGGTTTTCTCTCACTTTGAGGTTTAGAGACTATTTCCATTTCTATTATGCCTTTGTTTTGCCCTGTTTTCCCTTTTCTTTTTAATAGTGTTGGTGGTTGTGCCTGGAGGTGAGACAGGGAGGGCAAGGAAAGAGAACAGTGAAGTCAGCAGAGTGTGACCTACTGCCTTGTGGCTTCATTTCCAGCACCACCCACTCCCACCCAGGGGCCTGTGCCTCCAGGCAGTCCCTCCCAGGGCCTATTCTCCATGGACAAGGACCAGCAGGGCTCCCACTCTGCCCTATTTTTCCCCCATTGCAATTTCCCTATACTGTGGCCCATTCGCTCAGCACCCAGCTCTCTGCTGCTGCATGAGGACATTCACTCTGTCCTGGGCCACCTTCTCCTCTCATTGGACACCCTCTCTCTGAACAGTCTCACTCACACCCATGGCTTCAGTCACCATTTACATGCTGTAAATTCTACATTCATTTCTTTAGCCCCACCTCTCCTCTGAACCCCAGACCTACATATCCAGCTGCCCTCTCTACCTGGATGGCTCACAAGCACCTCAAATTCCACATGTCCACAACCAACCTCACCATCTCCACTCTACCCATCTACCAAATAAACACACCCCTCCACAAAAAGAAAAAAAAAAATCTTCTCCTTCCCCAGTCTTCTCCATCTCAGTGGAGAAGACTCAGCACTATCATCCCTCTAGTTGTTCAAGCCAGAAAACTGGGGGACATCCTGAACTCTGCTCTTTACTTCACCTGCCACCCACATCAACTCTATTAGCAAGTCTTGTCAATCCCACCTCTTATATAGCTCTCAAATGTTTTCACCTCTCTACAGTCGCACTGCCCCTCCTTTAGTGAAGACTACCGTCAGCTCATTCATAGACAAGTTAAATAACCTCCTAATTTGTCTTCCTGCCTCAGTATTTACCCCTGGCCCATCTAAGAGACAATCAGGTGGCCACCAGCTTTTCCTTAAAGACAAATATGATCTGTCTATCTTCTGCTTAAAAGCCCCCTCCTGCAACTTCTGCTCCTAACCACATTGGAGTAAGCTGTACCAGGCTTTTTCTCCTACCATGAAAACAAAACAAAACAAACAAAATCCCAGAAAACTGACTAAAATACACGAAGCAGCTGTTTTTAAACATTGGACAACAGGCAGTGCAGGACTGTGATTTCTGAGAGAAGGGGAACAAACGAGGTGAGGTCTATTGTGACCCTTAGTTTCTGCTTGGAGGCACATTCTGGAGCATGGGGTGGGAACAGGAAACCCCAAAATCACATAGTGGTCTCCATGAGTTAGTGAGAAAGACATTGGAGTTTGGGGGACTGAAGTGGCTGAAATTTACAGGGCAGAGTTCTGGAAAGGAAGAAGTAACACAGAAAAAAAAAAAATAGTTCTAGCTATCTGCATAGGGATCTTCTTGACTGCATTGCTGAATACCAAGCTACACATACATAGCGTGAAACTCTGCAAGTCTAGGCAAGAACTACCAAGAAACAGTAAGCTTAAATTCCCGGAGTCCTCACAAGCATGGGAGACATGCAATTTCCCACCAATCAGAGAAACCTTGTGTAAAATCCAGGGCATCCAATGGAGGCTTCAGGAAGGCTCACACCTCAGCAGCACGAATAAACTAGTCCTAGAATAAATGCTGCTCTAGATCTTCTCTAATAAACCTTAAAAACAAGCCTTGAAAGGCACATGCTGCTGTACAGGAAACATAACTGCCTTCCCAAACAAAGTTCAAAACTCCTTAAGGTAAGACACAAAATGCAGACACTCGACAATGAAACAGCCACTATGTCTAGGATCCAATAAAAAATTATTAGACATGTAAGGAAACGGGGAAAACGTGCTGCTTCCATAGCCAGGAAAAATAAATCAGTCAATAGAAACAGAGCTGGAAATGGCAAAGATGATACCATTAACAAACAAGGACTTTTAGAACAGCTATTATAAATATGCTCAAGGATTTATAGAAAAGCATGAATAGAGTGAGGAAAGAAATTTTTAAAAAAAATATTTTTAAAATAGCCAAAATAAATTTTAGAGGTGAAAAATAAAATATTTGAATTTAAAAATTTACTACATGGACATAACAGTAGATTAGACACTACAGAAGAAAATATTAATGAACTAGAAAAAATAGCAATAAAAACTATCCAAAATGAAGCACACAAGAGCCAGATGTGGTGGCTCATGCCTGTAATCTTAGCACTCTGGGAGGCCGAGGCGGGAGGATTGCTCACGGTCAGGAGTTCGAGACCAGCCTGAGCAAGAGAGAGACCCCATTTCTACTAAAAATAAAAACAAATTAATTGGCCAACTAAAAAATATATAGAAAAATTTAGCTGGGCATGGTGGTGCATGCCTGTAGTGCCAGCTACTCGGGAGGCTGAGGCAGAAGGATTGCTTGATCCCAGGAGTTTGAGGTTGCTGTGAGGTAGGCTGACGCCATGGCATGCTGGCCGGGGAAATAGAGTGAGACTCTGTCTCAAAAAAAAAAAAAAAAAAAAAAAAAAATGAAGCACACAGAGAAAATAAAGACTTAGAAAAAGTTAACAGAATGAATGAATGAGTAGACAAAGTGTAGTATATTCATACAATGGAATACTATTTGTCCATAAAAAGGAATGAAGTACTGATACATGCTATCACATAAATGAACCTTAAAAATATTATGCTGAATGAAAGAAGCCAGCCACAAAAGACCACAATTTCTATTATTCCATTTATGTGAAATGTCCAGAATAGACAAAACCGTAAAGACAGAAAGTGAATTAATGGTTCCTTAGGGATAGGGGAGTCAGGGGGATGAGGGATAGCTTAAGGGCATAGAGTTTCTTTGGAGGTGATGAAAGTGTTACAAAATTGACTGTGGTGATGGTTGCACATATCTATGACTATGCTAAAAGCCATTGAACTGTACTCTTTAAATGGGTAAGTTGTACGGTATGTGAATTATATCAATAAATCTGTGGTTTAAAAAATATTAATAGAGCCTCAGTGATCTGTGGTTCAGCATCACACAATCTAATATATGTGTAATAAGTGTTCCAGGAGGAGCTGAAGGCAGAAAAATATTTGAATAAATAATGGCTGAAAATGTGACAAATCCAATGAAAACTATAAACTATAGGCCGGGAGCGGTGGCTCACGCCTGTAATCCTAATACTCTGGGAGGCCGAGGCGGGTGGATCACTCAAGGTCAGGGGTTAGAAACCAGCCCGAGCAAGAGTGAGATCCCGTCTCTACTAAAAATAGAAACAAATTAATTGGCCAACTAAAAATATATAGAAAAAAATTAGGCCGGGCGCAGTGGCTCACGCCTGTAATCCTAGCTCTCTGGGAGGCCGAAGCGGGCGGATTGCTCGAGTTCAGGAGTTCGAAACCAGCCTGAGCAAGAGCGAGACCCCGTCTCTACTATAAATGGGAAGAAATTAATTGGCCAACTAAAAATATATACAAAAAATTAGCCGGGCATGGTGGTGCATGCCTGTAGTCCCAGCTACTCGGGAGGCTGAGGCAGGAGGATCACTTGAGCCCAGGAGTCGGAGGTTGCTGTGAGCGAGGCTGATGCCACAGCACTCACTCTAGCCTGGACAACAAAGCAAGACTCTGTCTCAAAAAATATATATATATAGAAAAAAATTAGCTGGGCATGGTGCCTCATGCCTGTAGTCCCAGCGACTCGGGGAGCTGAGGCAGGAGGATCACTTGAACCCAGGAGTTTGAGGTTGCTGTGAGCTAAGCAGATGCCATGGCACTCTAGCCTGGGCAACAGAGTGAGACTCTGTCTCAAAAAACAAACAAACAAACAAACAAAAACTATAAACTATAGATCCAAGAAGTTCAATAAACTTCAAGAAGGATAAAAATGAGGAAATCAAACCAAAGCACATCATAAGCAAATTGCTAAAACCGATAAGGAGAAAGGAGAAAATGCTAAAAATAGCATTCATACTATACACAGGAGAACCAAGCTAAAGATTAGCACAGACTTCACAACCAAAATATTGCAAGTCAGAAGACAATGGAATGATATCTTTAAAGTATTCAAAGGCTTCTACTGTAAGAAATGTTAAAGGAAGCTCTTCAGATTGAAGGGAAATGATACCAGTTGGAAGCACAGATTTGCAAAAAGAAATGATTAGTTCCAGAAACAGTAAACCTATGGGTAAATATGAAAAGACTTGCTTTCTCCCATTTTAAAGTTTTTCTTTAAAAGATAATTGGCTGGCTGGTCTGAAGGTAGTGAGTTATCTCACGTGATTGTTCACAGTCAGTTACAGATTGAACTCCTTGTTCTACTACTTTCCCCCCTCCTCACTACTGCACTTAACTAGCCTTAAAAAAAAAATTTAGAAAAAAGATAATTGGCTGCAAATACCAATGAATTATTCACTTTAAAATGGTTAATTTTGACTGGGCGCGGTGGCTCACACCTGTAATCCTAGCACTCTGGGAGGCCGAGGTGGGCGGATTGCTGGAGGTCAGGAGTTCGAAACCAGCCTGAGCAAAAGCGAGACCCCATCTCTACTATAAATAGAAAGAAATTAATTGGACAACTAATATATATGTATATAAAAAAAATTAGCCAGGCATGGTGGCACATGCCTGTAGTCCCAGCTACTCGGGAGGCTGAGGCAGAAGGATTACTTGAGCCCAGGAGTTTGAGGTTGCTGTGAGCTAGACTGATGCCACGGCACTCACTATAGCCTGGGCAACAAGTGAGACTCTGTCTCAAAAAAAAATAAAAAAATAAAAAATAAAATAAAATGGTTAATTTTATGTTATGTGAATTTCATCTCAATAAATTATTTCAAAATGTATAAATGACTGTTTAAAGCAAAAATATTAATATGCTATAGGGTTATATGTAGGAGCAAAATGTATTACAACAATATCACAAAGTATAAGAGGTACAAAAATATGCTGTTGTAAGGTTCTTACTTGTTCAAGAAGTCTTATAACAGTATCTAAAGGTAGATTGTGATAAGTTTAAAATGCTTGTTTTAAACCCCAGAGCAACTGCAAAACAAAGCTGTAGCTAATGAGCCCATGGTGGAGATAAAGTAGAAAATTAAAAGATTTCAATAATTCCTTGATACTCATCCCTCCAGGAGATGTAGCTTAATTCCCATCCCCTTGAGTGTGAGCTGAATTTAGTGACTTGCATATAATGAACAGAATTTTAAAAGGGAAAATCAGTAGCTTTACAGTAGAGAAACCTGGCAGACACCACACCACCTTAACCAAGTGATCAAGGTTAACATCGCCAGGAAGTCATGCTGATATCACGTACCCCCTGATATGACAGGATGACAAAGGCACATCACCTCAATGGTGTTCTTCACAAAAATCCATAACCACAGAACAACCAAAAAAAATCAGACAAACTCAAATTGAGAGACGTTCTACAAAACACCTTACTTCAAAACTGTCCGGATCATCAAAATACAGAAAAATCTGAGAAGCTGTCACAACCAGGAGGAACCTAAAAAGGCGTGATGACTAATTGAAATGTGACATCCTGGATGGGATCCTGGGACAAAAAAGACCTTCTTGGGAAGACTGGGGAACTCCAAGTGAAGTCTGTAGTCTAGTTAATAGCATTGTAACAATGTTAATTTCTTAGGTTTGAGAAATATATCTTGTTTATGTAAAGTGTTAACATTAGAGAAGTTTGGATGAAAGGTCTATGGGAACTCTCTGCGCTCTTTGCAACTCTTTTGTGAATCTAAAATTATTTTAAAATAGAAAGTCTTTTAAGAAAATATACAATCGAAATGAGAGCAGAAAAAGAGGAAAAAATTGACAGATAGGTGTGCCTTTAGGTAGGTTTTTGCCCCTCCCTTCCCCTCCCCTCCCCCCTGGTTGATTTCCACTGACTTTTACTTCCTTCTGTGCACCTGTGTTTTTACCAGTTAGTTCCAATTTAATAGTGAGTACATGTGGTGTTTGTTTTTCCATTCTTGAGATATTTCACTTAGGATAATGGTCTCCAGTTCCATCCAGATTGTTGCAAATGGTATTGATTCATCATTTTTTATGACTGAGTAGTACTCCATGGTGTATATATATATATATATATATACCACATTTAGAATGGCTGAAAATTTTTTTAAATAACAATACTAAGTGGAAATAAAACAATGGGGACTCTCTTACATTGCTGGTTGGAATATAAAATGGTAAACCATTGTGGAAATCAGTTTGGTAGTTTCTCATAAAATTAAATATAAGCCAATGATTTGGCCCAGTAATTTCACTGCTAGGTATTTACCCAAAAGAAATAAAAATATGTGCCCACAACAAGCCTTATACAAGAATGTTCATAGCAGCTTTATTTATGAAAACCCCAAACCAGAAATAGTCCAGATGTCTAGCAATGGGTGAATGGATAAACAAATTGTGATATATCCATAGACTGGATTGATGGTATACCAATACAATGGTATATCAACATAATTATAATTTGTATCAATATACAACATATACAGTGGCATATTAATACAATAGATATTCAGCAATACAATGGAACAAACTACTGATACATGCTATAACATGGAGTACCTCAAAAGCGTTATGTTAATTGAAGAAACCAGACACAAAAGCTAGGTACTGTATGCTTGTATTTATTTGAAATTCTAGACTAGGTAAAAACTAATCTATACTGACAGAAATCAAGATGGTAGTTAGCATTCAAGGGTAGAAAGTGGGAGTGAGATGGATTGTAAAGGTCTTCAAGGAAACTTTCTACCATGATGAAAATGGTGTAAATCTTTATTTTTTCACTTTTCCAATTGAATTTTATTCCAGTGCAAATGGTTTTACAGCAAAGCTAATTTTAAATAGTACATTTCCCCACTGGTAACAGCTCCATCTTCCTTCAACCCTTTGATCCAAGGAATTGAAGCTACTGCTCAGCTTTGAGTTTGGCGTTAGCTACAGACTTTTAAGGAATCCAGAACAAAGCCTTGGAGCCAGGCCAGAAGTAGTAAATGACTCAGTCGGCTCCTCACTCTGTGCCCACAGGGAGGGAGCCAGTGACTCAACAATCTATGACCCCCAGTGTGTGTGGAGTGGGAGCCTCAGCTGAAGGGCAGGATAGTGTGATTTCAGCAGTGTCCCTACTTCCCTGGCCCCTGTGCTGCTTGGCTCCATCATCACTACACACCGTGGTAGGACACTGATGAGAAGCCAGCACCTGGGAGACACAGGGATAACCTTGAACCTCCCTGCTGCGTCCTTACCCCTGCCCGAACCCACCTGCTGGAACAGGCAAGCAAGGACAGTTCTGTCTGGGCCACAGTTGCTCAACGTGAGGGCTGCCATATGCCAGGCATCATGTTAAGCATTTAACATTTAATGCTCTTGTCAACCCTGTGAGGTAGGCTGGAACACTGTCCCCATTTTACAGAGGAAGAAACAGGCTCAAGAGGAAGCCACACCCTTGCCTAAGGTCTCAAAGCTAAATGACAAGCAAAGATGGGGCTCAAAGGTCTGTGTGACCTGAGCTCTTGGTTCCTCAAATACCTCAAAATTACCCCTTAAGAAACAAGGAAAGGTGCCGGGCGAGATAGCTCACACCTGTAATCCTAGCACTCTGGGAAGCTGAGGCGGGAGGATCTCTCGAGGTCAAGAGTTCGAGACCAGCCTGAGCAAGAGTGAGACCCTGTCTCTACTAAATAGAAATTAGCGGAACAACTAAAAATATATAGAAAAAGATTAGCCAGGCATGGTGGCGCATGCCTGTAGTCCCAGCTACTCGGGAGGCTGAGACAGGAGGATGACTTGAGCCCAGGAGTTTGAGGTTGCTGTGAGCTAGGCTGACTCCACAGCACTCTATCCAGGGCAACAGAGTGAGATTTTGTTTCAAAAAAAAAAAAAAAAACCAAGGAAAGAGAACATTTTCAGAAATTAGAAGAAAACCCAACAACCACAGTGACTGTCAAAGAGCTGAGTGGGCACCACATGAGCTTCAAGGACACAGCATAGCTGCCAACAACCTGCCCAAGCCCCAGGGGACATGTGGACTCTGTCACACTGGAGACCAGTGGCCCTGCTCTTTTTTTTTTTTTTTTTTTTTTTTTTTGAGACAGAGTCTCACTCTGTTGCCCAGGCTAGAGTGAGTGCCGTGGCATCAGCCTAGCTCACAGCAACCTCAAACTCCTGGGCTCAAGCGATTCTCCTGCCTCAGCATCCCAAGTAGCTGGGACTACAGGCATGCCACACCATGCCTGGCTAATGTTTTGTATATATATTTTTAGTTGGGCAATTAATTTCTTTCTATTTATATTAGAGACGGGGTCTCGCTCTTGCTCAGGCTGGTTTCGAACTCCTGACCTCGAGCAATCTGCCCGCCTTGGCCTCCCAGGATTACAGGATGCTAGGATTACAGGCGTGAGCCACCACGCCCGGCCCTGCTCTTAATAAAATAAATAAAAGTCAGGCCCATTTCTGCACAAGGGCCCCCAAATTAAAACCACTGCCTTGTTTCTCAGTCTTTGCTTAAGAGAGCATGGTGCCGGGTGGGCAGGGGTATCCCTGATTTGGGTCGGAACAAGTATGCTAGTTCTTATCCAAAGCTTAGCTGCCTTCCCATCTCCCTGAGTTGTGCCTGGTGACTTCTGATGTCAAATACATGAAGGGGCCAGCTCTTCACGGGAGGCCTGTGGGCTCTGCTATTCTGTCATTGCCTAGCAAGGAGGTGACAGGCCAGGCGGAGCACCAAGTTCCTATAATGGCTGTAGCCAGAGTTCAAGGTTGGAGAGATGGGGAAGAACTGTCTCTTTTAGAGGCCTTAACATTAACTTCAGGGCATATTTATTATGAATCTGACATTGACTCTGGAGGAAGAAGTAGGTGGCAACAACATGAGGAGAACTTTATCCCAAGTCAGAGAGTTGGGAGTGAGGAAGGCCAGTGACAACCTGGGAGAGTCTGTTGGGCCATAGGAGATAGTCCACCTGACTTCTTCTTGGAAACTATAAAGTGCCATTAGCAAAACCACAGGCATCAGGAGACATACCCAACAAGAGCGCTGGAGAGACAGAAGGCTGTGCTGTGGGCAGAGGGCAGCAAGGGGACAGATGGTCCTCATGCCTCTGGCCCTGGGGCTGGCTGGCTATATCCTGCCCTGCCTTTCCCAAGGGCTCGCTTGGCTCTTATCCCCCTCCCTCAACCCTGGGAAGGCCAGCCTGGAGCTCCCCTCCCCCTCACTCCCTTCCATCCTGTGCCTGCCTCCTTCCTCCGCTGCTGCCCTGGGCCAGGGCCTCAGGCCAGTACTGGTCCTCCGTGTACTGCTCCACGTCTGTGCTGCTGTCAGGCTCTCTGTCCTTGGGGCGGGCCCAGGAGCTGCTGGCCTCCTGCTGTTCCCACTGCACTTCCCCAACTGGTGAGAGCTCCATGGCTGTCGTGGCATCTTCCGCTGAGGAGTGCCCTCGCTGGTCCACCTGGATCTTCTTGTGTAGCAGCTGCAGGGCCAGGTCCTTCAGAGAGACGTGGGCCCCGGGTGTGGAGGCCAGGCGGGTTGAGGAGGTTTGGGATATAGGTGGCATGCCCCGTCTGGCTCTGAGGGTGGACGTATTTGAGGGCCTGGAAGTCATTGTGCAACGTGTGCCCCACCACCACCTTGCCCTTCAGGAGCTTAAGGATCTCTTCCTAGGCCACCTGGAAGGGGATGGCCTTGTGCATGTGCTGCCGAGTGATGTTGCTCCAGTGGGTGTGGGAGTCAACAAGGGGCATCTCAGGCCAGATGTACTTGTCATAGAGGATGTCGCCATGGTAACTCACCAGGGAGCAGCAGGCCAGCTCACAGACCCACCCTTGGGGTCCTGTGCCCACCATCTCACAATTGATAGCCACGTACTTGCTGGGCAAGGGCCCAGAGGCTTCCCTGGGGGCAGGCCTTCTGCTCCAGGGGCAGAACAAGCTCCAGCTCTAGGACGCTGCCTCCCTGCTGCTGGCAGCTTCTGTGCCTGGTGTTGCCCCCAGCGGGCTGGGCAGCGGGAGGCCCTGGCTCTGGAGGCATGCTCAGCAGCCCCTGCTCCTGCAACAAGGCCTTCCACGCCGTGAACCACTGGTGCTGTCGGCTCCTCCTCTTGTGCCATCTCCGAAACACATCCTTGGCATTCAGGCTGGCAAGGGAAGGGCACAGGCACTGGGCAGACTCAGGGCCTTCCTGGAGTACCATCCCAGTCAGTTCTCTGCTCGGGGCAAGGGAAGCCAGGTAGGTAATCCCCCAATGGGGCAGCCCCCAGAATCCCATGCGTGTCTTCTGGGCCGCTCGTGACATCCAGACTCTGGTGTAAATCTTGATCACAGCAGTCGGTTTACAGGCCACTTAGTGGCCTAGGGCCACTCCTAGGGTGCTCAGAGCCTGGGAAAATATATGTCATGCGGCCCCTGTCTATACATACTATTTGAATCACCCAAAATTACTGTGTCAGTACCATTCTGGTGGCTCAATTTCATGCAATTCTGCCAAAGAAATATTGCTCTGGCTTAGTGAAGCAATCCATTTGCCCTCCTGGAACAGGGTTCCAACCATGAGTCCCATAGATAATCCTATAGTTGAGAATCCTGGAATTCCTTGGGACATCTGGTAGGCCCCAAGCACGGGTTGGGGAGGGGCTAGAGGCTCAAAGAGTGCCTTGAAGGGGAGAAATGTGGACCAAGTCCTGTGTCTACGTGGGATCCATTCTGAGCTAAGAACAGCCCACCCCAATGATATTGTTGGCCCTGCCAGTCTCAGACACTGGAGGGCAACTTTGAAAATTTTAAAGAAAGTCCTATGAAGTACAGAGATGTCCCCTGAGGTGCAGGGCATGGATCAGGAACCCCATCTGCCGAGGTCTAAAGTGGTACTGGTACACATTTATCAAAACTCATTGAATCGTTCACTTATAATGAATGTATTTTATTGCATATGAATTATATCTCAATAAAGTAGACAATAATTACTAACAATAAAGAAAACTCGGCCAGACTCGGTGGCTCACGCCTGTAATCCTAGCACTCTGGGAGGCCAAGGCGGGCGGATTGCTCGAGGTCAGGAGTTCGAAACCAGCCTGAGCAAGAGGAAGACCCCATCTCTACTATAAATAGAAAGAAATTAATTGGCCAACTAATATATATAGAAAAAATTAGCCGGGTATGGTGGCGCATGCCTGTAGTCCCAGCTACTTGGGAGGCTGAGGCAGTAGGATTGCTTGAGCCCAGGAGTTTGAGGTTGCTGTGAGCTAGGCTGACACCACGGCACTCACTCTAGCCTGGGCAACAAAGCGAGACTCTGTCTCAAAAAAAAAAAAAAAAACAAAGAAAGAAAGAAAGAAAAGAAAACCCGGTACCTCAGATTCTCAGGCCCCATTCCAAACGAAGTCAGGCTGGGAAATTTTCATTTGTTTCTTCTCAATTGCCTACAAAATCATATCCAGGATGTGTTTCCCAGCCCAGCCTTGATCTACTGCTTCATCCTCAGTTCCTGATACTCCCTTCCTCACCCCACGCTCCAGACACACTGAACTTAGAGCCAATCCTAAAAAGTGCCCACACTGTCTTTGTAATCCTGCACCTCTACATATTACGTGTCCCCTGCTTGAACCTGCACCTTCGCCATGAAAGGAATGCCTACACATCACTCAAAGTCCATCTGAAATGTCCATTTTTATGTATAGCCTTCCCTGACCACTAAACAGAGCTAAGATGGAGGCAGGGAGGATGATCCTTCCTTGGTGACCCCACAAGTCTTGGAACACACTTTTTATGGCTATGACACCTGTCAAAATGGACGGTTGTTACCTGTCTGGGGGTCTTCTCCCATAACAAATTGCAAATTCCTCCAAGGCAGGGACAAGATCATCTTTAACCCAGAACATAGCACAGTGCCTGGCAACATAATAGGCTCTTGACACAAGCTGTTGAATGAATGAATCTGTTTCCCTTTGGGGACTCTTTAATGGGAGCCTTGGTTGGAGAGTGTATTCACCACAGAGTGACCTATAAACAAAAAATCTTAAGAGCTGGGACATACCAGAGAGGGGTGTATTTGGTCAGGGGTACATTTTAACCACACAGATTATGCCACCAAGGTATTTCAGCCTATTTGGGACCTGTATTTGTGAAATGGCCAGGGTCACGACTCATTCCGTGCCCTGTTAGATACCAATTATCATCACCAGCAACATCACTACCCTTTATTGGGCACTTATTATGAGTTGGGTGCTGGTATGAACACTTTTGTATATTATCTCATTTAATCTTCATAATAACCCTGCAAGGAAGGTGCTATTGGGCTGAACCATATGAAATTGGCAATATTTGCTTTTTTTCTGACCCAATACCATGTTTCCCCGAAAATAAGACCTACCCATAAAATAAGCCCTAGCAGGACTTCTAAGCATTTGCGCAATATGAGCCCTACCCCCAAAATAAGACCTAGTGATGGGCGTGGCTACGCAGCTTATCTGCACAACCCATGCATTTCATTGCGGAGCGGTAAAGAAGACGAGCAGCCCTTCTCATCTGCCCCACGAGAGCTCTATTGCTCCACATGAGAGATTAGACCCAATGATTCTAAAGGAAATAGAGACGCAAGAAATTCAGGATGGAATTCGGGGTTTGGGGAGTTATGATGATGTTCCAGAAGAAGACAACTTAACTATATTTGAATAAATGTAGATTGTTGGACCGTACTTAAAAAAAATAACACATCCCCTGAAAATAAGCCCTAGGGTGTCTTCTGGAGGAAAAATAAATATAAGACCCTGTCTTATTTTCGGGGAAACACCGTAGCACTATCATGTTTCAATCTAATATTACCATATCCTTTCTAGAGCTGAGGAAACCAAGGTTCAAGGAGGTGAGTCCCTTGCCCAGATTTGAACATTCATCTATATAACTCCAGAGCCCTTTTGCTATTTCCACCAGACTACCAGCTTCCATCAGCTGTGAAATTATTGCTATAAGCCAATCCATAGAGGCTAAGAGGTCGGACAGGGGCAGGTTTGGCTAGGATTTCAAATGCTCTTTTGCAGGAGGTATGAGCTGGCTTGGCCTGAAAAAGTTATTCTTTCAGTGGTCATGTTTACAATTTTTTTTTAGTCTCTCACTCATCCAGAATCCACCTCCCTCACCAGACACACACACACACACACACACACACACACACACACACGGAAGGGAAGAGCCAAGCAGCTGACTCACACACCACACCGCAGTGGCCTTGACTTTGTTCACGTAGGCCCAGCGGCTTGAGACTCCTGTCCAGGCTTAGGTGGTGTCCTCAGTTGGCACCCAGAGGAGCCACTGCATTCTCCCCACTACTATGGAGATGGCTGGAGTCAGTGCTCTGGTCCTGGGGAAAGACAGCCATCAGAAGTTGGCAGAGACTCAAGTCCAAAGTCAACGATGATGCCCGACATCTGAAAGGGTGCAGGCAATGGTGGGGAGTCCTGCCTGCTGGGTCTTTGAGCCTCCGACAGAACCAGCAGCACATAGGGCAGATCCCAACCCCACCGACATCTCCCCTGCCTGCTTACCAAGTCCTGTGAGCTGCCTGCTGGGGCAATAGGCCTAGCAGTATTAGGGGCTGGGAAGGAAGAGACATGGTACAGGATGAAATGACCGCTCAGGAAAGGCTCGCAGTGATTCCCGTTCATAGTAGGAGGGCAATGACAGAGCATTGCCTGGATTGGGGTTGGGCAGGGGATGAAAGCCAGGGAAATGCAGGCAGGCATCAGGTGGGCCTGAGAGGCCTGGCTGAGGAATGGAGGGGGAGGCTGGAAGTTCAGGCAGACCGCCAGGATGTTCCACTTTGAGATGAGTGAGGTTGGGGGATGAATCAGACTGTCTAGGAGGTTGGTCTGGGGCTGTAAGTCCTGAGCTGCAGGACAGAGGAACCGGAAGGGCTTCCTCCAAGAACCCCAGAAGCCTCTAGCCTTTCCGGGCATAACTAGAAAGAGAAGCAGACAGCCCCAGGAGCTTACTAAAAGACAGCTCGAACTTGTCTTCCTGTTTTCTCTCTCACGAGGGGGCAGACTGAGATACCACAAAGCACCCTGAGCCGGCAGTTAGGAAGCCTGGGTGTTGGTCTCATCCCTGCCTGTTGGAGCCCTCCCCTCTCTGGGCCGCCATGTTCCCCATCTGTACCAATGATTAGGCAGGATGGGTAGAGTGCAGAAGGCAGTTGATTAGACTAGAGTCATGGTTTTCAAACTTATGCAATTTGGAGCACTTTCTTTAAACAAAATCAATGTGTCAGCTCAACATGTAAAGCAGATGAAAGTAGAGCTGCTCTCGGCTACCCCCGCCCTACCCGGAGGTTCCCTCGAAACCTCCATGGCAGCCCAGAGCCCCTTTTAAAGATCACTGGGTGACAGCAGTGGCCCTCAAACTTGAGTACACATCACCATCACCTCGAGGGCTTATTGAAACAGACTGCTGGGCCAGCCCTTGAGTTTCTGATTCAGTGTATATAGGACGGGACCAAGAATCTGCATTTCTAACAAGTTCCCAGGAGATGCTGATGTTGTTGGCCCAGGGACCACACTTTGAGAACCACTGGCTTATTTTACACCAAAGGGCCCTTCTATGATTCATGTCCAATCATTCAATATTTACATTAATCCACCTTAGGTATGATTTTCTCAGGTTGATTTTCTGTGATATTGAAGCATGGGCGAGCAGCCAGCATTGTGCCTGGCACACATTAGGCACTTAGTCAAAGCTGGGAAGATCTAATTCTAAATGACCTGCCTACAAGGCTCTTTAGGTGTAAAGTCGTGTTAGCTACTGACAGAGGCAGAAACCTTTCCTTTAATGAGTTTACAGTCTGCCATGGTCCCCACCCCCCAGGAAATAACACCCCCGCTAATTCCACCATTAGAGGTTATTCCATGTTAAGCATTATCCTTTCCAGACATTCTCTTTTTTTTTCCAGGTAAACCCTCTGGGAAGGGGTAGTTGTTCGGTCCCTCACCCCTCAGCATTTCTCAGATGTTTTCCCTATGTGTAGGGAACACAGCCTTGATCCTCTGGGAGTTTTTCCAGGACAAGGGCCTTACCTGTATCATTCTTCCCAGCATGCCCATGGGTCCTAGCCTGGTGCCCAGAACACGGTGGGCACTCCATGCAAGTTCGCAGAATAGAATAAATGAAACGTGAGCACCAGCTTCATCCTGCCTACGTGGGCCACTAGCCCCCCATCATGGTCAAGGCTGCTCGCTTGGGAATTTTAGAAGGGCATGTAGGGAGGGCAGGTCTCCAGCCACATTCACCTGGGATTACTGCCCAGAAGGTTTTGCAAACTGGCTCCAGGAATGTTCAGGGCCTCCCACGTCCTCCTTTTCAGCCTTGCCACTTTCTTAAACAAATTGGCACTGACCCTGATGACAGACTTGATCATTTCCCTTTGCTTGGTGATTGTGTTAAGTGACTGCCAAAGGCCTGTTCCTGAATAGTCAGCACATTCCTCAGGACGGCAAGTGGGAGCCCATCTGCTCCTGGAGCGCTTCCTTTCCTTTATTGTGCTATTTTGGCTTCAATTTCCCATTTGGACAGGAGCATCTTCCAGCCGGTGAAGAAGGGGAGAGGGTGGGAGGAGCACCACAGCCTCCCTTCGTTTCTCACTCATCTCCCTGGTTTGTCTGGAATTAAATCAACAAATATGCTACATGCCAGGCACTGCTCTTAGCATTCTACATGTGTCCTCACAGTTAATCCTTACAACACCCCTGTGAGGAAGGCACAAATAGTATCCCCATTTTCCAGATGAGGAAACTGAGGCTGAGAGAGGTGAAGTGACTTGCCCAAGGTCACACAATGTATGATAGAGCTGGGATTGATCCCAGGCAGGTCTGGCTCTGCAGGCTAAGTTCTTACTCATTGGCTCCACCACCTTGCAGGGCTTGAATTCTTCAGGTTCTAGATCTGGACCCAATGGTATTTGAGGCCATAGTCCTCTCCTTCCTCCCTGTCTGTCAGCAGGACCTAAGGTCACTTACAAAAGATTTTCTCCAACCCTTGCCACTGACCCATTCATTTAATGCAATGTTTGAACTTGCAGATTCTAGGCCAATGTAGACTTTACCCTTGGGTTAGTTGTAAGGGGCTGATGTAATAATATAAAACAGCTGCTGGGAATCTGGAGCTCATTGTGTGTTCTTCTCCTCATGCCTTGTCTCATTTATGTCTCATGTTAACCCTAAAATAGGCTGTAGGGAGGAACTGAGGCTGAAAGAACTCCCAGACAACCACAGACCCAACTCTCGGGCACTTCACTGCTACACTAGATGTTAAACAGCAAGGTAGCCCTCACTAGGTGGCAGCTGTCGTCCAAACACTCTCCTGTATTGATTCATTCAATCCTCACACCAACCCCATGAAGGGCTATTATCCCTATTATTATCCCTCTCTGTGCCTACTTCATGGAGGAAGCTGAGGCATCGAGAGGTCAATTAACTAGCCCAAGGTCACACAGCCAGGAAGTGGGACATCTGGGGTTGGAATCCAGACTATTGGCTTAGACTGTTGGGTTCCTGGTGTAGGCTCTTAACCACTACACTGCCCTCTGCCTCTTGGCATTGAGGCCACCTCAGAGCATTTGAGGTGCCATATTGCTATAACCTCATCTATCTCTTCTTCTTCTTGTCTCCCTGCTGTTCCAACTTGACTTGATCTTCCCAACAACCATAACTCTTGTAGGCTCTGCAATTCAAATTACAGCTCTGCAACTAGCAGTGTCACCTCTGTTTCTTTCTGTGCCTTGGTTTCCTGATCTGTAAAGTGGGGATGATATGGTTATGAGCCCATAGGGTGGTTGTGAGCTTGTAGGCCAGACAGGGTGGAGTCCCCATTGCCACCACCAGCTCGTGTTGCATCTTCTCCAGCCCAGGCCCGACATCCTGCTGGGGGAAATGGTGCTTCGCGCCCTTTCACTTATCAGTCTCACCCTCCGTGTCTGTCTCTTCCTGTCCCAAATGAAAGGCAGCCCTCAATTACAGATTCCCCAGGCTTTTCAAAACTTGAGGATTACAATTCCTCCCAGGAGATCAGAGAAAACCATTTCCCTAGCACTCTAAGCAGGAATTCTATTGTCATTTGGTAATTCAAACATGGCCAAGGTGGCCCAGCCCATCTCCTTTCTTCCCCACCCTTACTAGAGATAAGGAACAGACAGCTTGACTAGAACACACCCCAGCAGCACCACATGGCCAGGGTCCCTGAGAAAGAATTCCACATTAAGGAAAGGCACCCATTTCAAATATTTATTTGGATTCTGAGCATTCCTTGCTATACCAGTGACTATGGAAGTGACCCTCTCCTTATTGCCTTCTTTATAGAAAATGCCGAGGTAGGCTGGGCGCAGTGGCTCACACCTGTAATCCTAACACTCTGGGAGGCCAAGGCGGGAGGATTGCTTGAGATCAGGAGTTTGAGACCAGCCTAAACAAGAGCGAGACTCCATCTCTACTATAAATAGAAAGAAAATTAGCCAAACAACTAAAAATAGAAAAAATTAGCCGAGCATGGTGGTGCATGCCTGTAGTCCCAGCTACCCGGGAGGCTGAGGCAGGAGGATCGCTTGAGCCCAGGAGTTTGAGGTTGCTGTGAGCTAGGTTGGCGCTACGGCACTCTAGCTTGGGCAACAGAGTGAGACTTTGTCTCAAAAAAAAAGAAAAAAAAAAATGCTGAGATACTGGTCATGGAATATAAATTATCCCGTATCCTTCTCCATTTTCCTAAGTGTCTTTGTGCTATAATTCCAGTGTCCTTTACTTGCTACTGGTATCTTGTGTCTTAAGTTCAGTGGGGTAGAGCATGGGGTTACTATCAGCAGGCAGCTAGGATAGGAAAAGAATGGCCCATTCTCTTAGTTCTTCATTCACAGGCCACACTCTAACCTTGGCCACTGACTGAGCCCTAACCCCAGCCTAGATGTTCCCTAACACTGTTCACAGACTGGGCCTAAAACCTGGTAACTGGCTTCCCTTAATCTCGTTCACAGGCTGAGTATATATGATAATTACAGAATGAAGGAACTTCACCCTAAAGAGGTAAAGCAACTTGGCCAGCATCACATGGAACCAATCCTCCATCCCGGCCATACACTGACCCTGAACTTCACCTTAAGTTGGTAGCCACTAAGGACAAGACTTCAAGTGTGTGGCTGTATCAGTGCAAAGGGATCCCTATTATAAAGGTTCCAACTCAAAGACAGGTGAGTGGACACCACATCTTTGTCTCTGAGGGAGAGCCTACTGTTCCAGTCTTCACAGAGTACTGGGGCTATTAAAAAGAATTCTTGCCTAGGGAGAGTGATTTGTATGATGAAAAAAATCAATAAGTTGCTATTTAATGCAGTCCAACTTCACTTACTCAAACTAATTGGAGATAGCCTTTCAAATTAGTGAGCCATTTGTATTGTAAGTTACTTGTAAAGAAATGAAGCTTTATTGCTTTGAATAATTCACAGTAGCACCAAGTAGGCTAACAAATTGTAGCCTAATCGAGGTCTTAGGAGACTTGCCTTAATGAAATGAAAAGAATCCCCAGCATCAATCATTTGTATGCAAATGATCCTGCCAAAGAAATGACAAAATTTGCTGCCTTAAAGAATGGAAACCCAGCACAGAGTCCATTTATTCAATTTATTTATTACTTTGCTAAGAGTGGCCAAAGTAAGGCCAGTTAGGGCCTAAGCCATTCCCATTTGGTACTAATGGAGTGTCTTCTGACAAAGTTTTACTGTAAAAGGAAACAATTGGAGAGTGGCCTTAGAAGTAGCAGGTGCAATCCATCTACTGATGGAATAAAAGATGGTTTTGGAATACTGTCACTTCCTTTAATTTTTTTCTTAAGAAGACATTAGGAAGAAAAAAAAAGTTACCAACACAAGTCAAGTACCTCAGTGTTTTGTCAAAACCCGGAACAAACATTAAGGGGAAAAAAATTCGAAGGTCGAGGAAGGGAAATAAACAAGAAGGATAAGTAAAGCATGAATCATCCATTACCACCTGATGGCTCCTTAAAAATAAAAATAAAACCATGGAAGGAAATAGAGTCAGTGCCATAGTTTGGCATTTTGATAGAGGGCCTGGCACAGACTCTGTGTCTTTTTATTTCACAAAGAAGGAATTGACCTTTGGCATCTGATTTGGATTGCCTTTTCGGCGAGGCCTTATAGAGCACAAAGTTACATGTGCTCCCCCAGCACCGGTGCCCACTGTCCTGGACACTGTGAATGGAGACAGGAGAAGCATATTTTATTTGCATGTAGTTAATAACCCCCGCCTTGTTTCCCAAAGGCTTTGAGATGGTTTACAACAATAAAAAATAATAATAGCAAAATAAAAACAGAGAATCAAGACCAGGGAAAATAACAATAGAAAATTTTAAAGATCAAGTGTTGAAGAGCTCAAAGACCATATAGAGTTGCACTACAGGTTGCTAAAAGAGGCAGAGTTGGGATTCAAACCAGCTCAGTCCACTGGACCACCTCCTGCAGGAACATGGGCTCCTCAGATGGACCTATCTATAAGTGTGATCTTGGGCTAGATACTCGACTTCTCTGAGTCTGTTTCCTCATCTGAATGATGGGCCTAATAAATACTATTTTATAGGCTGTTATGAGGATTCAATGTGATAATGTCAGTAAACCACTGAGCCCCACTCTCTGGCAGAGAATAATAAATGGTAGATGTGAAAACAGATAAGAAGAAAGTCTCCCCTGATGCAATATAAAGCATTTGCCCATCATGGCATCTCATTTGACCCTCACACCAGCTGGGCCTTGGGCCCCGGATCACAAAGAAGGGAGAGCAGAGGAAGGGGGGAACCTTGGAGAAGCTTCCTGCAGGAGGTAGTACTCCAGTTAGAGCTTCTGAAGGACAGGTAGGAGTATTTGAGGAGATAGAACCAAAGGTGAGGAACGAGCTGGCAGTGTATGGGGACAGTAAGAAGACCTGGAACAAAAGCAGAGGTAGGAAATAAGAATAGAGAGGGAAGGATGGGGCAGGATCCGCTCATGGTGTTGCTTGAATCTGGCCAGATGGTGAAGGAATGTAGATGCCATTTGACAGGAAACGGGGAGTCATTGAAGGATTTTGAGCAGGTTGAGCAGGGGAAGGATGTGACATGTTGGAAGGGATGTTTTCAAAGGTGGAGTCTGTCTGCTGCTGTCTGCTGCTCTCTGCTGTGTGCAGGCTGGGGTGGGGGTTGGGAGGATTGGAGACTGGCAGACCAGCTGCAGTGATCCAAGGAAGAGACACATGATGAGAGCTCAAGCTAAGGCAGTGGGGATGGAGAAGATAGGTAGTTCCCCATCCCAGTTAGGGGTACCTGAGATTCAACATACTTCCCTTCTAGACTTGAAATTTCATGAGGGCAGGGACCGTGCACTGCTTGGTTCATCACCATACCCCCAGGACCTAGCATAATACTTGGCACATAGTAAGCGCTCAGCGAGTGTTTTATTAATGAATGAATGAATGCCTCCATGCGGACAGACACTGAATAAGCATAAGAATGGTTGATTGATCAACAACAAGCAATAGCTCAAGGAAAACAAAATGGAGGGTCATCAGAAAAAAAAATAGCAACACTTTAACTGACTTTCTTTCATTGTCCATGGTCTATACCGACAACGTGGTATAGGAAGGCAGCCCAAAAGAAAGCCAAAGCTGGCCGGAAAAGAAGCCATCTAAAGCAGAACATGTACCCACAATAATGCTCTGTAGGCAGCAAATCAACCGTACGTCCCCTGGACAGTTCGCACAATGTAGGAGCACCACAAAGCAGGTAAATTACAGACAGGAGAAAATGAAAAATGGCATCATTTATCTCACAAAAGGATTAACTGAGGATCCATTTAAAGTAGCAAACTGCCTTTCTATTATACTTAATTTGAGACTAGGACTTGACATACTAAAATTGGATTCCCATTCAAGACAATAGAGAGTAATGGTAAAAGCTTTGATTTGGGAGTCCAGAGACCCAACCGCTGGCCTAGGCAAGTAGCAGAATGTGGTGGTTAACAGCACAGGCTCTCCAGCCTGGGCAACACAGTCAGATCACGTCTCTACAAAAAATCTTTAAGATTAGCCGGGCGTGGTGGTGTGTGCCTATAGTACCAGCTACTCGGGAGGCTGAGGCAAGAGGATCTCTTGAGCCCAGAAGCTCGAGGTTGCAGTGAGCTATAATCATGCCACTGCACTCCAGCTTGGGTGACAGAGTGAGACTCTGTAAGAGGAAAAAAAAAAAGCACAAGCTCTGCTCCCTGGATCTGCATCCTGGATGCAACCCTGACTAGCTATACAGCCTTGGAAAAATGGCTTAGCCTTTCTGAGCTTCAGTTTCTTCATCTGTAAAATGTGAGAATACAACATCTGATTCTGCCTCATGAGGTTATTGTGAGGATTAAATGAGTGTAATGCGTTCAGCAGCACCTATCAGGTCTCAGTAAGTATTGGCTTTCACTCTAAATCCTAACTATATGACTTTAGGCAAGTCACTGTCCTCTGGGCCTTGGTTTCCTCATGAGCCTGAGGCTTCTTTTATCCATACATTGGGGATGTGGTCCCTATCTGTACTACAAACTCATCATCTATCACACTTAAAAGGATCTCCACCCTTCGGGGCACCCAACTGATAACTCTGCCCTTAGAAGGACCATTGGGATTAAAAAAAAAAAAGAAGAAGGACCATTGGGACTCCTAGAAGAGAGAAAAGGTCAAATAGATACAAGACTAGGGTAGATGCATTTTCCTTAATATATTTTGTACAAATCCCAACTCTCTCAGCTTCCACCCCTAAATTCTAGCCTCTTCCTCCCTTCCCAAGCTGCCCTACTTTCTTAACCATCTTTATCCCAGGCCCTAAGGAAGGATGAGCCCAAAACCACAGCTTTTCTCTGGACAGCTCCCCTAGCCAATCCCCCATTTGGAATTAGGTCCTCAAGTACCTCCTTAGGTTTCTCTTACCACCCCCCAGTCCAACCCAGAAAACTGCAATCACATCAACCTCTGCTGCCCCCTGCTGTCTGGCTCCAGATGTGCTAGCTCCTGTTGGGCACATTAAGTCAGTTTCCAAAAGACCTGTCAGTTTTTCGAGACCCTACTTGCCACTCTGACCCCAGGAATACAACGCGGATGTCTCCCACAGTATCCATGCTCTCCCTTACCCTTCACAAATGAGCAATCTTCCCTATTCAGACCCAACATAGCCAAGCCACCTCACAGCTGGTGCAGTCCATGAGTTTGGATCTGTTATCTTCATCAAAGAAGGTAAGCTGCAAGAGCAGGCGTCCTCGAACTACAGCCCACAGGCCACATGCGGGTGTTTTTGCCCATTTGTTTTTTTACTTCAAAATAAGATATGTGCAGTGTGCATAGGAATTTGTTCGTAGTTGTTTTTAAACTATAGTCCGGCCCTCCAACGGTCCGAGGGACAGTGAACTGGCCCCCTGTTTAAAAAGATTCAGGACCCCTGTGCTAGAGACATCCATTGTTCTCATCTAAGTCCCTTTCTCAAACATTCCACAATCATTTACTGAGCATTTGCTGTGTGCCGGGCAATGTGCAAAGTGCTGCTCATGTATTATCTTATTAAATACTGGCACTGATCTTGCAAGTAGGTAAAATTATTATTATGCCCATTTTACAGGTGAAGAAATTGAGACCCAGAGAAATGAATGTCTTGTGCAAGGTCACAAAGCCAGCAAATGGTAAAGATGGTACATAAAAACAGATCTACATAGCTTTAAAGATCACGTTCTTAACCACTGGCCATGGTTTGGAGGGTAGTTTAGAAAGGAAGTAAAGCAGAGGAAGACAAACCAGTTAGGGTCTGTGGCAGGGCGGTAAGCAGAGAAAGCAATGCTCTTTACATGTAATTAGGAGGTGGATTTGACAAGACATGGTGACTAACTGAATGTGGAGTCAGGGAAGAAGGAGAGGTCTGAAATGACCCTCAGGATTCTGGCTTGTGCAACTGTGTGGACAGGGACATGTTGGGGTGTGAGGGAAATGAAGAGATCCATTGTGGACATACTGAATGTGAAATATCCAGGTAGAGATGGTCAGTTGGCACTTGGTTTTATGACACTAGAGCTCAGGAAAGAGGTGTGGGCTAGCATCAACTTGGAGATGGGTGAGCTTTATGGGGGAGAGTGTGATTCATCAGAAAAGAAGAGGACTGAGGCTGGAATATCAATATTTAAGAGGAAGGGAAAATAAAAGAAGTGGAGGAAGGAAATTAAGCAGCAGCAGCCAGAGATGAACCAGAGGAGTTGATCCAGAAACAATTGTCAAGGAAGTCAAAGAAGGGAGGGGAACAGTTCTCCTAGATCAATTACCACAAAGAGGTCAGTGCCCTTAAAACAGTTCTTTAGATTTTGTAAATAGAAGGTTGTTCTGGTTATCTACTACTATCTTCAAAAAAAAAAAGTCACCCTAAAACATAGTGGCTTACAAAAACAAAAATCCTTGCTCTTCTTTAAATATTTGGCAGAATTCAGCAGTGAATTCATCAGGTCCTGAGCTTTTCTTTGTTGGGAGACTTTTTATTATATTATGGCTTTGATCTTGTTACTCATTATTGGTTTATTGAGGTTTTCTATTTCTTCATGGTTCAATCTTTGTAGGTTGTATGTTCCAGAACTTTATTTCTTTCTTCTGGGTTTTCCAATTTGTTGGCATATAGTTGTTCATAATAGTCGCTAATAATTCTTTGTATTTCTGTGGTCTCCGTTGTTATGTCTCTTTTTTCACTTCTGATGTTATCTATTTGGGTCATAGCACTTTTTTTCTTAGTTATTCCAAAGGTTTGTCAATTTTGTTTATCTTTTAAAAAAATAAATTTTTCACTTCGTTGATCTTATGTATTCTTTGGTGTCAATTTCATTCATTTCTGCTCTGACCTTTATTATTTCTTTCCTTCTACTAATTTTGGGTTTGGTGTGTTCTTGCTTTTCTAGTTCTACGAGGTGCATTGTTAGGTTGTTTATCTGAAGTCTTTCTTACTTTTTTTTTTTTTTATTTTGGCATATTATGGGGGTACAGATTTTAAGGTTTCAATAAATGCCCATTTCCCCCCTCCCCCCAAAAGTCTGAGTCTCCATCATGACCATCCCCCAGATGGTGCACATCTCACTCATTATGTATGTACATACCCACCCCCCTCCCCCCTCCCACCTGCCCAATACCCTATTACTGTAGTACCTATGTGTCCACTTAGGTGCTAGTCAGTTAATACCAGTTTTCTGGAGAATATATCTGGTGCTTGTTTTTCCATTCTTGGGATACTTCACTTAGTAGTATGGGTTCCAGCTCTAACCAGGAAAATATAAGATGTGCTATATCACCATTGTTTCTTAGAGCTGAATAGTACTCCATGGTATACATATACCACATTTTATTAATCCATTCTTGGATTGATGGGCACTTGGGCTGTTTCCACAGCCTTGCAATTATGAATTGTGCTGCTATAAACATTCGAGTGCAGGTGTCTTTTTTGTAGAGTGTCACTGGATCATTTGGGTAGATGCCCAGCAATGGGATTGCTGGGTCAAATGGTAGATTCAGTTGTATCGCTTTAAGGTATCTCCATATTGCTTTCCACAGAGCTTTCTTACTTTTTTGATGTAGGTATTTATTGCTATAAACTTCCCGCTTAGTACTGCTTTTGCTGTATCCCATAGTTTTGGTATGTTATAGTTCCATTTTCATTTCTTTCAAGAGATTTTTTTAACGTCCTTAATTTCTTCATTGACCCATCAGTCCCTTATGGAGCATGTTGTTTAATTTCCATGCATTTGTGAAGTTTCTGAGTTTCCTCTTATTATTGATTCCTAGTTTTATTCCATCATGGTCAGAAAAGATACTTTATATTATTTCTACTTTTTGAATTTATTCAGACTTAAATAAATAGATATGGTCTACGATTTGGTCTGTTCTGGAGAATGTCCCATGTGCTAATGAAAAGAATGTGTATTCTGCAGCAGTTGTGTGAAATGTTTTGTAAATGTCACTTAGGCCTATTTGGTCTAGTGTGTAGTTTAACTCCTGTGTTTCTTTGTTGATTTTCTGTCTAGATGATCTCCCCATTACTAAGAGTGGGGTGTTAAAGTTCCTTACTGTTATCGTATTGCAATCTTTCCCTCTAGATCTATTAACGTTTGCTTTACATACTTAGGAGCTCCAGTGTTGGGTGCATAAATATTTGGAATTGTTATAGCCTCTTGCTGAATTGACCCCTTTATCATTATATAGTGACTTCTTTGCCTCTTTTTACAGTCTTATTTGTAGTCTGTTTTATCTTATATAAGTGTAGCTACTCCTGTTCTTTTTGGTTTCCAGTTGCATGGGATATCTTTTTTCCATCCCTCCACTTTCAGCCTATGTGTCTTCATAGGTGATATGGTTTCTTATAGGAAGCATATAGTCACGTCTTGTTTTCTTAATCCATTCAGCCACTCTGTCTTTTAACTAGAGAATTTAGTCCATTTATATTCAATGTTACTATCGATAGGTAAGGACTTACTGCTCCCATGTTCTTATTTGATTTCTGGATTTTTTGTAGTCCTTTCTTTCTTCCTTCCTTCCTGTCTTTGTATAAAAGTGATTTTCTCTGGTAGTGAGTTTTAATTTCTTGCTTTTCATTTTTTGTGTATCTGATTGGAGGTTACCACGAGGCTTGCAAAAAAAAATAAAATAACCATTGTTTTAAACAGATGACAGTGTAACTCTGCTTACAAAAACCAAACAAATAAGCAAAGAGAAAGCTAAAAGAAACTCTACACTTAAACTCCATCCCTGTCCCCACTTTTTGACATTTTGTTGTTTCCATTAATATCTTTTATACTTTCTAGCTCTTAAAAAGTTGTTGTAGTTATTATTTTTGATAGGATTGCCTTTTGGCATTCCTGTTGAAGATATAAGTGGTTTATACATCACAATTACAGTGATAGTGTATTCTGTATTTGTGTACTTACTGTTACCAGTGAATTTTATACTTTTAGATGATTTCTTATTGTTCCTTAATGTTCCTTTCTTTCAGATTGAAGAACTCCCTTTAGAATTTCTTATAGGGCAGGTCTGCTGTTGACAAAATCGCTCAGCTTTTGTTTGTCTCAGAAAGTATTTCTCCTTCATGTTTGAAGGATATTTTTATAGGATACAATGTTCTAGGATTAACATTTTTTTCCTTCAGCACTTTGAACATGTCATGCCACTCTCTCCTGGCCTGTAAGGTTTTCATACCCTGTTGGAAGGAGTGTGAACTGGTAAAGCTTTTCTTGGCAGGAAATTTGGCAGAATCTATTGAAATGAAAAAAGTATACTTTTCTACTTCTAGATATGGATCATCCCAGAGAAATCCTTCTGCTTGTGCATGGATTTTCATTCCTCTTGTTTGTAATAATGTAAAGTCAGAAACAACCTGAATGCCCATCGGTTATGATATGCAAGCAGGATAGGGATTTAAGGACAAGCATAAAGGTTTGGAATTGCACACAAGGGCAATGGGAAATGGTGCCAACTCAGAATAAGTAAAATGATTGCCAGACAGCATCAAGAGGCCTGCTGAGGTTAGACATCATGAATTTGGAGTGACCCCAACCCATAGAGTTGGGATATATTCTCCTATGGAAAAGACAGAGGGGTCAAATGTCCTGGGGTTCAGTTATTCATTCAACAAATATTTATGAGTGCCTACTAAGCTCTAGGCAATGTTCTAAGCCCTAGGATACAGAAGTGGACAAAAATAAATAGAAACACAATATAATGTCAGCTAAATGCTCTGAAGAATAACTAAAACAAAATAAGGGATAAAGAATGACAGAGGCACTACTTAAATAATGAGATCAGGGAAGGCTTCTCTGCAGAGGTGACATTTGAACAGAGATCTGAATGAAATGAAGGAATGAGCCATGTTGACAACTGGAAAAAAAAGAGGGAATGGTATGTGCAATGGCTCTAGTGCTTTCCTTGGGATTGGCAGGATGGAACGGAAGGACAAAGAAATAAGACAGTTAAATGTGCTAGTAAAAGGGAGGTTGTGGTGATGGGTTATATAGTTTGGATCAAATAAGGAGGGAAGGGAGACCAGGGGATGCTGATAAAATGGAGAGGAAGAGCATAGGGTAAGGGACAGGAGGTTTCAGTGAAATGAAAAGTCACGTGCAGTAAGGGTGAGGGACAGAGATTTAAACCCCCAGCACCTGGGGCTGCCTCAATTTTCTGAGCTTCTTGCAGCCCAGCACGAATACTTTGGTCTGGTTCTTGGCGTTTCCTGGCAGCATGGCCCCCGAACGCCAGTCTCCGCTCCCGCCTCAGAAGAAGAAACCAAGACCGCCTGGCTGCCCCGAAGCCAGAGGACACCTCGGCCTCTCTGAGCTTGCTGAAGAAGAAAGAAAAAGAGCAGCAGGAAGCAATTGAACATATTGATGAAGTACAAAATGAAACAGACAGATTTAATGAACAAGCCAGTGAGGAGATTTTGAAAGTAGAACAGAAATATAACAAACTCCGCCAACCATTTTTCAGAAGAGGTCAGAGTTGATCGCCAAAATCCCAAATTTTTGGGTAACAACATTCGTTAACCATCCACAAGTGTCCGCACTGTTTGGGGAGGAGGACGAAGAGGCACTGCATTATTTGACCAGAGTTGAAGTGACAGAATTTGAAGATATTAAATTAGGTTACATTTATTTTGATGAAAATCCATACTTTGAAAATAAAGTTCTCTCCAAAGAATTTCATCTGAATGAGAGTGGTGATCCATCTTCAAAGTCCACTGAAATCAAATGGAAATCTGGAAAGGACTTGACTAAACATTCCAGTCAAACACAGAATAAAGCCAGCAGGAAGAGGCAGCGTGAGGAACCAGAGAGCTTCTTTACCTGGTTTACTGACCATTCTGATGCAGGTGCAGATGAATTAGGAGAGGTCATCAAAGATGATATTTGGCCAAATCCATTACAGTACTACTTGGTTCCTGATATGGATGATGAAGAGGGGGAAGGAGAAGATGACGATGACGATGAGGAAGAAGAAGGTTTGGAAGATATTGGTGAAGAAGGGGATGAGGATGAAGGTGAAGAAGATGAAGATGATGATGAAGGAGAGGAAGGAGAGGAGGATGAAGGAGAATATGACTAACAGAACACTGATGGATTCCAACCTTCCTTTTTAAAAATTTTCTCCAGTCCCTGGGAGCAAGTTGCAATCTTTTTTTTTTTTCCTCTTGTGCTCAGTGGCCCTGTTCTTGAGGTCTCTTTTCTCTACACCATGGTTCTCAACTTATTTTGGGGGGAAATACCTTGCAGAATACAATGGGAAAAGAATCTCTACCCCTTTCTGTTCCAAATTCATTTTTATCCCTTCCTATCTCAACAAAAACTGTATGGATCGACACCACTGAGCTTTGTGGGAAAAAAGAAAAACCTGCTCCCTTCACTCTGCTGGAAGCTGGAGGGTGCTAGGCCCCTGTGCAGTAGTGCATAGGATTCTAGCTTTTTTCCTCCCTTCTCTATATATTGGGCTAAGACAGTACACTGTGTCTCTATGTGAATATGGACAGTTAGCATTTACCAACATGTATCTGTCTACTTTGTCTTGTTCAAAAAAAGAAAAAAAAAACTTTTGGCCAGGCGCTGTGGCTCACGCCTGTAATCCTAGCTCTTGGGAGGCCGAGGCGGGCGGATTGCTCAAGGTCAGGAGTTCAAAACCAGCCTGAGCAAGAGCGAGACCCCGTCTCTACTATAAATAGAAAGAAACTAATTGGCCAACTGATATATATATAAAAAAAAAAAATTAGCCGGGCATGGTGGCGCATGCCTGTAGTCCCAGCTACCCGGGAGGCTGAGGCAGAAGGATCACTTGAGCCCAGGAGTTTGAGGTTGCTGTGAGCTAGGCTGACGCCACGGCACTCACTCTAGCCTGGACAACAAAGCGAGACTCTGTCTCAAAAAAAAAAAAAAAAAAAAAAAAAAAAAAAAAAACTTTTAAAAAATGGGGTTATAGAAGGTCAGCAAAGGCTGGGTTTGAGATGTTTGGGTGGGTTAAGTGGGCATTTTGACAACATGGCTTCTCCTTTGGCATGTTTAATTGTGATGTTTAATGGGCATCCTTGCAGTTTAAGGTGACACTTTTAAAATAAATTCTCTCCTAATGATGACTTGAGCCCTGCCACTCGATGGGAGAATCAGCAGAATATGTAGGATCTTATTTGGAATTGACATTCTCTATTGTAATTTTGTTCCTGTTTATTTTTAAATTTTCTTTTTGTTTCACTGGAAAGGAAAGATGATGCTGAGTTTTAAACATTAAAAGTGTACAAGTTGCTTTGTTATAATAAAACTAAATGTGTACACAAAAAAATAAAAGAGTGAGGGAAAGAAGGACAGGAGGCTGTAGTCAGACAATGGAGGTTGGAGTTCAGTACGTCAGAGCACAGCAATCCAAAGCACAAACTAGGCTCAAGATGCTGCTTTGGGTGTGGGAAGCTGAGAGTGGAGGAGAAAGTGCTTAGAACTGAGGAGCTTTGGACTTGAAGAACTAGGATAGACATTAGGTGGGTCATTGACAGGAATCTTGATATCACCCAGGGTAATGGCAGACATGTGGAAGAGAGGCAGCCATGAGCTAGGTCCTCTTCATGACTGGGGAAGTGTTAGGAGGCAGATGATGGGTGTGACAAAGGCAGTAAGAGGACTAATATGGGGAGTCAACCTAGCCAGGAGGTCAGGGAAGTCTTCCAAAGCAAGTGACACTCCAGGCGAGACTGGAAGGAGAAGGAGATCACAGGGCAAAGAGAGGAAGGAAGGGCGAGCATCCCAGGCAGAGGAGTAAGAACAGGCAAAGGCCCTATGCCAGAGGGGACATGGCAAGAGGGACTGAAAGAAAGGCAGTGTGGCTGGAGTGGAGATGGTGTGGGGAGGGAAGTAAAGAGATCAGGCTCCCAAAGAGGATGGATGGTTGGGAGAGTGCCTGAGTAGAATCGACTGGAACCTTGGTGAGCCCCAGCTGCCTGAGCAGGCCACCGTGAGACTGCAGTGCCTCAAGAGTCCTCCAAACAACTCTGATGCAAGAACTGTTGGCCTGTTCAACCCTCCCCATCCTGAATCATCTCTTTCCACTTCAGGCCTGTTACCAACTTGGGTTCAATTCTCTCAACTAATGAGAGTAAAGATAGTGGTTTCAAGATAAGGAGATAAGGAAGGATCTGAGGGCAAAGGCAGGTGAAGTCATCTTTGCCACCAAGGCCAAGGCAGGGACCTGGGGCACGAAACCAGAGGGCTGAGCACTGTGTGGGGACCATCCCCGGGCAGAGTCCAGAAGATGGGACAGGGATCCTTGTTCAGTTTGTTTGTTTCTGAGGTTGACCCTTTAGCCCAGATGATCTCGGCTATAATATTAACTGACATTTCAGCAGCGATGGAAGCCAGGGACAGAAAGAACAAGGTACAGATGAGACTGGCTTTAGTTCCTGTATGTACTTGAGTTAACAAACATTTGTATAACATTTACTCTTTACTCTCTGTGAGGAATGTTCTGAGAATGTCACAAATATTAACTCATTTAATCCTTCCCCATCAGCTCTGCCCGCGTGCCCTTCAGGGTGGCTAATTCGGTGCACAGAGGAGGCAAAGGCCTTTGAGGGGGCACTTCCCAGTCCTCTAGTCTCTGGGAATAACTTCATCACCAGTGCTGGAAGGGGTGAGAGCAAGAGGCCAGGGAGAAAGACAGCGGGACCTCCAGCAGTCATAGAATGATACAGCCTCCTCGCAGACCTTGTCCCTGGCTGTCCTCTGAGGCTGTGGGCTTCTGCCCTCTGCTTTTTTATTATTGTTGTTTATTTCAGGATATTATGGGGGATACAAGCATTTTGGTTATATGTCATGACTTTGCCACACCCAAACCATGATTTGGGGCGTGCCCTTGCCCCCCTACAACACCCAGCCCCTACCCCCACCCCACAAAAAATATTACTACCGTGCGAGCCCTTTAGTGTTGATCAGTTAGTGCCAATTTGATAGCAAGTACATGTGCCCTCTGCTTTTATTCCTGAGGATGGAGTTGGCTGAGACTCCTCCCTCCCTTTGACTCCGCCCCTTCAGGAAGTCCCAAGAAGGTCTTCTTTCCCTCTTCAAAACGGCCTATTTTATCATTCTTGAATGGATTGTTGAAAGCTGCTTTCAACTTGTTTGGGACATAACAGAGTGTAACTACATTAGAAATAAAATCCAAAGGAATGGGCGGTTTGCCGCTGGGGCCCTCCAGGCTAGGTGAGAGCACCCATCTCCACTGGGTCTGTCTTCTGGAGACATTCCTCGCTGGAACATCACCTTTCTTGAGCCCCAAAAGCAAGAATTCTAGAAAACATTTACTAGGAGCTGCCTGGGTGCTGGTGCAGCACACTGCCCTCTGACCCAGCTGGGTGTGAAGACAACACTGGCTTTGGCTTCTTCACTTCCCCCATTGGGAGTCATGCTGTTTAAGAGTGACCTGACATTCAGGGTAAACAAATCCTTCTTCTAGGCCTGGCGCTTTGGCTCATGCCTGTACTCCTAGCACTCTGGGAGGCCGAGGCAGGTGGATTGCTTAAGGTCAGGAGTTCGAAACCAGCCTGAGCAAGAGCGAGACCCCCGTCTCTACTATAAATAGAAAGAAATTAAATGGCCAACTAATATATATAGAAAAAATTAGCTGGGCATGGTGGCACATGCCTGTAGTCCCAGCTACTCAGGAGGCTGAGGCAAAAGGATCGCTTGAGCCCAGGAGTTTGAGGTTCCTGTGAGCTAGGCTGATGCCACGGCACTCACTCTAGCCTGGGCAATAAAGCAAGACTCTGGCTCAACAACAACAAAAAAATCCTTCTTCTAGGAGCTGTGGGATAAAGGGCATTTCCAGTTAACCAAATTTGTCTTCTCAGAGCACCCAGACTCCCCTTTCTGGGTCTTCTTCCCTCTTTGGTGTCATCTCCTGAACCCTCCAAATGGGGGCCTCTTTGGATCTTCACTCGCTCGCAGGTGTGACTGGCCCTAATAGCTTGGATTTTCTGGAGTGTAGAATGTGCAGCTCAATGGGACTCCCAGGATCCCAAGGGAAGGGCTGGTGGCACTTTTACAGGCTGGTGGCACTTTTACAGAATGGACTTTCCTGAACAGAGTCAACTCAGCTCAAGAAAGTAACTCTCCAGCTGCAACCAACTTCCACAAGGGGTACAGTGGGGCTTCCCAGGCACTACGGGGGTGCGGGGGGGGGGGGATGCCAACTTTTTCTGAGATAGGCTATCTCGGAGAAGGAGGGAGGGGGTGCAAGTATCCATCCCCAGGGCAGAGCTGTAGCCAGAGCCTGGTGGGGAGCTAATGGGAAACAGCTTGCTGGAGAGAGGGGGACAGAATTTGGGAATGGCTGGAGCCAGGCTGCTGAAGAGGGGGGTTGAGAAAAACAGGCTGATTGAAACCAGCTGTTACACCTTTATCTTGAGATCTTTGGACTCTGCCCAGGGCGGGCTCACGCCCTAGCCTAGGAGACTAGGAGCCTGCACAGACAGCCTGGAGCAGTTCAAGGCTCTGCCCACCCTGACTCCCAGAGCCCTCCGAAACAGAAGACCAGAGAGACCAGACATCTCACCTGTCTGTTCCTGTTCAGGAAAGGCCTGGAGGAAGAGGCCAGGGAGACAGCCTTCCCTCTCTCTCCAATCCCTCTATCCTCCCAGCACCGGCATCTGGAGACCCTATGGCCCGGGCTCACTGGGGCTGCTGTCCCTGGCTGGTCATCCTCTGTGGTATGTGCATCCGGGCCTCTCCTGGAGAGCAGTTCTGGCCTCCTCCCCTCTGGGCTCAGAAAGGGTTGGAATGAGGGCTGGGGTCCAGGTGTCTCTTTCTTTTTTTTTTTTTTTTTTTTTTTTTTGAGACAGAGTCTCACTCTGTTGCCCCGGATAGAGTGCCGTGGCATCAGCCTAGCTCACAGCAACCTCAAACTCCTGGGCTCAAGCAATCCTTCTGCCTCAGCCTCCCGAGTAGCTGGGACTACAGGCATGTGCCGCCATCTCCGGCTAATTTTTTCTATATATTTTTAGTTGGCCAATTAATTTCTTTCTATTTTTAGTAGAGACGGGGTCTCGCTCTTTCTCAGGCTGGTCTGGAACTCCTGAGTTCAAGCGATCCACACGCCTCGGCCTCCCAGAGTGCCAGGATTACAGGCGCGCCTAGCCCCAGGTGTCTCTTGTTCTCTTGGTCCCCCTGTCTATCTTGAGGCAGACAAACCTCAGGGCCAGTCTTTGGGGTCCTCATCACTTAGGTGGAGTCTGGTTTGACATCTTTCTATTTTCCTCTGTTCAAGGTAAAAGTATTCTGGCACTTGTTAAAACGCTAGGGAAAACTTTATTCAAGACTACTGCAATGGGCTGGGTGTAGTGGCTCACACCTGTAATCCTAGCACTCTGGGAGGCCCAGACAGGAGGATTGCTCAAGGTCAGGGGTTCAAGACCAGCCTGAGCAAGAGCGAGACCCTGTCTCTACTAAAAATAGAAAGAAATTAATTGGCCAACTAAAATTATATAGAAAAAATTAGCCGGGCATGGTGGCGCATGCCTGTAGTCCCAGCTACTCGGGAGGCTGAGGCAGAAGGATTGCTTGAGCCCAGGAGTTGAGGTTGCTGTGAGCTAGGCCGACGCAATGGCACTCTAGCCTGGGCAACAGAGCGAGACTCTGTCTCAAAAAAAAAAAAAAAAAAAAGACTATTGCAGTGGGGCACTGCAATAGGGGAGAGAGGTGGAGCTCCACTCTCCATACAGCAAAGAGCTCTGGGGATTTGCAGCCAACGACCAGAGTGAGGTGTCAGTAGATGGAAAATTACTAAGAGGAGACAAGGGCAGGAGGATTCTAGCTAAACCAATTAAACAGGGTTCTTGCTGAAGGCAGGCCAGGGTGATCAGATGTCAAGGATGGGAAGTTCTCGCTAAACTTACTTAGCAAGATTCTTGCTAAGAATGGGCAATGCAGGCTCAATAAGGGCAAGACAGACACCAAAGGCCAAAGTCAAGGTCAAGAAGAGGGTCTGGGGGAGTCTAACAAAAATTTAGTCAGGGAGAAAGTCTTTCATCACCCCTACAGTGCCTCGTTTGTCCTCAGCTAGGTGCCCAGCTCAGTGCCTACATCCCAGCCTCCTTTCTCTTTGCTCTGTCAGCCTGACCCTGCTGAATCACTCAGTATCCAATTTGTGAGCACCTCCCCAATACCTGGCCCATAGTAAGCACTTAATAAATGTTTGCTGGCCGGGTGCTGTGCCTCACGCCTATAATCTTAGCTCTCTGGGAGGCCGAGGAGGGAGGATTGCTCAAGGTCAGGAGTTCGAAACCAGCCTGAGCAAGAGTGAGACCCCCGTCTCTACTATAAATAGAAAGAAATTAATTGGCCAACTAATATATATATAGAAAAAATTAGCCGGGCATGGTGGCGCATGCCTATAGTCCCAGCTACTCAGGAGCCTGAGGCAGGAGGATCGCTTGAGCCCAGGAGTTTGAGGTTCCTGTGAGCTAGGTTGATGCCATGGCACTCACTCTAGCCTGGGCAACAAAGTGAGACTCTGTCTCAAAATAAAATAAAAATAAAAAAATAAATAAATGTTTGCTCAATGAATATTGGGTAACTGTCCTTGAGTCATACCAGATTTGGGGCACAGTCCAAACTGAAAACTAGGTCTTTGTACTCTGTCCCTTCTGTGGTCACCCCCCTTTCCAGGCCCACTTCCCATGGTTGGCAGAATGGGAGGACAGAAAGGACATGACCCTCTTTTGTATTCAGATGGCCTGGGTTCAAATCCTTATTCTACCATTGATTGACTTATGGTGACAACACTTGAGCAAGTTACCAAATGTATCTGGGCCTTGGCTTCCTCCTCCATAGAAAGTGAACAATAATATCCACCTCATAGGGTTGTTGGCAGTATCAAATGAGATATTACAGATAAATTGCTGAGTTCAGTATCTGGCACATAGTAGAAACTCTTTAAATGTTAATTAATCCACCTTTTCCTACCAGGTGATAATGCCAAACTGAGATTTCTGTCATATATTGAAAATGAGCCTGGAATGATAGAGGCTTGGATTGTTTAAAAAGATGGTACAAGTGGGCTTTGAATTTAAGTAAACCCAATATATCTATCTATAAAGTTAGATTTCTAGGAGGCTAAAACTAAGGCGGGGGTGACAATTTAGTGACATCCTCTAGACCATTTCAAAGAAAATTTGATTACAAAAATTTAATTTACACACTTTTCCACTTCACTAGACCCTGAAAGGACCCAATTACATTGGACGAAAAAATTGATTTAATGAGCACTAAAACCATCCAAAAGTGGCAGTCATTTGTCTATGAAACAAATTTCTTTGATTGTGACCCAGGGTGCCATCCAATTCAGCCTGATTTCCTATGAAATGTGATT